>NC_065586.1:21771360-22414068 GCF_024542745.1 Macaca thibetana thibetana | reverse complement strand
ACCCCCTATGTAAACCGTGAGGGGTGTTCTGGGAATGAAGTTTTAAAGCTTCATTTAGAATTTTTCTTAACTGGTAAGCATGGCACGTGACAAAAAGAGGATCACATGCAGTGACTCTTGTGAACACTTTCCAGATTTTCACTCAGATGACAGCATTAAAGTCCTCAGGGCTTTATGACTTATGGCTTATGGTGCTGTATCAGCTCTCATTTGCCTCAGATTAATTTTTATGTCACTGGAATGAAATCAACTCAGAGTATCCCAAGCACACGTGGAGCAGTGCTGTTAGATATGGGAATGTTTTTAAGCTAACAACTCTTAGTTGGTTCTAGAAAAAGTTGGGGTGGAGAGAAGACTTCTAAAATTTAGCATGTGGTCTGAATTTAAGCCAGGCTGCTACAGATGTATAATTCTTAATTAAATAGTGATCTTTAATATGTTAGTTTAACATATTAGAATTAAACCAGAAATCTAGAGGAGTCAGCAAACTCCTTGAGTGTTCAGCCTTTGACATTTCTTAGATTATCACCATAGATATCTGCGCACCAGAATCTTCTGTTAAAACTGGAACAAACCCATGTGGTAGGTCTTGTATGCAGTTCAGCTGTCATATCCCAGTTTGCAGAGGAAGACAAACCGTCCGTCACCTTTGACATCACCACATAGAGTTGTGGTCATAAAATATGACAGTATTAAAAAAGGAATAAATTTCACCTTTTACATATTAGCCTGAGGGAAAATTGCCAACAGCTAGGTTTTGCCAGCCCTAACAGTTGTAACTTACAAAATTACAATAGCGCTTCTCCAGTTTTGCGCGGCTTGCTTACAGCACTGTTTCACAAGTATGTTGAGGTATATTTTCTTTCCACATTCATACATAAACAGATTCAAAATAAAAATTATAAACTGTTCACATCTGGATATTAGTCACAGATGTGCACATTCTCACTGTTTTCACTGTGAAAATTAGAAGTTATTAATGACCTCTTAGATCATTTCTCAAACATGAACTTGTATAGACATTCTACTTATGTAGTTAAAGAAGGTTGGTATATGCACTGTTTGTGCGAAACCACCCTTTTTCTTTGCTGCTTCTGTAGGAACTTTCTCCGTATCCACTAATTTGCCTTTTCATGTATCAAATTTGTGGCTTCGATGTTCCGAGAAGCAGAACTGATTTTATTATAAATCCCTAGCATCTCTTATTACCCCAAAATTGATACCACATATGATGTTATTCCATCAAATTATTTTTATCCTAGCTCTAACATAAGGATTACCTAACATTCCTCCCCTTATAGAAATACTTGTGCATTATGTTTTCAGTTCCACAGATTCTGATTTTTATGAAGATTTTTGCAAGCACAGCGAAAGGGGTTTTATTTTTTGCAAGTTTATTTTCATTTGGGTGAGCTTGGAATAACAAGTAAATCAGGAACACAAGCAGCTCTAATATAAAACAATAATTACTACGTATTTTTTATGTTGAGCATTCAGCTCTGAGTGTCACAGTAACAGCGCATCTAAAGGACACCCGGCAGCAGTCTTTGACATTGAGGCTTACAATTAGACTTAAAAAATAAATAAATAGGTTGTCAAATGAGCATATCGAACAAAAAATTCATTTCATTCTGAAATACGAGTCCTTTAATCACAGAGTACTATGGTATGTATTATCCCTTGCATTAAAACCTAGTGCCAAAATCCTGTTTGCATTAGACACTCAAGTGTGACTGGCTGCATTTCTTCTTCCCAGTAAGGTTTCCATCCAGACTGAAATGAAAATTTGGCTCTATATTATAAAGATTCTGGCTCTGTGCGTTTTAGGTTCATGTATTTTCTATTTCCAGTTATTAATGGCCATTTACCCCGTACAGTTCTCTCTTCTTGTATAATTAAAGTTTAGAATGATCATTCAAAATCCAATGATACTTTAGTTTGAAACATAACTTTAAACAGAACTCAAGTTATAGTTTGAAATCTGTGATTTTTTAAAATTTTTGTCATCTAAAAGATAGTTTTTTAAAAAATCTCACTAAAATAAAATTTCATATAACTTCTGGCTTTACTAAACCTTAAAATACCCAATATTGCTAAACTCCGTATGAATGACAGCATTTATACATGAAATCACGGAACCTAATGAAATAAGCACATATATGCATACACAAATGAGTTAATTCCCACTTGAAACAAATAAGCATTTAAATCCTTATGGCAAACACATTGTTTTGGTTTTGGTTTTGGAGATTCTGCAAAGGTTCTTAGTCATTTGGAATTTTTAAGCATAGAAATAGTAAATAAGTAATATTAAGCAGGAATTTTTTAGGTGTTGCTTTTTAGCTCCTTTTTAGCAGTTCTGGGAAGCAAACAGTGCTGCATCTCCTTTGCTCTCGTGGAATTCTGTAATTTCTATACCACAGGTCTCTGCTAAAAGGCGGCCTGTGTTTAGAAATTCTAAAAATGAGGGCTCTAAACTTGGTAACTGTCCTGATACGTTTTCCCTTTTTTAATCCCAACCCTGTGGCCAAATCTGTCCTTAGAGATCATTTATATCTTTTATTGAACCCTAGGGAACAAGTAATTCTGTCGAGAGGCTTTTATACACTGAAAGCCTTACGCATGTGTTGGTTATCTTCAGGCTGTGACTCAGCCAAGTGTGCATCTCACTTCTCACCTTCATGTTGTGTCTTAATGACACACAAACTATTTTTGACCATGACCTGTATTATCACACAGTGTGTTTCTTACTGTTGACTTACAGTAGACTTGCTGAGGCCTGTGATGCTGTGCTTTAAAAGCCAAAAACTTTTCAAAATGAGGGAGAAATGTCTGTAATAAATGTATTATATATACACAAATGTTTATAATAAATTTTCTTTTTACAACTCATAGCAAGCTAAATGTTCCCAGTGAGTTCACTGCTCCCTAGGAGTGAGTTCACTGTTCCCTAGTATTTTGGTTATATTTTCTGGCTACTAAGATTTCAGCTTGTGGATTTTTGCTTTAGGTCAGCAAAAGAGCATGCACTAAATTACCCACTATTATAATGTGCTCACTAAGAAAAACTAACCCATGGAAAATTAAGGTAAGACAAAAGTCAGCAAATTGCTGTCTTTGGCCAGATATGTAAAATCATTCCATCTTATTTCATATATTGAATAAATATCATCAATTGCAGATTATTTCTTCAGGAATTTAACCAGTCCAATTTTTATTGTAAGATAGTATCATTTTACTCTCATTTGGGTTTCAGTTTTAAAAAAGGTCTTTTCAGTGAGGTTTCTTACTAGAAATAGCTTTTGCAGGTGATCACAGAGGTTTTTCTAGCCAGGAGAATTCACAATTGAGGTTTGCAAAGCAGAGTAGGGAACTAGAGCCACCAAGGCAGGGAGGTCAGCCTCGGGCCGTGTCACCTTTGATGCATCCTGTCTCATGTACCCTGTGTGTTCCGCGTGTGTCCTGTGTAGTGAAATGAAATATTAACCTTGCACTCATGTATGGTATGTTTGTCTGCAGTGCGCAGTAACCAAAGTGTCTTCCAAATTTGAAGGCAGTATGTAGATAATTCATGTGACATGTTTGTAACTAGCAGATAAAACCTAAAAGCCAAGGAAATTTTAAATATCGTTTAAATCAAGCTTATCCAACCTGCAGCTCATGGGCTGCGTGGGACCAGGACGGCTTTGAATGCAGCCCAATACAAATCCGTAAACTTTCTTAAAACGTGAGTTTTTTTGTGATTTTTTTTTTTTTTTTTAGGCTCATCAGCTCTCATTAGTGTTCATTGATTTTATGTGTGGCCCAAGACGATTCTTCCAGTGTGGCCCAGGGAAGCCAAAAGATTGGACACCCCAGGTTTAGATTACTGACATCATAAATTGGTTTTTTTTTAATCATCCGGGTATCAACTAGAAGATATCCTAAGTTTAAAGACCCTATTTTATTAGAAAGTTGGGAAAGAAGAAACAAACATAGCAAGTTGTTATTGCCAGGCACTATGTGCTTTGTGTCATTTGATTTACACACTAACCCTATTACGTAGGTGCAGTATTATTAATTTCCCGTTATATAATTAAGGAAACTGAGGTTTGGGCAGATAAAGCAACTGGCCCAGAACATCACAGCTAGTATTAAAATGTTAAATATGCCAATATAGTTTTTAAAAGAAAAATCTTGCTCTGGATTGATCAGCGATGAGCTTTTTCTAGATCCATAAGCCATACTTGAGAACGTGACTAGCATGTAACAACGTTTGTGTATAACACACTGTGGCAGGCACCATTTTGGCCTTTTTACATGTGTGAACTCATGCAATCCTCACAACCCTATGTTTGCAGATCCCCTTTTAAAGATGGAAAACCAAACCACAGAGAGGTTAGGTAACTTGCCAGAGTCACATAGCTAATAATTGGAGTTGCAGAGCTACAACCCAGGCAGCCTGGATCCAGTGTGTTCTCATAACCACGGGCTTCATTCTTTCTCCTACATGGAAACCTGAGCCATGCCAAATCGACCTGGGGTCGGGCATCACCCCACATGACAGCGAAGGGCTCATTTTATCCGAACGGGAAGCAGGACAGCCAGGCTGCAGGGGAACAGTGTCCCTCTGCTGATGCCTGTGGCTGTGTTTGTGCATTTACACATCACATTAGCGGAGATGAATGCCAGTTGGAATCCAACCCACCACAGCAGATTACCTCATGCAAGAGAGAAAACAGTCCTGCCTATGCTAGCCTGGCTCTGCGCTGGCCTGTATTGACTCACGGGGCCTCAGCTGGCCAGGGCCTTGGGGCAGCTCTGGGGCCCCCCACTCGGGCAGGAGTCCCAGCTCAGGACTGGACACACGGAGGAGGATGGGGTGGGGAAGAGTAGTTCCCTCCCATACCCTCGACCCCTCCCAGCAAGTACAGAGAGTCGTACAGCAATCGCCCCGCCTTACTTAGAGGCTCTGATCTCCACAAAACTGGCCAGGGCTGAATTCAGAACAAATAAAGACTCGGCCTGCCGCCACTTCAGAAAGGTTGCTGACCGCTGGCTGGAAGCCGGCCTGGGAGAGTCCACAGCTAAGAAGCATTTCTGAGCTGTCTTTAGTTAACCCTGGGGGTTTCCTCCACCCTCTGGCTGTTTCTGCACTGAACTAGAAAAGATATCAAAGACACTCATTAAAGAACCAGACCCAGTGACTACAAGCTTGGAAAACTCGAAGTGCAAATAATCCAGTGTTTAAAAGCAAAGGGTAGAATCTGTTGCTACATTAAGCTGTCGCTGCCCACAGTTAATTTTCTGCTGCTCTGCAGACGTCATCTTTGTAGGCAGTTTTACACCAAGAGTTTATTAAGTTCATTAAATCATAGTATAGTTTTCCACATTTTAAAAAAAAGATGTTTCTAATATGAGCACTGCTCATTATCAGAGGGATATATTGAAATTTCTTTTAAAAAGCTAAGCAGTAAGATTTTCTTGAGAGTGAATCATTGTCAGGTGACTTAACCTTTGTTATCTTTTTGTAGTTGTTGTTTGTTTTTGTTTTTGAGATAGAGTCTTCCTATGTCACCCAGGCCAGAGTGCAGTGGCGCAATCATGGCTCTCTGCAACCTTGACCTCCCAGACTCAGGCGATTCTCCTACCTCAGCCTCCCAAGTAGCTGGGATGACAGGCACACGCCACCATGCCTGTCTCATATGTTTCATTACTTTTTTGTAGAGATGGAGTCTCACTATGTTAGCCAGACTGGTCTTGAACTTCTGGACTCCAGTGAACCTCCTGTCTCAGACTCCCAGCATGCTGAGATTGCAGGTGCGAGCTGCCATGCCTAGCCTATCTTGTTCTTAATAAAAACAGTTAAACTTTTGTTAAAAAATAAAAAAAAATAAAAACGCCTTTCACCCTGTAATAGCCATTTTAAATCCGTGCGCTTTGTTACATGCCCACAGTGATGGTGATGGGGGTGGTGACGGTGATTACAAGCACCACTCACTATTTGAATCTGTCACATGGTTTCTGGTTGAGTTCTCAGCACAACTCTACCTCAGCAGAATGGCTGAAGTTCCCATCTCAGCTCATCACTCCGCAAACTGGGAGACCTTAGTTAAATTGCATAATCTCAGTTTCCTTGAACGTAAAACGTGAATTAGAATAATAGTTAAGGTTGTTGCAAAGACTAAAGGTGGATGACAGATGTGAATAAAATGACACACACGAAGTGCTAAGCAGGGCGCCTAAGACGGCTGCAAGTGGCAGCGGCGCTGTTTTC
Source organism: Macaca thibetana thibetana (assembly GCF_024542745.1). Taxonomy (NCBI): domain Eukaryota; kingdom Metazoa; phylum Chordata; class Mammalia; order Primates; family Cercopithecidae; genus Macaca; species Macaca thibetana. The sequence goes on along the minus strand of NC_065586.1, from coordinate 22,407,812 downwards.
CCCCTTCTGCATCTATGGAAACAGGCTGGAGAGGTCCGGGAACCTGGCCCCTGGCCCCTGGCAAGCAAGGGGTGGAACCAGGATTGCAACCTCAGGATTCATGACCCCAAAACCTTCATGCCCCGAGCACTCTGTCTTGCAGCAAGCATTTGGAAGGTTGATATCTATAGACTAGTGTTAGATTCCATGCTGGCAGCTGCCCTGCCGGGACCCGCCTTTGCCTCTTGATCCTTTCAATAAGCCCTTAAGTCTTTTAGCCAATCTGGGTGCCCTTTTTTGAACTTGATCCAATCTAAATACGTCCCTAGTGCCTGTGAAATTCACAAGTCAGCTTAGTCACAGAGTACAGGGTGTCCAGAGTTTTATGAGGCAGGATTATACTTTCCCTGTCACATGAGGTAATTCTGCTGGGGTGAACCTGAAGTGGCATTCATCTTCATTAATGTGACTTGTGTTACAAACACACATCCAGCGTGTAATTTACTGCCTTGTCTGGGGTCTGTCATCTCTGCCTTCAGATTTCTCACATTTATACAAGACCAGAAAAAACACCCTCTACCCTTCTTTTCTTACACATATAAAATGAGTTGTGGAATTGAGGCAGATAATCCTTAACACCCCCACCCACACACCGCCCATCGCCAACACATAATGACACAGAAAAATGCCCAAGGTGTCTGCTTGGAAAATTACGATCCTTCTCCATCTCCTGTTTTTGTGTGTAGGTCTGGCTTCAACCCTTTTTTCTAACGTGCTTGCAATTTTCTATTTTGGGCAGTGTGTGTCTTCTCATTGCCCTCTGAGTTTTGTTAAACCTCAGAACCTTGCATTTCATTCTTGGTGAAACTTCATTATGTTTACAGTTCTAATAGGAGAGAAACCTTGTAATCTAGTGTGATGAGCTCAAACATTTAATATTGCGCAGTCTTCACATTCGAGGTTTGTGGGAGTGAGGGGTGCGTGTATTGCCTTATTTTAAAATTATTAATGACAGACTTAGGGGGTTAGTCTAGCTAGCAGGCGCATCGTAAAATTTTGTGAAGAATGGCATTGCGTTTTCATGTCTTAAAAGACTCAACTCAGCATAAAAGTGTTTGAAATTATATTATCCTCCCCCGGAATGTTAGTATTTATCTTTACATCTCACATACACATCCTGCTTTATTTTCTACCTACTTGCTTTCATATCATTCTCCCGTACGAGATTACAAACTCCTTTACAGCAGAAATTGTGGCCATTCATGTTTGTGTCTTTGTACTTGACTCACTCAGTAACTGCTTATTGAATCTAATCTTGACATTTCTGGGCCTTGCTGTACCTGCTTTGTAAGGATAATTCTATTTGGCTTATAAAGATTGTGGTTTTATCTAATTCAAAGTTGCAAAACTGTTAAAACTTTCTCAAAGTTAGTAGCCAAAGTGACTGATTTAGAAATGCATAGTTTATTTACATATGTGTGGGTGTAAATAGGTGTGACTATGTTTACATGCATGTCTATACTTTATAAATAAGAGGGGAAGTGAGCAGTTCGAGCATGTGAAAGGTTCAGGAGATGGACCCAGGGAGCGTTCTTTCGTTGCTCTGAATAAGGAGGGAGGAGGAACAGTGCCGGAGCCAGGAAGGAAAGCATGTTGTTTCCTTGGATTATTTTGTTTTCATTTGGTTCACACCTACGGAAAAGAGGACCCTTCCAGATTCATCAACATACAGGGAAAGGCAGTGCATGACATTGGATTCTTTCTGCTGAAATAAACAAGCTATGGTTAGCTGAAAGGGGTGGGAGATTTGGAGCTCGTACTGAATGCAGGTTGTACAAAGTTAAATAGAATAATCCACAGTTTTGAAACTATATGCCTATATTCTGTTTGCTGCAATACAAGCTACAGTGTTTTCTGCTCATGACCCATGTTTTAATAGTCGCCCATTGCTTTGTGTTGGTTGGTATAAGTGCAGTTTACTTGTTAGCTCACCCTTTTGTTCATTTGTAAAAGGTAGAACTCTCATCTTAATACGTTTATGTTAAGAGAAGACCTTTTTTCTTTGATACTGTCCAAATGAGAAGAGAATTTCCTTCTTGGAGTGGTGAACAGGAAGGCTGGGAAGGGCAGATGGCTAACCTCGGACCACATGTTCTCTGTGGTGCAGAAAGTAGATATGATTATGGATGGGGCTGTTCTGAGACAAGATATGTTATTTGTAATGTGAGCCAAGCAACGGCTACCCAAAGGTGGGAGGAGGGATGGAGTTGTTCCTGGGAAAATATTCCAAGAATACAAATTCTATACCTAGAAGACTTCTTGTAAGAAAGTGAATCTAAGAAAGCAGTCAGGTTCGTTCCTCTGAAAAACATGAAATGTGTTACAAAAAGCCTTATAATATGGAGTCTGCCTGACCCCCACCCCACTGCTCCGGGGAATGCGTCCAGAGGTTGCAGCTCACTGGCGCCCCCCGGTGGTAATCAAGTTTTCTCTTATTTTATTGTTTGGGTAAGACCCCTGTGGTGGTGAACGGGGCAAACCTCAATGTCCAGGGTTGGAAGGTGTTTGTGGTTTTTTTAGGTTTTATTCAAGCTTCTTTGTCATTCTTTTTCTCATAGGCCAAAGAACTGCCAACTCTGAAAGATAATGATTTCATTAATGAAGGCCAAAAGATTTATATTGATGACAACAACAAGAAGGTCTTCCTGGAAAAACTAAAGAAGGATGTTGAGGTAAGAACAGTCAGTGTAGAGGCCATACTAATTGTATAAATATCAGCCCTGTTGGTTTTTAGAAGCTTTTTAAACCATCTATTTAAATCTGCAATCAAGGCAAAAACCTATATACTCTAAAGTCAGACACGAAAGTGTCTCGTGTTACATGGTCTGGTTTAAAGCAAACACATGCCAGTTCAGCAGCCCTCTCATTTAGGCACCAAACACAAGCAAGCACCTGCTGTCATGTGCTGGGAATCCCCGGCCCCAGGCCCCTGTATTCTGTATTGGAATGGCCCATGAAGACTGACCTGCCCACACCAGCCAGTTTGGGAGGGGCCAGGGGAGTACTAGACTCTGTGTCAACCAGCAGAGCATCTCAAAAACAAATGTTCAGTCACTATTAGAGTCTTGGCACTTTCCCCTCTAAAACACATGTCAGTGCTGGTAAACATAGCCTGGATCACTTAATGCTTTCTTATCTCCACCAGTCACCACGAACCATGTCATGAGGCCCCAGTGAGGCCCCTTACACATCGTGGGACTAGCACAGAGGCAGCTTGGGACAGTAGGTCATAGGGGACAGTGGAGAGACATAAAACAGTGTCCAAGGGGCTTTAGTCTATAATGATGGAGTTTTGCTTTAAAACACTGTTCTAAACATTTAAAATGTACCTTTTCCTGTCATTTAGTTTATGATAAAGGCATTGCAGCTTTTCCATGGGATTTGCTCATTTAAGTCTTTTATAAATAAATCCAGGGAAAAAGATTATTTTCTTGGACTTCGTTGAGTTACAAAACAATGCAGTGGGAATTAGAATTTAGGCAGCTACTAAACTAAGGTTTTCTTAGCTCTTGCTTTCATTCATTTATGTACACTTCCCGGCACACCAGTACAGGGCTGCTACTTAGAGGCTTTGTGGGAAGATTGTCTTTTTCATGTCATTAAACAAAAAAAAAGAAAAGAAAGAAAATGACTAAAGCCAAAGAGAATGACTGTCATACATTTGTATTTCCCATGAAGACAGAAGCAGTATAATTTCTTTTTACTCTTCTAACAGTTCTTTTTATTACAAGAAACTCAGACTAAGTTATTAATACTTAATATTTTTAGACCATAAATAAGTTTAATAAATTTTTTTACATTTTAACCTTTATGGTATACACACTTGGATTAGAACCTATATGTTCGTTATTTGTGAAGGGCATAAGCATCTACTTTTTTGTTGCCATTGTTTTTAGAGACAAGGTCTTGCTGTGTTGGCCAGGCTAGAGTGCAGTGGCATGAGCATAGCTCACTGCAGCCTTGAACTCCCAGCTCAGGCAATCCTCCCACCTCAGCCGCCATAGTAACTGGGACTCCAGGCGTGCACCACAGTGCCTGGCTAATTTTTGAATTTTTTTTTTTTGGTAGAAACAGGGTCTCGCTATGTTGCGCAGGCTGGTCTTGAACTCCTGGCCTCAAGCAATCCTCTCACCTCAGCCTCCCAAAGTGCTGGGATTACAGGCATGAGCCACTGTGCTTAGCCTATAAGCATCTACTTCAAACAGAGATACAAGTGTTTGGTTTTCTCTTGTAACATTTTCCTCCAGTCTTTCATTAAGGAATGTTTTGTTTTCCTCAGTTGTCAGTGGTTATTAATAAAATGTATTAGTTAAGCATTTCCCTCTTGCTTTGGGATCTGTTTGATCCAACTGATAAGTGTCCTTAGTAAATATACTCTTTTGGGTTTTTATTGATTAATCAGCAAATCTTTGATACTGACAAGAATATTGTTTTAGCGATTATGGTAAGTAGCCATTAGGCTTATCTGTGACCTATCAAAAATTTTTTTTTCCGTTGGCAGTATATCACTATGATATTTAGACTCCAGAAATAATGTAACTCAAGCAGTTTAAATTTATAGTTGAATTACAGAAGGATCCTCTTAGCTCTTTTGTTGTCTCTAATAATACCATTGATTAGAGGACTCATAGCCTAATCCCATACATGGCTCAAGCACTTAGCTGTTTCATTGAAATGGAGGCAGGTGTAAAACATTCTTTCATTTAAAAATATTCTCAATAGCTGATAAGTGCCTTTAGTTTTGAAATTAATGCAGAACCATCATTAAATTTTTAAGCAGGTAATTATGGTGAAGTAGCTTGACATCTGATCTTGATAATGAGGCTAGAATTTAATTGAGTTTCCTTTTTTCTTCAGTTCCATGCTTTCTAATTTAGCTAACTGACCCGCTGGAGTTTCATTACAGTTTTGCTGTTGTTGTTACTCTTTCTCCTTAATGCCTCAAGTAGGAGATCTGAGTGTACTACAGCTCAAAAAATCTAGATTTTAGGAAAACTAGTTTTCATATGAGATTCTAGTTGCTGTTTTTCTATCATTGAAGCCCGTTCTGTTCCTGTGCCACGCTGGGTACTTGCATCCACATAGCTTTGCACGTAACTAAACACGGGTGAGTCTGCGCGCATGCGCACACACACACAAATTGGTGTATGAGGAGTGACAAGCACTTTTTCCTTCTGCCTTGTGTTTTGTCAACTCTGATCACGGCCCTCAAGAATCAGCCCTGGTCTCTCCTCTCATTGACTCACATGATGCAAAACTGCTGTCCCTCTGTGGCATCCAGGAGTACCCATCGCAGGGCACTTCAGCTGTCCGAGGTTTATAGCCCCCCATCCATGGAGATGGGTAAGAGGGGATAGGGTGGTGGGAGTAGTGGGATGGGCGGCACCATTTATGGAGCACATCAAGCCCAAGTCCTTCCCATGCAGTCAGTGTCACTTGTCATTCTCAAAACAGCCCCTTGACAGTGGTCCTGCCCCTACCCTAGTTTGATGAATGAGAAAGCCGAGCCCAGAGACGGTATGTAATTTGCTCAAAGGCACAAAGCTTCTAAATTCAGACTGGGGCATCAGGCCCTCAGAAGGCACAGTACTTAACTACTTTGACATAAACACAAGTTAAAAATACTTGTGAGAGCACAGTGGAGGCTTTGTTTTCTGATAATTGCTCCAAAGGAGTATTATAATTTTTAACAAGTGGTAAGATACAACTGTTAAACAGAGTTGACTGGCATTTTAATTCTACTTCACAGATATGTTGGGAGATGGTGATGTGGTAGAACACAGTGTGTTAGTATAAATAAATCAACTGGAAACCATTGTGAGGATAATCTTAGACTCGCAAAGATCTTGAGGAAGATTCTAGCTCAAAGATTTGTCACAGCAAGGAATCAATTATTAAGGAATTAGATGAGAAGGGATATTCTGGAGGGAAAAAAGAGGCAGATCTGAGGTCTAGCAGGTGGTTTGTGAGAAGCTGGAAAGGAAGAAAAGCAGGGGACCTAAAGACTGAAAAATCTTCACACTTTGAAATCTTCTGTTCTTAGAAAATAAAGAACAAATATATTGTCTTCTTGCAGTGAGCCGGAAGCTGACCCCACAGTGAAGCCCACACTCCCTTTCTGTCTTCTCTTTCCATCCGCAAGCTTCCAGCCCACAGTTTTCTCTAACAAAAATCTCGGATTTATTGCCACACTTCATTCACTGTACCTCAGATCAGATTTAAAATAAAATTTGAGGCCAGGTGTGGTTGCTCATGCCTGTAATCCCAGCACTTTGGGAGGCTGAGGCAGGAGGATCGATTAAGCCCAGGAGTTTGAGACCAGCCTGGGCAACAGGCTTTTTGTAGAGACCCCATGTCTACAAACAGTTGTAAAAATTAGCCAGATACGGTGGTTCATGCTTGTGGTCCTAGCTACTAGGGAAGCTGAAGCAGGAGGATCCCTTGAGTCCAAGAGTTTGAGGCTTCAGTGAGCCATGATCACACCACTGCACTCCAGCCTGGGTGACAGAACCAGACCCTGTCTCAAAAAGAAATTTAAGATGTGAAGATCAGAGCTCATGAATTAACGGACTTTTCCATATGGTTCTTTTTCCCCCGGTCCACAAACTGAAACCTGTTTAAATTTGAAATCTTGATATTAAGAAGACTTCTACCATAATCAAAACAACATTGACAGTTATAAATCACAGCTTCCGTTATTTTGTGCAAGGCACCATATTCTTTCTCTCAGCTTCATTATCTTAATTCTTCCCCACCCCTGTGAGGTGAGTGGCATTGTCCCATTTTAAAGTCAGAATGACTGAAGATCCAGGAGGCAAACTCGTCAAGTGTGGAGCTAGCGAGAGGCCGAATCAGACTTGCTCTTTGCTTCTTGAATGGGCCTCCCTTGTCAGCATGGCCTGTCCTTTTCACCACTGTGCCATACTTGGTTTTTCCCATTTCCACCTCAGTCTCAGAGATTTGAAAACATGAATAATAATCCCAGCACTTTGGAAGGCCAAGGCAGGGGAATCACTTGAGGCCAGGTGTTCAGACCATCCTGGACAACATAGCAAGATTCTGTCTCCACACACACACACAAAAATTAACTGGGCATGGTGGTGCACCTCTGTAATCCAGCTCCTCAGGAGGCTGAGGCGGGAGGATCCCTTGAGCCCAGGAGTTCAAGGCTACAGTGATCTGTGATCTGTGATCACACCACTGTACTCCAGCCTGGGCAACAGAGCAAGATCCCATCTCTTAAACAAAAAGAAAACATGTGCAATACCCATTGCGACTGCAATTTCCTCAGTCTTCTCGGGTGCCTTAGAACAGCTTCTTACCTAAAGATACAGTTTTCGTCACTGAGCTTCTTACCTAGAGATACATTTTTCATCACTGATGGTTTTTGGGTTGTGCTAGGAGTTGACTGCACCTTTATTTCTTCCTCACTGGAAGATGAGAATAAGCAGTCTGACCACAGGCCTGAGGCCCAGGAAAATTACTCTGGGCTGCCCAGTGTGGCGAGGAGCCCAGATGGGGTGCCAGGGGAGGCTGAGCCCTGAAGGCTCACCATGGTGAGTGCGGCTGGTCAATCCCAGTTGTCCCCTTCCCTCCCTGCCCTTTGGCAAATTAATCGCAGACAGCCCCGACTTCTGTAACTAAAACACACTTGAAGGTCAGCCCGTAGACCTTCCTCTTAAGGGAAGCGTATTAAATGGTCGCCTTGCGCTTCCTTCCGAGAGATGTTGCCTCATGCAGCCTCAGAAAGGTTTTCTGTTGTTGCTTTGTTGTTTGTATTTGCCTTTAGTAGTTATTTCCTGGTGGAAGCAGGTTGGGGACAGTTAGGGAGAGCTGGGGGGACAGATAGGGATAAAGTAGCAGGCAGCCTATTCTCTTGTCCAACAAGTGCCGCATACTTTCCTGAGCCCTCTGCCTGCTGGGAGTCGGGAATGCAGTGAAAGCCAAAACTTTAGAGCCCCTTTTGAGAGGCTGCCTTGCTTGGGAAAGAGAGAAGTTTTCAAATACTCCAGCAAAATGAATGTGCAACGAGGCCATGTGCCACTGGGGAGGGAGTGTACGGTGCCCTAAACACCCAGACTCCGGGGCTGTGCTGCTCTGTGTGGTGCCCTGCCGCTAGGCCTGAAGGCACAGGAGGAAGTACCTGCCCACAGGGAAGAAGCCCAGGAAGCGGGCAGAGCAGGGCTCAAGTGGGCTCCAGATGTGGATGGGGCCAAGCTATCCAGGCCTCCTGGACCATGTGAGTTTTGTTTGTGCCCCGTGAGAAACGTGGCACTATGGAAATGTCTTAAGCAGAACAGGATGTGATCAGGTTCACATTTTGAAAACTTGTGCCCTTTGCAGAGGACTGGAGGGGAGGTTGAGGCACCAGTCAGCCTTTGCCACTTCACAGGGACCTTGCAAGCACCCAGAGGGAGCAGGGATGGGCAGGAGAGGGGGCCTCTTCCCTGTCACTGCTCAAGCTGAGCAAGGCCTGGCCTGGCTCCAGAGAGGCTTCCAGGTGTAGGGAGGGAGGCCAGGGAAGCCGTAGATCCAGGGAGCAGAGCCAGGCACCATGCTAGGCTTGGGAGGGGCAGCGGAGGTGGCAAAGGAGACCCTGGCCTAGTCCTCCAGGAGCCCAGAGGCCTTGGAACAACAGGGCAGGGAGAAGTGGGCCCACCATGAGTGCCCCCCACACACACCCCTCAAGCGTTGGAAAAGACTGGGTACTTACGCTGCAGTATTTTCCAAATAGGCTTCTGAAACCCCAGGCCCACAGGGCATTCTGACAGGGACGGGGAAGCAGGTTCCATGATCACAGCGGTGCCAGGCGTGCTGCTGCTGACCACCTAACCGGTTGTCCAGAGACCCACAGCGCCGAGTCACGTGTGGAGGGCCTCCTCCGATGCCAGCTGATTTTAACTCATTACCTTCCTCCTAGGGTTGTGAAAGGAGAGGGGAAAGCTGCTTTCAGGCAGCCTCCAGAAGTAGCTGATACAGAGCAGAGAGTGCGGGCTCAGAACGGGCCCTGAATTCACCCCTCCTTGGATTTGAATCCTTGCACTCTCGTCCAGCTGCTGAATCTGGCTGCTGTCTCACACGGAGAGCCTGCCCCCTGCCTTGGATCTTGTCACCTGTCTCTATACCCTGGAGTGCCCAGTTCTCTTCCAATCCACAGGCCCATATACAGCGGAGCTGTACCCGAGACCCAGCTCCCTGGCTGGCTTCACCGCGCTGGTGGAGGACTCAAGTGAGCCTTCCACCACTGCAGATTTCTCCCCACAGCCTGGCAGCTGCCGAGATTCTAGAGCAGGATGCTGGAAAGGAATCTGGCAGAGGGAGGTGCAAGTGGAAAGTTGGTTCTCATGTTTACTGTAATGGGGGAGTTTGGGGAAAGGCCAGGGGGATGAGCGGTGGCTTCCTCTCCTCTCTGGGACCCAGAAAGCTGAACGCAGGAGCCCCATGCTGTTTCCATGAGGGGTTTGCCTCTCTTTTTAAACAAACAGGTTTCTCCCACTTTGCTTAAATATTTGAGTGTAAGATTTGTTTAATTTCTATTTTCTGAGCTCGGAACAAATGGGGAAGATGTAGCTGGCCCCGGGGGATTCCTGGTGGGAAGGCTGCAAAGTGGGAGCTCTGGCCAGTTTGCGGGGCTGAGCGGGATGCTGGCTGATGGAGAATTGCAGGCACTGGGAACCAGCTGGAGAGTGGGACAGACCTGTGCCCAGGGGTCCTCTCCTCATCTGTAAGGAATCAGGGCTTCTCATTCAGTTTCGAGACAAAACTCCTTCCCAGCAGGCTGAGGAGAAATGGCTCTGCGGGGCTCAACAAATTGATTTCATTTTTAGCCAGAACTTCAAGACCTGTGATTTTCTCTGCTTGCCCTTTGCATGAGGACATTTGCTTCCTAAATTCTATCAGCGTAGCCCAGAGGCTGCTCAGCCACTCTGCATTCCCTAGTGAGGTGGCGCTGAGTCCTTCCAGAGCCAGGACCGTGAACCTTCTTGGACCCCGAGCCCAAGGTCACAGTGGAACAGGACCCTGTGCAGAGCCAGCCAGCCACGGGGCCAGGGGAGCCAGTTGGGTCCAGCCCACAGACGGGCTGCCACTGTTTTCACTCAGCATAACCGTCCACGTTTTATGGCATTATTGGAACGTTGTGCTGAAGGTCTCAAATCAGAAAAGGGAAACAAAAAGAAATCGTGATCTGAAAAGTCAAAAAAGAACTGGGCAGACAGGAGTAGCCAAACACACAGAGCTGGGTCTTGCCCCCACATTATGTTGTAGCCGCGGCTGGAGGAGGAGAGGGAGGACAGGAATCCTGGGTGTGTGGGGCCTGGTGGAAAGCACCTTGTTGACCCGGACAGGACTGCATTGCTCACTAGAGGTGGACACAGTGCCTTTGCTTTTACTTATTTGCAACAGCGTAACGATCGCTTCCGCAGCCGCAGAGCGTGCTGAATTCCAAGGTGCTTTCCCGAACCACAGCAAGAGACTCCGCTGGAAGCTACTTGGGAGGTGCCTGGGTTTCCCCCTTAGCCTGTCTTAATTGTTGGAAGGAACTTGCTCTCCCTCCCAGTCTCTCTCTGCATCTCTCACTGGTCATGCTTCCTGCTCTCTGGTGAAACCCAGCCACCCTGTGATAGATCCACGCCTCTCCGCCTCCAGTGTGGCGTTCCAGGGAAAATGGCCCGAGCTCTGAGCCAGCCTGAAGTGTGAGGCTCCACTCCGGAGTGTAAGAACATCCATAGAGGCGGCACCGGGCGCCTCTGCTGCCCCACCCCGCAGCCTTCCCTCTGGGTGTCACCCGAGCTTGTCTCCTTTTTTTAAACGTTGACTGTTATGTTTAAGGTGTGGCTGACTGGCCCTGTCTCCTCTGTCCCCAGTTTCTGGCCCAGCTGAAGCTCATGGACTATAGTCTGCTGGTGGGAATTCACGATGTGGAGAGAGCTGAACAGGAGGAAGTGGAGTGTGAGGAGAACGACGGGGAGGAGGAGGGTGAGAGCGACGGCACCCACCCGGTGGGGACCCCCCCAGATAGCCCCGGGAATACACTGAACAGCTCACCACCCCTGGCTCCCGGGGAGTTCGATCCGAACATCGACGTCTATGGAATTAAGTGCCATGAAAGTAAGTTTGATTACTGTGGACCCTTTTTCATGTGAAGTGGTTTGACTTTGGCCTTGTCATCTACCAGGAATCAGTACCCCAGTTATGAGGGTGCTGTCCGGCAGCACTCATCCTCCAAACTCCAAAGAAATGGATTTGAGGACAAGAATATGTTAAAGGTAACCGTGATCTCAGTGATGAAACATAAGGCAATTGGACCTTTGAATTCTGTGATGTTGAGGGAAACAGCAAAACCACAAACTATACTATACATATACAACACACCTGTACATATGCACATACACACTGGCATACAACACATGTTCATATGCACCCATACACAAACACCAGAAATGCTTTAAAATACTAATACATTTTTGCTTAGTTATCTTTTTTATCTAAGTCAAAAGCATCATGAATCTAAGGAACACACATGTGGTCCTCTGTGACCCTTAGGTTGTCCTCTTGTCATCACCACCAGCGCGCTCCCTCTCAGGGATGTGAAGGGTGTGTGAAGCTGGGCCGTGTGTGTGGGGTGGGAATCTGATTTGCCGCCTAGACTGGCTCTGCCGTCCTCCCCAGTTGGCAGGCCTGTGGCCTCTTCCCTAGAGTCAGATAAATCTTAATCCACCGTATCCAGGTGATTGGGTGCACCAGTTATTTGAATATTACATCCTACCTTAGCAACTTATCCATGACAAAACCAAAATATTTTCGTGATAGGATAAAAAGAGTTTCTTGTTTTTTGAATAATAAAAACTGTGGCTCATCGGTTTTTTTTTTAATCTCAAATGGCATATCAGCTGAGGATGTGAGTTCTGTTTTGTTCTGTTTCTGTTTTGCTCACCAAAATGTTTTCTTCAACACAGAAAATTAGTCAAATGTACTTTTCTTACTGTTCATATTTTTGGAAATGGATAGAAAATAGACATTGTAGCTGGGCGCAGTGACTCACACCTGTAATCCCAGCACTCTGGGAGGCCACGGCAGGCAGATCACCTGTGGTCAGGAGTTTGAGACCAGCCTGACCTACATGGAGAAACCTCGTCTCTACTAAAAATACAAAATTAGCCGGACATAGTGGTGCATGCCTGTAATCCCAGCTACTCGGGAGGCTGAGGCAGGAGAATCACTTGAACTCAGGAGGCAGAGGTTGCTGTGAGCCGAGATCGTGCCATTGCACTCCAGCCTGGGCAACAAGAGCAAAACTCGGTCTCAAAAAAAGAAAAAAGAAAATAGACATTGGAGTAGATGTATGCCTTTATCCAGTTCTGATACTATATCCAATGAGAATTATGAACAGTACATCAAATGGTAGAAAAGCATTAACGCACATAATTAGTTCTACTTGTTTTATAGGGTATTTTTAAATAGCATATTTCTTCACACCAAAGCAATACACAATCATTAAAGAAAATGCAAATTAATAATAAAAAAAGACTCCGTTCCACCGTTGGCTCTCCACTGTTGCTATGATGTTTTTAGTTGTTATTGTTTTTAAATTGGAGGGGGACTGGGTCAGAGAGGCAAGCTGTCTGTTTAGTCAGGATATGCAGGAGTGGTATGGAGTTTGTCTGTGGACTCCTTCCATCCGCCTTCCGCTGAATCCCCTCCTTCCAGCCTCACTTCTCCCTCCCTCCCTCCCTCAGCAGCGATGCTGGCCCTGGTGGTGTCACATGTCCCACAGTCATTGCTCTCCTGTCTCTGCAGACTCGCCTAGGAAGGAGGTATACTTCATGGCAATTATTGACATCCTTACTCATTATGATGCAAAAAAGAAAGCTGCCCATGCTGCAAAAACTGTTAAACATGGCGTGAGTATCTCCATTTTGTTTCCTCGTCTCCCTCTCCTGGCTCCTCTGTGTGGCCTGTAACTCAGGGATCACTCCTTTCTGCCACTGAGCTGCTTTCTACTGAGCCATTCAAAGCCCTTTAGTGACACTTGTTCCCTGGGGGCAAGTCATGTTCTGAGCATAAGACGCAGAATCCGCAAATGCTCACTGCTGCTCTTACCACAGCTCCCTGTGGCTTGCAGCGAGTCACTTAAACACGAACATCTCTTCTTTTTACACGTGAGGGACACTGACAGGCATGCGCATCACTAGGATGTCATACAAATTATTTTTGTTTGAAAAATGTTCCAGAGACAAAAGTGCGCAAGAATATAATGCAGTGTTTTAATATGAAATGTTCAAACCTGAAGCATGATTGTCTGCTTAAGACACTTCCAAAGTATACAGGATTCTATTTTTCTCACAGTGAGTTGTATTTTTCCACTACAGAAATCTTTTGAGTGCAAGATCAAAGTTGCATAATATTAATTACTCACCTTTAATGTGCTTGATGGGAATTTTCACTGCTCTAGCCATATGTTAAGCTATTGAATCCCCCATGAGAAGTCTATGAAAGAGATACTAGTGTACCTGCTTTTGTTAGTTGGAGAAACTGAGGAAGACAGCTTCAGGAGTAACTTGCCAGGGCCTCATACTAGGAAATGGTAGGGATGGGATTCCTCCCGAGGACCAGCCCCCGCTGCTCTGTGTTCATGCTCATCCCCTTACCTTGCCTGCAGACCCCTCCTGCCTGGCCGAACTTTACAGCTCGCCGAGTTCTTGCTTGTATTGCAGGATGCCATCTTTGTTTTGCAGAGGTCCTGAAAGCCATAGAGCCCACCCCACACAGATGAATGTATGCCCTGGTTTGTTGGCCCTGGAAGGAGAGGTGCTTCCCACAGACTGTGTAGAGCTAACCAAGATTCGCCAGAACCAAAAACTCACTTGAAACCTCTTCTTTTCTATTTTAAAACAGAAATCAGCCTAACACCGTATTCTATTTGCCAAAGAAGTATTTCAGTCACCTTGTCAATAGCTATGGTATTCCTGCTGTATGCAGAGCACGTCAGTAAGCAAGGGTGCCTGGTGGCTTCCACCCAACAGAAACTTTTGAGTGCCCTTTTTAAACAAATGTCTGTACCAGGTGCACTACCCCATTCCCTCATTCTGAGGCCAGTTCAGGAGGCTGAGGGAAGGGTCTTCAGAAGGTGGAGTGTATCCTAGCCAATATGGTTCCACATTCATCCCCCTATAAGCCACCAGTTTGCCTCCATAGTGTGACACATGGCATAAAATCGCAGGTAGTTTACAAGAAGAAAATATTACTCTCAGCAAAGGAACGCTGTGTTAAGCTGCTGTTGGGGACCATTCCCTGCCTTGGAGCCTGGGCTCCTCCCTGCAGCCCAGGCCTGGAAATATTACAAGTTCCCCCGTGAACATGGGTGTCTGAAAACAGCACCTGCTCACTTAGCAAAACTCTGATCTTGCCCTTTGCAGCCCAGGAAACTGGCCAGTGGCTCCCTTGAGTGTGCTGGCCTGCACCTTGCATCTCATAATGGAAAAATCCCCCACTGGGCTTCTGCAAGGGGCCAGGCTTGCTGGCTCTCTGCAGGGGGAACAGTGGCACCCCCGTGTGCTGCTGCAGAGGGAAGCCATCACCTGGTTATGGTGCAGGGAATGGGCTGGGGGCGGCTGTCCCGGAACCTGTGGCTGCTGCGGTTGCCCCTCATGTCTGAGCACTGAGCTGGACGCCTCTGTCCGAAACCAAGGGGGTCCTGGAGAAATAATGTGGCTTTAAGTCATTGTCATTAAGGTTTCCCTTTCGCCAAATGTTGATGTCATTCTCAAGGTGGCTCCCGTCTGCCTTCCTGAAACGTATAATGTATCGTTTCCGTGGCTTCTGAACAGTTCCACTGTTTGATAGTAGCATCCCGAACGTGGCCCATTTGATTTTTTTGTGAGTTGCAACAGCCCCGGTGTGTGTGGTAGCATCTGGTGCTCCTGTCGCCCTTTGTCTCATTTGCAAACACAGATTCCTAAGAACCTTGATTATTCAACCACAAGCGCCAAGATATTTTGAGTGATGTTTTTCAGAGCAGAGACTGCATGGGTTTGAAACTTACTTGCTGTATATTCAGCTGCCGTTGGAAATAGCTGTAGATATTGAGTAATAATTTGGGGAAATCAAATATTATATCAGTATTTCCTTTCTTAAAAACTGCCCAGGCTGGCGCGGAGATCTCCACCGTGAACCCAGAACAGTATTCAAAGCGCTTTTTGGACTTTATTGGCCACATCTTGACGTAACCTCCTGCGCTGCCTCGGACGGACATGAACATGAGATGGACAGAGGTGGCTTCAGTGTAAGAAAAATGAAAACCAAACTCAGTGAAGTACTCATCTTGCAGGAAGCAAACCTCCTTGTTTACATCTTCAGGCCAAGATGACTGATTTGGGGGCTACTTGCTTTACAGCTACCTGATTTTCCCAGCATCGTTCTAGCTATTTCTGACTTTGTGTATATGTGTGGGGGGTGTGAGTGTGTGCGCATTTTAAAAGTCATAAATTAAAACAGATCCACTTTGGTCAGAATGTGTCCCAACAAAGACCCTTTGATTCCAGCTATGGCCGAATGAATGAGTGAACAAGTGAACACACGTGTTGGGGAGGGGAGAAGGAAGTGCATGTCAGGCACCCGTGTTGGCATCACACGACAAACTGTGGATCAGTTTTGTTTTGTTTTTTTATTTTTTTGAGTTGAAAGATGTGAGACAGTATTCAGAATAATGAAGATAATAATGATTATTATAATAATGATGATTCCAAGGAAAAAACCTACAGCGAATGTTCCACTTCTACCCCGCACGCAAACACTCCCTAACACTGGTAACCTGAGCCCCCAGCACTGGACGGAAGAATGCTGGCGTCTCCGTGTGTACTGGTTCAGGGTTCTGGCCCCAGCCTTGTCAGGACCCCCTGGTGTTCAGAGCCCCCACCCCTCCAACAAGCAGCTGATGCCCCAGTGATTCTCTATACATTTTTCACCTCGGCCAATATGTCCAGGAAAACTGCTTACTTCTCTTTTCTTGCCTGGAGCATTCATTGTTACACCCTTACTTTGCAATATAGGAATTAATGCTACAAAATAAAGTAAAGCTTACCTGAAAAGTGCATAGTTTGGGGCAATGGTATCTACATCTCCCACTGTGGGAAACCAGCAAAGCATCAAAACTCCGAATTCTCCGTTACCGAATGCAGATCTGAATTATAAGATGTTTATGTTTGACTATTGTTTCAACAGTGGGATTTTGTTATGAATTATCCCTTTAACTGAAACCCTCAGTTTTACTGTTTACATTATTAGGAAAACAGGGATATCTTTTGAATCTAAAAATTTGATGTACAGCGTGTGATTTTTGAAGTTTACATGTAAAGTCACTTAACAGTGTAGGTGAAATAATGTTTGTCATATTTTGAGACATCCTGAAGTCATGTTTTTATGTGAGTGTTTTTTATTCAAAGTACACGGTAGACAGTCTTTCACAATAAAAGGAAAAGGTTTTTTTTTTTTCCTCCAAATGTACATTTATCAACCTAATGATTTTTTTAAAAAGATTTCACCCCAGTCTGGTTTATGTAAGTTCATTGCCCTAAACTGTGCTGTTTTTAATCAAGTTATAGATTTCCAACCTAGATCATGTATCTACCAACTCTCCTGCATTTTCCAAAAGGCGTTGAGCTTAAATATTAATCTTGCTTAGAGTAGGTTATCCACTTATATGCTGCGCTACGGCCGTGCCTTTGAAACTCCTTGTTTAAAACATGATATGATTTTTGTGGGCAGTTTCAGAAAAGAAAAAAAAAATCTACCCTTTAATTCTTACTTGCAACTCAACACATCTCCCTGCCGTACTGCCTTTTCCAGGAACTTTACTTCAGGGCTCTCCCGATTGCAGCTGTGCCCAGTGTATGTGGATCTAGTTCAGTCTTTGGAAGCTAGCGGTCATGCCCTCCCCGTACTGTCTACTGATTCTACATAGATGTGTTATCCTCAGCAGACAATGTTAACACCACTGTAACAGTGTACAAATTCGTATTTTATGTATTTAAAGTAATCCATACTGTGATTTGGTTTTTCCCTGCACTGTTCATTCTGGCATCAGATGAGTTTTTGTGTTCTGAAGTCCTGTTGTGGTTGACCCGAGACTACAGCCGTGAGACCCTGAAGTGAAGATAAGGTACACATACATTATTGGAGTAACTATTTCCTTGGGGCCAATCTGTATATGCTTTTAGAAGTTTACAGAATGCTTTTATTTTTGTCTATAACAGTCTGTCATTTATTTCTGTTGATAAACTATTTGGACAGAGTGAGGACGTTTGCCCTGTTATCTCCTAGTGCTAACAATACACTCCAGTCATGAGCCGGGCTTTACAAATAAAGCACTTTTGATGACTCACAAGATGAATCCTTTGTTCCTCTGTCCCAATTGTGTCTGTCTGTTCCAAACACATTTTAAATACTCGGTCCTGACAGTGTCTTTAGCTAATCCTTGAGGAAATAAAAATGGAATTGTATCTTTTTAGTTTCTAGAGCCTTGCCTTCCGTTTGGGAATTGCCAGTAATAACAGAGTTTCACAACACAATTGACTTTGCTGCAAGATGAACAAGTAGAGGAAAAGAATCTCTTCCATGATATCCTATAAAGTCATATGTTTTGTTTTTAGGTTTCATACACCTTAGTTCTATGTGTGTCAGCATTTTTTTGAAACTTCCTTGGGATACCATTGATGGATAGGAGACTTACGGCATTCCACTTGGTGCCAGGTTCACACAGACAGTTTGTCTACAGCACTTGCTTTGATAACTCATTTTTCTTCTAATGCAACTGATGCCAACCCCCGGGCCATGGACTGGTACCGGTCCACGGCCTGTTAGAAACCTGGCTGCACAGCAGGAGGTGAAGCTGGCCCGCATTACCGCCTGTGTTCCACCTCTTTCAGATTAGCAGCAGCATTAGATTCTCATAGGAGCGCTGAACGCTATAGTGAACAGCACATGCGAGGAATCTAGGTTGAGCACTCCTTATGTGAATCTAACTAATGTCTGATGACCTGAGGTGGAACAGTTTCTTTCCAAAACCATCCCCCCAGCCCCCTGCCAGTCCATGGAAAAACTGTCTTCCACAAAACCAGCCCCTAGCGCCAAAAAGATTGGGGAACACTGTATTGGAGAATAATTTGAGCATAATGCACTTTTCACATTGCTTGTGTGCCCTTTGGTCTGCAAGGAACATTAGGTGAACTGAACTGAGCTGTGTAGGGAAACACAACACACCCACACTTCAGATATCTCCAGCACCTCACTTCACTGCACGTGATTTGTTACACTCATTCGTATCTGGAGTTACACATTTCCACCTGACATCAGATCACCTGTCTCCTCTTTACAATAACCCAAGAGCCACCATCCTTCTGATGCCCACAGCCACAGGTATGCCTTACATCCTTTTCAAGGTAACTTGCCCTATTTTAGTATTTTATATATTTCCTGACCAGTTAGCGTTTTTATAATTGTGCTACTGTTTTTATTAGATTTCTTTCTCTTTTCAGTGTGTGACTCATTACATTTTGGGATGTTGTGGCCCTAGTCTCATTTTTCCCAGAAGTTCTGTGATTTCCATTGTGCAGCTTTGCCTAACCGTGATTTCTAGGAACATACATGTGGCATTATTGTAGAATTGACTGGTCAGCAGGGAGCTTTAATTCAATGTTCTTTGTGGACTGTTTGCATGTGGACATTGATTTTCCCTTCATTTTGGTTAAGTTCCAGATTAGAATCCACAATAGTTCCAGAAGGTTATTTCTAATTCATAGAAGGGCAAAAGTTGGTATGAAGCATTAATCCTGAGTGCAACACTTTTAAAAACAGTGGTTAAGAGTTAAGTGCAAGAGATTACAAACTATATGTTGTGAAATGGTGATGTATATAGTGTGCAAATGCACTCAGGCCGAGAGGCTGAACATAGACTCAGGACCGCTGTGCACAACCTTTCTTGGAATTTTTAAATAGCACAAAGTCAGCGATTGTAGTGACTATTGTACATGTGCATCTTTCCTTGAGTTCTGAAAATAACTGTCCCCCATTCCTTCCTATAATATAGATATATTAAAAGCATAAAAATAAAAATTAATATAGATTGCTGTATTAAAAACAGAGAAGTCCTTCTTCCTAAAGGGCAGAAACTCTGCCTTGTCTTTTGAATTCCTATGCTAGGCTGGGCACACTGGCTCACACCTGTCGGGGGAATCACTTGAGGCCAGGAGTTTGAGACCAACCTGGGCAACCTAGAGAGACCCTGTTGCTAAAAAAAAATAAGAATTAAAACTTTAAAAAATTAGCCAGGTGTGGTGGTGCATACCTGTAGTTCCAGCTACTCAGGAGGCTGAGGCAGGAGGATCTAATTGAGCCTAGGAGTTTGAGGCTGCAGTGAGCTATGATCACACCACTGCACTCCAGCCTGGGCGAACTTGTCTCAAAAAATAGATAGATAGATAGATAGAGATAGATAGATAGATTGATAGATTGATTAGATAGATAGATTAGATAGATTAGATAGATAGATAGATAGATAGATAGATAGATAGATAGATAGATAGATAGATAGATAGGAATTCTCTATCTTATCTATCTAATAGAGTCACCTGCATCGCCTCACGGAGCCTCTGGCCAGCCTGCCTTCACTCCATGTTTTCATTATTCTGAGCTGGTATCTTTATAAACAGCAAATTGAAGGGCCACTCATAGTAAAGTAGCCCAGAAGATCAATGAAGTGACCTGGGAAAATTACAGTTGTTAATTTAATCTAGAGTGGTCACTGAAAATTATTTCATAGGCCGGGCTTGGTGGCTCACGCCTGTAATCCCAGCACTTTGGGAGCCAAGGTGGGTGGATCACGTGAGGTCAGGAGTTTGAGACCAGCCTGGCCAACATGGCGAAACCCTGTCTCTACTAAAAAATACAAAAATTAGCTGGGCACGGTGGCAGGCACCTGTAATCCCAGCTATTCGGGAGGCTGAGGCAGGAGAATAGCTTGAACCTGGGAGACAGAGGTTGCAGTGAGCCGAGATTGCGCCATTGTACTCCAGCCTGGGAAACAGAGCAAGACACTGTCTCAGAAAAAGAAAAGAAAAAGAAAATTATTTCATAAAAGAAATTCCTGAGGAGTAAAGTACCTCTTTTTCTCAACTGAATGCCCTTCAGAATTTTGTCCTAGTTCTGCTTTTGCAGTTCTGTGAAAATCCTGCCAAAGGGCAATTAAATGCCCTAATCTGTGATTGTCTCACTCTTAAACACTGTTTAATTTCATAAGAGAGGGGACAAAAGATTACAATTTTCCAGAATCTACTGCAATAGATCTTTGTTTTTTATAGAATGTTTTGTAGAACTTGTTGCTGGAAAAGATGTTACAGATGAGGAAACCTTGGCCCAGAGAAGCTAAGTGACTTCCTTCAAGGTCAGACAGTGGTCAGTGACAAAGCCAAGCTTAGAACTCAGCTCTCTGCCCCAGCTTTCAAGAGTGGAAGTTGAATACATGCGCTATGGACCTGGGACCTCACCATTTCCCTAATGATGATTAATCTGTATTATCCCATTTTTCCTAATTCTTTCTCTTACTCCAACAGTTTTTTGGGTTTTCAACTGTCTCTTGATTTTTTAAATCAAGGAGTCTCACTGGAGAATATAAAATATTTGTAGGCCTATTGAATGGCAGTCTGTGGACATGGAACTTGAAAATCTGTCATGAATAGACTTCCTGGGTGCTTCCAAATGGCCAGATTTAGAAAACCACTGTCTTAAGTAGTGAAGCTCTCCCAATGATGACTAAGGATTTGTTTTGTTTTGTTTTGAGATGGGCATTTGCTCTTGCCCAGGCTGGAGTGCAATGGCCTGAACATCGTGGCCTGCATCCTTGAACTCCTGGGCTCAAGTGATCCTCCCTCCTCAGCCTTTGGAGTAGCTAGGACTACAGGAGCATGCCACCATGCCCAGCTAAGTTTTTAAAATTTTTTTGTAGATATGGAGTCTCGCTACATCCCCCGTCCCTGTCTCCCTCCCACTCTGTCTCCCCCTTTTTCTGTAGTCTCTCCTAATATATGAACAAGTTAACTTCTCATGGATTAGAGCAGTAGTTAGAAAATTATAGTCATATGGCCAAATCTAACCCAGAACATGATTTTTGTTGTAAATAAGGTTTTATTGAAGCACAGCCACACCCATTGATTTAATGTTTTCTATGGCTGCTTTCAAGCCGCAGTGACAGACATCATGGCCCACAAAACATTTACCATCCAGCCCTTTACAGCAAAGGATTACTGACCCCTGAAACAGCCTCATTTTAGTATTACAGTCTAATTTCTGCAAAGCCATGGGCTTGAGCTACAGTTCCTTCACGTTTTTCCTTAGCTGTGATATAAAACAAAGTTTGAGAAACATTTCAAGATGTGCCAACAAAATCGAATATTAAAAACTTGGTGGGATCTGGCAAGATGGCCAAATAGGAACAGCTCCGACCTGCAGCTCCTAGCAAGACCAATGCAGAAGACAATGATTTCTGCATTTCCAACTGAGGTACCCAGTTCATCTCATTGAGACTGGTGAGGCAATGGGTACAGCCCATGGAGGGTGAACAGAAGCAGTGTGAGGCATCGCCTCACCCAGGAAGTGCAAGGAGCTGGGGGAACTCCCTCCTCCAGCCAAAAAAAGCCGTGAGGGACTGTGCTACCCAGCCTGGATACTATGCTTTTCCCATGGTGTTTGCAATCTGCAGATCAGGAGGTTCCCTCATGTGCCTACACCAACAGGGCCCTGAGCTTCAAGCACAAAACTGGGCAGCTCTTTGGGTAGACACCAAGCTAGCTGCAGTAGTTTTTTTTTTTTTTCATACCCCAGTGGCGCTTGGAACCCTCATAAGACAGAACCGTTTGCTGCCCTGGAAAGGGGGCTGAAGACAGGGAGCCAAGTGGTCTCACTCAGTGGGTCCCATTGCCATGGAGCCCAGCAAGCTAAGAACCACTGGCTTGAAATTCTCACCGCCAGCACAGCAGTCTGAAGTCAGCCTGGGACAGTCGAGCTTGGTGCAGGGAGGGGTGTCCACCATTACTGAGGCTTGAGTAGGCAACTTCCCCCTGACAGTGCTAAGGAAGCAAGGCAGTTTGGACTGGGCAGAATTCACCACAGCATGGCAAAGCAGCTACAGCCAGACTGCCTCTCTAGCTTCCTCCTCACTGGGCAGAGCATCTCTGAAAGAAAGGCAGTAGCCACAGTCAGGGGCTTACAGAGGAAACTCCCATCTCCCTGAGACAGAGCACCTTGGGGAAGGGGCAGCTATGCGCACACTTTCAGCAGACCTAAATGTTCCTGCCTGCTGGCTCTGAAGAGAGCAGCAGATCTCCCAACACAGCTCTCAAGCTCTGCTAAGGGACAGACTGCGTCCTCAAATGGGTCCCTGACCCCTATGCCTGCTGACTGGGAAAGACCTCCCAACAGTGGTCAACAGACACCTCATACAGGAGAGCTCTGGCTGGCATCAGGCCAGTGCCCCTTTGGGACTAAGCTTCCAGAGGAAGGAGCAGGCAGCAATCTTTGCTGTTTTGTAGCCACAACTGGAGATACCCAGGTAAACAGGGTCTGGAGTGGACCTCCAGCAAAATGTGCAACTTGAAGAAGAGGGGCCTGACTTTTAGAAGAAAAACTAACAGAAAGCAACAGCATCAACAAAAGTCCCACACACAAAAATCCCATCCAAAGGTCATCAGCCTCAAAGATCAAAGGTAGATAAATCCATGAAGGTGAGGAAAAACCAGCACATAAATGCTGAAAATTCCAAAACCAGAATGCCTCTTCTCCAAATGACTGTAACTCCTCTCCAGCAAGGGCACAAAACTGGATGGAGAATGAGATTGACAAATTGACAGAAGTAGGCTTCCGAAGGTGAGTAATAACAAACTCCTCTGAGCTAAAGGAGCAAATTGGATAAAGAGTCAAGACCCGTTGGTGTGCTGTATTCAGGAGACCCATCTCATGTGCAAAGACACACATAGGCTCAAAATAAAGGGATGGAGGAATATTTACCAAAAAACGGAAAGCAAAATAAAGCAGGGGTTGCAATCCTAGTCTCTTATAAAAAAGACTTGCAATCCTTGTTTCTTATAAAACAGACTTTAAACCGACAAAGATCAAAAAAGACAAAGAGCAAGATGGCCGAATAGGAACAGCTCCAGTCTCCAGCTCCCAGCGCGAGCAACACAGAAGACAGGTGATTTCTGCATTTTCAACTGAGGTACTGGGTTCATCTTACTAAGGAGTGCCAGACAATCAGTGCTGGTCAGCTGCTGCAGCCCGACCAGCAAGAGCTGAAGCAGGGCGAGGCATCGCCTCACCTGGGAAGCGCAAGGGGGAAGGGAATCCCTTTTCCTAGCCAGGGGAACTGAGACACACAACACCTGGAAAATCGGGTAACTCCCACCCCAATACCGCGCTTTACCAAGGGTCTTAGCAAATGGACACACCAGGAGATTATATCCCACACCTGGCTAGGAGGGTCCCACGCCCACGGAGCCTCCCTCATTACTAACACAGCAGTCTGAGATCTAACGGCAAGGCAGCAGCCAGGCTAGGGGAGGGCCGCCCGCCATTGCTGAGGCTTAAGTAGGTTAACAAAGCTGCTGGGAAGCTCGAACTGGGTGGCGCTCACAGCAGCTCAATGAGGCCTGCCTGTCTCTGTAGACTCCACCTCTGGTGACAGGGCACAGCTAAACAACAACAAAAAAAAAACAACAAAAAAGCACCAGACACCTCTGCAGACGCAAACGACTCCGTCTGACAGCTTTGAAGAGAGCAGTGGATCTCCCAACATGGAAGCTGAGATCTGAGAACGGACAGACTGTCTGCTCAAGTGGGTCCCTGACCCCTGAGTAACCTAACTGGGAGACATTCCCCACTAGGGGCAGACCAACACCCCACACCTCACAGGGTGGAGTACACCTCTGAGAGGAAGCTTCCAAAGCAAGAATCAGACAGGTACACTCGCTGTTCAGAAATATTCTATCTTCTGCAGCCTCTGCTGCTGATACCCAGGCAAACAGGGTCTGGAGTGGACCTCAAGCAATCTCCAACAGACCTACAGCTGAGGGTCCTGACTGTTAGAAGGAAAACTAACAAACAGGAAGGACACCCACACCAAAACCCCATCAGTACGTCACCATCATCAAAGACCAGAGACAGATAAACCCACAAAGATGGGAAAAAGCAGGGCAGAAAAGCTGGAAATTCAAAAAATAAGAGCGCATCTCTCCCTCCAAAGGAACGTAGCTCATCGCCAGCAACGGATCAAAGCTGGACGGAGAATGACTTTGACGAGATGAGAGAAGAAGGCTTCAGTCCATCAAATTTCTCAGAGCTAAAGGAGGAATTACGTGCCCAGCGCAAAGAAACTAAAAAGCTTGAAAAAAGAGTGGAAGAATTGATAACTAGAATAATTAATGCAGAGAAGGCCATAAACGAACTGACAGAGATGAAAACCGTGACACAAGAAACACGAGACAAATGCACAAGCTTCAGTAACTGACTCAATCAACTGGAAGAAAGAGAATCAGCGATTGAGGATCACATGAATGAAATGAAGCGAGAAGAGAAATCTAAAGAAAAAAGAAGAAAAATAAATGAACAAAGCCTGCAAGAAGTATGGGATTATGTAAAAAGACCAAATCTACGTCTGATTGGGATGCCTGAAAGTGAGGGGAAAAATGGAACCAAGTTGGAAAACACTCTTCAGGATATCATCCAGGAGAACTTCCCCAACCTAGTAGGGCAGGCCAACATTCAAATTCAGGAAATACAGAGAACGCCACAAAGATACTCCTCGAGAAGAGCAACCCCAAGACACATAATTGCCAGATTCACCAAAGTTGAAATGAAAGAAAAAATCTTAAGGGCAGCCAGAGAGAAAGGTCGAGTTACCCACAAAGGGAAGCCCATCAGACTAACAGCAGATCTCTCAGCAGAAACTCTACACGCCAGAAGAGAGTGGGGGCCAATATTCAACATTCTTAAAGAAAAGAATTTTAAACCCAGAATTTCATATCCAGCCAAACTAAGTTTCATAAGTGAAGGAGAAATAAAATCCTTTACAGATAAGCAAATGCTTAGAGATTTTGTCACCACCAGGCCTGCCTTACAAGAGATCCTGAAGGAAGCACTAAACATGGAAAGGAACAACCGGTACCAGCCATTGCAAAAACATGCCAAAATGTAAAGACCATCAAGGCTAGGAAGAAACTGTACCAACTAACGAGCAAAATAACCAGTTAATATCATAATTGGCAGGATCAAGTTCACACATAACAATATTAACCTTAAATGTAAATGGACTAAATGGTCCAATTAAAAGACACAGACTGGCAAACTGGATAAAGTGTCAAGATCCATCAGTCTGCTGTATTCAGGAGATCCATCTCACATGCAAAGACATACATAGGCTCAAAATAAAGGGATGGAGGAAGATCTACAAAGCAAATGGAGAACAAAAAGCAGGGGTTGCAATACTAGTCTCTGATAAAACTGACTTTAAACCATCAAAGATCAAAAGAGACAAAGAAGGCCATTACATAATAGTAAAGGGATCAATTCAACAGGAAGAGCTAACTATCCTAAATATATATGCACCCAATACAGGAGCACCCAGATTCATAAAGCAAGTCCTTAGAGACTTACAAAGAGACTTAGACTCCCATACAATAATGGGAGACTTCAACACCCCACTGTCAACATTAGATCAACAAGACAGAAAGTTAACAAGGATATCCAGGAATTGAACTCATCTCTGCAGCAAGCAGACCTAATAGACATCTACAGAACTCTCCACCCCAAATCAACAGAATATACATTCTTCTCAGCACATCACACTTATTCCAAAATTGACCACATAACTGGAAGTAAAGCACTCCTCAGCAAATGTACAAGAACAGAAATTATAACAAACTGTCTCTCAGACCACAGTGCAATCAAACTAGAACTCAGGACTAAGAAACTCAATCAAAACCACTCAACTACGTGGAAACTGAATAACCTGCTCCTGAATGACTACTGGGTACATAACGAAATGAAGGCAGAAATAAAGATGTTCCTTGAAACCAATGAGAACAAAGATACAACATACCAGAATATCTGGGACACATTTAAAGCAGTGTGTAGAGGGAAATTTATAGCACTAAATGCCCACAAGAGAAAGCAAGAAAGATCTAAAATTGACACTCTAACATCATAATTAAAAGAACTACAGAAGCAAGAGCAAACACATTCAAAAGCTAGCAGAAGGCAAGAAATAACTAAGATCAGAGCAGAACTGAAGGAGATAGAGACACAAAAAACCCTCCAAAAAAATCAATGAATCCAGGAGTTGGTTTTTTGAAAAGATCAACAAAATTGATAGACCGCTAGCAAGACAAAGAAGAAAAGAGAGAAGAATCAAATAGATGCAATAAAAAAATGACAAAGGGGATATCACCAGCAACCCCCACAGAAATACAAACTACCATCAGAGAATACTATAAACACCTCTATGCAAATAAACTAGAAAATCTAGAAGAAATGGATAATTTCCTGGACACTTACACTCTCCCAAAACTAAACCAGGAAGAAACTGAATCCCTGAATAGACCAATAGCAGGCTCTGAAATTGAGGCAATAATTAATAGCCTACCAACCAAAAAAAGTCCAGGACCAGATGGATTCACAGCTGAATTCTACCAGAGGTACAAGGAGGAGCTGGTACTATTCCTTCTGAAACTATTCCAATCAATAGAAAAAGAGGGAATCCTCCCTAACTCATTATATGAGGCCAACATCATCCTGATACCAAAGCCTGGCAGAGACACAACAAAAAAAGAGAATTTTAGACTAATATCCCTGATGAACATTGATGCAAAAATCCTCAATAAAATACTGGCAAACCGGATCCAGCAGCACATCAAAAAGCTTATCCACCATGATCAAGTGGGCTTCATCCCTGGGATGCAAGGCTGGTTCAACATACGCAAATCAATAAACATAATCCAGCATATAAACAGAACCAAAGACAAAAACCACATGATTATCTCAATAGATGCAGAAAAGGCCTTTGACAAAATTCAACAGCCCTTCATGCTAAAAACACTCAATAAATTCGGTATTGATGGAACGTATCTCAAAATAATAAGAGCTATTTATGACAAACCCACAGCCAATATCATACTGAATGGGCAAAAACGGGAAAAATTGTCTTTGAAAACTGGCACAAGACAGGGATGCCCTCTCTCACCACTCCTATTCAACATAGTGTTGGAAGTTCTGGCTAGGGCAATCAGGCAAGAGAAAAAATCAAGGGTATTCAGTTAGGAAAAGAAGAAGTCAAATTGTCCCTGTTTGCAGATGACATGATTGTATATTTAGAAAACCCCATTGTCTCAGCCCAAAATCTCCTTAAGCTGATAAGAAACTTCAGCAAAGTCTCAGGATACAAAATTAATGTGCAAAAATCACAAGCATTCTTATACACCAGTAACAGACAAACAGAGAGCCAAATCATGAATGAACTTCCATTCACAATTGCTTCAAAGAGAATAAAATATCTAGGAATCCAACTTACAAGAGATGTAAAGGACCTCTTCAAGGAGAACCACAAACCACTGCTCAGTGAAATAAAAGAGGACACAAACAAATGGAAGAATATACCATGCTCATGGATAGGAAGAATCAATGTCGTGAAAATGGCCATACTGCCCAAGGTAATTTATAGATTCAATGCCATCCCCATCAAGCTACCAATGACTTTCTTCACAGAATTGGAAAAAACTGTTTTAAAGTTCATATGGAACCAAAAAAGAACCCGCATTGCCAAGACAATCCTAAGTCAAAAAGAACACAGCTGGAGGCATCACACTACCTGACTTCAAACTATACTACAAGGCTACGGTAACCAAAACAGCATGGTACTGGTACCAAAACAGAGATATAGACCAATGGAACAGAACAGAGTCCTCAGAAATAATACCACACATCTACAGCCATCTGATCTTTGACAAACTTGAGAAAAACAAGAAATGGGGAAAGGATTCCCTGTTTAATAAATGGTGCTGGGAAAATTGGCTAGCCATAAGTACAAAGCTGAAACTGGATCCTTTCCTTACTCCTTATACGAAAATTAATTCAAGATGGATTAGAGACTTAAATGTTAGACCTAATACCATAAAAACCCTAGAAGAAAACCTAGGTAATACCATTCAGGACATAGGCATGGGCAAGGACTTCATGTCTAAAACACCAAAAGCAACGGCAACAAAAGCCAAAATTGACAAATGGGATCTAATTAAACTAAAGAGCTTCTGCACAGCAAAAGAAACTACCATCAGAGTGAACAGGCAACCTACAGAATGGGGAGAAAATGTTTGCAATCTACTCATCAGACAAAGGGCTAATATCCAGAACCTACAAAGAACTCAAACAAATTTACAAGAAAAAAACAAACAACCCCATCAAAAAGTGGGCAAAGGATATGAACAGACACTTCTCAAAAGAAGACATTCATACAGCCAACAGACACATGAAAAAATGCTCATCATCACTGGCCATCAGAGAAATGCAAATCAAAACCACAATGAGATACCATCTCACACCAGTTAGAATGGCAATCATTAAAAAGTCAGGAAACAACAGGTGCTGGAGAGGATGTGGAAAAATAGGAACACTTTTACACTGTTGGTGGGATTGTAAACTAGTTCAACCATTATGGAAAACAGTATGGCGATTCCTCAAGGATCTAGAGCTAGAAGTACCATATGACCCAGCCATCCCATCACTGGGTATATACCCAAAGGATTATAAATCATGCTGCTATAAAGACACACGCATACATATGTTTATTGCGGCACTATTCACAATAGCAAAGACTTGGAATCAACTCAAATGTCCATCAGTGACAGACTGGATTAAGAAAATGTGGCACATATACACCATGGAATACTATACAGCCATAAAAAAGGATGAGTTTGTGTCCTTTGTAGGGACATGGATGCAGCTGGAAACCATCATTCTCAGCAAACTATCACAAGAACAGAAAACCAAACACCACATGTTCTCACTCATAGGTGGGAATTGAACAATGAGATCACTTGGACTCGGGAAGGGGAACATCACACACCGGAGCCTATCATGGGGAGGGGGAGGGGGGAGGGATTGCATTGGGAGTTATACTTGATGTAAATGACGAGTTGATGGGTGCAGCACACCAACATGGCACAAGTATACATATGTAACAAACCTGCACGTTATGCACATGTACCCTAGAACTTAAAGTATAATAATAATAATAATAATTTAAAAAGACAAAGAAGGACATTACATAATGGTAAAGGGATCAATGCAACAAAAGCTAACTATCCTAAATATATATGTACCCCCCCCAATACAGGAGCACCCAGATTCATAAAACAAGTTCACCTATGGGTTGTGTTTTTCTGGTGGAGTCTTGACTAAAACAGCCTCTCAGATGTTCCAGATTATTTCTAATAACAAGAGGAAGAAGCACCTCTAGAAGGATGGAGTAAAGGCCTCTAAGCTCTTCCTCAGGAGGCTTAAATGCTGCTGCTCCTGCCACCATCCTGTCTCTAGTGCCCTCTGAAATGTTCCAGCACATTTTTTAAGTACTCAACACTGATGGGCAATGGAAAATAGCTTTTGCCATCATTCCCATTAAGGTTGAAGGGTGAAGATATGCTCTTGTATTAAAATTAGTAGAAACTGTCCTTGAGAAAGCCTAGATTTTGGACTTACTAAATAACAACTTTAAATCAGCCATTATAAATACATTCAAAGAACTAGGAAACTATGCCTAAAGAGTTAAAGGGGCCAGACACTGTGGCTCACGCCTGTAATCCCTATACTTTGAGAGGCCAAGGCAGGCAGATCACTTGAGGTCAGGGGTTCAAGGCCAACATGGTGAAACCTTGTCTCTCTAAAATTAAAAAAAAAAAAAAAATAGCTGGGCGTGGTGGTGGGTGCCCTTATTCCCAGGTACTCAAGATGCTGAGGGAGGAGAATTGCTTGAACCCGGAAGATGGAGGTTGCAGTGAGCCGAGATCGCGCCACTGCATACCAGCCTGGGCAATAGAGTGAACTCCATCTCAAAAAAAATAAACAGTTAAATGAAAGTAGGAAAATTATATAAGAAATGGAGAATTTCAATACAGAAATAAAAGATTATTTAAAAGAATCCATAGAAATTCAGGAGGTGAAAAGTGTAACTGGAGTGAAAAAATTACTACAAGGGTACAACGGCAAATATGAACTGGCAGAAGAAAGCAAGCAAACTTAAAGGTCCACTGAGATTATCCAGTCTAAGGAAAAAAAGAAAAAAATGAAGAAAAATGGGCAGTCTTAGAGACTGATGGGATATCAAACATGCCACTGTATAAATAACGAGAGTTCCAGAGGAAGAGGGGAGAGAGAAAGGAACAGAAGAAATATGTGAAGAAATAATGGCCAAGGAAATTTTAAGAAATTTACAGGTAGAAATTAAACAACATTTCCTGAAAAACCAGTGGGTTAAAGAAGAAATCACAAGGGAAATTCTAAGATACTTTGAAGTGAATGAAAACAAAAACACACATGCCAAAACTTCTTGGATGCAGCCAAAATCATGCCTACAGGAAAATTTTTTCAACTCTAAGTAACTATATTGAAAACTAAAAAAATCTCAAAGCCTTTATTCATAAACAGCTTGATGATCTTAATAGATGCAGGAAAAGCATCGGACAAAATCCTTTCATAAAACATTCAACAAATTACGAATAAAGGGCAACTCCCTTAACCTCCATGGACATCTATGAAAAACTCACAGCCAGCATTGCACTTAATCCTGAAAGACTGAATATTTTCCTCCTGAGATCAGGAACAAAACAAGGATACCCACTCTTGCCACCTCTGCTCAGCATTCGTCTTAATTAGTTTGGACTGCTATAACAAATTACCATAGACTGGTGGCTTAAACAACAAACATTTATTTCTCACATTTCTGGAGACAGGAAGTCTGAGATTGGGTGCCAGCATGGTCAAGATCTTGATGGGTGCCCTTTCCTGTAGAGAAAGTAAGACTTTCTCTAGTTGCAGATGACATGATCTTGCATATAAAAAATCTTAAGGAATCCACCAGAAGAAACTAATAGGGCTAACAAGTTCAGTAAGATTGCAGGGTACAAGATCAATAAACAAAAAGGAATTTTATTTCTATGCTAGCAATGAATGATCTGAAAATTAAATAAAGACAATTCTATTTATAATAACATGGATAAAGTTTTTAAATCTGGAAATAAACCCAGCCAAAAAATGCAGAACTTGTAGACTGAAAGCAATAAAACATCATTAAAAGAAATTAAAGAAGACCTATTAAGTTGAAAGATATCCCATATTTATGGAAAGCATAAGATCATTAAGAAGCAATACTCCGGATTTAATCCAGTTTCTATCTAAATCCCTGCAGGCTGCTTTGCAGAAATTAACAAAGTGATCCAAAAATTGTATGGAAACACAAGGGACCCAGAATAGCCAAAACAATCTTGAAAAGTGCAAAGTTGAAGGATTCACACTTTTAGATTTCAAAGTTACAGAAATATAGCAATCAAAAGTGTGGACAGAATATACATATAGATCAGAGAAATAGAATACAGATTTCAGAAACAAAACCTTACATTTATGGTCAATTGATTTTTTTCATGAGGGTGCCAAGACAATTCAGTGGGTGAAAGAATAGTCTTTTCCACAAATGATGCTAGGACAACTATATATCCACATGCAAAAGAATGAAATAGGACCCCTACCTCACATCATATATGAAAAGTTAATTCATAGTACTTCAAAGACTTAAATGAAAGAACTAAAACTACAATTCAGAAGAAAACATAGGCATAGGCTATGGCTGGGATGACTATAATGAAAAAGCAAGTGTTGAAGATGTGGAGGAACTTAGAACCTTCAGATACTGCCTGTGAGTGTAAAAAATGGCACACCTACTTTGGAAAACAGTCTGAGAGTTCCTTGAATGGTTAAATATAGGTTACCATATGACTTGGGAATTTCAGCTCTAGGAGCATACCCAAGAGAAGGGCTGCATTCTTTCTGGAAGCACTGGTGGGGAATTTGTTCTCTTTCCTTTTCCAGGTACAGATTGTCTGCATTGTTTGGGTATTTGGTTTCATTCTTTGTCTTCAAAGCCAGCAATATAGCATCTTTCTCTGACTCTGCTTCCATCATATGTCCTTGATTAAATTAGCTACTGGACTATCTAGTTAGTATGTTTTTTCTAGTTTGTATGGCTCTGAAAGAAAGGCAGAAACTATCTAGTTAGTATGTTTTTTCTAGTTTGTATGGCTCTGAAAGAAAGCCCCAGTCAGGGGCTTACAGATGAAACTCCCATCTCCCTGGCACAGAGCACCTGAGGGAAGGAGTGGCTGTGAGCCCAGCATCAACAGTCTTAAAATTTCCTGCCTGCTGACTCTGAAGAGAGCAGATCTCCCAGCACAGCTCTTGAGTTCGGCTAACAGACAGACTACCTCTTCAAGTGGGTCCCTGACCCATATGCCTGCTGACTGAGAGAGACCTCCCAACAGGGGTCAACAGATACCTCATACAGGAGAGCTCTGGCTGGCATCAGGCCAGTGCCCCTCTGCAACTAAGCTTCCAGAGGAAGGAGCAGGCAGTGATCTTTGCAGCCTCCACTGGTGATACCCAGGTGAAGAGGGTCTGGAGTGAACCTCCAGCAAAATGCAGCAACTTGCAGAAGAGGGGCCTGACTTTTAGAAGGAACACTAACAGAAAGCAACAACATCAACAAAAGAGCCACACAAAACCCCATCCAAAAGTCATAAGCCTCAAAGATTAAAGGTAGATAAATGCACGAAGATGAGGAAAAACCAGCACATAAATGCTGAAAATTGCAAAAACAAGAATGCCTCTTCTCCTCCAAATGATCACAACTCCTCTCCAGCAAGGGCACAAATCTGGACAGAGAATGAGATTGATAAACTGACAGAAGTAGGCTTCAAAAGGTGAGTAATAACAAACTCCTCTGAGCTAAAGGAGCATGTTCTAACCCATTGCAAAGAAGCTAAGAACCTTGATAAAATGTTACTGGAACTGCTAAGTAGAAAAACCAGTTTAGGGAAGAACATAAATGACCTGATGGAGCTGAAAAACACAGCACAAGAACTTCATGAAGCATACACAAGTATCAATAGCCGAATACAGTGGAAAAAAGTATATTGGAGATTGAAGATCAACTTACTGAAATAAGGCATGAAGACAAGATTAGAGAAAAAAGATTGGAAAGGAATGAACAAAACCTCCAAGAAATATGGGACTATGTGAAAAGACCAAACCTACAATCAATTGGTGTACCCAAAAGTGATAGGGAGAATGGAACCAAGTTGGAAAACACACTTCAGGATATCCAGGAGAACTTCTCCAACATAGGAAGACAGGCCAACATTCAAATTCAGGGAATACAGAGAACACCCCTAAGATACTCTTCGAGAAGAGCAAGCCCAAGACACATGATCATCAGATTCTCCAAGGTTGAAATGAAGGAAAAATGTTAAGGGCAGCCAGAGAGAAAGCTCAAGTTACCTACAAAGGGAAGCCCATCACACTAACAGCAGATCTCTCGGCAGAAACCCAGCAAGCCAGAAGAGGGTGGGGGCCAATATTCAACATTCTTAAAGAAAAGAATTTTCAACCCAGAATTTCATATCCAGCCAAACTGAGTTTCATAAGTGAAGGAAAAATAAAATCCTCTCCAGACAAGACAAGCAAATGCTGAGGGATCTTTGTCACCACCAGGCCTGTCTTACAAGAGCTCCTGAAGGAAGCACTAAGTATGGAAAGGAAATACTGGTACCAGCCTCTGCAAAAACATGCCAAATTTTAAAGACCATAGAAGCTATGAAGAAACTGCATCAACTAATGTGCAAAAAACCAGCTAGCATCATGATGACAGGATCAAATTCAAACATAACAATATTAACTTTAAATGTAAATGAGCTAAATGCCCCAATTAAAAGACAGACTGGCAAATTGAATAAAGAGTCAAGACCCATCTGTGTGCTGTATTCAGGAGACCCACCTCATATGCAGACACACACATAGGCTCAAAATAAAGGGATGGAGGAATATTCCCCAAGCAAATGGAAAGAAAATCAGAACAAAACACAACAAAATAGGCGTTTTAATCCTTATTTCTTATAAAACAGACTTTAAACCAACAAAAATCAAAAAAGACAAAGAAGGACATTATATAATGGTAAAGGGATCAATGCAACAAAAGCTAACTATCCTAAATATATATGCACCCAATACAGGAGCACCCAGATTCATAAAACAACTTATTAGAGACCTACAAAGATATTTAGACTGTCACACAATAATAGTGGGAGATATTTACACCCCACTGTCAATATTAGACAGATCAACGAGACAGAAAATTAACAAGGATATTCAGGACTTGAACTCAGCTGTGGACCAAGTGGACCTAACATACATCTACAGAACTGTCCACCCCAAATCAACAGAATGTACATTCTTCTCAGAGCCACATAGCACTTATTCTAAAATCGACCACATAATTGGAAGTAAAACACTCCTCTGCAAATGCAAAAGAACAGAAATCATAACAAACTGTCTCTCAGACCACAGTGCAACCAAAATTAGAACTCAGGATTAAGAAACGCACTCAAAAGCACACAACTACCTGGAAATTGAACAACCAGCTCCTGAATGACTACTGGGTACATAACGAAATTAAGGCAGAAATAAAGTTCTTTGAAACCAATGAGAACAAAGAGACAATGTACCAGAACCTCTGGAACACAGATAAAGCAGTGTTAAGAGGGAAATTTATAGCACTAAATGCCCACATCAGAAAGCTGGAAAGACCTAAAATTGACACCCTAACATCACAATTAAAAGAACTAGAGAAGCAAGAGCAAACAAATTCAAAAGCTAGCAGAAGACGAGAAATAACTAAGATCAGAGCAGAACTGAAGGAGACAGACACACACAAAAAAACCCTTCAAAAAAAGCAATGAACCAGGAGCTGGTTTTTTGAAAAGGTTAACAAAATAGATAGACCACTAGGCAGACTAATAAAGAAGAAGAGAGAAAAGAATGAAATAGATGCAATAAAAAATGATAAAGGGGATATCACCACTGAGCCCGCAGAAATACAAACTACCTTCAGGGAATACTATAAACACCTCTGCGCAAATAAACTAGAAAATCTAGAAGAAATGGATATTTTCCTGGACACATATACCCTCCGAAGACTAAACCAGGAAGAAGTCAAATCCCTGAATAGACCAATAACAGGTTCTGAAATTGAGGCAGTAATTAATAGCCTACCAACCAAAAACAGTCCAGGACCAGATGGATTCACAGCCGAATTCTACCAGGGGTACAAAGAGGAGCTGGTACCATTCCTTCTGAAACTATTCCAAACAATAGAAAAAGAAAGACTCCTCCCTAACTCGTTTTATGAGGCCAGCATCATCCTGATTCCAAAACCTGGCAGAGACACAACAAAAAAAGATAATTTCAGGCCAATATCCCTGATGAATATCAATGCAAAAATCCTCAGTAAAATACTGGCAAACCAAATCCAGCAGCACGTCGAACAGCTTATCCACCATGATCAAGTTGGCTTCATCCCCGGGATGCAAGGCTGGTTCAACTTACACAAATCAATAAATGTAATCCATCACATAAACAGAACCAATGACAAAAACCATATGATTATCTCAACAGACACAGAAAAGGCCTCCAATAAAATTTAACATCCATTTATAACATGTAAGGAAAGGGTCCAGTGTCTGTTTTCTGTTTCCCTTATACATCCCTTCATGCTAAAAACTCAATAAACTAGGTATTGATAGAACATATTTCAAAATAATAAATTCTTATTTATGATGAACCCACAGCCAATACCATACTGAACTGGCAAAAGCTGGTAGCATCCCCTTTAAAAACTGGCACAAGACAAGGGTGCTCTCTCTCACCACTCCTATTCAACATAGTATTGGAAGTTCTGGCCAAGGCAATCAGGCAAGAGAAAGAAATAAAGGGTATTCAGGTAGGAAGAGAAGAAGTCAAATTGTCTTTGTGTGCAGACAACGTGATTGTATATTTAGAAAACCCCATCATCTCAGCCCCAGAACTCCTTAAGCTGATAAGCAACTTCAGCAACATGTCAGGATACAAAATCAATGTGTAAAAATCACAAGCATTCCTATACACCAATAGACAAGCAGAGCCAAATCATGAGTGAACTCCCATTCACAATTGCTACAAAGAGAATAAAATACCTAGGAATATAACTTACAAGGGATGCAAAGGACCTCTTCAAGGAGAACCACAAACCACTGCTCAAGGAAATAAGAGAGGACACAAACAAATGGAAAAACATTCCATGCTCATGGATAGGAAGACCCAATATCATGAAAATGGCCATTCTGCCCAAAGTAATTTATAGATTCAATGCTATTTCCATCAAGCCACCATTGTCTTTCTTTGCAGTTAGAAAAAACTACTTTAAACTTTATATGGAGCCAAAAAGGAACCTGTATAGACAAGACAATCCTAAGCAAAAAGAACAAACCCAGAAGCATCACACTATCTGGCTTCAAACTATACTACAAGGCTACAGTAACCAAAATAGCATGGTACTGGTACCAAAACACCACACATCTACAACCATCTGATCTTTGATAAACCTGACAAAAACAAGCAATGGGGAAAGGATTCCCTATTTAATAAATGGTTCTGGGAAAACTGGCTAGCCATATGCAGAAAACTAAAACTGGACCCCTTCCTTACACCTTATACGAAAATTAACTCAAGATGGAGTAAAGACTTAAATTTAACATCCAAAACCATAAAAACCATAGAAGAAAACCTAGGCAATGCCATTCAGGACATAGGCATGGGCAAAGACCTCATGACTAAAACATCCAAAGCAATTGCAACAAAAGCCAAAACTGACAAATGGGATCTAATCAAGTTAAAGAGCTTCTGCTCAGCAAAATAAACTATCATCTGAGTGAACTGGCAACCTACAGAATGGGAGAAAATCTATGCAAGTTACCGATCTGATGAAGGTCTAATATCCAGAATCTACAAGGAACTTAAACAAATTTACAAGAAAAAAAAAACAACTCCATCAAAAAGTGGACAAAGGATATGAACAGATACTTCTCAAAAGAAGACATTTATGTGGCCAACAAACATATGAAAAAAATCTCATCATCACTGGTCATTAGAGAGATGCAAATAAAAACCACAATGAGATACCATCTCATGGCAGTCAAAATGGTGATTATTAAAAAGTCAGGAAACAATAGATGCTGTTGAGGCTGTGGGAAAATAGAAAAGCTTTTACACTGTTGGTGGGACTGTAAATTAGTTCAACCATTGTGGAAGACAGTGTGGTGATTCCTCAAGGATCTAGAACCAGAAATACCATTTGACCCAGCAATCCCATTACTGGGTATATACTCAAAGGCTTATAAATTATTCTATTATAAAGACACATGCGCATGTGTGTTTATTGCAGCACTGTTTACAATAGCAAAGAATTGGAACCAACCCAAATGCCCATCAGTGATAGACTAGATAGAGAAAATGTCTTATATACATTATGGAATACTATGCAGCCATAAAAAAGAATGAGTTCATGTCCTTTGCAGGGACATGGATGAAGCTGGAAGCCATCATTTTCAGTAAAGTAACACAGGAACAGAAAACCAAACACTACATGTTCTCACTCATAAGCGGGAGTTGAACACTGAGAACACATGGACACAAGAGGGGAACATCTCACACCAGGGCCTGTCAGGGGCAGTGGGAGGCAAGGGGAGGGAGAGCATTAGGAAAAATACCTAATGCATGTGGGGCTTAAAACCTAGATGATGCAGCAAACAACCATGGCACATGTATACCTATGTAACAAACCTGCACGTTCAGCAAATGTCCCAGAACTTTTAAAAAATATCCTAGATGGCATATTCTTTTAATAGAAATAAGACTGTTTCATATACATTGAAAATTGTTGTTTAGCCAGGTACAGTTGCTGAAGCCTGTAATTTCAGCACTTTGGGAAGCCAAGGCGGAAGGATCACTTGAGCCCAGGAGTTTGAGACCAGCCTGTGCAACATAATGAGATCCCACCTCTACAAATATTTTTTAAGTTAGCCAAGTGTGTTAGTGCATGCCTATGGTCCTAGCTACTCAGGAGGCTGAGGTGAGCGGATTGCTTGAGCCCAGGAGCTTGAGGCTGCTATGAACTGTGATCGCATCACTACACTCCAGCCTGGGCAACAGAGCAAGACCCCGTTTCCTCCCATCGTGCCCCTGACCCCACAGCCATCCCCATCCCACCCCCCCCCAACAAAAAAAAAGAAAAGAAATTATGTCACCACCTTCCTCAGTTATCTTGGCTAGATCTCTGGTAACTCACTGCAGCTTCTCCATCAGCATTGTTGCCTCACCTTGCACTTTTGTGTTTTGGAGATAGCTGCTTCCCTTAAACCTCATGAATCAATCCCTACTAGCTTCCAACTTTTCTTCTGCAGCTTCCTCACCTCTGTCAGCCTTCATAGAGTTGAAGAGAGTTAGAACCTTGCTCTAGATTAGGCTTTGGCTTGAGGGAATTTTGTGTCTGGTTTGATCTAACAAGATAGAGAGAAGGAGAGAGAGAGAGAGAAAGGAGGAGGAGGAG
Source organism: Macaca thibetana thibetana (assembly GCF_024542745.1). Taxonomy (NCBI): domain Eukaryota; kingdom Metazoa; phylum Chordata; class Mammalia; order Primates; family Cercopithecidae; genus Macaca; species Macaca thibetana. The sequence goes on along the minus strand of NC_065586.1, from coordinate 22,368,997 downwards.
GAGGAGGAGGGGAAGGAAGGAAAGGAGGGAGGGAGGGAGGAGAGGAGAGGAGAGGGAGGGAGAGAGGGAGAGAGGAGAGGGAGGGAGAGAGGGAGGGAGGGAGGGAGGGAGGAGAGGAGAGGAGAGGGAGATGGACAGGGAGGGAGAGGGAGAGGGCAGAAGAGGGAGGGAGGAATGGCTAGTTGGAACAGTTAGAACACGCACAACATTTTCTTAAGCTCATCATTTTACATGGGTGGTTTGTGATGCCCCCAATTACAATAGTAATATCAAAGATCACTGATCACAGATCACCACAACAAATCTATTAATAGTTTAAAAGTTTGAAATATTTCAAGAATTCCCAAAATATGACACGGAGACATGAAGTAAGCACATGCTGTTGGGAAAATGGTGCTGATAGACTTGCTCAACTCAGGCTTACACATCTTTCAATTTGTAAAAAAATGCAGTATCTGCAAAGCTCAATCAAGTGAAGCACAATCAAATGAGATATGCCTGCATTTCCCTTTTAACCCAAGAGCTGTCTAATAGGAGGGGTTTTTTTTTTAATTTTAAATCTCCAGGTAGAAGTGCCTTTTTGGTTTTTAATATCTAGCTTTACTGTGTTGTGTTTAGAAACTGAGTAATATTTCAACTTTTTGGAACTTACCGATATTCTCTTTGTGTCCTCACATATGAGCACTTTTCAGGAATGTTCATGTATACTTTAAAAAGAAGGTATATTCTCTATCATCACAGAGTGATGCTCAATACATATCACAAAAGATAAGAGGGGGAAATTAAGGATCCTGCAGAAAAAAAGTGACAATGCCTCTTATATCAATATCTTATTGATTATGCTGTAGATCTTTTGTATCTTTACTTAATTTTGCCCATCTGAACTGTCCCAACAGGACCTATATTGTACTGAGAATGGTTTCTTGTTCTCTTGTTGTTTCTGTTTCTCCTTGAATCTCCTATAGTTTGTTTTACATAGGTAATTGGTGTGTGACTTGTTGCATATATTCATAATTGCTACATCATCATCTTAAAATGTGACTTTTAGCGTTATAAAATTCTTTTGTCTCATGTAATGGTTTTTCACTTAAAAATTCTACTTTATCCGCTAACAGAATCTCAATCTTCTTTATTTTTTCCCTTTGCCTGGTAAATCTTCCACCTTTATTTTCTGATTTTTGAATAACTACATCTTAGATGAGTCTCTTGTATACACCATAGAGTTGTGCACATTTGAACAGACAAATTAAATCCATTCATTTATTTTTGTGCCTGATAAGTGTGGTCTTAATCCTCTTATATGCTTTGTTACACTTTCTATGTGTGATGTGTTATATTTATTGTGTTTCTTTCTACATTAGATGTGTTCTCTTTGCCTACATTTTCTTGGAGTATTTAGGAAGGTTTGCATTTTTATTCTTTTGGTTACCTTAATGTCAGTATTTTTGTAATGTCCTAATTCTCTCTTTTTATCACTTAATCTCTTACTATCTTCTAATAGGTATTGACACCCATTATGTCTATAGCAATCAATAATCATATGTTACTTTCCCCTGTCTCTCCCTCCTCTTCCCATTGAGTCTTATTCTACTTTTCTGGAACATCAAAATAAGCCTACTAGACAAGGAACTGATTTCATTAACAACTATGGATTTTTATATCCATAATCCCATCCTTATTTTAGCTTTGGCACTACAATTAAATATAGGGAATGCTCACCCTGAGTCCTTTTGCCAAAGTTTTCTCGATCATCTTTTATTTGGATGCAGCTCATCCACTAGTACAGGAGTGGGCAAGCTTTTTCAATAGCTGAACTGATAGTAAATATTTCAGGCTTTGCGGAAATCTTTTGAAATTTCTTAGCTCTGCTACTGTAGTGCGAAAACAGACGTAGACATTACATCAATGAATTGGTGTGGATATGTGCCATTGAAATTTTATTTACATAAATAGGCATCAGGCCAGTTTGAGGACCACTATTCTACTAGGTTTCTTAGGAAGAGCACTTGTCTCCTGTATTACCCAAGTTCTCGCACATTTAGAACTGTTTTTCTATAGCCTTGATACTTGAAGGAAAACTGGCTGAATAATTTTTCTAGTTTATATTTTCTTTCCTTAAGTTTCTTGAGAATCCTATTGCACTGTTACATTAAAAATCATCTCGTGTTTTTGCTTGCAGGCCCTGAAGATGTCTTCTTTATCTTTAAAGTCTAATTATGTTATTGGGTCTGGTATGCAGGTTCCAGTGAGCCCATCCTCCTGATATTCATGCCTTTGTTTAATTATCTTTCCTCAAGTGTGGGCTGCAGCATTGACTCACTTCTAAAAAAATAGAATATGACAAAAATGAGATGTCACTTCCAAAATTAGGTTACAAAAACACTCTGGCTTCCCTAGTCTTCACCCTCGCTTGCTCTCTTGCTTGAACACTTTGATGACATCCATTTGTTATGCTGTGAGCTAACATATATTGAAGCCTACTAGACAAGGAACTGATAACATTCACAAGAGGAGTTTTGAAGCAACAATATAAAGTCCTCCCCTCAATTGAGCCTTCAAGTGAGGCCACAGCCCTGACTGATAAGTTAGCTGCAGCTTCACAAGAGACCTTTAGGCAGAGGCACCTAGCTAAGCGCTCCTGGATTCTTTACCCATAGAAACTGAGTTGATAACTGTTTGCTATTTTAAGCTGCTAAATTTGGGGGTAATTTGTTACATGGTTGTATCTACACAATGATAGATAACACAATCATTATCTACACAGTTGTAGATAACAGTTATACAAGGATTCTCAAAGTTGATCATCCCAGGTTAATTTTGAGGGTACCCAATTGGTCCTTTCTTTCTGGTGGTAAAATACATATAACAGAAAATTTACCACCTCAACCCTCTTTAATTGTACAGCTCAGTCGTGTTACAAACATTCACACTGTTGCACAACCAGTCTCCAGAACCCTTTTCTTCTTGCAAACATGAAATTCAGTACTCATTAAACAACTCCCATTTTTCCCCTTCCCCCGAGAACCTGGCAACCACCATTTTACTTGCTGTCTCTACGAAATTAGCTACTCTTAAGTATTTCATGTAAGTGGAATCATACAGTATTTGTCTTTTTGTGACTGGCTAATTTCACTTAACATAATGTCATCAGGCTTCATCCATGTTATAGCATGTGTCAGAATTTCATTTTTTAAGGCTGAAAAATATTTCATTATATGTAGACACCACATTTTGTTTAGACATTCACCTATCTTTAGCTATTGTAAATAATACTATTACAAACCAATTGGCCTTTCTTCCTTCTTTTCTTCTCTCCTATCCTCTCTTTTCTATTTTGAGCCTGTCTGGAGTGCAGTGATCCCATCATAGCTTACTGCAGCCTCAAACTCCTGAAGTGATCCTCCCACCTCAGCCTCATAAGTAGTTAGGACTAGAGACAAACACCACTGTGCCTGGTTAATTTTTTTTTTTTTTTTAATTTTTCTGTAGAGATGGGGTCTTGCTATGTTGCCCTGGATGTTCTCAAACCCCTGGCCTCAAGGGATCTTCCCACCTCAGACTCCCAAAGTGCTGGGATTGAAGGCATGAGACACCTCATCCAGCCTGATTGGTCTTTTTAATTGGTACACGCCAGGAGGCAGTGGGGGTGTCTTTCTTTACCTCATTTTCTGTCTCTTGGGTTTTTTCCTGGTTTTTAATATCTTTTATTGAAATTTAATTTGAATTTATTCTTCCTTGGGCACCTTGCAATTGAATCTTTGTTTCTAATATGATTTTACAGTTTTATTTTTTTTCCTGAGTTTAATATTCCCTTGAATATTGAGTGAAAAGAGATATTATCATTTCTTTTCTGCAGGATCCTTTATTTCACCCCCCTTTACTGCCACATCTCCAAGAAGTACTTTCCCTATCCTATATTGCTGAGACTTCCCCAGAAGCAGTATTTCCTTCCTGCACACTTTCAAGCCACTTTCCTCTAGCCAGTGCTATGAATTAGTAAGCCTTGACTTCGATTCAGTATTTTGCATTGGACTTTCTCTTTCTGGAGGTGACATTTTTCTGTTCTCTGCATCCCTCTACTCTTTTTTATTGGGTCTCTTAAGTTTCCTCTCTCCTGCTTTCCTACCCACAGGCTTGCAGTGGAGGATGGACAGCAGGAGTTTTTTTGGGGTTTTTTGTTTTGTTTTGTTTTTGTGGGACAGAGTCTGGCTCAGTCGCCCAGACTGGAGTGCACTGGTGCGATCTCAGCTCTCTGCAAGCTCCGCCTCCCAGGTTTACGCCATTCTCCTGCCTCAGCCTCCCAAGTAGCTGGGACTACAGGCACCCACCACTACGCCCGGCTAAATTTTTTGTATTTTTAGTAGAGAGGGGGTTTCACCGTGTTAGCCAGGATGGTCTCGATCTCCTGACCTCGTGATCTGCCCGTCTCGGCCTCCCAAAGTGCCGGGATTACAAGTGTGAGTCACCATGCCTGGCCAAGATTTGTTGTTGTTGTTGTTGTTGTTGTTGTTGTTGTGAGACAGGGTCTCTCTGTGTCACCCAGGCTAGGCTGCAGTGGCATCATCATAGCTCACTGGAGCCTCGACTCCCTGGGCTCCAGTTATCCTCCCACCTCAGTCTCCTGAGTAGCTGGGGCTATAGGAATACACTACCATGCCTGGCTAATTTTTTAATTATTTGTGGAGATGAGGTCTTGCTATGTTTCCCAGGCTGGTCTTGAACTCCTGGGCTCAAGTGATCTTCCTGCCTCTGCCTCCCAAAGTTCTGGGATTACAGGTGTGAGCCACTGCACCCAGCCAGGAGCTCTGTTGAAATTTGGTTTTCTTTTTTCTTCAAAGAGACAAAGTCTCACTCTGTCCCCCAGGCTGGGGTACTGTGGTGCTGTCATAGCTCACTGCAGCCTTGAACTCCTCTCCAGTTTTCAACTAAGCATCAACTCCTATTTGTAAATCTCCTGCCCATCTCCCTCCTCAAAGGCCCCTATGTTTAGCCAACTGGCTATTCCACCTCTTCACTTGGATGTTTCAAAGGCCGTTACTCCCAAAACTCTGCAATCCCAAGCTATTTCATGCTATTATCTCTCCCAAATCTTGGATTCCTCCAGTTTTTCCTACTTTATCCCATTCATTTAGGTATATAAGCGAAAATCGTGGGAGCCATTCCTCTCCAACCTCAATTACATCATGCTTCCCCAAAGTTCAAGATTCTCACATCCCCCTAATTCTCCTCCTAAAGAGCCCTCAAATCCACCACTTGCCCTGTGTCCACTGCCTTGTTTAAGCAACTGGAGTACATTCAGTTACTCAAGCCAGAAACCGGGGAATATTTATTACCCATTTCTTTCCCTCACTATCACATTCAACCTATCATCAAGTCCTGCTGGCTCGTCTTTCAAAATATCTCATTCTATCAACTTCTATTTCCACTACTACCAGGCTGGCCCAGACCACCGTTATCTCCCCGAGTGTCCTCTTGCTTAAAGGTATATTCTGCTCTTCTGACAAGGTAAATCAAACACACCAGTCACATCTTTAAAGACCCTTCCATGGCTTCCCATGGTACGAGGATAAAATCCACACTCCCCACATGACTTGCCTGGCCTTGCTTAAATCATCTTGCCCCTGCCTATTTCTTAGATTTTATCTCCCCCTCACCTAGTAGCGCCCTCGGTGCTCCAACTATACCTGATTTACTGCTATTTCTCAAACAACCCTAGTTCTTTCCAAACTAGGATGTTTCTCTTTGCTCTTCTCAAATATGGGAATCTCCTTCTTGGAAGTTTTTATGTCACTCATTCCTTCTCATACTGAACAGCCTGTGAAACGGAGGTTGTTCCATTATTCTTTATCATAATACTCTCTTTATTTCCATTATGATCCATCTCATGGTCTGTAATGTTTTTCATGTGTGTTGGTTTGCTTACTTATTTTTTGTTTTCTGTAAATTCCCTGCTATCAGGTGGAAGCGTAGGTGCTACGGGAAGCGTAGGTGCTACATCTAGGCAAGGTATTTATGCCACTTCTTGAGGAGACAGAAAGCTGCCAAGAGGAAGTGGTGCTATTTTGCCTGAGATCTAACGGATCCTATTCCGGAAAAGGGTGTGGAGTGGCTCATAAAAAGGGACTTTTTGGGAAGACAGAACAGTAGACAGAGTTTTGAGAAAGCACAGCACTTTCACAAGGTTTCCTGTGACTGACATGTAAATTTGAAGGCCGGGCACAGTGGCTCATGCACATAATCTCAGCACTTTGGGAGGCCAAGGTGGGAGAATTGCTTAAGCCCAGGAGTTTGAGACCAGCCTGGGCAACATAGCAAGACTCTGTCTCTATAAAAAAATTTAAATATTTTTTTAAAAGGGGATTTCCGGCAAGATGTCTGAACAGGAAGAGCTCCGGTCTGCAGCTCCCAGCTGATCGAGGCAGAAGATGGGGGATTTCTGCATTTCCAACTGAGGTACCTGGTTCATCTCACTGGGATTGGTTGGACAGTGGGTACAGCCCATGGAGGGTGAGCTGAAGCAGGGCAGGGCATCACCTCACCTGGGAAGCACAAGGGGTCGGGGGATTTCCCCCTTCCTAGCCAAAGGAAGCTGTGTGAGACTGTACCGAGAGGAATGGTACACTCCTGCCCAGATACTGCACTTTTCCCATGGTCTTTGCAACTGGCAGACCAGGAGATTCCCTCCGGTGTCTGGCTTGGTGGGTCCCATGCCCACAGAGCCCAGCAAGCTAAGATCCACTGGCTTGAAATTCTCGCTGCTAGCGCAGCAGTCTGAGATCGACCTGGGACGCTGGAACTTGGTGGGGGGAGGGGCGTCCACCATTGCTGAGGCTTAAGAAGGTGATTTTATGCTCACAATGTAAACAAAGCCACAGGGAAGTTCGAACTGGGCAGAGTCCACCACAGCTCAGCAAGGCCAACTCCCTCTCTACATTCCACCTCTGTGGGCAGGGCACCTCTGAACAAAAGGCAGCAGCCCCAGTTATAGACTTATAGATCAATCCCCTATCTCCCTGGGACAGAGCACCTGGGGGAAGGGGCAGCTGTGGGCACAGCTTCAGCAGACTTAAACGTCCATGCCTGACAGCTCTGAAGAGAGTAATGGTTCTCCCAGCACAGCATTTGAGCTCTGACAATGGATAGACTACTTCCTCAAGTGGGTCCCTGACCCCCGTGTAGCCTGACGGGGAGACACCTCCCAGTAGGGGCTGCCAGACACCTCATACAGGAGAATTCTGGCTGGTATCTGGCAGGTGCCCCTCTGGGACAAAGCTTCCAGAGGAAGGATCAGGCAGCAATATTTGCTGTTCTGCTGCCTCCACTGGTGATACCCAGGCAAACCTGGGTCTGGAGTGGACCTCCAGCAAACTCCAACAGACCTGCAGCTGAGGGGCCTGTTAGAAGGAAAACTAACAAAGAGAAAGGAATAGCATCAACAAAAAGGATGTCCACACCAAAACCCCATCCGTAGGTCACCAACATCAAAGACCAAAGGTAGATAAAACCACAGAGATGGGGAAAAACCAGCACAGAAAGGCTGAAAATTCCAAAAACCAGAACGCCTCTTCTCCTCCAAAGGATCACAACTCCTCGCCAGCAAGGGAACAAAACTGGACAGAGAATGAGTTTGACGAATTGACAGAAGTAGGCTTCAGAAGGTGGGTGAGAACAAACTCTTCCGAGCTAAAGGAGCATGTTCTAATCCAATGCAAGGAAGCTAAGAACCTTGAAAAAAGGTTAGACTAATTGCTAACTAGAATAACCAGTGTAGACGAGAACATAAATGACCTGATGGAGCTGAAAAATACAGCATGAGAACTTTGTGAAGCATACACAAGCTTCAATAGCCAAATCATACAAGTGGAAAAAAGGATATCAGTGACTGAAGATCAACTTAATGAAATAAAGCAAGAAAACAAGATTAAAGAAAAAAGAGTGAAAAGAAACAAACAAAGCCTCCAAGAAATATGGGACTATGTGAAAAGAACAAATCTACATTTGATTGGTGCACCTGAAAGTGACAGGAGAATGGAACCACGTTGGAAAACACTCCTCAGAATATTATCCAGGAAAACTTCCCCAACATAGCAAGGCAGGCTAACATTCAAATTCAGGAATTACAGAGAACACCAATAAGATATTCCTTGAAAAGAGCAACCCAAAGACACATAATCATCAGATTCACCAAGGTTCAAATGAAGGAAAAAATGCTAAGGGCAGCCAGAGAGAAAGGTCGGGTTACCCACAAAGGGAAGCCCATCAGACTAACAGCGGATCTCTCGGCAGAAACCCTACAAGCCGGAACAGAGTAGGGGCCAATATTCAACATTCTTAAAGAATTTTCAACCCAGAATTTCCTATCCTGCCAAACTAAGCTTCATAAGTGAAGGAGAAATAAAATCCTTTACAGACAAGCAAATGCTGAGAGATTTTATCACCATCAGGCACGCTTTACAAGAGCTCCTGAAGGAAGCGCTAAACATGGAAAGGAACAACTGGTACAAGCCACTGCAAAAACATGCCAAATTGTAAAGACCATCAACACTATAAAGAAACTGCATCAACTAACGGGCAAAATAACCAGCTAACATCATAATGACAGGATCAAATTCCCATGTAACAATATTAACCTTAAATGTAAATGGGCTAAGTACCCCAAATTAAAAGACACAGACTGGCAAATTGGATAGAGTCAAGACCCATTGGTGTGCTGTATTCAGGAGACCCATCTCATGTGCAAAGACACACATAGGCTCAAAATAAAGGGATGGAGGAAGATCTACCAAGCAAACGGAAAACAAAAAAAAAAAAGCAGGGGTTGCAATCCTAGTCTCTGATAAAGAAGACTTTAAACCAACAAAGATCAAAAGAGACAAAGAAGGGCATTACAAAATGGTAAAGGGATCAATGCAACAAGAAGCACTAACTATCCTAAATATATATGCACCCAATTGAGGAGCACCCAGATTTGTAAAGCAAGTTCTTAGAGACCTACAGAGAGACTTAGACTCCCACACAATAATAGTGGGAGACTTCAACACCCCACTGTCAATATTAGACAGATCAACAAGACAGAAAATAAACAAGTATAACCAGGACTTGAACTCAGCTCTGGACCAAGCAGACCTAATAGACATCTATAGAACTCTCCACACCAAATCAACAGAATATACATTCTTTGCAGTACCACATCACACTTATTCTAAAATTGGCCACATAATTGGAAGTAAAACACTCCTCAGCAAATGTAAAAGAACAGAAATCACAACCAACTGTCTCTCAGACGACAGTGCAATCAAATTAGAACTCAGGATTAAGAAACTCACTCAAAACTGCACAGCTACATGGAAACCTACTCCTGAATGAACAGCCTACTCCTGAATGACTACTGGGTAAATAACAAAATGAAGGCAGAAGTAAAGATGTTCTTTAAAACCAATGAGAAAAAGGACACAACATACCAGAATCTCTGGGACACGTTTAAATCAGTGTGTAGAGGGAAATTTATAGCACTAAATGCCCACAAGAGAAAGCAGAAAACATCTAAAATTGACACCCTAACATCACAAAGAACTAGAGAAGCAAGAGCAAACAAATTCAAAAGCTAGCAGAAGACAAGAAATAACTAAGATCAGAGTAGACCTGAAGCAGATAGAGACACAAAAAACCCTGCAAAAAATCAGTGAATCCAGGAGCTGGTTTTTTGAAAAGATTAACAAAATAGATGAACCGCTAGCAAGACTAATAAAGATGAAAAGAGAGAAGAATCAAATAGATGCAATAAAAATGATAAAGGGGATATCACCACTGAGCCCACAGAAATACAAACTACCATCAGAAAACACTATAAACACCTCTACACAAATAAACTAGAAAATCTAGAAGAAATGGATAAATTCCTGGACACAGATACCCTCCCAAGACTAAACCAGGAAGAAGTCGAATCTCTGAATAGACCAATGGTAGGTTCTGAAATTGAAGCAATAATTAATAGCCTACCAACCAAAAAAAGCCCAGGACCAGATGGATTCACAGCCGAATTCTACCAGGGGTACAAAGACGAGCTAGTGCCATTCCTTCCGAAACTATTCCAAACAATAGAAAAAGAAGGACTCCTCCCTAACTCATTTTATGAGTTCAGCATCATCCTGATTCCAAAACCTGGCAGACACACAACATAAAAAGAAAATTTTAGGTCAACATCTCTGATGAACATCGATGTGAAAATCCTCAGTAAAATACTGGCAAACTGAATCCAGCAGCACATCAAAAAGCTTATCCACCATGATCAAGTCAGCTTCATCCCTGGGATGCAAGGCTGGTTCAACATACACAAATCAATAAACATAATCCATCACATAAACTGAACCAATGACAAAAACCACATTATCTCAATAGATGCAGAAAAGGCCTTTGACAAAATTCAACAGCCCTTCATGCTAAAAGCTCTCAATAAACTAGGTAGTGATGGAACATATCTCAAAATAATAAGAGCTATTTATGACAAATCCACAGCCAATATCATACTGAATGGGCAAAAACTGGAAGCATTCCCTTCAAAAATGGGCACAAGACAAGGATGCACTCTCTCACCACTCCTATTCAACATAGTATTGGAATTTCTGGCCAGGGCAGTCAGGCAAGAGAAAGAAATAAAGCATATTCAATTAGGAAAAGAGGAAGTCAAATCGTCTCTGTTTGCAGATGACATGATTGTATATTTAGAAAACCCCACCGTCTCAGCCCCAAATCTCCTTAAGCTGATAAACAACTTCAACAAAGTCTCAGGATAAAAAAATTAATGTGCAAAAATCACAAGCATTCTATACACCAATAACAGACAGAGAGCCAAATCATGAGTGAACTCCCATTCACAACTGCTACAAAGAGAATAAAATACCTAGGAATACAATTCACAAGGGATGTGAAGGACCTCTTCATGGAAAACTACAAACCACTGCTCAAGGAAATAAAAGAGGACACAAACAAATGCAAGAACATTCCATGCTCATGGATAGGAAGAATCAATATTGTGAAAATGGTCATACGGCCCAAAGTAATTTATAGATTCAATGCTATCCCCATCAAGGTACCACAGACTTTCTTCACAGAATTGGAAAAAATTATTTTAAATTTCATATAGAACCAAAAAAGAGCTTACATAGTCAAGACAATCCTAAGCATAAAGAACAAAGCTGGAGGTTTCATGCTACCTGACTTGAAACTATACTACAAGGCTACAGTAACCAAAACAGCATGGTACTGGTAGCAAAACAGAGATATAGACCAATGGAACAGAACAGAGGCCTCAGAAATAACACCACACATCTACAACCATCTGATCTTTGACAAACCTGACAAAAACAAGCAATGGGGAAAGGATTCCCTATTTAATAAATGGTGCTGGAAAACTGGCTAGCCATATGCAGAAAGCTGAAAGATCCCTTCTTTACACCTTATACAAAAATTAACTCAAGATGGATTAAAGACTTAAATGTAAAACCCAAAACCACAAACACCCTAGAAAAAATCCTAGGCAATACCATTCAGGACATAGGCATGGGCAAGGTCTTCATGACTAAAACAGCAATAGCAATGGCAACAAAAGCCAAAATAGACAAATGGTATCTAACTAAACTAAAGAGCTTCTGCACAGCAAAAGAAACTATCAGAGTAAACAGGCAACCTACAGAATCGGAGAAAAGTTTTGCAATCTACCCATCTGACAAAGGGCTAATATCCAGAATCTACAAAGAACTTAAACAAATTTACAAGGAAAAAACAACCCCATCAAAAAGTGGGTGAAGGATATGAACAGACACTTCTCAAAAGAAGACATTTATGCAGCCAACAAACTTATGAAAAAATGTTCATCATCACTGGTCATTAGAGAAATGCAAATCAAAACCACAATGAGATACCATCTCACACCAGTTAGAATGGCGATCATTAAAAAGTCAGGGAAACAACAGGTGCTGGAGAGGATGTGGAGAAGCAGGAATGCTTTTACACTGTTTGTATGAGTGTAAATTAGTTCAACCATTGTGGATGACAGTGTAGCAACTCCTCAAGGATCTAGAACTAGAAATATCATTTGACCCAGCAATCCTGTTACTGAGTATATACCCAAAGGATTATAAATCATTCTACTATAAAGACACATGTACATGCATGTTTATTGCAGCACTGTTCACAATAGCAAATTCTTGGAACCCACCCAAATGCCCAACAATGATAGACTGGATAAAGAAAATGTGGCACATATACACCACGGAATACTATGCAGCCATAAAAAAGGATGAGTTCATGGCCTTTGCAGGGACATGGATGAAAATGGAAACCATCATTTTCAGCAAAGTAACACAGGAACAGAAAACCAAACACTACATGTTTTCACTCATAAGTAAGAGTTGAACAATGAGAACACATAGACACAGGGAGGGGACCATCACACACTGGGGCCTGTCAGGGGGTGGGGGGTTGGGGGACGGATAGAATTAGGAGAAATACCTAATGTAAATGACAAGTTGATGGGTGTAACAAACCTGCATGTTGTGCACATGTACCCCAGAACTTAAAGTATAATAAAAAATAAAAATAAAATAAATAAAATAAAATAAATAAAATAAAAATTAAAAAATTAGCCAGGAGGCTGAGGCAGGATACTCACTGGAGCCCAGGAGGTTGAGGCTGCAGTGAGCCCTGTGCCACTGCACTCCAGCCTGGACAACCGAGCAGGACCCTGTATAATTAAAAAAAAAAAAAATGTTGAAGGCCAAGAGTATTAGAAGGCTGAACATGATGAAGCAGCATACACTGGATCATGTCTGCAAATGATGGTACTCAGTTTACTCCCTTGACATGGCAATTCCTCTGATAGGAATATATCTGACATACACACTCAAACACATGTGAAATAATGTCTGCACATTCACTGAAGCGCTGTTTGTAATAGTAAATGTGGAAAGCAACTTCCATGTCTGGTAGAAGAGGACTGTTAAATAAATGAGATGTTATCCAAGAAAGGGACAACCACACAGTCCTTAAAAAGAATGGGGATGGGCCGGGTGCACTGGCTCACGCCTGTAATCCCAGCACTTTGGAAGGCCGAGGCGGGCAGATTGCTTGAGGTCAGGAGTTCGTGACCAACCTAGCTAACATGGTGAAACCCCATCTCTACTAAAAATGCCAAAAATTAGCCAAGCATCGTGGCACATGCCCGTAGACCCAGCTACTCAGGAGGCTAAGGCAGGAGAATCACTTGAACCCAGAAGGCAGAGGTTGCAGTGAGCCGAGATTGCACCACTGCACTCAAGCCTGGGCCTCAAAACAAGACTCCGTATTCGACAATAAAAAAAAGAAAAAAAAAATGTGAGGATGCAAATTTTAGTGTTACATGTTAGAATGATGTATCCAAAATTAACCAAAAAGTGAGGGTAAAAAAAAAAAAAAAAAAACCATGGTGCCAAAGTGTATAGAGGACAAGTCCATGTGTGCTTCAGACATATACATAGACATACAGACTGTAGATACAGAGAGTATCTGGGGGAGAAAACACAGGAAACCAGTTTCAGTGATTGCCCCCGGGGAGGGGAAGGAAACAGGTGGGAAGGAGACTTCCTCTCCACTATGTATCCTTTTGTACCTTTTGCATGTTATTTACCTAGTTCAGAATACAAATTAAATCACAACTCTTTAAAAATGTGATGATATTGAAATCACGGGAAAGACCTTTGACTTTTAAAATGTTATTTGTCATCACTTGGAGCACTCACTATCTCCTTTGTTCTGGGAATTTCTTTCCATCAAAATAAGGAAGACAGTGAGGTTCAATGGTCCAGGGAGCCTGGAAGTTTCCTGGACTGCCCATCTCTAGAGGCTGCATTCTCTCCAAGGTGTGATTTCTCGGAGCCTGCTCTGTGATGGGGGAAATGGCCAACTGTTGATGCTTCAAAGGACTCTCAAAAAGAAGAGAGGACAGGAAGATGTCCACAAAGCAGGCCAAACCCGTGATTAACTCTCGTTCCTTCTGGTGGTTTTGCTCCTGGAAATCTCTGCCTGTGTGTTAAGCAGAGAGAACAATGAGTTAATTCTCACTCCCACCTTCTCAGCACCCTGAAGCAGATCCCATAAATCTGGCAACACCCGGGTGATGATTGGTTGATTGGCTGGACATTCCCATGGCTGAATTGAATCATGAGCTTCAGTGATGGTACCAGATGTCGACTCACCTCCTCATTATTCTTTGAGCAAATGTCCATTCAGCACTTACAACTTTACTTGCACAAAAGAGGATGTTGAATCTCCCCCACTTGACTCTTCTTTCTCATTTTTATTTTCTCACTTATTTTCATTTATTTGTTATTCCCCAACCATAATTCTCACAGGGGCAAAAACAATCGAGACGTGTGAATCAGATGTCAACAGCAGCCCCGATGTTAGTGCTGGGAGCAGCTCTAACAGACAGCAGAGGAAGCGAGCGGGCTGCGTGGGCAGGCTGGGTTGGGCCATCAGAGTAGGTGTCCCAGACGCCCATAAACCAGGGCTGCCAGAGTCAATGCTGCCAAGAAACAAGATCTCTAGATGAACAGACGGGGCAGACTTCCAAGACTTGATTATATAGAATTTATGTCATAATCTCATTGAGCAAACTTTTATTGGGTTCCTACTATGGGTTAAGCCTTGTGAAAGCCGCTGCCATTGTAAAAAGTCAACGAACTATGGCAGTTTACAGGCTAGCTTGGAAGACAACTGCAACACCATGCCAGCACGGGAGGACTGGGGGCACCCTCTCACTAAGGGTCTGGGCCTCTGGCCTCTGCTTGCTGCCTATAGATAGATATGTGTCTTCCCAACATACTCCAGATTCCAAGTGCAAAGCCTCATGTCTGTCCGTGTATATCCCATAGTAAGGAAAGCACAGACTTTAAACTCCTTTAAACTTGAAGTTGAATCCCAGCCCTTGCAGCATGACCCTGGGAAGGCTTTAGAGATTCAGTTTCCACATTACATGGTTGTTTAGTGATTACCTGAGATAGCTTATATTATGCACTAGTTTTAGGACGTAGCACATCCATTCAGGACTGTGGGTATTCATAAGGTTTTCCTATTAGACGGAATAATGGAATCCATGTTCATACAACCAACTGCCTTATAGACGGGTATGATATCACAGATGCTATAGAGTTATAGATACGTCAGTGCTCTGTCTTTATGCCTCATTTTTGTTCCTTCCTATTTATGAACCATATTTTCAGAACATTGTCCTTCCCTCTCATTTTTTCTTTTAAACTTCCTTTCTTCTATCTCATATGATGTTTCAGAGCAAGGTCAGCCATTTCTACTCTAATGTCAGCCCAAGGTCAATGTTTGGATATTATGATTTGATTTGTATGTAAGACAAAGTTAGGTTCCAAGGTTCGTCACTAAGTAGAATCCGATCGTACCATAGAGGGAGTAATGTCTTTTCAGCAGTAACAGAAAGCAACATACTGATGAGAAGATTATAACTTTATGGAACCAATGGAATTCCTCAGGAAGCCTGGGCTCTGACAAAAAGGAAGAGAAAACAGGGCAGGCAAGGCATTCTAGCTGACTGTTCAGCCTCCCGCCAGCTTTCCAACAGGAGTTTCTCCCAGGCAGATCGTGTTAGAGACTCTCACCTCCAGTGACAGAAAAACAGCTTCCCAGGAGCTGATGTACACATTGCTGATGGGTTTTCTGTCAGAATGAGAGTTTTATCTGAAGCTGTCTTAACAACACCCAAGATATGGTTTTCTTCATTCTCATGTTGCCTCATCATCTAACATCTAGCCACTTGCTCAATATCTTCCTAAAACTTTTTCTGGGTATTGGCTTCCACTCTGATTTTTCTCTAAAGGTAAAATGTGTGCAGATCCTGTTGGAGTGTTCTTTTGAAGACCTATTATACAACTCAGGAAAAATAAACTGTGTTCAAATAGGAATTCAAGGAAACCATGTTGATGGGCCTGCTCTATCTTAGGGAGAAACAGACATGAGGGGTAGGAAGAATTCTTGTGTGAACATCCAGCTTCTTGGATGTTGTGAATAAATTATCCTTAGATATTTCACTAAATTATAAAAGTCAAATAATACAAATTTCCTGGTCATGATGTAGCACACCTGTAGTCCCAGCTACTTGGGAGGCTGATGCAGGAGGATCCCTTGAGCTCAGGAGTTTTGAGTCCAGCCTGGGCAACATAGTGAGATCCCATCTCTAAAAAACCAACCAACCAAGAAAAAAAAACTTCCTAAAAATATTTTTGAGAAGCAATGAAGAAGTTTAAAAGGCATAAGAAAAAAGGATGTTTATCCCATTAAACTATAAAGCAAAAGTTACAAAGAAAAAACTCAAAACACAAATTCCAAAACCTCCATTTTATTGTTTGTGGCTTAAATCTTCTCACTTACAGAAGGTCCCTTTCCCACAGAGCCCTGGCAGACCCCCAAGGAGAATCCCACTTAGCAAAGGCCAAACCCATCCACAAAGGTCGACGCCGGTGTCCACGCCCGCAACATGCAAAATACTCTTGCCAAAATTTCAAGTATAAAGAACAGCATGTTTCATCATCTAAAAATAAAAATTAAAATGTAAATAAAAGAAATTACTAGTCCTCCAGAATCAAAGTTTTCTGAAAACAAGAGTTCGCAGAATACTTTTGCTAAGCTGCGTGGTGATAAATGACACCCAGGCACTGCAGTGTCCTCAGGGCTTTATGACTCACCAAAGAGCCACATAAATCATGGTTGGCTTGGTCTATGTGGTGTGAATGTTATTAAGGCCTTTGAACACTTTTTTTTGACATTAAGTAGTTCGTTTAGGGCATATTAATCAACTTAATCAGAAGTCCCCACTTCCCAATCATGGGGGAAGAGAAGAGAATCTACAAGAAAAAGCAGTGACTGACCTTTCTTTGAGGCCACAAAACCTTTCACTCTGTCTGTCCAGTCATCCATCTATGCAGCAAATCTTTATTAGTGTCTGCCCTAGGTACTGGGAGCTCTGAGATACTTGCAATTCCTCTATTCATCCAACACCTCCCCTGACCCATCCATCCTTTGCTTCTCCTCTGTTTAGAATCACCTTCTTGTCTGGTTATTTGTGACCAAAACCATGAAATAAAGGCAGGCCCTGTTTCCCCAAACTTCTCACAGGTGTGCAAATTTACTGTTAAATGCTTAGGTGTGCAAATTTACTATTAAATGCTTAAGACAAGACATTTGCTCAAATGCCCAACTTCCCATGAGTAATATTAGAGGTTTTAATGAAACAGAGTATTCCTTTATGCCCTGCTTCTAAAAAGTCAGGTTTTTATGGTGATGTTATGCTCTAAACCAAAAGTAGACATCACCTCATTTGACTGTCACGTGGGTTTCACATATTCACCCTGCAAGACGGAATTCTCAATCCGGTGCTAAGACCCTCTTCCTGACCAGAGCTGCTTAGAAGTTCCAACATCTATCAAGTGTTCTTTCAAAAATAAATGTACCAGAGAATCTCATTTTCCCTTCATAATTCCTCAAATTAGGAAAAAAGATTTATTATGCATGAAATCTGAAATAATAGGATTACTTCCTAAGCAATTACATCCTTAATCATTTTAACCCAAAGGATGGGAAACCCAGCCAAAAATGCCTCTTTTACATAGAAGGATATTTTAGCAAAGAGATATCTTAACTTCTTTTGATGGTCCACTTCAGGTGAGCTTTAAACAGCAGTTTATCTGTAGACCATGAGGGCACACTGCGTAAACGTTCACACAGCTGCAGACCTTGTCTTTACTTTTGTTTGTTTTGTTTTTTGACTTAAAGTGTCCCAACCCTCCTCTAACAGTGGCCAGTGCTTTCTTCCTTTCAATGACATCACTACTTTTAATTTGCTTCTTTTGAAATCCCAGACTCCTAAAAAGTGTACCCCATTTATCTGTGCTCACTTTGCCAGTGACTCCGAGTTACTTGTCAGTACACACTAACTTGCCTTTTTGTCTTTAAGGTTAGTCTTTTTCTCCCTGCCTCTTAATATATTTTGCCTTGGAAAAACTGATCAGGTTACTTTAGGGGCATTTTTAAAATGTAAAGTGTTACCATGGGGCAAATAAATAACTAAGATGAGGCCGGGCATGGTGGCTCACACCTGTAACCCCAGCACTTTGGGAGACCAAGGCAGGCGGATCATCTAAGGTCAGGAGTTCAAGACCCAGCTTGGCCAACATGGTGAAAGACCACCTCTACTAAGAAATACAAAACAAACAAACAAACAAAAAATTAGCCAGGCATGGTGGTGGGTGCCTGTAATCCCAGCTATTCAGGAGGCCGAGGCAGGAGAATCACTTGAACCCAGGAGGCAGAGGTTGCAGTGAGCCAAGATCTCACCACTGCACTCCAGCCTGGGCAACAGAGTGAGGCTCCATCTCCAAATAATTAAATAACCAAGATTGGAGTCTGAAAAGAGCACTTAAATGATACTTAGACTCATTGTTAAAGGCCTCATGATGCCGGCTTACCGGATGGCTAGGGATAGTAGTAGTTTGCTTGGCAAGGCAACACCATCCCATCAGGGAAATTACCTTCTTGTGCTTTCTCTATTTAGTTGCAACAGGACCATCCTGCCAATAAGCAGTAACTGTTGACTTCATCAATAATGATTTTTACTGACATGCTTTTCTCTGAATCTGGCCTCCTCCATGGCAGTGGGGCTTAAAGTAATCCAAATATTGTTCTGTAGGAATCAGTCTCTTCCAGCTTTTTTGGGAAACCCTTAATAAAGGCTCATAATGCTCCTGGGAGAGGTGGTTTCCCTCTCCAAACAGAGCAAATGAGACACACAAAGGTAACGCATTTCTCCAATGTCACACTAGGATCCTCTAGCTACGGTGAAGGCAAGAATTGTACCTAATTCTCAGTTTTTAAATCTTGCTAGGAGAACATGTTCCCTCCCTTTAGGCCAGTAAGTCGTATTAACCCAAGAATTGATGTTGCTATTCCAATCTAATAATAAAGGTCACTTCCAGTAATGGGAAAAGGACACATTTGCATATATCACTCACAGCCCATTGTCCTGAGAACAGAGCCTGGAGCCAAACAAAGCCTTCCTCACTCAGTAGAATCACGGGAGCCTTCAAAATTCTTATCTATCTCGATGGTCCTGAATATGTAGCCCATGTCACAATATAAAAATATGACTGTCAGCTCTAGACAGGCTGGTTTTAGTCTAAATGCCACAGGAAGGATGTGTGTGTGTGTGTGTACATGTGTGTTTCACCAAAGCTATTTACTACAGACAGTCATTTTTTTCGTATAGTCCTCTCTGTAATTCCGAATTTTAAGAGGGAGAGAGGAAACGAGATGACTTGTGTTGGCATAAATATGTGTGAAAAGTGCCAAGGTACATACTGATTATTGTGAGCTGCAGGGTTGCATGTGGTTTTGTTTTTTAACAGCTTATCCCTGTTGACAGAAAGAAACTCCTGACAGATGAGCAGATAAATGTCACTGAAAAACACCACAAACTTCTGTCTCCCTTCAGCTCTCGCAGTAATGAATTGAAGCATCTGCATCCTTTGCCCTGAAGCCTGGGAACACTGGACACTGAATTCATTCATCTTCCCTCCCCGCTTCCCTCACTCTGCATCTTTTGTAACATCTATTTCCTAACAGTTTCCAGGCCCGGTGTTAAACTTCAGATCTGGGAAAAAACTGGATTGGCTTCTGGCACTGGAAACTTTTCTCCATGAAGCCTTTTTATATGGTTTTGGCAGGCACATATAATACCAGTGGAGAGAGAAATCCCGCTGGTGAGAGAAAATAAAAACCTTAACATAACTGTAATGGCCCTGAGTGGTGGTTTACATGTTATGCTTGCTCAAGATTTATGTTAAAGTCAACCTTGCAAAAGAGGCTTTTTAAAAAGTCTATCAAGCTGCCAAAGTTTAAACAGCTCTTTCTTTACTATCCAGTGACAGTCGATTTTAACAACTTAAATGACCTGGGACAAACGCAT
The DNA here is from genome assembly GCF_024542745.1 of Macaca thibetana thibetana. Classification (NCBI taxonomy): domain Eukaryota; kingdom Metazoa; phylum Chordata; class Mammalia; order Primates; family Cercopithecidae; genus Macaca; species Macaca thibetana. Next base: position 22,348,977 of record NC_065586.1, on the reverse strand, counting down.
TTCTCAGCATTCAATCTCACCCTGTAGTCTTTCAGTTACTTCACCAATGTCTGAGAACTTTTATCCCTCTCTCCCCTCTTTTCTCTCTTCTTTTTCTATATTTCTCTCTCCAAAATGTGAGAGAGATATAAGGGAAATGAAACTAATTAATCCAAAGTCACTGAAGTCAGTATTTTTTAAAGATATGGAGTCTCACTCTGTCACCCAGGTGACAGTGGTGCAATCATAGCTCACTGCAGCCTCAGACTCCTGGGTTCAAGCAATCCTCCTGCCTCAGCCTCCCAATGAAATTAATGTTTTAATTTGTGTATCTTTTTAATTAGAGATAGGGTCTTATTCTGTCATCCAGACTGGAGTACAGTGGAGTGATCAAAGCTCACTGCACCTCAAACTCCTGGGCTCAAATGATCCTCCTGCCTCAGCCTCCAGAGTAACTGGGACTATAGATGCACGCCACCATACCTGGCTAAATTTTTTTTTTAATTTGTAGAGATGGGATCTTGCTATATTGCCCAGGCTGGTCTTGAACTCCTGGCCTCAAGTGATCCTCCCAGCTGGGCTTCCCAAAGAGCTGGGATTACAGGTGTGAGCCACGGCGCCTGGCAGAAATTGATACTTAATTTGAGGATTACATTCAGAATTATTCTTTCATGGCCCCAAAGTTTTTCCCAGACATCTGTGCCAGACCTGACTGTTGTCACTGATCACTGTGGCACCACTAAGTGCCAGGTGGTTTCTTCCTGAGCTTGCTGGTTGTCACTATTCCACACACATGCCTCCCCAAGTCAGCTCCCACAGCCAGGCCAGTGTGCCCCTAGGGGCAGGGTCTCTGCCCAACAGCCCTTGGCACCCCTGGCTCCCTCCATGGAACCTACTCCCCCACGCAGGACTTCTTCCATGTGGAAAGAGGAAATGCCTCTGCATATGTGTAACTAAGCAAAATGGAAACACCGTCTGCCTGTAACTAAGCGATACTGATGTCTCCCCGAGCTGGCTGATCAATTCCCCTGGCAGCTTACAGTTTTTCAATCACTGCCTCTGACAATTCCTGACAAAAAGATGTTTCCATTCATGAGCTCCTTTGTGTGGCTTAAATATACATGGCTGAAATGAGGATTGTGTCTCTAATAAGAAGCCAGTCTAACAACACACAAGAAGTGTTTTTTTTCTTTTTTTTCCTTTTTTCTTTTTCCTTTTAAACATATTCAACCTGTAGAGGCCACCTGCCTCCAAGAAGGAGCTGAGGCAGCGGAACCAGGTGGGCAGGTAATGAGTTTTCATGCTGATGTGGTACCTCAGATGCCCAGTAAGTGACAAGGGGCAAAGCCTGTGGGTGGAAATGAGAAAGGGCAGAGTTCAAAAACCACCTTCAAGGAGGAAGGAGGTTGGCCAGCTGTTTTCCATTCCAAGTAAAGACAGGAGAGAAAAATAGGCTGGGGCAGTGAAGCGGAGAGGGAGAAGAAAGACTTTCTAGTCCATTCGAGTCCTGGTCTGAGGCTGCACCCCCGCCCTTGAGAACCTCACCAGGACATTAAACAGTCCCCACCGCAAGGACCAGACAGAGGCCCCTCTGGCCAAGGATTCTGTGTAGGGACTCTGGAGCCATGTATAGCCTATGAATCCTTTCAAGTTTATTTGAATTTATAGTGTTTTATATTGGCTCTAATAGTTTAAACGCAAAGGGCAATGCTGGGAATGCCCATCAAAATTTTAAAAACTCAGTGCTGCCCCGGCCACAGCTGCAGGCTGTGTCCACTGTCTAAGCCTGCAGCAAAGCCCACCTGGCCTTTGTGGGGGTCTTTGCAGAATGTTCTGCATACAGGACCCTCAGGTAGGGTGTTTCTACTGTGAGATGTGAAGTGACTCTTCCCTGGGAATATGGCCAGTTCTGAAAGGCAGTTTGTGTCTTTTGAAAATAGATAAAAATGCAAAAGTTGGCCAGCCACAGTGGCTCATACCTGTAATCCCAGCCCTTTGGGAGGCCAAGGTGGGAGGATTTCTTGAGGACAGGAGTTTGAAAACAGCTTGGGCAACGTAGCAAGATCCTGTTTCTATGAAAATAAAAAAAATTAGCCAGGCGTGGTGGCACATGCCTGTAGCCCAGCTAGTTGGGAGGCTGAGGCAGGAGGACAGCTTGAGCTCTGGTGTTCTAGACTAGAGTGAGCCATGACCATGCCACTACACTCCAGCTATGATCATGCCACTGCACTCCAGCCTGGGCAACAGAGTGGACCCTGTCTCAAAAAAAAATTTAAAAAAAAAACAAAGGCAATGGTGTAGAAGGCACGACTTGTCTTTTCCATTAAAATGACCCACTTTCACCCCATTCAGCCCCCATGCCAAGTCCCAGGGGGCTTGTACCACTTCTACCAAAAGAAGCTGTGAACCACTAAGTAGAACTTCGCACAAATTATCCCCTCAAGGGTCCGCTGACCTGCATACATACAGTAGTCTTGGATGGTCATACTCATAATTTTACAAGATGCCTAGTGACAGTCATGGTTCCCAGGTACCTAGGAACTGCCAGATATCTAGCAAATTCTAAATCATATGCCAGTGTTCATTTTTCTTATCTGATGGATATCGAGTATGGTGAAATAAAAGTAGACTTGCCACACCATAGCTTTGCTCCATCGGTGGTGGGGCCAGGGTAGAAAGAAAGCCACCCAACCTGAGAGGCCGCATGGCAGCTGTGAGCATCCTGAGGAAACATTCTTGTAGAGTGATGAACAGGACAGTTGCTAAAGGTGTGACCCATTTCTGGGGGGTCTAGGGGCACAGATAGCTGACACTGGCTAGCTCAGATGTCTAAGATGGCTTCTGAGCTGGCTCAGGCTCCCTGCCCTTTCTCCCATTTAGTTATGGACATCTTTTTCTAAAATATTGAGCTCATCATTAAAAATAGGTGAATGGCTCTGCCCCCACCTGCCCCCCAGCCCCCCTGGCCTGTAAGGCAGAATTCAGTGTCCTCCCTCAAACATTCTAGAGCCTCCCCAAGTTGGTCACAGGCCCCTCTAATAAACGTGCCACAGTTCTCCAACAGGGACCCTCTGCTGTAACCATGCTCTCGCCTAAACTAGTGATTAACATCACCTTTCAGTTCCATGAGCATGAACTCTGCCACCAGGAAAATCTTTCCCCCATCTCTCCATCCATGCAGCTGCTGCCATTCCTTCAGCATCCTCTCCAATCACACCTCCTCCCTACAGCTTTTACTGATCATTTTCCCCTCATTCCCCCTTCCCTGGAGTCTTCCACAGACCCTCGGAACCTCGGCAGAGCATTCGCACACAGTGAGTGATATCCACCTTTAAATGAGCAAAGGGCTTTGGTGGATGCAGAGTGCATAAAGCCAAAACTTCAGTCCTGCTAAGGCCTGCTCAGTGTTGCTGGTTCCTAGTCTGCGGCTGGATGGATCATCGGCTTTTCTGCAAATGAAGGCCGGAGCATCCATGGAGAGATCTGCACACATCCATTATTTGAAGAATGGTGGAGTGCACATTTTAATAGGAAATGAGTCCCATCAATTAGAAGACACCTTAAAGTTGTGAGATTCATGTGTTTTTCTTTTTTTTTTTTTTTTTTTTTTTGAGACAGGGTCTCACTCTGTCACCCAGGTTAGAGTGCAGTGGTGCAATCTCAGCTCACTGCAGCCTTGACCTCCTGGGCTCAAGCAGTCCTCCCACCTCAGCCTCCCAAGTAGCTGGGACCACAGGTGTGCACCACTACACTTGGCTAGTTTTGTTTAGTTTTTGTAGAGATGTGGTACTGGGATTCAAATACGTGGAAACTTCCTGCCTCTCCCCACTCCTGCCACTGAACTTGGAGTTGAGAGGTGAAGACAGGCAAAGACAGCAACAGCCACACTATAAGCATGGGTGTGCACAGTACTGCTGGTGCCCGCTCTAGGGTGCCAGTGCAGCTTGAGAAGGGCAGGGGCCTCACACAGGAAGGCTGGTGACTTGAAAGTGAGCACTCACCCGTGAGACTGGAGAGGAGGGGCCACCTGAAGAAAAGGGCAATACGCTTACAGGTGGGCTTCAGGGCCTCGTGTAATTCACCAGAGTGGCTAAAATTAAAAGATGGACCATACCAGCTGTTGATGAGGATATGAAACAACCAGAACTCTCGAGCACTAGTGGAGGGACTGTACAATGCTGCAGTCACCATGGAAACCAGTTTGCAACAGTCTTCTAAAGTTAAACATATACTTCTATACAATACAGGAATGGCGTTTACCTGAGGGGAATTAAAACACGTGCTTACTGCTGGGCTCAGTGGCTCACGCCTGTAATCCCACCACTTTGGGAGGCTAAGGCCAGAGGATCGCTTGAGACCAACAGTTTGAGACCAGCCTGGAAAACATAGTAAGACCTCATCTCTACAAAAATATTTAAAAATTAGCTGGACGTGGTGGCCTATGCCTGTAGTCTCAGCCACTTGGGAGGCTGAGGTAAGGGGATCGCTCGAGCCCGGATGTTCCAGGCTGCAATGAGCTATAATCAGGCCACTGCATTCCAGTTTGGACAACAGAATGAGGCCCTGCCTCTTTAAAAAAAAAAAAAAAAAATGCTCACAGAGACAAGTACATGAATGTTCCTGGCAGCTTTATTCAGAATATGAAAAACTGGAAAATAACACAAATGTCCAGCAACTGGTGAAAGGATAGACTAATTGTGATTATGTCCCCACAATGAAATACTCATCAGCCAAAAAAATAAACAAAAAAAGAACAAACATCTGATATACACATCATGAATAAATATCAAAAGCTTTATAGATGAGAAGAAGCCAGACTACTACATACTCTATGATTCATTTATGTGAAATTCTAAAACAAAAAAAAATTTTAAATGACAAAAGTACAGCAACAGTAAGTAGACCAATACTTTCCAGGGGCTGGAAACAAGGGGAGGGGACGGAAATGAAAGGGTGTGAGCAAATTGTTCTAGATCCTGATCACGGTGGCAGAGGCTCCACGGATAAATCCATTTGTCAACATTCACTGAACTATACTTGGGACATCAGTGCATTTTATTGTGTGTAAATTGTACCTCAATAAAGTTGATTACAAAAAGGAAAATAAAAAGGCTTGTGCATCTGCTAAGGGGATGGACTTTATCCAGAAGGTGCAGGGAGTCAACGCAGTCAACCTCAGCAGGGGAGTGACAAAGGGAGATTTGTGCTTTAGAAAGATGCTCTGGCAGTGGCAGACGATGGCTTAGAGACTGCCCCACAGAAGGCAGTTAGGATCACGCTGCCCTTCCTTTAACTGAGATACTGTCTGACCTCCAAGGGCACAGTGGGAGAATTTGCATGCATGGCCTCCCCGAAACTGAATGCTGCTGCCTGACAGCTCCTCTGCCTGCTGGCCTTCTGGGGAACACACCTGGAGACAATGACGAAGGTGTATCCCAACTTCCGAGCATCTGGGGTGCCGGCAACCGATGCATTGTGGGGACACATTCATTTATTTTTATGCTCCTCACCTGTTATCAGGGAAAAGCATTCTATGCCCATGCCCAAGCACAGAAGCTTGAGGGCACGGTCTGCTTGGAGATCATTTCTGAAAGCCAGAGGGGGTTTAGAGGGGACACGATGTGGCTGGTATCTCCTCCTTCATCACCTCCTTGCAATCTCCAAGAAGGGCAAATGGATTCAGCTACACACAAATCCTTGTTTTTAGCCATGGGGATACTATGTTTCAGAAACTCTCTCCAAGCTTTGGAATAGGATGCAACTGAAACACACACACACACACACACACACACACACACAGACAGACACACACACGTGCCTTTACCTAGGGAAGGGAAAATACCAGCACACGCCCCACCACCCGTCATGTCTTACTGGGTAATTCCTACTAATTAAATACTCAGGATAAATGTCAGCTAGATTTACTTTTCATGACAATGATCGCATTGTTTGATGAAAATCTTGAGCTATTTGGAATGATTGTGATTTACACTCATCTGTCTGCTGGTAGGGGTTCAGGCAGAGAGCAGGCAGGCACATACCTCCCTCAGCTATGATGGCAGAGGTGGTGCCTGCCAGCCATAGTGCTTAGGAGATATGGCTTTGAGTAGAGCAGTTATACAATAAATCCTTCCTCTTTTGCACCTAGTTGAATAAATCTTTGGATCACTGCTTTTCCATAATACAAATACACAGGTATCTGAGGGGCAATGCTAAATTGTGCCTTTAAAATTCAGTAAGAAGGCACTAAGATTTCTGCATTCATTGTTCATCACAGCTTTGGGAATAAATGGACTTCCAAGAATTTGCAATCAAGCCTAGTGGGTTTTTCAGAATTTTGTAGCCAAACCTACCACGCTTCACAGAATTTATAGCTGCAGTTTAGCTACCAGGCAGGGACTTTGCTCTGGGGGTACTGTACTAAATAAAAGTACTTAATGCCCTCATGTAATGAGTTCTTATTTTATGTGGCCTTGGCCTCCATTTTGAATAGAAGTTTAACTTTATCAGACCAGAAGCAAGGCTCAGTCACCCTTGACACAGTTTCCAGTTCTACTCCACACCCAAATGGTTTAAGCCAATGGCCAGAGATAAACACTTAGAAGCATCTCTCCCGCCTAGCAGGCTGGGCTCCCTACTTTCCCGACACTTCCTTTAAACTACCCATTCAGACATTTGCCAGTGAACTTAAAGTGACCCATGCCCTATTCCTTTATACAGATGCTTCTTGACTTACGATGGGGCTATGTCCCAATAAGCCCATCATAAGTTGAAAATCCCCTAAGTATACACCTAACCTACAGAACATCATAGCTCAGCCTAGCCTATCTTCATCACACTCAAAACACTTACGTTAGCCCAGAGTTGGGGAAAATCACCTAACACAAGACCTATTTTATAATAAGCATTGAATGTCTCATGTAATTTATTGAACACGGTACTGAAAGTGAAAAACAGAATGGCTGTATGGGTCCTTGAAGTAGTTTCTACTGAATGCACATGGCTTTTGCACCACAGTAAAGTCCAGAAACTGGAAGTCAAACCACCACAGGCCAGGTACTTTCTGCACTGCTGGTTGCAGCATGCTGTTCATGCCTCTGCCTGACCCTTCATTCCTGCCACTGGTGACCCAGGGACAGAGGACTGCCCTCCCAGCTCACTGCACTCTCGTTGCCTAGAATCTGTAGGTAAAAACCTTTTAATTTGTTCCCTACCGTGGTGATGTATTGAATTTGTGCCTTCCATCTGAAGGACCAGGGGCTGCCCCAGGCTAAGTTTTCCCCTTGGGTGCCAGGGAGAACACAGGTCAGGCTCCCAGGACCACAGCCATGGTCAGACAAGGGCATCTGCCAGTATAAACAAATTTCCCATATAAGGGACCACTGGTCACAGGTAGACATTAAGCCATCCTCCCGGTAAAAGAAGAATGCCGTGAAAGGCACATGTTAACCATCCCGATTCAGCTCCCCTTCATTTACTGTTAGGATAGCATTGCTAGCTGCCCTGGCACTGGAACTTCAGTTTAGCTGGATCTCAAAACACCTAATCTCTGGGACATTTCTTATTGGAGAAGAGGACTGAGCTATCTACACCATTGCATGGGCTCATGAATGGTCGGCCCCTGGTTGCATCAGTTAGTTTTGCTTATCTGAATGGCTCTGGCATTCTTTTTTTTTTTTTTTTTTTTTTTTTTTTGAGACGGAGTCTCGCTCTGCCGCCCAGGCTGGAGTGCAGTGGCCGGATCTCAGCTCACTGCAAGCTCCACCTCCCGGGTTCACGCCATTCTCCTGCCTCAGCCTCCCAAGTAGCTGGGACTACAGGCGCCCGCCACCGCGCCCAGCTAGTTTTTTGTATTTTTTAGTAGAGACGGGGTTTCACTGTGTTAGCCAGCATGGTCTCGATCTCCTGACCTCGTGATCCGCCAGTCTCGGCCTCCCAAAGTGCTGGAATTACAGGCTTGAGCCACCGCGCCCGGCCAGCTCTGGCATTCCTAATGGCAGTTGCGGTTTGCATATTTCTATTTCATATTTCTGTAGCAATATTTCTATTTCAAATTTCTATAGCAATATTTCTATTTCTTTCTCCAGCAACTAATTTGTATAAGGTTTTAGCCTATGAAATATTGCTCCATGAACAGAAGGTTAAAATGAGTTGGTTTTTTCAATAACAAACTCAATGGACATTTTGAAAACAGCTAGGCACAGACCTCTATAATAGTTCCTCTCACAAGATGTATTTATCTTTCCTGCTCAACCTCTGTAAACTCCGATGCAGTGGCAGAATATGTGATCTTAGTGTCTTCATTTATTAATGCATTCACTAGACATTTGGCGGGACTATATTAGTTAAGGTCACCTAGGTTCCAGTAACAAATAGACCCAAGACTTATTATGATGCCAACACTCTAGAATGTAGTTCTTGCTCAAGTTGTGGTCCCTGGTGGGTGTCCCTAGCTGCAAGGTGGCCTTCCTCAATGTGATAGCTAGAGACCGAGGCTCCTTTCATGTGTGGCTCCATTATCTTCTACTCCTAAGTATCTGCAGCAAGCTGGTGGAGGAGATGGAGGAGGCACACCTACTTCTTAAAGGCCTTGGCCCCAAGATGCCACACGCCTGCTCACATTGTCTCTGTGAGGACCAGTCACATAAGGACTTTGTACCTGGTGACAAAGGGGGCCAGGCAATGTAGCTTATGTTTGCACACTGCTTCCTAGCTATAAGTCTGTCCTACGGAGGGAGAGCTGTCCTACGGCTTTGGCAGACAGCTAAGCATCTCTGTCACAAGGCCAGCTACTTTCTTGATTGATACACAGCTTTCTTCCAAAACAGGTTGCAGGGGCCTGAAAGCTACTCTAAGCCTGGCACCATATTGGCTGCTGGAAAGCATTGCTGTAGTGAGATGATAATGCCCAGTTCTGGGGTTGCATGAAGGAAGGAAGGTGGAAGTCACCTTAAATAGGAAGGAAGTGGTCCCTGTGGCTTATATGACACATACACCACAAGGCAGTGTTCCTACCTCACGGCATCTAAACCGGATCTAGGCATTAGCAGGGTTTACTAAGTATGTCTAGATGGTAAGACAGGGATCATGTTTTTACCTCATAACACCTTATGTTTTCCAAATTATAATAGACATGTTTTAGTTTCATAATCAGAGAAAACATCTTTTTTAAAGCAAAAGTATTATCAACAAATAAAACTAGCATCTAATTTACAAAAGAACTTGAAGAAATAAGACGAGCCCCGTAACTCTGCACCTAGATAGTGTGGTTCTAGAAAATCACTCTTTGGCCCTCTGTAATGGTGCCATGCAGCAGCACCTGTGACACTCCGGTTGCTTTGTAGTCAGCAGGCAACTGGCCCCATGCATGTTGTTTCAGCCCACTGGCTCTCTGCTGGCATGCTGCCCCTTGGAAGCTGGAGGTTTGACAATCACAGTCATGTGGGTAATGAGATCAGAGAGAGAGAATAAAGATCCAGAGACAAAAGGCTGCATCTCTGCAAACTGAGTGTCAGGGCAAACCAAAGAGACAAGGCGGATATGGGCGTGTACAAAGGTCAGAGGTAGTGATTGAGAGATGAGCTAATGCCAGACAACTGTCCCACCTAAGTACAGAGAACCAACCCAAAAGTCACTACAGAGCTGAAGGTCAAAGCCAGGTTTGCAACCAGAGCAATGGTAGACTCCAGACACAAGAAGATTTTGAGTTGGGAAAATGCTTCCTCAAGCATGAAACCTTGTATGATCTTCCTTTTAGAAAAAGATGAAATATTTCCTGCAGTACAACTGGATGCAGGAGGCAGATCGTGACATCCAACCAATCACGTAGATAGATCCATTCATTTAACTACTATTTACTGAGCACCTATGGCAGGATGGAGACTGTCAGGTGCTACAGACGCAGAATAAGACAGCCAAGGCCTTGTCTTCGTGAAACTTGAATTATGTTAGACTTTGTATGCTACCTTGGAAAAAGTAGCTCATTTGCAAAAATTTTGAGCATATTTGAATAGTCCATTTAGCAGCAGAAGTGCCATTATTTGTACAGTAATCTAAGTTGTACCAGGTGGTATAGCTGAAAAATAACTCAACCCATGGGATGTTCTACTGGAACACTAGATAAGCAACATGGAGGCTGCTGCTTGAACTTTCCATTCCAGTCCCCCTCCCCTGCAATTCAGCCTTTCCGTTGGTACATGAACTAGAACTCCCTAAAGAGTTAACTCATCAGATAACGACACAATGCTAAGAACTCTCTAGATGTTGATGTAATCGTCAGCTCTTCTCATTCGGCTCTGCCATAATAGTTGTATGTCAGTGATGACTGTGCTCTCAGGCTGACCTTAGAAGTAGGCAAGAATCAATATCACAAGCTGGGTGTGGTGGCTCACTCCTGTAATCTCAACACTTTGGGAGGCTAAGGCTAGAGGATTGCTTAAGGCCAGGAGTTCAAGGTCAGCCTGGGCATCATAGTGAGACCCTTCCTCTGACAAAAATAAAATTAGCTAAGCATGGTGGCACACACCTGTGGTCCCAGCCACTTGGGCCCAGGAATTTGAGGCTATGGTGAGCTATGATTGCATCACTACACTCCAACCTGGGCAACAGAGTAAGATCCCATCTCTAAAATAAATAAATAAATTTTTTATATATATATATATATATATATATATATATAATGTGCATTCACACACATTTACACATGATCATCAGTGCTTCTAGCTAAATCTGGGAGGTTTTGTTTTTTTAAGAGAAGTGATACTTTAATCCTTGAGTTTCAGGTGTTTTTACTAGATTAGGTAACACTTTCCTTCTGTGGGGGGTTTAAAGTACTATGTACTCTCCCCTTCCTGGAACCAACCATAGTTGCAATTTTACATTAACGTATGTGGTTATTCTATTACTGTCTCTTTCACCTAATAGACTATAAGAGTCAGAAAGAAGCACCATGACTGCTTTGTCTCACATTTCATGCCCTGAACCTAATATAGGGCCCAGGACATGGTACAAAACTTTGTGAAAGGCCAAATATGGTGGCTCATGCCTGTCATCTCAGAACTTTGAAGGCCAAGGCAGGAAGGTCGCTTGTGCCCAGGAGTTCGAGATCAGCCTGGGCAAGATGGCAAGACCCCATCTCTACAAGAAAATTAAAAAAAAAAAAATTAGCCAACCGTGGTGGCCTGTACTTGCAGTCCCAATAAATGTTTGTCATCAGACAGATGGGTCATGAACAGGTTCCTTTATTCCATTTAGCATTTCTTTCCATCAGCATACTGTTTTCTTTACCTCATCATTGTTCTTTAGGCTTCTCAGAATACCTTGGCATATTTTTAGTATGGCAATTCTTACTTCCCCATTATATTGAACAAATAGTGATATACTTAGCAGACAGGGCCAGATCTGGGAAGTCTTGATGATAAAGAAACGAGTTGGGTCTGCCCTATCTGACTCATAATGTGTTTCCCAAGAGAAAAACCCTATACTACATGGAATGATGCAATTGGAGTAGATTTTCAAATGTACTTTACTTCCCATAAAAGACTTCCATGACAAGTACTCCTTTTCATAGTTGGAATCCACACAGCTTCCAAAATACCCTCAAAATTGAAAGGAAACTTCTGTACAGTCAAGTACCTTTTTTTTTTTTTTTGAGATTTCATGATGCACTCTCTTCCCGTCTTCTGAGACCGGCCCAGGAATGAATGCTGTGTATCAGAGCAGTCTGTTTCCAAAATGACCCCTGGTTTCTCTGACAGGCTCTGTCATCTGGCCATCAGTTACAAGTTTGATGAGGACATTAAACTACAACTTTCCATGCTTCCTTGCCATTTGGAATTTGACAGTGAATTTGCTAATTTATTTTCCATATAAAACACTTACTTGGTCTTTATGAGTCTTTACATGAACTTCATCTCTTTTGGGCTGGATTCTTTGAGGGATTAACAAACTGACAGTGATGTTTGATAGAGCTTTTCCACCTGCCAAGGTCTTGTTATTTGCAAATAACTCAACATACCCTGAAACTATTCAGCCCTTTTCACCTCTGTGATTCCTCAAAAGTTGTAAGTGGTGTTCCTACGTTTAGCAAATATGTATTATAAAGGTACCATGTAGGAGGGTGCAGTGGCTCACACCTGTCATCCCAACACTTTCAGAGGCCAAGGCAAGAGGACTGCCTGAGGCCAGGAGTTCGAGACCAGCCTGGGCAACATAGTGAGAAAAATTTTTTAATTTAAAAATTTGCTGGGCACTGTGGTGCATCCCTGTAGTCCCAGCTACCTGGGAGGCTGAGGCAGGAGGATCGCTTGAGCCCAGGAGTTGGAGGCTACAGTGAGCTATGATGGCGCAACTGTACTCCCGCCTGAGCAACAGAGAGTGACCCTGGCTCTAAAAAGAAAGAAAGAACCACGTGAAAAGCACCAGGAAGGATACAAAGGAGGCCCTGCCCTCTTTCTCAAGAGGAAAATGTTAAACAATGTGCAGCAAAAATTGTCAGTGGCTGTGCTTAGAAGTTCATGGAGGGAGACAGCAGCATCACCTGCGTGATCAGGGAGGACTTCTTAGAGGAGGGTTAGCTTTACCTGAGCCCTGGGAAGATGCAAGGTATTACAGACCAGTAAGGACTGCTGATCAGAGGCCTGGAACAATACATTTACAATTTAAAAATAAGGAGTGATGGCTTTATAAATAAACAGGCAACAACAGGGTTATCGATAATGCAATCTAGTCGGGCACAGTGGCTCATGCCTGTAATCCCAGCACTCTGGGAGTCTGAGGTGGGAGGACTGGTTGAGCCCAGGAGTTTGAGACCAGCCTGGGTAACATGGCAAAACCCTGTCTCTACAAAAAAAAAAAAAAAAATTAAAAATTAGCTGAGTGGGGTGACTCACACCTGTGGCCCCAGCTACTTGAAAGGCTGAGGTGGGAGGATCACTTGAGCCCAGGATGTTGAGGCTGCCATGAGCTGTGTTCATGTAACTGCACTCCAGCCTGAATGACAGAGCAAGACCCTGTCTCAAAACAAAAAATAATACAATCTATGAAATAGATAAGCAGCCACAATCAAGCTAACAATAAAGGCTATAAAGTGACTTCACTTCACACCTTTCATGATTTCTCCAGATCCAACCATCTTATCTTTATTCCATTCTTAAAATTATCTCAAAGGATAACTTGTCAGGGACCTAAGGTGATTCCAGGCCATACTTGGATTTAAGCCAGGTGGGGCCAACCCCAGCTGTACTGTTACGGTTTCAAAGAGATAAACCATGTAAGGCTCAGCTTCCTGATGTCTGAAATAAAGATCATAATGCCTACCTGAACAGATGGTTCAGAAGATTAAATAAAATTATGTGTGAAGAATCCTTAGCACAGAGCCCAACATGTGTTATGAACCCAAATAAATGCCAGCTATTATTGCATGGTTTGATTCCTCTGGTTTAGTAAGCACAGAATGACGGGCAGATGTTCCTTCCAGTGGGGGCATGTGACAGGCACACAATAAATGTGTACTGAATTAATTACTGAATTAATTAAGCAAAGGTCCTTTCACTTCATTTAAGAGCCACTGTCTATTAAATCAATATGGCATCCATTTGATAGTCCAGTGACACTTGAGCTGTATCATTTTGAAGAAAGTCTGTGACAGAAAAATCTCTTCCCTACTTGACCTCAGAGATGAGGAGCAAATAGTTCTGGTCCTTTACAAAAATTGCAAAGAACCGTGGATGGAGTCTTCCATAAATGAGAGGAGCTAAAGTGTAATCAGGAGACTGTAAGAACTATTTTGTACAGCAAATAATGGGTACTGAATTCAAACTTGCAGAATTATGAGTTATCTCTCTTTTTCCTCCAATAAGGGTTTTTCTGGGATAGCAGGAGTCCAGGAGTTTGAGACCAGCCTCGGCAACAGGACAAGACCCCACCTCTACAAAGAATCAAAACATTAGCTGGGCATGGTGGCATGCACCTATAGTCCCCGCTGCTTGGGAGGCTGAGGCAGGAAGACTGCTTGAGCCCGAGACGTTGAGGCTGCAGGGAGCTATGTTTGCAGCCACTGGAACAATAATTTGTAGGGAAAAAATAAAGGGGAGTTCAAGTAGGAAGAAGGCCAGGTGACTCTTTAAACATGTGAACAATGTTTGTTTCAAATAAATCTGCTTAGCAAAAAGATTCACCACCCATCAGAGAACACAGTTTTCTAACTCCTCTTTCTCAAAAAAGTACCTATAAACTGGTTTTATACATGAATGTTGAGATTTTAAGGAGATATTTCATGCCCTGGGCATACAGCCAGCTTGTTGGCATATTTCAGGAAGAAAAGTATCTGGAAATATGTCATAATTGGAGAAGGAAGGCCAAATGATGACTTGGTCATCCAGTGCAGCAGATCAGAATATGCCAGAGAGAGAACCCTGGCAGGAAAGCTGCCTCAGGATGGATTTCTTGGTATTCTGGACACCACATGGATTAAATTAACTTCATGGTTCAAGGATATCCTGTTTTCTGAAGCTACTGTGCTTTGAACAACTTCGTAGCATCTGTTGGAAGCAAAATATAATCTGTGGCAACTCATTTATATTTTCAGAACTTTGCCTTCAAAGTCCTGGGGAAGCTCCTCTGATGTTCTAAGAATATGTAACCCATTTTTGGTAGCAGAGCTTTGGCAAAAGTTGATGGTCTCTTAGAGAAACAAGGGACTCCTTCCCGGCACTGAGAAGGAAAAGTGGCAACGCTAACCGTGGCCATTGAGACAACAGGGCTGTGACCAGGTGCAGTGGCTCACGCATGTCATGCCAGAACTTTGGGAGGTTGAGGCAGTAGGATCACTTGAGTCCAAGAAGTCTGCAACTAGCCTGGGCAATATGGCAGCACCCTGTCTCTACAAAGTATTCTACCTCTACAAAAATAAAAATGAAAATTTTGGGGGAAAAAAAAACAGGAAACAAAAAGACAACAGACCCATAATTGCCAGGCCCCTCACACAGAGTTGGCACTATTCTGTAAACATTTTATTTTCTTGACTTCTTGTTATCGTTTGATTTTTCCTCTGCATATTTGCAGCAAAGAGATTTCCAAGACAGTCAAAGTCATATATTCTCCTATATTAAAAAGGAAAAACTGAGGGATTGTCTAACTCAATGCAAAGTTCTAATTCACCAGGGCTGGACACTTTACAAAACAGGAGTGTGTGAGTGTGAGAGTGTGTGTGTGTGTGTGTGTGTGTGTATAATAAGGAGGAGGGGAAGCTTCGCAGGAGAGAGCAACACTTTTTAATCATGACATTCTCTCAACTAATGGGTGTGTTCCTGGTCCTTAAGGGTAGACAGATTAAAACAAGAACAAAAACAAAAAAGGTGGGGTGAGGTAGCTCACCCTGTAATCCCAGCACTTTGGGAAACCAAGGTGAGCATATTGCTTGAGTCCAGGAGTTTGAGACCAGCCTGGGTGGCATGGCAAAACCCTGTCTCTAATAAAAATATAAAAATTAGCCAGGCATGGTGGAGCATGCCTGTAGTCCCAGCCACTAGGGAGGCTGAAGGCTGAGGCAGGAAGATCATGAGCCCAGGAGACGGAGGTTGCAGTGAGCTGTGATCATGCCACTGCAATCCAGCCTGGGTGACAGAGTGAAACCCCATGGCTACCCCCTCCATAAAAACCTCCATGGGTGGATTGTAAAAGATTCAGTACACGCGCGTGTGTGTGTGTGTGTGTGTGTACATGTGCATGCACATGCATGGGGAAAATGCACAACTTTAGGGCATGTGGTCAGATACTGCACCTTAAATTAGAAAAAAAATAACTGATATAAATGGTATTTCCACCTCAGAAAATCTTTTTATAACTAGAGCAGAACAATCATGCGTAGTCCCCCAGAGGCTGTCGGCAAGACTACCTAGAAAAATCCAGAAAATGTTTTCTTTTCAATTTTGGGAAAGTACCAGGAAAAAAAAAAAGTGAAAACTAAATCTGAGTTAACAACAAAATCTATCATTTCAGGTCACTCATGTGGACTTGAATGAAATATTATTTCTATTCTTTACTTGGAAATGTTTTTACAACTAAAAAGCATAAAATCAGAGATGCCCATGTCAATTTCTGTTAAAAAAAATATAACTATTTTTAATGAAAAACATAAAGGCTGCATAAGTCTACTTTAGTTACTTGATTTTATTTAAGTATCTCTTACTTCAATGATAGAAAATGGCAGAAATGTATTCTCTTCTTGAGCTTGACTTGTTAGAGTTAAGGTAGTTTACTCCCTACTTCATACTCATCAACTTCAATTAGCTTTCATAAATAAACTGTATAATCAAAGTACCACTGAGTTATCTGGCAAGACTGCAAAAATTGGTCATTTAAATTATTAAACTATTTTTTAAATGTAGTCTACCAAAACTTACAAGGCCAATCAGAGAGTAGGACAGTATTTTAACCAGATATGAAAGACAAGATTATGTATAGGATATAAAGAGATCATCCAAATTCATGAGAAAAATATTGTCACCAGTAGATAAATGGGCAAAGTGTATTAATTACAATTCACAGGTAAGAGGAAGGACAAATTAGCAAGCATCTAATAAATATGTCTTCATTTGTAATCAAAGAAATATGCATTTAAAACAACCCCAAGAAGCAATTTTTTATCTGCCCATGTAGCATCTTTTTAAAGAAATCACACATCTGATGTTATCAAGGTTAAGGTAAAACTGGTTTTCTTGTTCAGTGCTAACAGAATTATACACTATTGCAATCCCTACAGAAGGCAAAATGGCAGTACATAAACCATATGCATTTGTAAAGAAGAAATAAATACTCAATCACTTTGCTGGCTAATCATTTACATCTACTTAATTCAAAGTAATTCCATCTTAGACTAGCACTTTAGAGGTTGACTCATTCTGGCATAGGTACGTATTAGACCATTCAGAAGAAGCAAAGAGAAAATGCTGGAGTTAATTTAAACAGATATGGAAGTATAAAACATTTTTTGGAATTAGAATATAACTTCTTAATGTAATTGGCTTTTTAAAAAATTTTACTAACAACCAAATGCACTAAAACAAGGACACAAATATACATTTTAGGAAATAAATATTCTGAGAACATTTCTAGCTAATTAACCAATTGGCCTGGATTTCAGTTTCTTGATCTGTAAAAGGGAGCTGATATCTCTAACTCAGGGCTGTCTGGGAAATAAGTAAGGAAATGTAGGTAAAGCACCAAGCTCAGTGCCTAGCACTCAAAAAACTGGTTTTTCTTCTGCAATCTCACCTGCCCATTTTCTAAGAAAGGATAATATGTTTTTTCTCTCTCTTTTAATATAAGAAGAATAAATGAAATGATATGTATGGAAAAAGTACTTTGAAAAGTAAAGAAGCACTCTAAAAACAGAGTATCATTACTAAAAAATAGGTTTAGAGGACTAAGGGAAACACATATGTGCCAAAAAACCATTGTGAACTATTGGGATATCTTTAACAACTGCTGAAAACCAGATGATAGCTGGAGAGTCAAACAGTTCTCTATGAAAATCTTTAATTGCCATTGATTAAAAAAACTATTCATATATTAATCTAGTCGCTCTCATTCTCTTGCTCTCTCATTTCCAATGCTTGTACTTTCGGTTTCATTTCATTCACATCTACTCTCTCAGGTTTATTTCAGTTAGTTTTTATTCCTGTTCATTTCCTCTGATTTAAAAGATAAATTAAAAAGCAGTGATATGACAAGCCATAATGAAGGGTGGGACAAAAAGAAAAGATCAGTAATAGTATTTTTAGTTAAAAAATTTACTATTTGTTGATCGTGAATTTTTGTGTTAATTTTGATTTTTTAAAAAAACATTGCATTAAAATATTTATCCAGGCCAGATGTGGTGGCTCATGCCTGTTATCCCAGCACTTTGGGAAGCCAAGGCAGGAAGATCGCTTGAGCTCAGGAGTTCAAGACCAGCCTGGGCAAAGTGGTGAAACCCTATCTCTACCAAAAAAAAAAAAAAAAGTAGCCATGGGCAGTGGTGTGCCACTGTAGTCCCAGCTACTCGGGAAGCTGAAGTGGGAGGATCACCTGAGCCCGGGAGGCAGACTGTGCAGCTGTGATTGTGCCACTGCACTCAGCCTGCACAACACAGTGAGACCCTGTCTCAAATAAAATAAAATATTTTGATCACTGAGAAATATTTGGCAGCCCATTAAATCTTGTGCCCAAGGCCAATGTCTTGTTCACCTCACCCTAGTACCAGCCCTGTGAAAAGGGGAAGAGGTCAGAAAGCTGGAAATGCTCCTAATAGAGCTAATGGAAACTGACACCACAGTGAAGGGTCTATACACACAGGAACCTGGCTCCAGTCTTCCATGCATCAAGTAACCTACGTGTGACTGTTCTTTCTATGTTGCCGAACACATACATCTCCTTTCTGGAGAAACTGCTCTGACAGTCTGGATTTGGTCTCCTGTCTGAACGTCACCCGAAAGGGATAAAGGAGTGTTAAGTCAGAAGAGTCAGGAAAGCAGCTCTGAGCCATGCTTCCAGTTGGCTCCTGGATAGCAGGGTTTCCAAACTCTGATTGGGGGTGGGGAGAGGGAGGGCAGACAGGAAAAGAACGATTTAGGAAAAATGAGTTGCAATGTGAGCCACCAGTACAAGCTGAAAGAAGGTGAAACCCCCTATAGGAAAGTGTCTGGGCAGGACTGCCCTCCTCCTTTTGATCCTGAGGTTGATGAGTTTGCATTTTCCTCCTTCAGAAGGCACAGTGAATCACTAGCTTCTATCTGGGGGCAGGCTGGCCTAACCTGGGATCTTTTTAACAAGGGAAGCAGCCTTTCATTCTGCAATTAGAGACAAAGCCCCAAGTGCAAAGAGGAAACACCTAAAATGAGAGGCCATGAGTGAATTTTCTTTGTAGACTGCAAATGCATGTAATTCATGTAAAAGGCACTATTGTTACCGACCTAAGAAGACACATCTAGCCGGGCGCGGTGGCTCAAGCCTGTAATCCCAGCACTTTGGGAGGCCGAGACAGGCGGATCACGAGGTCAGGAGATCGAGACCATCCTGGTTAACACGGTGAAACCCCATCTCTACTAAAAAAATACAAAAAAAAAAAAAAAAAAAAAAAAAAAAAACTAGCTGGGCAAGGTGGCGGGCGCCTGTAGTCCCAGCTACTCGGGAGGCTGAGGCAGGACAATGGCGTGAACCCGGGAGGCGGAGCTTGCAGTGAGCCGAGATCCGGTCACTGCACTCCAGCCTGGGCGAGTCAAACGGCTAGCAGCAGGAGTTTTCTAATGCATGGCAGCCTAGCCAGACTCTGTCCAGGGCATTGCTGACTGACAGCTGTGTGGGACAGTAGGTTACAGGAGGAACTAAGGACAACAAGTCATCCCATTTTTAATACTTGCCACCTTCCTCCAGGCACGGCCACAGGCATCTCAGCTTATTCAGAGGAGAGGAGGAAAAAAATAACTTGAAATGTGTTCCCTTAAAGACAGTAACGACTAGGTGGGGCACGGTGGCTCACACCTGTAATCCCAGCATTTTGGGAAGCAGAGGTGGGAGGATCACTAGAGCTCAGGAGTTTGGCACCAGCCTGGGTAACATGACAAAACCCCATCTCTACCGAAAACAAAACAAAACAAAAAAAACAAAAAACAGCCGAGCCTTGTGGCCCAGTTACTTGGAGGCTGAGATGGGAGGATCACTTGAGCCCAGGAGGCGGAGGTTGCAGTGAGCTGAGATCAAACCAAGATAATAAAGACTTACTTTCCAAATGAAGCCACTTGGCATTAATGACTACAACTTTGGTGAAGCCGGCTTTACCTATTTGGTTGATGGCTTGTGCGTGCCAATTCACAGGTGAACAGAATTTAGTCAAACCCCGACTCTGCTACTTACCAGCATTGTTACAGAACATCTCTATGCCTCAGTTCCCTCACCTGTAAAATGGGTACACTCAGAGTACTCACCCCATATAGGGTTGTGGTGAAGATGAAAAGAGGTAATAGGTGCTCAGAGTGCCCTGTACACAGTGGGTGCTCATAAATGTCCACTATCATTATCAACCAGACTCACTGCTTTGGTGAATGGCAATTGAGCACTAATTTTCACACATTTATAAGTAGTCAACAAAAATCTTTACGCCCCGCAAAAGCTCATTAGACCCAGGCCTACCCATCAAAGGACACCATCTTTTCTATAATACCTACCTAGTTCTTTCCAATATTTTCTATGCCACCAAGCTTAGGACATGAGCAGCTCTAAGTACCAAATATGAAAATCCAAGCAAAAGAGAGAAAGACTGTATCCAATTATTGTAGATCTCAGTCTCATTTTCACAAGCTCTAACCAGGTGTGAAGTGTAGATGAGCGTTGGTTTTTATGAGCATGAGTGGCGGGTGTGTCTGGGTGTCTATATTATATAAAATCCAGTAGGTTGTATAGGTGTGAGATTGCTGAATATCTAGGGTTGATAAATAGCACATCCCACAGCTTCTGAGGGCAAATAAAACTGTCCCAGCCCAGGCCTGCACTGCTAATTAAGGGCAATTGCCCAGGCCTGTGTCCAATCAGGGGCAGTGGAGGGAAGAGGAGAAACAGGATCTATGGCCACCACGGGGGTGGGTGTTGGGGACTCCTCCTGCTGCTGCTGTTATCTATCTTTGTGAAGGGGGGGCTTCCAGCTTATGCATGTCACATCCTCCGCTGGACACCTTTGTCCTGTGGAAAGGTCTAGCTCCCACATGTGCCTTTGGTTCTGTGGCCTGGACTGCACCTGGTTTCTTGTCAGGCACTGTATTAGTCTGTTCTCACACTGCTATAAAGAAATGCCTGCGAAGGGGTAATGTATAAAGGAAAGAGGCTTAATTGACTCACCACTCTGGATGGCTAGAGAGGCCTCAGGAAACTTACAATCATGGTGGAAGGTGAAGAGGAAGCAGGCACCTTCTTCAAAAGGTAGCAGGAGCGAGAAATGGGAGCGGAAATGAGAGAGGAAAAACTGCCCCTTTTAAAACCATCAGATCTCGTGAGAACTCCCTCACTATAACGAGAACAGCATGGAGGAAACCACCCTCATGATCCATTCACTTTCTTCCCTTGACATATGGGGATTACAGGTCCCTCTCTGGACACAGGGGGATTATAATTCGAGATGCAATTTGGGTAGGGACACAGAGCCAAACCATATCGGGCACCCACTGGTCCTTCTGCCGCTGAGAGCTGTGTTTTGTGCGCCTCCTGCCAAACACAGCAAAACACAGTGAAGATGCAATATGAATTCCAGGACAAAACCATCTCGCCAATAAACGATTATAGCTCAGTGTCTCCTGTTGACTCTACGGTGATGGTGATGGGTGTGGTAGCTAAAGCCCCAAGACAGACACAGAAGACCCCCATTCTCTGTATATGGCCTAAGCCTAACTGCTTAACCTCTCTCGGCCTCAGTTTCTTCACCTTTAAATGCAGATAATAAGGATCTGTCATAAGGAACCAGCAAAGATTATGTCAGATCTAAAGTCCCATAACAACAAAGGGTGTTTCATTGTGATTTCTGCAGCAGCTCCAGCCGTTGGGGGAAAATCACTCAGCAAAGCTCTTGTTTGGTCCAGTTCTCTGTGGCACCTCGAGGCAAGACTCAGCCAGCTGGTGACAGACACAGCAGCTTTCTGGGCCCTGTTCTAGTATTGCATCATCTGGGGAGGAGCAGGGTGAGGCTGAGCTAGCAGAATTCAAAAACAGCTTTCAGACTTTTACCGCCAGAGAAGACCAGGGGTTGTATGTAGCGTTTCCGAGAGACAAGTTGGTATGTGACTTTGATCTTTATCAAGCTAAAAAGGGCAATATAAAATACAAAAATGGCAGATTCATAAGTGTGTATATGTGGGTGAGTGTAAGAGAGAGAAGAGAGACAGAGAAAGTTGGGTGGGCGGGGGGAGGGAGAGGGGGAGAGAGAGAGAGAGCACACAGGATTGTCATTAGCAAAGAACAATTTTTAAACGCCTATCCCAGCCTTGTGCAACCCTTCTTGGTTGAGATGAAAGAGCTTCCGAGACATTCCAAGAAATACTCCCACTAGCAGATTTCCAGATGCCATCTTGTGCTCCAAAGGGACAGGAGGCCTTTGTGACTGCCTGGCTCCCACCACTGCCTGCCTCTCACACCACAGCAGAAAGAAAAGTGGGACAGAACACACTTTACTCCATGCAGCTCGAAGCCTGATTCTAAATGAAGTGGCTTAGCTCAACGGCCCGTTAGAGAAGGTCAACCCCACATGGTCTTCATGTAGCTCTGGGTCCTTTAGAACTTACTGAATCACTGCTGGGTGCAGGTATAAGTAAAACCCATACCTGCCCAAATGCCCACTGCTGCCATCCTATCGTCTTGCTGCTCCTGCCCTCAGTGACCTCCTCCTCCCAGACGACCAACTCCTGCCCATCAGGCAGCCTCCTTTCCCACCCAGGTGACCTGAGTGCTAGACTTGGGGTTGGACTGGGGAAGAAAAGGGAAGATACAAACCAGAGTGGTTTTATGAGAGTAGCACTGACCTTCCACCTGCCCACCAAAATGGGTGTCCCCAGCTCTGGGCCTCAGTTAACTATTTGCTGCCAGAGCCTTGTGCCTATGTTAATTACACAGGAAACTTTGATTTAGCAAAAAAGCTGACCTTGCCTGGAATGACCTTCAGAAACTGCCCACAAGAGCTACAGTCTTGAAGCAGCTCAGGTGGATTTCTTGTTTCTCATGTCAGTGGAAGGTTAGCAATCATGAACCTCTGTGACCATCACAGTCTGATCACTGACAATTTCAGGTTGTGGAACACTTAGTGTCTTTTAATTGGGTCTGCATTCTAAATTGAAATATAATTAAAGCTAATTTAACTTCTTTGGGTGCTTTACCTGGATCCTTATTTTGCAATTTGAACTTTCCTCTTGTAATTTAAGTGGAAATGTATCAAGTAAACAGACAGTTATGTATTTAAATGACCATCATAATCCCCAGGGAGTAGACAGCACCTCTCTACCTTGGGCAGCGCTTTGCCGCACACAAGTCTCAAACTGCAGTAAGAAGGTAAGACATAATTAGGCAGCGCCTCTCGGCCTACAGTGGTGCCTTAGGAGTCTGTGAGACCAGGTCTGCGCATGGAGAGCCCGGCCTTCTCAGGCGGCGACAGGTGTGTCCTCCGAACGGGCTCCTGGCCGCCTCCACCAGCTTTCCCGGGTTTAACGCGGCTGGGCTCCCCTAAGGCCTCCCCTTACTGACGGCTCCACGCCTGGGGGACGAGAAACGGCCTCCCCGGGGCGTCGCAAGCCCCTGGGACAAGAAAAGGAGCCTAAGTTGAGGGAGACCTGAGCAGTGGACGTAGCCAGCGTCAGCCTGGGCGTCCCCGGAGTCGCGGCGACACCTCGGCTCCCCACCACCGCCCCAGCTCTCAGCTTTGTCATCGCGTCTCCAGAGAGGGCGGTGGATGACGAGGAACTGCAGCAGTGCACGACACCCGGGCCTCCAGACCACCCCGGGGAGAGCGCGCTGAGTTCCTTGCAGTCGGGCACCCCTACTCGGCCGCGCGCAGCCCCTTAGGGGCACAAGATGAGCCCCTGGGGAGGGAGCAGGCTGCAGGGGCTGTGGGGAAGAACGGAGGGCAGGCCGGGCCTGCAGACTGGAGAGACGTGGGCTGCGGTGAAACCGTTCGGGCTGCTTTGCCGCGCGCAGACGCGGAGGCCTTTACAAGGCCGGCAGGCCTCGCCCAGGGCCTGGGCCGCCGCAGGTGCCTTTGGGTCACACCGGGGGCGAATCCCACCCCCTCCCGGGGCGCTTCTGTTTACCAAACCCCTCAGACCATTGCTTTAGTTGTGCGGGGAAGGATAGAGGCAGGATCCTCTGGCAGAGGGGAGGGAACTGGGAACCCGGGGCTGCTGGGGACGCGGGCGACAGAATAAAAGGCGAAGAGGCGGCAGCTCGAATCTGTCTGCTGGTGATTTTAACCGGCGCAGAGGTGCAGCATATGGTTTCCAGGTTGGACTGCGGAATACAAAGAACGACTCTGAGCCCGGGTAGCCTCCTGACACCGAAACCAAACGATCCTGACCTAGGGGGGCTGAGTGGCAGGAGACTGGATTTTTTGTTGAGTTGCAATTAAAGGAAGATAATTAAGCCCGTAGCCGCGCAGCTTATTAATATTTATAGCCCGGAGCGACAGGGCCTGCGCTCGCTGGAGGCGGATTTGCAGGCCCAGGCGCGGAGTCGGTGTCTCCAGAGCCAGGGGCTTCGCAATGACTAGGGAGGAGAAGGCTCGATTGGGGAAATTGGGGAGCGTCCGCCTTCTGCGTTTCTCCTAATCACGCCAGCGGTAAAAGTCCGGCTGGGCCGGGAACGTCCCGAAGGCCGGGAACCGCGCGATGCCCGAATGCAGGGCGACCGGGCCGCAGTATCTAGCGTTTCGGAAGCCCCGTTAGGTCTCGTCTCTTTGTTAATTACCCAAACACTGCATCTCGCAGTGTGTTTCTGGCTACGGGGACACACGGCGCATTAAGGAAATGACCCAATAATTAGGACTCGGGGTAGAATGTCTCTTATTTTCTTGGAGCATGCGGGGCAAAGGAGACAGTGAGTACATGCGGCCCTGGCTTTGGGGCAATTTTGCAAAAATAAAACGCCCTCCGGCCTCGAACTTCGTCCGCGGTCGGCCAGGCGCCGCGTTGCGGTTCTTTTGCCACTCCATGGTCCCCGGGTGTCGGCCAAAGCCGGGACCGGCGGGAGGGGCTCCCGGTGTCCGCATCGCTGCCCCGGCCTGGGGGATGCGCCCGAGCGGGCTGGAAGGAGGGGCTGCGCAGGCGGCGCCCACGGGGTCGTAGCGCCGGGGCTGGGAGCCTGAGAGCGGTGGGTTCCCGGCCTGCGGCCGCGCGCTCAGCCCCCGGGAAATTTGTGAGAAGCGTTTGCCGTTTGTACTGCACGCGGTTCTCGGATCTCTTGCTTTTCGCGCACTGCGGGTGGGGGCGGGGAGGAAGCGCGGGTGGGAGTGGGCGGCCGCGGTTAGCTTCTCCTGTCACAAACGCAGGGTTTCGCTGGGGGCGCCGCCACGGTTCCTATGGCAACGCGGCTCCTCTACGCAGCCCAGGAGTCGCGGTCGCGGGAGGCTGCGCCGCGCACCGAGCTCTTCCCTGTGGCCGCCGCGGCCGCCAGCCTCTTCCTGCTCATGATCTTCCTCATCTTCATCTCGGTCTACGTGGGCTCTGGGCCCCTCCACCATTCTCTGCCCCAGCACTGTTAACTGCGGCTTGGGGGTGGGGAGGGATGGAATTTGTCGTCACAACGCGCGTTCCGACGGAGCCGCACGCCACAAAGGAAGACTCATGCTGCACCCCACGGGGCACATGCGGCGACGCCGGACATCGCTGCACAGCTGGGTCTGCTCCTCCGAGCGAGCCGTTTCCAGAGCTGGTTAGCGCCGACGCCCATAAATGAGGAGGAAGACTCCTTGTGTATTAAAAGGGGGATCCGCAGGGTTTAATTTGATAAGGATTATAGCCTTCATAAAGTCATTTTTAACAGAAAGATGTAGGTGGCATGGTAATCGAGTATTCTTTACACATCTCTCCGCACACGCACTCATACCTGAAAACGTTTTGGCCTGCACAAAATGATTTTTTTGTGTATAAAGAATGTGTGTAACTCCTGGATGGTGCGGTTCAGCAGGATAGGTTAGTGGCATTAGATAATTTACACGAAGATTATGTTTGTGCTGAAAATAAAAGCTATATTGTTTATTTAGGTCATTTTCATTTGCATGCGTCCAAGCCTTTTATTAACATTAACCAGCTAGAACATAATGGGATAATGACCACCTAACCTGTTTTATCATGGGAAAGTAAACGTGATGAAGAAGTATTCAGCACCAATACCCAGTAGATAAAAACATTTGCCCTTTGTGGCTAATTTACACATTGTTTGAAATAGATAATGTATACTGTTCTTTTAATGTTCACTTTCTTGACCTTCCTGCAGTATTTTCCGTGACTGTCACACTATTTATTTTCTCTCTTATCCTCCTTGTTTATATTTTTAAAAATAAGCTTTTTGAAATTATAGAATAGTTTTAGGCTTACAGAAAAGTTGCATAGTTCTATACCCCACCTCCAGTTTCTCCTACTGTTAACATCTTAGTGTGGGACACGTCACAACTAATGAACCAATATTCACACGTTGTTATTAACCGAACTCCATATTTCCTTTGGATTTCATTTATTTTTCACTTTTTCTGGTCTTGGATCTCATCCAGGATATCACATTTAGTCCTCATGTCTCCTAGGCAGGCTGTGACAGTTTCTCTGGCTATCCTTGCTTTTTATGACCTTGAGCGTTTTGGGGATTGTTTTTATTTTTAATGGAGGTATAATTTACATATAATGAAATGCAAAGATCTGAACTTATAGTTGTAAGAGTTTCAACCATTGCATACTCTTGATATCTCCTTTTGCCCGGAAAGCATCAAGTCTGATATTTGAAATATTGTCACGGAAATATTGCAGAGGTATTTATGTCTTAGTTTCTCCCACATATATACACATTGTAGTAAAAATTTTCCCATGACTTTTCAATTCTCACTTAATATTTAACATTTTTCCATTTCAAAGTTCGTTAAAGAGTTATTAACATAATAGTAGCTTTATGAGTTGTTGATAGTTTACTTTCAACAGCCTTCTTTTGGACACAAGTTAAGCTACTGATTGTTTTTTATTCTAGAACATTTTCCTGTCTGTAGAGAGTACAGTCCAGGCATGCTCCTTAAGAAACCAGACAAACTGGGGGATAAATTAATCCAGGAAGTATACTGGAGTGGCTTTGAAATTTTAAAAACAGTTTCTTTGTTTTTTAGTTCTGAATATTAAAGCAATAATTAATGCATTTATTTGTGCACAGCTCTTGGAAGAAAAGTTTTTCTGTATCACATTGGTAATTTTGTCATAGATAACTGAATCTCCTAATTGTAAAAAAGTCTTCCACGTGTCCTTAAATCTTTGAGAATTTGACACATGGTGTAACCCCTAAAGATGTATTTTTAAGTAATGTTTAAAAACTTAGAACTGGTGCTTAACAATGAGGAAAAAGGAAAAAAAAGGTATTAATGTCATTGTGAACCATATTGTAGCCGAAAGCTTGAGGCAGACACATTTTTTAAACAACTGAGTAAAGCACTAAATTAATGGAATCTAATTTCCTCTTCACTTCTGTGATGTTTTATATGAGTAGGCTCAGTGGATCATATTTTTATGGCTTGGTAATACAGAGTGGTGGATATCAGAGAGAAAAGGTAAAATTTAAGGTTGATGTTTTTTACCAACTATTTTTAAGAAACCCACAAACCTGCCCAGTGCGGTGTAGACCTTCTGGCCACGTTTAGGTAAAGCTGGTCATCCGAGAACCTATCTGTCGGTAATTCCCTGAGCTGCCTTTTAAAAGTTTTTGGCTAAAATAGCTTTTAGAGTCAGGCCATATTCATGCCAACAGGATTCTGGCCACGTTATACTTATCTTTCTCAATCCACAAGTAAAAACCAAGCCAACTAGGGTAAAAAACTGTTCCAAAGGTGTGGGTGGCTGTAGGCAGATGGTTTTCATTCTTTTGCCATGACAAGTAAAGATTCAAAAATCCGTATGTTTTAGCACTAGAGTAAATGTATTTTGCATCCATTCTTTAAAAAACCTCAACTCCTATACAAATCAAGTAATATGAGCAAATATCTTCCAGAATGATAATTTTGAGAAGGATGTTGAGGAGTAATGCCTTTGAGTGAAGTCTACCTTCAGTTATAGCTAAGAAAACACATAATGTTAAACACACCTGAGCATGTGTGATTATTTCAATTACTTGCCTGAATTTGAATAAGCTAACTATGACTATCAGAAAGGAAGTCAGAAACAAAATCCTGGTTTTTCTCTGCCTGCTACAAATCAGATTTCAGCAGCTGTCTCTCACCGGCTGAGAGTTAGCTGAGCAGAGGATGACATAGATGTAGTCACATGTGCACAGATTTTGGCATAGTGGGCTCTGAAATTAGACAACCAGGTCCATATCTGGTGCCATTACTGACTTGCGAATGTTCTTAACCATGTCACTGAAGTCTTCTGGGTCCCGTTGCTCTCAAATGTTAGAGATAATAATACTAACTTCATAAAACTGTTGTGAGGACTAAATGAAATATTCACATCATATTCAGAATAGGAAGTACATAGCACATGGGAAGCATTCAAAAGATAGCTCTTATTATCATTGTTTTTTATTATTTACTGTTTTTAAATACCTGCTATAACCAGGTATTATACTATATCATATGCTGAGGTTTTGGTAATATTGAAAAAACAGATGTTTTTCTACATCACAGAGCCTAAAAACTAAATCCTTAGGTTTGAGCCCTATTTAACCTGCCTGCTTTAATTTAAAAAGTGTATTTCTACAGTACTTTGGGAGGCTGAGGCAGGAGGATTGCTTGGGCTTATGAGTTCGAAACCAGACTGGGCAACATGGAGAAACCCCATCTCTACAAAAAAAAATACAAAGACTAGCTAGGTGTGGTGGCACACATCTGTAGTCTCAGCTACTCAGGAGGCTGAGGTAGGAGGATTGCTTGAACCCAGAAGTTCAAGGCTACAGTGAGCCGTGATCATGCCACTGCATTCCAACCTGGGCAACAGAAAGAGACCCTGGCTCAGGAAAAAAAAAAAAAAAAAGTTTATTTCTGACCTGTAATATTCATAACATTGTGCTAAATGTCATTGATTTTGCTGTGTTCTCATTCATTTTTGCAAAAGAGATGCAAACAAAAAAACAACTGGGACTTACCCAAAGCCACAGATGGAGAAGCTGTGCATTCACGCTCACATCCCTCAGGACAAGATTCCCCCAGGAACACATAACACAGCACCAACTGCAAATCATCCTCCATTTACTCAACAGACCATGAGTATCAGTGATGTGTCGGGCATTGTTCAGAGCTGACCATTCAAGGATAAAACACAGTCCTCATCCTCAAGAAGCTTATGGTGAATTGGAGAAAGAGACAAAATTAAATATGTAATCAGTGTACATGGGATAAGATGCAGTTCTGCCAAGACTGAGGGATGCAAGTGGACAAGAAAAGCCTCCCACAAAAGAGGCCAAGCATAGATGTTGAGGAAAAACCATAGCATTAATCCAGGTGAGAAATAAGGAGAACCTGAGTCGAGAATGGGCTGTGCATGGAGAGGAGGTTCCCGGGTAAAGGCAAATCCTGATCACCATTTGGATGTGGGGAAGAAGGGAGAGGAGAGTGTGAAGGAAGGCCCCAGGTCTCTGTTTGGGGGACCAGAGGGGCAATGTACCCAAAGAAGGGGTGGAGCAGGCATGCTAATGGGTGTCCATGGTGGTCACATTGCAATTACCAGCTCTAGAAGGTACAATAGATACTTATCCCAAAGAGAGCACCAAGAATTGCACGTGAAGCCAGCCTATCTCTTGAGAGAAATCCCTGTAGCCGGGAAGAGAGAAGACAAAATAATAGGAAAATGGGGGGTGGGCACAGTGGCTAATGCCTATAAACCTAGCACTTTGGGAGACCAAGGTGGGAGGATTGCTTGATCCCAGAAGTTCAAGACCAGCCTGGGCAACATAGGGAGACCATATCTGTACAAACATTTTTTTTAAAAGAATTAAAATAAAAATTAGCCAAGTGTGGCGGTGCACACCCATAGTCCCAGCCACTTGGGAGGCTGAGGTAGGAGCATTGTTTGAGCCCAAGCAGTTGAGGCAGCAGTGAGCCATGATCACACCACTGTACTCTAACCTGGGCAACAGAGTGAGACATTATCTGAAAAACAAAAAAACAAACAAAAACAAAAGAAAAATAAAACAGGGTAAAGGGGAGATACTTGACCTAGAAACTTAAAGTCTGCTACAAGCTTTTCTAGGGTATGATCACTTTCCTCATCCTAACACCTTTAGGTCAGGATAATTTCCCGTGAAAAATAGACTTACGGCTTTAGCCAGTGGAAAAATCTCAAAGAAAAAATAGCATTCACTCTGTAGAAAGTCACTTCAGAGCCAAATTTGACACATATTTCAATCTTAAAATAAAGTATGTACAGAATTATAGTTAGTTCCCTCATATAGGATTAAAGTGTTTAACCCATATAAAATTTCTCAAGGAGTTTTAAGATTTGTGAAAATTGATTATTATAAATGTGTTTCACTCTAACCAATTCATTTGCTTATTCTTCAGGGAATACGAATGCCCAGATATAAAGCTCTAATTCATATGAACAAAGAAATCACTCTTACCGTATCACAGAGCCTGATTGGCATGAGTGTTGAAGGAGAAAGTACTCCTGTAGCTTAGACAGACAGTGTGGCATGGCAGACAAGAGCACAGGTGTAAGAGTAGCTGGGGTAATGTGAGCCCTGCCAGGCTCTATCACTTCCTTGCTCTGTGACCTTGGGCAAGCACATACCTCCAAGCCTCAGTTTTCTCCTCTAGAAACTGGACACAGTGATAGTACTTATCTTACATGTAATTAAGATTGAATTAGGCAATTACTGTGGTGGGAATGTCCATGTCGCTCCAAAATTTATATGTTGAAACCTAATCCCCAATGCAACAGTATTAAGAGATGGAGCAGAACCTTCATGAATAGGATTAATGCCCTTATAAAATAGGTGGGAGCTTGTTTGTCTCTTCTGCCATGTGAAGATGCAGCAAGAAGGCACCAGCGAGAAAGCAGAAATTGAGCCCTCATGAGATGCTGGATCTATGACTTGGTCTTGGACTTCCCAGACCGCAGAACCATGAGCAATACATTTCTGTTGTTTATAAGTTACCAGGTCTAAGATACTTTGTTATAGCAGCCTGAATAGACTAAGGCAGTCATCCATGTAATATCCTTAGCACAGTACCTGCAACATAGTAAGTCTCAGTATATTTATTTAGTGCTGATAACCCACTTAACTATCTTGGTGCCAAGTTTTATTTACAGAGAGTTGTTATCTTTTAAATTATTTATTTCAAAAGTCTGGTTTTTCCAACAAGTCATTCCAGGATTTGCTATTGTACAAAGAATTATGCCTGCATTTAAAATGAATGATACCAGAAGGAATGGCCTTATTTATGTCAAGGGCTATAATTTTTAAATTGATAAAAACAAATGTAAAGTTTTGAGTATCATTTCTTAGGTAAATTTGACACCTCACTCTGTGCCTCTCCTGAGCTATAATGGCAGCGACAAGGAAAAGCTCTTTCCTCTCTGATGAATGTAACATTTTCTGAATTTAGGTTTGGTTGACTCTTCTGTCAACTCTCCAAACATTCCTGAAAGAGGGCTGCAGGGTGACCTCCAGCAGACTGGATGAGGGAGGCTGGTTTTTGTGTCAACAACTTATGCAAGCATCAGGTACTTCCATTAAACACAAGTGAAGATGCTTCTTTGCTCTGACCCTGGCATGCTAAAACTCAGCTTCAAAAGGAAGCACAATATTCTTTTTTTCTTTCCTTGTGTTTTTGTTTATGTTTGTTTGTTTTTGAGACAAGGTCTTACTCTGTCACCCAGGCTGGGATGCAGTGGTGAGATCATGACTCACTGGAGCCTCAGCCTTCTGAGCTCAACCAGTCCTCCCACCTCAACCTCCTGGGTTGCTGGGACTATAGACGCATGTCACCATGCCCAGCTCATTTTTTTACAGACAAGGTTTCGCCATGTTACCCAGGCTGAATTCCTGGGCTCAAGCAATTCTCCTGCCTTGGCCTCCCAAAGTGCTGGGATTATAGGCATGAGCCACTGTGCCTGGCCTGAAATCACAATTTTCAATTTCGTTTCTGACAAGGGGTCATATTTAACTTAACAGAAAGTTTGCACCTAGCAATAATGGCAATTGGCCAATATCCAGCCCCCAACCCAGCAGAGAAAAGATCTGGCGGTAAACGCCTGCGAGAGGTTGTGCACTGTGTAAGACCAACACTCTCGTGTGCAGTCTCCATGGAGAGCCAGAGCCTCCCAGCATGGGTCAGGCTCAGGAGAGCACCACAGGGATGTGGGGATCCCAGGAGGAATGGAGCATTTTGTTCTCAAGCTCTTAGGCACCAATATATCACCCAGGGACTGTGAGTGGGCAGCAGAGATGCTTCCCCTCCTGCTCACTCCAGAATCCTTCATTGTGACTTCTGCAGTACCAGACCTTTCTTTTGCTTAGTACACTTACCATTCCAGTTGCCTGGTTATTTTCCTTGAGTTAAAAAAGAGCTCTAGGGTGAATGACCTCACCTAATCCTGGGGTTAGAAAGTGAAGGGTCCAAGAACCTGGAATAACACCCATGATTATTTTTTAGGCAGAAGAGTAAATATTTATCAAATAAATATTTGTTGAATGCTCAGTCAATGCTGCCTAGACATGTGTTTGTATTTCCTAATCATTTAACATTGCAATGTCATATCTTTAACAATCCTCAACAACCTCACGGGGAAGACTCCTACATTGCCTCATTTTTGGTAGGTTGAAGTGAGCCGTGCCAAAATAAGCAGTTTCTTAATGGTGGCAAAGAAGTTAGTTAGCTGAACTGCAATTTCAAACACCTTACTTCTGAATTCTACCAACACACACACCTTTCAGTATCAAAAATACCATTTTTAGACTCTTTCTTGACAGAAGTGCAGAAAATAGGTGACGGGTGACATATATGTCAAATGCTAAATTTTTTCCTGTGGTTTTTAAAAAATTTGTTCTTTGTTTTTATAATAAGCAAAAAGAGCAGAGAAAATTACCAGAGTTCTGATTTTTTTTTTTTTACACAGTACTTACCTACCTAGAATTATTTCTATTTCCCAGGAAATATAGTTTCAACTATATAGAATACACAGTCACATTTTTAGAGAAATAATTTTCAATATAATCCCAACACACATAGTATGAGATACTTTGAGTATTTGCTGTCACATGGAATAAAATATGGTAAAAAGAACAAGCTGCAGGGCTGACCAGGTGTGGTGGCTCATGCCTGTAATCCCAAAACTTTGGGAGGCCAAGGTGGGAGGATCACTTGAGGCTAGGAGTTAAGACCAGCCTGGGCAACATAGCAAGATCCCCATCTCTAAAAATAATTAAAAACTTAAAAATAAAGAAGTACAAGCTCAAATAAGGATGACTGTCAAGTCAATGTATAAGTCCGATTTTGTTATTAGCCTATTACGTGCAGTAATGATATCTTCTGAGCCTAAACCTGGCATATGACCTGGTAAATGCAAGCGGGGGGAAATGGGACAACTATTTAAATTCCGAACGGTCTATGAGAATCAGATGACCTTTTTCACGGTACTATTAAGTGTGAGAAAAATATTTTGGAATGACTTGGAAATACTTGAACACTCTTAATATTGACTTAAATTGTTCCTTGAAGTTCTTATTGTGTGCATTCGCCTGTTACAAAACTAAAATTACTATTAGTAATGAGAATTCAACTTAAGAGTCTTAACTATGAAAACATTAAATATTAAACTTCAGCTAATACAGCACTAACTTGTTCCAAGTCAAACTCCAAAGACTATTTCTATAAAGTCATTGGTTGGGCTGGCCTCCATGGCTCACATCTGTAATCCCAGCACTTTGGGAGGCTGAAGCAGGTGGATCACCTGAGGTCAGGAGTTCGAGACCAGCCTGGCCAACATAGTGAAACCTCATTTCTACTAAAAATACAAAAACTAGCCAGGTGTGGTGGCACACACCTGTAATCTCAGCTACTCAGGTGGCTGAGGCACAAGAATTGCTTGAACCTGGGAAGTGGAGGTTGCAGTGACCTGAGATCACATCACTGCAAACCAACCTGGGTGACAGAGTGAGACTCTGCCTCAAAAAATAAAAATAAAAATACAATAAAGTCACTGGGCAATTGCACATTGAACAATGTCAGTGTGGGCAGACATCGTGGAAAATCAGTCAGAAAAGGATACCTTTTCCCTCAATTAAGAAATGTTAACTTTCCCTGAATTAAGTGGCTGCTTTGATCTGTTCTGTATTTTAGTCATGGCCAGATATGTCATTGTTTGTTCAGTTTGAAAGAAAAATAAAAAGAACTCAGAGAACTGTATCTGGAAAAGCATATTTACTGAGTACTTACTGTGTACCAGTGTCAATGCTCAGATACAGAAAAAGAACAAACAGCCAAACCAACAAATGGCAATTTGGCTCCTGGCCTTAAGGAGCCTCTAAGGAAACAAACCAGTAAGTAGATGACTGCAAAATAATGTGGCGAGGTTCTGACGGGGACAGCTAGCTATTCTACCTTGTCACACAGCCAGAAAGTGGTTGAGTGACATCATCTAACATGGCATCTACCTCCCAGAACCACTTCCCGGGGATCAAACCACCCAAGTTTCCACTGAAGGAGACTTCTTAGGGTTTAATAGAATATATGCAATGGTTGAAAATAGACTTTGAGAGGATTAAGATGGGTGGTCATTTTGAGAATAATCCTTAAACCACACAGTGGCTTCTTACAGGGATCTGCTCAATAAGATGTTAATGTCACGTCTGAAGAGTGGGTACAAAAATGCAAAGCACCAGAAAGCATGCACCACTGACGAGTTTCAAGTCGTAACCTAAATATGCAGGCTTTTCAATGGTAAGATTAGGCCTGATTAGGAACTAAAAACAATGTGTTTGCTTATTTACCTAACCGAAGTGTTTGATATTGGTCAAGTTACTAATCTCCCCAGGCCTTATTTTCCTCATCTGTAAAATGGGATAATATTAGGACTGTTGTAGGGATTAAATGAGATAATGCATGTAAACTTGGAACTTTCCCTGCTGCATAATGCTATATATTTTAAGCCAAAGCATAGTGTCTAAAGTAGAGATAAAGTAGAGATTTTTGTTTTGTTTTTTATTTTGAGACAGGGTCTCCCTTTGTCACCCAGGCTGGAGTGCAGTGGTGCAATCACAGCTCACTGCAGCCTCAATCTCCCAGACTCAGATGGTTTTCCTACTTCAGCCTCCAGAGTAGCCGGGACCAGTGGTGCAGCCACCATGTCTAGCTAATTTTTAATTTTTTTCTTTTGTATTGATGGGGGGTCTCACTATGTTGCCCAGGCTGGTCTTGAACTCCTGGCCTCAAGCGATCTTCCCACCTCCACCTCCCAAAGTGCTGGGATTATAGGCTGAAGCCACTGTACCCAGCAGGATATTTTTAAAAAGTGAATAGATGCAGTTTTAAAAATGTTTGGGAAGAAAGGCAGAAATCGTATTCCGAAATCTTCCTTCATTCTCTTTCATTTATTATTCGTGTGAGAATCATTTATTAAAAAATAGAGTCCCCATCTCTTAGAGATTCATACTGAAGTATTTGTGGGTGAAATTATATGATATCCAGGATTTGTTTAAAACTAATACAGTGGGTGGGGGCTGGGGAATGAGTGAATAGATCAACGAACCAAGCTTGGCCGTATGCTGATCACTGCGGGAACCCGGTGATAAGTACAAGGAGCATTGTTATACTATTCTCTCTACTTTTGTATGTACTCGAAATGCATACTAAAAAGTTAAAAAATAATAATAAAGGCCGACTGTATAGCTACTATCTGCTGTTATGTGTAAATTCTCTGGTGCAGATTGAATGTCCAATTTTTCTTTTCAAACCAGGCAAGCATGAATTTCTGTCAAGCTGAGGCAGAAATCATGTTGCTACGGCAACTCTTCACCACATTAAGTGGCTGTAGAGTCAAAATGGCAGCAGCTTTTTTTTGTTGTGTTTTGCTTTTCCGGGAAATGATCTTCATGTCAGAAAGAGAAACCCATCCCAAAGACCCCTGCCAGCCCCCATTCCCTAAATGAGCCTCCCTCCACTGCCTACCATAAGGACTGAGGGGTGTAGGCTTCCACGGTTTTGAGCCAGGAAGAATAGAGGACAAGGAGTCCCTGGGGCAGACTCGTGGGGGAAGCAACCTAAGTTAGGGGTTCTGCTGACTGTTGGCTCAGGTAGGGCTGCTGGTGGACAAGCAAGGAGATCCCCTTATCAGGAAGGCGCCCCATCAGGAAACATCTGTTTCTTGCCTTTCATGCCCTTTCCTGACATATGCAACTGATCAATGACAAGAAATGGGGCCCAGTTCCCACTTCCTGCACATGGGACTCTATTTCCATAGAGGCCCACTATGTATCTTTAGAATTACAAGAAAACCATTCTTTGGCAGGGGATCTCGGGGTATCATTAAGTCCATCCCCTGCCTTCAGAGAGAAAGTCTCTAAATCATTCCATATGTTGACTCCAGTGGCAACATGAGGGCAGAGGGAGCCCAAGCAAGAGACATTGGGGTTAATTTCACAGCACAGAACAAACAGGCCATCCTGGCTTTGCTCACTGGAGAGATTAGATGGGGTGCCCACCCCTTGACTGTTTGCTGTATTATCCTGGGCAAGTAATTTAACCTCTGTGTGTTCAGTTATATAAGGCCAGGCACAATGGCTCATGCCTGTAATCCCTGCACTTTGGGAGGCCAGAGTGGAAGGATCTCCTGAGCCCAGGAGTTTCAGACCAGTCTGAGCAACACAGCAGGACCTCATTTCTACAAAACATTTTTAAAACATTAGCTGGGCATGGTGGTGTGTACCTGTCGTCCCAGCTGCTCAGGAGGCTGAGGTGGGAGGATTGCTTGAGCCCAGGAGTTTGAGGCTGCAGTGAGCTATGATCACGCCGCTGCACTCAGTGTGGGCAACAGAGTGAGACCCTGTCTCTAAAAAAAGTAAAATAATATGAAAAATTTTTAAAAAGGGTTCCCTCGAGGTTGTGGTAAGAATAAAACAAGATAAAATACGAGGAAATGGCTTGAAGAATGCAGGGATGATTTGCTACTCGTGTGAACAGGGAGGAAAATTACAAAGCCACTGTGTCATTTATTCTCTCCCCTTTTCCTTTCTTCCTTCCTCCCTCCCTTTCTCTCTCCATCTCTTTCTGCCTCTCTCTTTCTCTCTCTCTCTCTTCTTTCTTCTCCCCCTCTCCCTTTCTTATCTTTTGATTTTTAATTCCACAAACTAACCTGAGATTTATTTTTCTGGCATGTCCATAGAGACTGTCTCCTCATGTTTTCAACAAGTGGTTCATTTGTAGGCTTCTGGATGTTGACAATAAGCACCTAGTACAATGCGGGCTAGTCTGTGGGTCCAATCATTTATCCAATACCCTAATAGCACCTATCAGGCGATCTCACAGTGCTGGCTTTCTCCTTCCATCTCCCTCTAGCCAATCAAATTCAATACTTTATCATGCACACTATTATTAAGTGTTTCTGGAAATTTCCTGCACAGTACAATCCAGAAATCTGACTACCTGGAATTTCATGCACTCAGTCAAGAACTTGTCTTTATTATGAGAGTAATGAAATGTTTATTTCAACTGAGTCAACATGTAGGGGGTTTTGTTTGTTTGTTTTTATGTTTTCCTGACACTTGTGGCCAGCTACAAGAAGCCCCTAGCATCCTGCTTGGCATCTGGGATTCAAAACATTTTAAAGAGACAGGAAGTCTGTGCTGGCTTGTATTTTCATATATCTCAGTGCTTCTGAACAGGCCATTTTTCACGAGGCTGCTTCTGTTCCCTGGGTTGTTGTTTGTTTGTTTGCTTGTTTTTATTACTTCAGGTAGAATTGCTGACAAAGGTAAACAATCAGAGCTGGGCCTGCTGTAAGGGTTGCCATGTCTCTCTCTCTTTACTCCCGAAAACAAAGTAATACAAAGTCCCAGTTTTGGTTTTCGGAATGCTTGATGCTGCTCAGGCCGTAAACAGTGTGTTAGTTGTCAAGTGCTGGAGCATGTCTTTGTTTAGTTTCCATAGGATTTCATCTCTGGGAAGTGAAGCACATTTCTCCTCTTGAGCTCCCATAGGGTGGAGGCCCCAGAGCAGATGTGGCTGAGGCACAAATTGCAGCACACAGCAAGGAGCCTGTGGGGCGGTGGTGGGAAGAGGAGTGAGAGTGTTATGGAATCTCAGGTGGATCCAGAGCCATGGGAAGCCACTGTAAGGTCTAGAACAGGCTGATGCAGTGAGATCCTTTGAAACCCCATCTGTCTTGTGGCCTCCTTCTGGTCACTTTGGTAGTCTATAACAATCACTTCAGGTCATAAAGCAATCTACCTGATGGCAGAACAGCCAAATGGCCTAGACGGGGCTCAAACCCACTAAAACTAAGACGTGTCAGTATTAGACAAAGGAACTAACAGACTGTGAACATAATCAATGAACTTTTAAAATGGGAGCGGAGGACAGGTGCAGTGGCTCATGCCTGTAATCCCAGGACTTTGGGAGGTGAAGTGGGGAGGATAACTTGAGGACAGGAGTTCAAGACCAGCCTGGGCAACAGAGCAAGACCCCGATCTCTACAAAAAATAAAAAATTAGCCTGGTGTGGTGGCATGCACCTGTAGTTCTAGTTCCAGCTACTCTGGAGATTGAGGCAGGAGGATCTCTTGAGCCTAGGAGTTGAAGGCTGCAGTGAGCTGTGATTGTGCCACTGCACTCCAACCTGGGGGATAAAGCAAGACCCTGTCTCAAAGAAAAAAGAAAAATGCAGAGGAGCATCTTTCTCATTTCTAGGAAAAGTACAGATACCAAGGATTTGTTAAGGAAGGAGGCCCCAGGAATTAAAAAGCTTTAAGAAGAAGATCCTATCCCTTATTAATATTTGCCATCATCATAAAAAACAGATAAAAAGTTGGCATTCATGCAACACTTTGCAAAATTCTTTACAAAGAAGCAAGTGAAGTCTTTGCAGAAAAGAACCTTGAACTCCAACTCAGAAAATACCTACAGTGATGTGGAAAAGATACAAGACCCCTCAGGCAAACAGACAACTATTCATTCACTGTAAATGTAACCAGTATTTCCCAGCCCACTCATTTGGGAGTAGAAATAGCATCCCATCAATAATCACCATTTCATATTTCTCAGTACACAGTATGACTCACTGGCAGTAGCTCCCAATCCTTTCTTTTTCAGATTCCCAGATTCCTCCCAAACACTTCCAGGACTTCAGGGGCAGTGTTTGGCTGATGTGAAGAGTGGAAGTTCTCTCTTGGTTCTCATACCATTGTGTAATTTTCCTTCTTTTCTGCCCATCTCACAGCAAGGTGTCATGTGTGGCCATGGAGTAGGGGGAGCAAGGAGCTGCAGGGCCTGCTTCAGTCACTCAGGGTTTACTAAGGCTCTGTATATAGGATGTCTCAACTGGGAATGGTGGCTCACGCCTGTAATCCCAACACTTTGGGAGGCTGAGGTGGGTCAATCACTTGAGGTCAGGTGTTTGAGAGCAACCTGGCCATTATGGCAAAACCCCATCTATACGAAAAATACAAAAATTAGTTGGGCATAATGGCAGGTGCGTGTCGGTCCAGCTACTCTGAGGCTGAAGAGTAGAATTGCTTGAACCCAGGAGGCAGAGGTTGCAGTGAGCCGAGATTGAGCCACTGCACTCCAGCCTGGGCCACAGAGTGAGACTCCATCTAAAAAATAATAATAATAATAATTAGTTTGGAATGGTGACGTGTGCCTGCAGTCCCAAGTACTGTGGAGGTTGAGGCAGGAGGATCACTTGAGCCCAGGAGTTGGAGGCTACAGTGAGACATGATTGTACCACCGCGCTCCAGCCTGGGTGACAGAGAGAGACCCTGTCTCTAAAAAAAAAAAAAAAGTAATAATGCCTCTGTCTTCATGGCCACCAAGAGTGCTGTTTTTGACTCCTGTGTTACATGGAAATGTTAAGGAAGCAGCTCTTAGTTTTTATTCCCTCCTATTTAATGGAAGACAGTCTACTCTATTATAAGCAAGCGATCTGAAGTCAGACAGACTTGGGATTTAGATTTTAGACACTCTTTTCTTTAGCTGTGTGACCTAGGGCCA
This sequence comes from Macaca thibetana thibetana, assembly GCF_024542745.1. NCBI lineage: Eukaryota > Metazoa > Chordata > Mammalia > Primates > Cercopithecidae > Macaca > Macaca thibetana. Next base: position 22,309,104 of record NC_065586.1, on the reverse strand, counting down.
GTCATGGAGCCTCAGTTTTTCCAGCTATAAAATGGGGATGATCATAATAGTACCTCAGGACTAGGGATATCCCCAGGACTTAACTAATTGATCCGTGTAAAACGCTTGCCACGGCGCCTGATCTTTGTAAGGCACTCGGTAAACATTGTTATTGTTGTCTTTGTTGTAGTCAATGTTATGTTACTGCTGTTCCTACCACTGTCCCCTTCATGTTGGGATTTAGCTATGAGTCCACTGGGACAAGGCAAGAGAATATCATGAGTGACAAGCACCACACTTTTAAAAGAACCTTCAACCCTATAAAGCACCTACACAATGCCTGGCACATAACACCTTCTCAGTAGGGCTGACTTCCCCTGCCGACACAGTCTTTCCCCTCTTTAAATAAATATGTATCTGTCACCCACTGTCTGAAGGCAACACTTGATTATATTTTCTCCCCGTGTGTGTGTGTGTGTGTGTGTGTGTGTGTGTGTGTGTGTGTGTGTGTGTGTGTGTTTTAAGCTTTTGGGATAGCTTTTAAGAGATATATCATTGTGGTTTTGGGGAGGGGTTGTATTTTGTTTTGTTTTATTTTGACCTTTGTGTCCCTGGAGCTCCTAGCTAGGTTAACGGTTCCCATTCCATCTCTTCAACAACTCTCCCCACTGCTGGAAACAGATCGGCTCAGCACTGCAGGAGTTCCCATTTTCCAGCTCTAGTGCTTCTTATAGGAAGTGTATAAAGTCCTGGGCCCAACGCTGCTGTCTGACCCACTGCTTCAACATCGGCCCGCTCCAGCTGTTCTTCCTCCCAGATTCTGTTCTGCCCAACAGCACACGTGCCTGGCTGGCCAAGAGTCTTCATTGACAGTGAAAGGAACCCTCAGATGATTTTAAGTATTTCAAAAAGTCTAACAACAATCAGAGCTGGGCCTGCTGTAAAGGTTGCCATGTCTTATTAAAATGCCATGAGCCTTGGCGTGTGGCTGGAAGTACCTCAGCTTTTTGGGGCAGTACTTGTTGGTCCTGCTGGTTAGATGCGCTGAGTGTCTAACAGAAGTGGAAAACCAATTAGTCATAACTTCCTTTTTCTCTTGATGAGGATTAGGAATAATAAAGAGTTCTTGGTGGCAAAAGGCTGGATGCCTCTGCTCTAGTCAATTCCATTTTACCAGTACGAATTTTCATGAAAATCAAACCAAAGTTAGCAAAGCAGGATACACAGGAATATGAGGATATTATGAGCCCTTGTAACCTAATTGCACTGAGTCCATTTGCCCACGCACAAGGAAAAGCCAAACACCAAAGCACCAGATTTTTGTAGAAAGAGAGGTTTATTGCAACGTGGCTGTGCAAGGAGACAGGAGATGGGCTCAAATCCATCTCCTTGTACTGGTCTCAAAGCAGTACATGGAAAGGAGAAATTCTGGGGGAGGGGTTTTGGGGTTGGTGAATGATTGGAGGAAGGGGAGGGGAAGTTTGCAAAGTCCCTTAAGTGGGTGCGGTTGTCTCTTTGTGCTTCTTTGTGGTTGTATGTGCAAAGTTGGGGGAAATTGGTAGGAACCATATGGTATGAATTCAGACTGTGACATCAAAAGGTCACCCATCTGGCAAAGTAAGACCATTCTGCATAGACTATAGCCAGCCATATTGGTTGCAATTAGTTTCAGCCAGTTTGGCCAGTTTTTTTGGTTTTGTTTTTTATTGTTGTGCTTCTTTGTTTGAGATAAGTTCTTGTTCTGTCACCCAAGCTAGAGTCTGGAGTGCAGTGGTGAGATCATCACTCACTGCAGCCTTGAATTTCTGGGCTCAAGTAATCTTCCCACGTCAGCCTCCCAAATAGCTGGGACTACAAGCATGTGCCACCATGCCTGGCTTTTCATGTTTGTTTTTGTAGAGACGAGGTCTTGCTATGTTGCCCAGGCTGTTCTCAAACTTCTGGGCTCAAGCAATCCTCCTGCCTTGGCTTCCCAAAGTGCTGGGATTAAAGGCCTGAGCCACTGCAACTGCCCCAGTTGGCCAGTTTTGTTGTAAGTGGAGGGGACTGTTACAAGCTACTTCCTTATATGCCATCCTATAAGACAAGCTCAAGAATTCCTGTTACCAACTTCTTTAACCCTTTGGGCACAGTTTCACCTTTAGGGTCGAATGCCTGATATTCCTGAAGCTCAAAAGTCTGGTCTCTTTTAGGCTGCAGGCACTGGGGTGAGCACTTGTTTTCACAGGTAAAATATGCTGTTGCTTTCCAGGAGCAGCATCACCCAAAACTTGAGAGATTTTTGACCGCCTAGTTTGTAGAGGGCGGAGACACAAGGAGGAATATTCCCTGGCTCTTTCCCCAGCCCTTCCTACACGGGACCACCCTGCGGTACTGTTGCCTATCAGTCCAGCTTTCCTGTGCCCAGCCAGTTACAACAAATGCACCGGAATCCTGTCCTTCCCCGGAGCCCTGCGGGTGGCAGATGAAGATCCTCATTCCTCATCCCTCTTTAAACAGGGTTAGTCTGTTCATACTGAAACCTAAACAAAACAAAACAAAACTTTTTTTTTTCTTTTTTTCAGACAGGATCTTGCTCTGTCGCCCAGCTGAAGTATAGTGGTGCAATGACAGCTCACTGCAGCCTCCAACGCCTGGGCTCAAACAATCCTCTCACCTCAGCCTCCTGAGTAGTTGGGACTATAGGCACACACCACCATACTCAGCTAATTTTTAAAACTTTTTGTAGAGACAGGGTCTCAGTACGTTGCCCAGTCTGGTCTCGAACTCCTGACTCAAGTGATTCTCCCACCTTAGCCTCCCAAAGTGCTGGGATTATAGGCGTGAGCCACTGTGCCTGGCCTCCCCCATCCTTCTTTACAAGTGTTTTCTGTGCCACGTAGTTGATCATTTAAGGTCTTGCATTCTCCTCTAACATCTCATGTGCTTTCATTTTAAAATATATATATTTATCTGGGGCAGATTTCACATACTCTACAAGACAAAAACCCGTAGGAGGCATGTAATTACTTTATTATGCTCACTAATGTACTTCATGAACAAATCAGAGTTACAGCAACCCAGGTCCCTTGCTGCAGGCCCCAGGGAACTTTGCAATGAGTGCTTTATGATCCAGCCAAATATGAAATAAAGGTGTGTTTGACAAATCTTAACTCACATTGCGTGGCACACTAACGTTTTGCTTGTGGCTTAGATGGGAGTTTGTTGGCCCTGGTATTAGCAGAGCCAGCAGCCTTGTGAGAAAAACTTGGAAGTGATGCAGCTGCCTCCTGAGCCTACATTTGGGATCATTCCCCTCGCCAAAGCTTTGCCCAAACTTGGTGCTCAGTGTTTGTCCCCAGACTGGATCCTGGCTCACATTAGACAAGTCCAAGATTGGTGGCAAGCAAAGTACAGCAAGTGTCTACCAGGCAGGCAGGAGAACACAAAATGAAAATTTAAAAGCTGTATAAATCTTCCAGGATTAGAAACACATGAAGCAGGAATCAGGCAAGGGTCGTGACAGAGACTGCAGAATGTCTCTAAATATTATTTCTGACAATACAAAATCAATTTACATTTAATACATTTTAAAACAGCCAACCTACCCATATGATTTGATATTACTAAGGAGAGCTGAAATGGAATCTTAATGCAGTTTGTAAGCATATTCAGCAGAGGTTTATTATTTCTAAAAATGCTTTGTGTAATCACAGTACTTTATCGTTGAAATTGCCAGGTTTTGTGATACAAATATATTAGATTCATAATTAAAATGCTGTTGTCTATTAATGTCGCCACAGCATTTTCCCCAGGCAGACACTTAAAAAAAAAATCCTATATACTTTCAAGGATGAGTGAGCTCCTCTTTTAGGAGAGATTCCTCCCTCCACATGCTTTATTTATTAACACAATCAATTCAGGGAAGAATAAAGCATCCTCAGAATGAGACTAATGAGGCCTAAGAGCACAAAATTGAAACTAGTCATCACCTTGGCCCAGTTGTGAAATAGCCTCTCCAGACTACCCACTCTTCTGTAGTTTTAAAGTGGTATCAATTTCTAAGGCTCATCAAACAGTGTTTTCAGAGTAATCATAGAGAAAAAAAAGATACAATGAAATTTGTTGTTTTCTGGGCATGGTGGCTCCACCTATAATCCCAGCACTTTGGGAGGCTGAGGCAGGAGGATCGCTTGAGCCCAGGATTTTGAGATCGGCCTGGGTAACATAGCAAGGCCCTGTCTCTACAAAAACCAAAAAAATTGCTGGGCATGGTGGCATGCTCCTGTAGTCCCAGCTACTCAGGAGGCTGCGGTGAGGGTATATCGCTTGATCCCAGGAGTTCAAGGTTGCAGTGAGCTGTGATTGTGCCACTGCACTCCAGCCTGGGTGACAGAGCCAGACCCTGTCTTCAAAAAATAAAAAAACCTGAGATGAGGAGGATGAGGAGGAGAGAAGCATCATCAGGGCAGGAAACCAGCGGTTCAAAGACCAGAGGCAGGATGCACTGGAGAGCAGGGTGGCCTGATAGAAGCAGAGCAGTGCAGACATGGAGGGGTCCCAGCCAGGAATTACCTCAGACGTCTTAAGGCACTGAGAAGCCAGTGAAGGAGGGAGTGGGGCTGTCACCAGAAACATATTTTATATGCACATTTAAAAAAATGCTATAGTTGCTGTTGTAGTCTGTACCCTGTGTCATGTCCTGCTCTTCTCCTAGCTGTATAACAGAAACCTTTTCAATGTGTTCGTGAGAGCCACTGTTAGTTACAAAATGGTAAGTCATTCAGCCATTCCCTTATAGTCAGATATTTAGACTTTGTTGAATAATTTTGATTATTATAGAGTAATGCAAGTGACTGTGTACATAATACCCTTCTTCCTATATAAGAATAATTTTGTGTCAAGATATGTTCCTAGATGTCACACCAGCCAGAAGTGACAATATTCATTTCCTTGACTATTTGAATGGGTGAAAAAATCATTATCTTCTAGTTTCAGTTTATATTCCTTCAATGACTAGTAAAATTGAGTAGGTCTCCATATTTTGTGACAAGTATTATCAGGGCAAAAGATAAAGTAATGTAGTGAACACATAAAGAGAATTTGGTATTTTACACCCCAGTAAACCTGTGGCATGTGAAGACCAGTGAAACCATTTTAGATTAGGCTAAAGTTCTTTAATAAAGCTACATTTTTTTAAATCACTGTGTTCTCTAAAGGCTAAATAAATTTTTCTTTGAAAGAAAGGCATTAACAAGCTAATAAAGTATACCTATAGACATGGATAGAGGGTGAAATCCAGTATCTATATGACTTAGATACCAGACTAATCTGTTTACATGGCTTAAGCACAAATCTATGCCCAAACCAGTGTCCAAGTATCCGCAAACCCGCCTAGTCTACCAATAGAAACACAGGCTCAACTTCTTTTTTATTGAGCTCAGGATGTATCTGTAATGATCTCATGGAGGGCGGCTTTTCAAGGAACTCCGGGTGGTTTTAAAATAGTGGTTTCACTGAGCCACCCAACACAGGAAAGCTATGTTTTTCAGCCCATTAGGACAAACCCCAAATCAATTTACAACTGTATTCAGGAAAAGCTCAGAGCAAGATTGCTGAAGGAATTCACTTCAAAGGCCAAGTTCTAAGAGGGATTTTTTTCTCCCTCCAGCTGCCTCCAGGATAGGACCCTAATCTTAAAAGATTTGTTTGAAATTTACGTAAAATCTGGCTGGTTCTCTGGGCAATAATCACAGCCACTGAGGCGAGGTCAAGCCTCTGATGGAGCAGATACCTGAGGTCTGCCTGCCTCTATAAGATGCAAAGATGACAAAAAAGGTTCTGGCATGAGTAGAACCATCCTTCTTTCTGAGGGTTGTTTCCAGAAGCCACCCACAGAGGGCCAGCATTGGGAAGCCCCAGCAGAAGACTGTAGAGCTGGCCCCTGGCCGGCACATCCAGTAAAACACCAGGGCTGAGGATCGTGGTGCATACCTGTAGTTCTAGCTACACAGGAGGCTGAAGCAGGTGGATTCCTTGAGTCCAGGAGTTCAAGGCTGCAGTAATCTATGATTGTACCACTGCACTCCAGCCTGGGTGACAGAACAATACCCTGTCTCTAAAAATTAAAAAAAAAAAAATGATAAAAATAAGCAGTCTGGTGCCATCAGTTCAATAGCTATTGAATACCCCTGTAAAAGCCAATAATTTAAAAACTAGTTTTAGAAAAGACTCAGAATTCTACATGGCTGTGAAATAAACTGTGAATTAGATGGAATGAATTCAGGAAGGAAGAATCATTCCTTCATATTTTGTATTATAGTATGTCTAAGACAAGATTATCTTACAGCTGAACTGAGAAAGCTTTATGCTTATCTATAAGTCGAGTACAGACTATTGGTCAAGATAAGGATGGGAGTGCTAATTTGGAATTTGCAATGTGCTGTTTAAAGCTTGAAACTTCTGGGGCTAGGCCCTGGGGCCAGCTTGTCTACACTGCTTAAGGATGTACAGATAGATGGCTTATACCAAATTTAAACAGTTATGTAACCTGGTTTTAGCTATGTAACCAGTGCACAGAATTTGTGCAAACTCTTTCCCAAATTCCCCTGAAATAAAGATACTTCTCACCTAGCATGCTGGTTCATGATTTAAAAAAAAAAAAAAAAGATTTCTATATGACACTCCATAGTCAAAGTGAAGTGCTGAGGATAATGACTAGTTTAAGCCCAGTCAGTATAAAGCCACTGGGAATAAGGTTTAGCCTCTTGACCGTAGTAGCCTGTGCTTCTCATGCTGGAGTCTTGCACATTACAACCTCCATATGCATCCAATTGAAGAAGAGAGAACATTTTGCCAAAACCCTCCACGTGGAAAGCCAGTGTGACTAGACAGACTATCTTTGATTTCATTATGGTCTGAGGTTTAGTCACCAAGCAGAGCAGCCAGCACAGGACCTGAGGGGGGATGAAAAGGTCTCCAGTGTATTTTCTGCCTCAAGAAATAGGGACTGTTCACTTTTGGGGACTTAACTGTTTTCTTCTGTGCTCCTAAAACTGGACACCACTCTAGTGAGGGAAGGGTATGAAGAGCCAGGATGGCACAAAGAAAGGGATAATTAATCAGGTCATTCCTTGGCACTCAGCCATAGGTTCCTTGGCAACATGGATCCCTCAGCTGTCGGCAATCAGCCTACAGGCATCTTTCAATTATCAACACTATTGGAGGGGGCAGTGATGTGGGTAATCCCAAACAGCAGATAATCCCTCCAAATCATTTAATTTATCTTTTGAATGATTTTCACATGTACACACATGATTTCTTCCTTCCTATTTATGTTCTGCTTAGGCCAAAAATAAAACTGATGTGCATTCTTTGAGCATACACCAATGAATGAGAAGGTTGGCTGAAGGACACTGGTTCTCAGATTAGACAATTTCCTTGGATCATCCACTCCTGGATAATCCAGGGTTTCATATATTGATTTCATAGACTCATAGCACTGGAAGGAACCAAGAGATCATTTCTTATTTCAAACCCTTTGTTTTGCAGATGAAGAAACTGAGTCACTGGTCTAAGACCATGTGGCTAAATATGTATCCAGCTATCATTATTTTATCCACAAAACTTCTGCCATTGACTGTTCCTTTAACCAGTTGTTCCCAATGAGGGAAAACTCATAAAAACCCAGCTGTAGCTTCTGTTCAATCGCTTCTCATGGGCTGCATAGTAGGATGCTACAAAGCCAGGCCCCAGGCCAGTGGCCCCCACTCTGGCAGCTTATTAGAATCACCCAAGGAGCATTTTAAAATCCCTGGTCAATTAAATTAGAATCTGGAATGGGGGTTGGGTGATTAGTGGGTGAGACCCAGGTATTCAAAGTGCAATCTGCTGGGCACAGTGGCTCACGCCTGTAATCACAACACTTTGGGAGGCCGAGGTGGGAGGATTGCTTGAGCCCAGGAGTTTGAGACCAACCTGGGCAACATAACAAGACCCTGTCTTTACACACAAAAAATTTTTTTTTCTCTTTTTTTGAGACAGAGTCTCACTCTGTCGCCCTGGCTGGAGTGCAGTGGCGCGATCTTGGCTCACTGCAAGCTCTGCCTCTTGGGTTCACGCCATTCTTCTGCCTCAGCCTCCCAAGTAGCTGGGACTACAGGTGCCCGCCACCACAGCTGGCTAATTTTTTGTATTTTTAGTAGAGATGGGGTTTCACCATGTGAGCCAGGATGGTCTCGATCTCCTGACCTCGTGATCCACCCGCCTCGGCCTCCCAAAGTGCTGGGATTACAGGCGTGAGCCACCACGCCCAGCCACAAAAAATTTTTTTAAAGTAGCCAGGCATGGTGGTGTGTGCCTGTGGTCCCAGCTACTTGGGAGGCTAAGAGAGGAGGATCACTTGAGCCCAGGAGGTTGAAGCTGCTGTGAGCCATGATTGCACCACTGCACTCCAGTCTGGGTGACAAAGGGAGACCCTGTCTCAAAAACAAACAAACAAAAATACCAAAGTGCAAGCAAAGTCAAGAATCATTACCCTAAAGGCTGACTCCTTCCCCTACCAGCTGTATAGCCTCAGACAAATCCCCTTACCTCTCTGGGCCTCAGTTTTCTCTATAAAATGGGATAATGAGGGTGGTAGTTTAATATTTGCCTTACTGAGTTGTTGGGAGGATTAAATGGTTTTGTATATATATAGAAAACACTAAAACAGTTCCTAATACATAGAAGGTGTTATACGAATTTAGCTGTTATAATTAGTACCACTACTACTGCCAGGACTATTACATGAGGACCCTGTGGAAGAAGGAACATGCTGAGGGTTCTTGTTGAGACACTGGGCTAAATGGGGAATCATTTTTGGAAAGTTGGCTTGGGGCCTTGAGTTTTAAGTTGACTTCTCCACTCAACAAAATATCCTAGGAGAGGTGGAAAGAAATAAATCAGCTCCTGAAAACAGACTTACCCTTCAACTTGGTGGGGAAGGAGGAGTATTTTAGTGGGTTATATTTGAGTGATATCTGTGTTTTTTAAACATACTTTGTTATTTTTGTTTTTATTTTTTGTAAAGATGGGGTCTTGCCATATTGCCCAGGCTGGCCTCAAACCCATAGGCTGAAGTGAGCCTCCCACCCTGGCCTGCCAGAGTGCTGGGATTATAAGCAGTAGCCACCAGGCCCGACTGGATATCTGTGTCTTTTAAATTACCATAGCATTTGGCTATTGTTCACTTAATACTTACATCCATATTGATTATAAGCATGCAACCACTACCAACAGAGTCTGAATTTAAAGCATTGTCAATCCCCCCTTTGCATTATAGCACAGCCCCCTTTGAGCCTCTGTGACACACCTTACATTGGGATGAATGTAGATTCCTAGGCCCACTGTGGTGGGGAACACTTTTGATATCCGTTTACTCGTGGTTTTAAGGACTTTTGTATTATAACTTCACTGTGATGCCAGAAATTTTTTGATTCCCCATTGTTACGAACTAAATGCCTGTGTCCCCAACCCCACATTCATATGTTGAAATCCTAATCCCCAAGGTGATGATATTAGGTGGTGGGACTCTTAGGAGAAATTAGGTCATGAGGGTAGAGTCCTTATGAATGGGATTAGTGCCCTCATAAAAGGGACAGGAGAGCACTCTCTGCTCTGTACCATGTAAAAATATGATAAGAAAATGGCCACCTGCAACCTGGAAGAGGCTTTCACCAGAACCCAACCATGCTGGCACCCTGATCGTGGATGTCCAGCCTCCAGAGCTGTGAGAAGTCAATTTCTGCTGTTTGTAAGTCACCCAGTCTATGGTATTCTGTTACTGCAGCCCAACTGAGACCCCCAATTTTATTTTATTAGCAATCTAATGAATTATAAATGATCCGTTACTGGCCTTCAGAAATTGACCTATTTACTATTGCTTAACAAAGTGGCAACCAATTTTGTTCTAAGGAAGCAGACACACTATACAATTAGTTTCAGGCTAAATAAAACAAACTCACATGCTTCTCACTAAACACTTATTAAAAAGATGCTAGCAAATGGGCTTCTTTCTAAATAGACAATTATCATTTTACAAAAAAATGTTGAGACTAGTTATATTTAATAACACATAAGGCACGTTTGTATGCTATAAGATTTCAGAATTTACTTTATTTCTACTGGTAAAGAAATGATGTAGAAGTCAACTCGTGATTTTTATTTTTTTTTATTTTTATTTTTTACTTTTTGACACAGGGTCTACTCTGTTGCCCAGGCTGGAGTACAGTCATGTGAACGTGGCTCACTGCAGCCTCAACCTCCTGGGCTCAGATGATTCTCTCACCTCAGCCTCCTGAGTAGCTGGGACTACAGGTGTGTGCTACCATGCCTGGCCAAATTTTTGTGTTTTTTCATAGAGATGGAGATTCACCATGTTGCCCAGGCTGGTCTTGAATTCCTGGGCTCAAGTGATCTGCCTGCCTTGGCCTCCCAAAGTACTGGGATTACAGGCATGAGCCACTGTGTCTGGCCTGCAACTCATGATTTTAAATACCTCTTTTAACAGATAGGTTCCAAAGACCTCACTGTATATTTTTTTGTAAATTGTATTGAAGTATAACACACATATAGAAAAGTGAACCAATCATGAGTACACAGCTTGATGAATTTTCACAAAATGACAAATCCATGTAACGAATAACTTTATCAAAAAGCAGAGCATTACCAGCACCCCAGAATCGTATAATGCCTAGTCACTGCTCCCACATAATTATGATCCTGATTTCTAACACCATAGATGAGTTTACCTTCAAAAATTGTTTTTTATACTTTAATATAAACAGCTTGATTTTATGTAAGTAGAATCATACACTATGGACTCTATTGTGTCCGGATTCTTTGCTCAGCATTGTAAGATCCATGTATATTATTGCATGTAGTTGTAGTTTTTTCATGTCATTACTGTGTCCCACATATAAATATGCCACAATTTATTCATTCTACTATAGATGAACTTATTGTTTCCAGTTTGAGGTTAATATGAATAGTGTTGCTATGAACATTCTAGTACATGTGTACATCTCTCCGTTGGCTATACACCTGGGAGTGGAATTGCTGGGCTTTGGGGTATATACATGTTCAGCTTTAGCAGATTCTCCCAGGTTTCCAAAGTGGTTGTACTACTTTTCCCTTCTATCAGCTGAGTGTAGTCATTCCAGTTGCTCCACATCCTCACCAGCCTTTGATATTATATACCTTTTTCACTGTAGACACTCTCCCACCGAACATTTTAAGAAAATAAAAAATAGACATTACATATCATGATACTGGAAAATGCTAAGCCTGTCCTCAGGACAGGACAGTCTTTCAGTCTGCAATAAAAGTGAGAAAAGGACCTGACTGGCATGACCACAGAGTTACTGTCTCCATAGCTTTTCCACGTTCCATGGCTGAGCTCCTTAGGCAGTAGGGAAAAGAAGACCAGGAAAGAACATGGCCCTGGTTCTTGCCCAGGGTTCTCTCTTGACAACAGGAACTTGGTGATCCCTGGAACAATTCATAGATATTTACTGAGCAGCTCCCATACTGGAATCTTGTCAGTAACCAAGCCTCTGCCCTTAAAGAGCTTACAGTAACCTCAATGCTTTGGAGGGGTGACTCTGGAAGCCAGGCTGGGCATGTCAAACTAGAATAGGGAGGAACTGAGGCCAGGAGGTGCTACAAAGTCCAGACACACAGAAGCAGGTGCCAGAAACAACAGGGCAAATTCCCAATGATCTCACCTACTCAACACCTCCCTAGAAGTGTTTCCTTTATTGAAAATTCAGACATCTTAAAGTTAGTTTACCTTTGGCTTTTTACCCTGGCTTCTAAATGCTGAGTTTCTGCTAAAGAGGTCCTTGGGGGTCTTGGGCCAGCAATCCTCCAACTCCTTGGCCTGTCACCTTCTTAGTTGTCTCTAGATATTTCTAGAGCATGGCTCCTCAGAAACAGTCTAAATGCTTACAAACTTTTGTCATTGGGGCTTGTTAAACAAAAATTCACCTTCCTAACACTACTAGTCACCCTCAGCTACCATAATCCCTGCCAGAATATGCCTGGGCTTTAGAGTCCAAGAGAAAGATCTTTTAGCTGCAAAATCCCAACTTCTCTAAGCCTCAGTTTCTTCGTTTGGTTCTGGAAGGATTAGATAACTTATGTAAAACACTTATTAGTGCCACTGGCATATATTGGGCATGCAACAAATGGCAGATAATATTTTTAGCTATTACTTAACGTCTCACCTGTCAAGTCACATGGCAGCTTGAGTGGGGAGCGTCATCTCTGCTGAGATTGCACTGACACCATGAATATGGTCACATCAGGAAAACGTTCCTTCATTACTATAGGAATCAGGCAGGCACCCATGGCCTGGGGAAGGGGTGCAGAGAGTCATCTGGTTGTGTTTTTCTCTCTGAAAATTCTGTCCTCTAAAACCATCAGGTGTTTTGACTTGATCCCAGTATTATATGAATTTTCTTCCATGGGTTGTTAGTTTCTCCACTTGTTCTGCAGCAAGATCACATAGTAAAACCCCGAATACATAAACTTTTCTGGTTAATTTATCATTTTCCAAATTTAAATCTCATTTTTTTTAACCTTGACCCCAGTCTTTGGCATCATTCCTTTTCTCCCGTTTCTTTATGTAGTTTGAAGCCTGCAAATGTGTTCTCAAACATTTTTCTTAAATGGTTATTCAATAATCACATATGGTCAGTCCCAAAAGTGAGTTTAAAATATGCTGGCAAAGAGCTTTCAACTCCTGTCCTGAGCTGACACTTGAATGATTTGCTGAGATTTTCTAACAAATATTTATTAAATATCCACTTTAGTTAAGGAGTTGTGAAATCCCCAAAGATTAATGGAAGGCTGCTCTTTAAGGGTTCACACAGGCTCGCATCTGTGATCACAGCACTTGGGAAGGCTGAGAGGCAGAAAGATCTCTTGAGCCCAGGAGTTCAAGACTAGCCTGGACTAGATGGCAAAACCCAATCTCTTTACAAAAAAATATTTTTTATTTTATTTTATTTTTTTTGAGACGGCGTGTCGCTCTGTCACCCAGGCTGGAGTGCAGTGGCGCGATCTCGGCTCGCTGCAAGCTCCGCCTCCCGGGTTCACGCCATTCTCCTGACTCAGCCTCCCGAGTAGCTAGGACTACAGGCGCCCGCCATCACACCCAGCTAATTTTTCTATTTTTAGTAGAGACGGAGTTTCACCGTGTTAGCCAGGATGATCTCGACCTTGTGATCCGACCGCCTCGGCCTCCCAAAGTGCTGGGATTACAGGCGTGAGCCACCGCGCCCGGCCAAAAAAAATTTTTTAAAATTAGCTGGGTGTGGTGGCACACACCTGTAGTACCAGCTACTTGGGAGGCTGAGGTGGGAGGATTGCTTGAGCCTAGGAATTTGAGGCAGCAGTGAGCTGTGCTAGTGCCACTGCACTCCAGCATGAATAACAAAGCAAGGCCCCATCTCTTTTTTTAAAAAAACAAAAACAAAAAAAAGGGGGAGGAGTGAGGTGTTCACAGTCTTGAGGAGAAAATGATTAATCAGAGTACAAGGGGGGAAATGGTATAAACCAGGGTAATAGGCATCCAACTCCCTGCTCCCCCTGCTTACAAGCTGTGTGACCTTGGGCAAGTGTCTTATTTTCTCTGAGCCCTTCTTTAATATTTCGTACAAATTGGAAATAGTAAAATTCTTCATGACTGTGTGTCAGGAAGGTTAAATGAAGCAACACCTGAAAAGCACTTAGCACATTAGCTGACAGAATAGCCATTCAATAAAGGTTGGGTCTTAACCTTCTACACCTGCTTCCCAGTTATACAGCAACATACACGTAGACATACACCTGAAAAATTCAGATATATTTAGAACTAAGAAATATTTTTAATTAATCTAAAAACTTAAAACGTTTACATATGACATTACTATTTCAACTAAACACACATTTAATGACAACCATCAATTACAAGGACTAAGGGACTCAGAACATTCATACTCTTGGGGGTAGGGGAGGCAGGGTACTGAGCCCACATCCTCAGACTCTACTGGACAAGTCTAAAAAAGAAAAACAAGTTTTGACACACAATCTTTAGGTTTGGGAAAATATTTATCATAAAAAAAGTAATGTTAAATTGAAAATACAAATGATAAAACATTTAATATTCTTTCTAAGTAACCCATGTTGTGTAAAGTGATTCAACGAAGCTTTTTTTTTCCCCCCCCCAAAAGCACTGCCCATGTCAGTATCAGCATACCTTGTTTAACCACACTGATAAGAACCCTTGGAAACCCACTGTTTAACTTACAGAACTTTGGACTTTGTGGAAGTGAACAAACTTCAAAATCTACTTATTGCTGACATTGTTGGTGATGGTGCTTAGAAACTATTTTTCCAAATTTGCTTTGCACCTAAGAACAACCTGCAATCAGTAAAATAATAAAATAAAGTAGCTTGCTAGTTGATATATTATTATATAGATATCACTTTGAAAAACAGATGTTCCTAATTGGATTTACTCGTATTTTTCTAAATTATGTCCCTTTGGGGAATATTTTAGCACATATATAAATACATTTTTAAAATTGCAGATAACCATACGTTCAACTTAAAAACTTTTTCACATTGAGGTGAGGAGTAATCATTTTAACTCTGTTATTAAAATACTATCAGAAAATGATTATTTTTTGTTTTTAAACAACACAAGAAAAATTTCAAGCACACATAACAATATTTATATAGTGACTCTTTGTATGCCCATCACTCAGCTGCAACAACCACCAATCCCAAAGCCAACCTTGCCTCATTCACACTGTTGTCCATTTCCTCCCTCCCTTATTATTTTGAAGCAAATTCTAGATATTGTATCATTTCACCTGTAAACATTTCATTACTTAACACTGAAATATGGCTACTCTCCTGTCAAAATAAGTATAACATCATCATCATGCTTAAAATAACTAATAGTCCTTCATGTTATCAAATATCCAGTCAATGTTTAAATTTCTCATTGTCTCATAATGTCATAATTTAATTTCTTAAAAATTAGATCCAAATAAAGTACATGCTTTGCAATTGATTGTTATGTCTTCTAAGTCTCTTTTTAATTAGAGGCCATCTTCCATCTCTCTCTCTTCCCTCTTTGTAATTTATTTTTCAGAAAACTAGGTTGTTTGTCCTAAAGAATTTCCCCTCTTCGGGTTCTGCTGATTGCATTTTGGGGTAGTGTTTAACATCTTTCTCTGCAGTCTATTTTCTGCAAACTGATCGTTGGAAGTTTTATATATATGTAAGATTTTTAAGGGTTTTTTCTTTGGCTTTTATCTCCTTTCATTCATTCAACTTTTACTGAATACCTACTATGTGTCTGTTACTGTGGGTTGCTATAAAAACAAAAATGCCTCAGAAGCTTAGATGAGTGAAGGAAATGCATGCAAACAGAATTATAATCAATGTGTTTGAAGTTTAAAATAGCTGCTAAAAGAGCCCTGAGAGGTAGCAACTAGCTTGCCTGAGGGAGTCAAGGGAGCCTTCACTGAAGAAGTGATTTTGAATTAGGCTTTGAAAAATAATGGGTAGGAGTTTTCCAGATGAGAACATAGGGAGAGAGGAAGAGAGGAAGTGCAGGCAATTTCCAGTCCAAGGGATCAGCACATGTGAAGGCAGAAAATCATGTAAGAAAATAAATACAGCTCACTGATCTAAGTAGAAACATTGACGGCAGTGCCCCTGGACTGGATGAAAAGAGCTTAAACTCTTTGGTTCCTGCCTCCTCAGTCTCTAGAGAAGTTTAAGGCTTTTAGAAAGAGTTGATCATCTCGTTCAAGGGGAGGAGGAGCAGTGTATGGAGAGGATTCCAAGAGCAGCAGAGAATGACAGCAGATGAGTGGTCAGGGAATCTGAGTACTCCATAACAGAGCTTCGGACAGAGCCCAGCTGGCCTGTTCCAGGACTGGGGTCTTTGGTATATCCAGTGACTGGCAAGTTTTACACATGCACTCAAAGGCAGCCTTTGGTAAGATGGTCAGGTGAGTAAAGTTCATTCTTGTTATTTCCTCAGCCCCCGCAGCACACTTCTCTCATTTTCCCTGCTCCTGCTCCCATCACCTCCACCCCCAACAGCAATGACCCTGAACAATATGAGGAAAGAATCTGATTCTGCAAATATGAGAAGATACCTGGGGGAAACAGAAGGACCAAAGGGAAATGCAGGGTGGTGGGGCGGGAGCAGTGAGAGGAGTAGAAAGCTCCTGGAACAGCCCTCCTGGAACAATGCTCCCAACTACTGGTTGCTTCCTGAGATGATGCTCCCATTTCTCTCCTTCTCCAGTTGGCAAACTCCTACTCATCCTTCGAGGCCAGCTCAGGGGCCACTGTCCCTTATCCCTGTGACCTTTCACCTTGCTGGATAAATGCTCCCATCACCGTGCTCTCACTGCACATGTGCAAATCCCAATTCCCACATCCATCACTCTGTATTATAATCATCTACTTGTGCCCTCCCCATCTCCTCCACGTGACTCCTTCAAATAAGATTGTGGTCCACTCCTCTCTAAGTCCCTGTGCCTACTCTAGTGATGGCACATCAAGATATTCTGTAAACATTTGTTTTTTTGACAAATTAAAAGTATTTACTAAAAGCGTTTGGCCTGCATCCTTCGCCACACTCCATCTCTTTTTTTTCCTCCCAGTTATAAGAGGGCATAGTAGATGGTGGTCTAGAAATAATGTCCTGACTTTGCTATTGTGGTGTCAGACCTAAAAGTAAGGAGCAGTATTACTTGTCATCTGGGGAAAACCGAGAGGGCCGGCCTCAAATGGCCTAATTGAAAGTCTTCTTCCCTCTCTGTTTCTGCAGATAAGGTCCCCTAGCCAATCTACCCTCCTCATCAGGTGCTGTTCCTGCTTATCCCTGAGCGTTGGGTTTCCGTTCCCTGCCAGCCCATGGAATTGAAACAAGCCAATCACATCATCCTATAGGAAGCAGGGGGCATCCCACCCTCTTGTTACCACAAAGCCTGCCTCCCAAGCCCCTGCTTATTCATTCAGTTCCCGAGGACAACCTTCATTTGCTCTTGTGTGCCCTATCCCTCTCCCCCTGGCTATGAGTATATGTGACTAATAAGCTGCTGTCAATCCCAAGTGTCCAGTGTCAGGTGCTGTGTGTCTGGCCAACAGCATAACCTTAGGGTAAGAATCCCTTCCTCACCAATGTGGCAAATAGGAGGTGACTAAAACCATTAGTGCCACAGGAATAGTAGTGATGGTGGGAAGTGGGAGCCAGCCCAGCAGGGATGTAGGAGACCTAGAAATTTTGGGTTGTCTCTGTCGTGAGTCTCATTTCGTGCTGGGCTCCTGAGGCCCTAAGGTAGTACTGGTGACCTGTACCTGATTGCCAATGTTGATTGGAAAAAAAAAAACAAAACTGGCAAAATGTGCATTTACCTAAGTAAAAAGTCTGCATGGGTAATGAATAATATCACATGTTGGGTAGTCCAGATATTTCAAAAAATGGCAGCCCCGAGAGTGGAAATATCGCTTTTTTAAAGGTCTTTAATTGAAATATTTGGGCCCAGACTAAGCTAAATTTTGTAGGATTGCTGAGGTTAAACTCTAAGAGAGCCCTAAACTGATTTCTTTACATTCCACATTGTTTTTCCCTCTTTAATCCAACTTAAAGCAAGGGGAATCCGTTCGGTACCAAAGCTAACGGTAGCCAGCTGGGGTTATCCAAATAAGAGTAGATATTTTAGGCTTGAATTATTTCCATAATTGCACCACTTTCCACTTGGTAGTAGAGTTATTCTGCAACTGCATTTCATGTTTGTGAAGGAGCAGACTCCTCCCAGCCTGCAACTATGAGACAAAAGCCACAACTCTAAGATGCAAATCAGTGTCCCAGCCCTCATTTAATAAAATGCTTATTATATAATCGTTTTTAAGATATAGGTATTAGAAAAATGAGGAAGTAACAACAACCAAAACGAAAATGAAGAAAAACCCAATCTTCAGAAATGTATCAGAGCAATGTTCTCTTGAAAAAAACTTTCCCTGCTGAATCATTCATTTTTCAAATATGACTTTGTGTTAGAAAAAATTTCAGATTCCATCCAAAGTTCAAGTCCATTGTTCTCTAGGTAATTGCCACAGATCAGCAGGGTATTACTCTCTGATGTCCCAGCAGCAAATCATTCAGCTGACAGCATTTTAACATCTGTTGTAGACATTTTTTAAAAAGCATCTTTGGCATCCAAAGGAATTAAATACATCTGATAAATGTCTGAGACTTTGGACAAGGTTCAAAGTCATTTTTTCTGAGTGAAGAAAGTACACTAAAAAGAGAGTAAACTGTATTCACTTTTTCAAATTCCCTAAATACTAACATTGCATTTTACTATGGGTTGCTATACTATTTATTATTTCAACTCTATCTTACTCTATAGAGCACATTACAAAAGCTAGCAATAATTCTCACCTTACAAGTCTGAAAGGTGGGTTTATTAATTTAGTAAAATCTACATAAATAACAACATTTCAATCGTTCCAGATCCCTCCTTGTCTTTTCCCATCAATACCCTCCTAGGACACCCAAGATGGCACTGCCGGCCACAGATGTGTGGCATAGGTGCTCTTTTTTTCCCATGGTTTTCTATTCTGTTTCTAAACATTGTTCCATTCACTTTTATTGTAGACACTGACTCATGGAATAGTTACAGGAATGTGTCCATAGTCTCTCAGAACTAGGAACAGAGCACAGAAATCTCTGTTCTTGACTGTTTGTACTGACCCCTGGAAATTCTGTGTTTCAGTGGGACACAGGCCAGGCATCCTTTTCCCTGATCCTGTTGAGGATGTGGAAGGAGTGACAGGAAGACTGTGGTCAGGAGTCTGGATTCCAATCCTGCTTTTATCACAAACTAGCAGAGTATCCTTTGGCAAGGTCCACTTTCTGAGCCTCACTTTCCTTATCTGTAGAATGAAGACATTGGACCACAGGATCATTTAAGGTCCCTTCAGATCTAACTTTTTATGTGTGGTAGATCATTTCTGATGGTGGTCCTGACAATCCTTCCTACCTCCTATTTCGTACCTTTTTTTTAAAGGTATGCTTTACCTAAAGAACTGCAATAAAATGCATACATTTTGACAAACATATACATTTGTATATATACTGCCACAATCAAGGTACAAAACACTTCTATCATGCCAAAAAGCTCCCTCATACCCTTTTGCTGGCAATCCCCATCCTCTAGCCTCAGGCCACCAGTGATCTGCTTTCTGTCACTATAGTTTGCCTTATCTAGAATTTCATATAAATAGCATAATATATGTGCTTTTTTGTGTCTGGCTTCTTTTACTTAGCCTAACCACATTCCTTTTGTAATGTGCCTGTACCATCCACCCATCAAGGGTAGAATCTATTTTCCAGTTCTTTGAATCCAGAATGGCCCTCTGACTTGCTTTGACCAACAGAATACAATGAAAGTAATGCTCTGTGATTCCTTCTACCCCTTGGTAAACCATTGCCATGTAAAAATGCCTGAGCTAGACTACTGAATCACTCAAGACCATGTGGAATGAGAGGGAGGCACATGGAGGAGAACCAAGGTCCAGACTTGTGGATTAGGCCAAACTTGGATCCTCCAGCCCCTTGAGATACCCCTAATCAAGACCACATGGAACAGATAAAAAGCCATCCTCCCTGACCCCCGCCTGAATTCCTAACCCAAAGAATTTTCAGCAATAAAATGCTCTTGTTTTAAGCCACTAAATTTTTGGGTGGCTCGTAAGAACCAAAGCTAAAATGATGAGTCTTCTATCCTGTCTTCCTTAAGGTCCAACAGAATCTCTTTCCGGCCCTAAGACTATTAGCTAACTATACAGTTGTTTTCCCTGAAATCTTTTCTACTTCTCTTTCTTTCCTTTTCCTATTTTTCCTCCCTCAGGTGTCATAAAGTGCATTCAAATTCTTGTAACTGTTTCATGAACTTGAAAACTGAGCGTGTTTTTCTTCCATTTCACTTTACAGGGTTGAAGAGTATAAAATCTTTTCTCTCTTCCCTTCAGATCCAGTGTTCTGGCATTTGAATTACAGCATGTTCTAGACAAAAGGATAAAGAGTTTGGGAGCCAAGAACTCTCATTTTATACCTAATGAGCTGTAAGGTTCTAGGCAAGTTTGAAAGCTTCCTGCACCTGACTTTCTCCATGTAATCTCATGAGCTGGTAGAGGGAGCATAAACTGCAAAAACGGATGGGAAAATTAGTCAAAAGCAAAGTACTCTCTATTTCCATAACTCGGACAAGTTTTCTGCAATGATATCTGCATGCCCTTCATGTGTCAAGTTCTCTGTCACAGGCTTGAACATGCAAGATGAGGTTTGCCTATCACCAGGAAAACAAGATAAACACTATTTCTGCCTTATGCATTTTTGCTGGAAGTGAGATCTCTCTCTTCCACTCTCACTCGTGTGTGTGTTTTATGTTGCTATTCTCCACAAATGTTTTGTTGTGGGCTACTGTAAGACTCGTTATGGTCAGGCAAAATCTGGGCGAAACATTCTCATGGAGGGTGAAAGATGAAGTTTATATGAAAAAAAAAATGCACAGGGCCTAAGACTTCTAGAAACTACCCCAACATAAAATTATGGTAGTCCTCTTTTCCCAAATACAATTTTAAATTTAAAAATCACACTAAACCATAAAATAAAGGTAAAGAAGCTCATTTCTAATTTGCACCTTTATAACTGCTTCAAAGCTTTGTTTGAAATCCCAAATAAAATCTTTCCAATTTTTTCTCTCATTTTTTTCTTGCATGTCTTTGTTTCTGTTGGTCTGAGAACAGAGGATCTCAAAAAATGATCCCTGAACCAGCAGCATCAGCATCACCTGTGAACTTGTTTGAAATGCTAATTTGGGGGCTCTACCCTAAATCTACTGAATCATTAACTCAGCGGGTAGGGTCTAGCAATCTGTGTTGTAACAAGCCTTTCAGGCAATGCTGAAACACTGAAGTTTGAGAATCACTGCCGAGGACAGATACTTGGGCTGCCTGCTGCAGTTTGTCAAACTGGCTGTTCATTAGAATATCCTGGGAAGCTTTATAAAAATATCAGTGTTAGGACTCCAATGCCATAGATGCTAATTTATTTGGTCAGGGGTAGGCCAGGAAACCAGTATTTTTAAAGTCTCCTAAGTGATTCTAGTATGTCCACCAGCATTGAGAATCACTAGCATTTTAAGTAATCTGGCTGTGATTCCTAGGCTTGAGCAACCTGGGGGAGAGAAGTGAGGAGCTCAGCATGCTTCCTCGGTTTAGGCTGAAGAGGATAAGCAGGGAAGTAGGGATAGTTCACAAGAATGTTTAAGCAAGTCTGAAATAAAACACATTTAAATGTGAAATGTGGAAGGGGAAGAATTATAGTTAAGCCATAGTCTTCAGGGAACATTTGAGGCAGTGAGCATTTTAGACTGAATGACAGGAAATAAGTTTAGAGAAAACCGGTGGAAGAGAGTCAGAGATAATACAACTAAGATAAATTAGGTTTGAATATTCCTTATGGGGCTGTGCTGTGCACTAGAATCCCGTCATACATTTACATTCTAAGCCTCCAAGCTAACATTATTTACTCTTTAAAAAAAAATCCTGGAAAAGAAACCTCTATTTTTCAAAAAAAATGTGTTTAATTTTGCTATTCTCCACATTTTTTGTTGTATATTACTATAAAATTGGTTATGGTCAACCAAAGTCTTGTGAAGGAAATATTCTCATGGAAGAGTGAAAGCTGATTTGATTATAATAGCTAGTAGTAGGATTTGGGAAGTAATTTTCACTTACACAACAGTCAACTGAAGAAACAGCAAGATCATTTTTAGGCTTTTTAAATATTACAGGCATAAAAAAGAAAATTTTAGAAGTGGATTCGTTCTGGTTAAAAGTTTTTTTAAAAAAGGATCTGACTTTTAAATTGTATTTCATCATATATTTTTGGTATGTTCGTATCTCAGATGAGTTGAGGGATTGAAGAAATGAGTTTTTAAAAAATTAGTGAAGAAAGGGAACCAACTAGCAAAGAAGGTGGTTGTGGCAAATGCTAAAATAAGGAAAACAACATATTGAAAGGATGAAAGGGCCCTGGGAGTGGAACAATATGAAAGAGGGGATTTTTGTGTTTTGTTCACTGCTGTATCTACAGCATCTAGAACAATGCCTAGCACATGAAAAATGTTCAATAAATACAGTGTACTTGTTGAAAAAATAAATGACCTCCAAGGATACCTCCAGTTTTGTGTACCAGGATGCTATAATTACTGGGTGACTGAGGAATACACGAAATTTTTAACTTGTTTTTTATTTAGAGCTTTCCAACTGTACCGTGACAGGTGTTATAAATTTTCCCAGGCAATATGTGGCCTTTTCCTAACAAAAAGTTCCAAAGGAATGGAGATTGAGACTGGGGTAGTTTCTCAGAGGAGCTGGCTACCCTGATCCCCTTCACTCCAAAACAAAGTGTACTCCTCCCTCTCACTTCCCTCAAAACAAATCCACCACTTATAAATGTGCAACCTGTGGGGCCATTTTTGAAACAGATAATAGGAGGATGTGGCCAATTTTCATCTGAAACACTCCCCAGATATGTCTCCAAGCACTATGTACACCACCATCTTGTAGGTGTTCTGAATGTCCCCAAGCCCCATGTTTTGCTCACGAGGCATGCCACCCTAACTCCCTGCTGCTGGAAATGAGAATATGTCTGAGGGTAACAGAGGAACAGTAATAAATGGCTTCCATTATACTCATAAATTTTTGATGGGTTGACCTCAGAGAACCAATCCCTCTAATGAAGTGGAAAGCATCCCAGAAGTGAGAGCTCACTTGTTTCACTTTCTTATTTGGAAAATGGAATGCTGGCGTGACTCCTTCTTAGCTAGTCCTAATGTATTACTGCTCCAAAACACAAAGAGCAGGTTCAAAGAGATAACTTTGCCTTGCATCATTCGCCTTTTGGTTTTATGCTTGTCTCACAATAACTTTAGATAATGTG
Organism: Macaca thibetana thibetana; assembly: GCF_024542745.1. Lineage (NCBI taxonomy): Eukaryota > Metazoa > Chordata > Mammalia > Primates > Cercopithecidae > Macaca > Macaca thibetana. Next base: position 22,286,078 of record NC_065586.1, on the reverse strand, counting down.
CCCTGTTTCTTTTTTATCCACTGATTCAGCAAATATTTACAAAGCCCCCAGTACACTGCTAGGTACCGTGCTAGGCTCCAGGGAAGAAAAAAATTTCCTGCTCTCCAAAAGGAGATAAAAATCAAGTGGGCAGAGAAGCCAATAAACGTGTAAAATGCGTTATCATACCAGGAGGTTATAAATGCTACAAAGAGAAATAAAACAGGAGATGGGCAGTAACAAAAAGCTCTAAATCCAAACTTTATTGCGCCGCTGTCAAAAAAATATATATATACTCTATGCTCCCCCCAACTCTGTTTTGTTTTTTGTTTCGTTTTTTGCCCTTGCAGCTTGCCTGCTCTAACAATAGATGCCTTTTAAATAGCAGTCACCCTGAGGGATGAGAAATGACCTAATGGGTCCAAAGGACACTATTTGGGTGGGGGCAGCACTGAAAGCCCAGACTTCACCGCTCTGCAATACCTGGAAGTAACAAAGCTGCACTTCTACCTCCTGAATCTATGAAAACAAAACTAAAATAAACAATAGAGCTTCACTGCTGACTCCAAGCCCCTTCCTTAGGTTCAGTTGCCTCCCGCTTCTCTGACCAGGCGCTTCCACTGGCTCTGCATTAAAATTCTAAGATTATGGGATCCCCAAACCAGCTTGCAGCCCCACAGCCCTCCCGCCTCCCTCAGGCCGGTGGTGCCGTCAGGGCCCGTGTCTGAGGCGCCCGGTGGATTCAGCAGAACAAACATCGTAAAACGATTATTTGCGAGAGGAGAAGACGATGTTGTGAGAACTTGGTCCCAGACACTTCTCAAAGCAGCAGAAAAACCGCAGGAAACCTAAAGAGCACGACCCTGACGGCGACGGAGGGGGTGCGCGCGGACAGCACTGTCCCCTCCCGCCGACGCCAGAGCTCAAATCGGAACGAAGACGGAGCGGCCACAAATCCCGGCTTCTCCTTTCTTTCGCTAAGGCGGAGAAATCGCCCCGCGGTCCCTGGCGCGCCTCCCGCGGAAAGCGGGCGGTGACCATTCCGATAGGCCGCCCGCCGCGCTCCTTTTCCGCAGACAAAGCTGCCTCGAGGGCGCTCCGCGGCCCCCGAGTCACCACGTTCCGTTCGGCAGAAGAAAGCGAAAGCGGCTGCTCCCTGACAGGCAGCCAGACAATAGCGACGGGCAGGCCGCTCCACGCCAGCATCTTTGTTTCCCTCGCGCCGGGAAACTGTCCCCAGATACCACAGAAACCAGAGACCGCTCTTCCTGCTCGGTTCTTTAGAGCAGGCCGGAGCGCGGCGCCCACCTCCGTGGCGGGGAAGCGGCATGCTGAGCCCCGCGCCTCGCTGTGCCCTCTAGAGCGAGCGGAGGAAGCAGGCGAAAAGCCGCTGCGAGCGGTTGCTGCCTTGCCGACGTCTCTGCTCCTCCGGGCCCGGCGGCCTGGTCGCGAGGGAAGTAGCACCGGCCCCGCGCGGAAGGAAACGCGCAGCGTGATGCGGCTCAGCGCGCCTTTATAGAACTGCGCCTCCGGAGACGCCGCGGTGGCTCCCGTCTGTCCGCGTAGTGTGTTGTCTGCATGTGGTCCATCGCTGCCCGCTGCGGCCTTGCCCTTGCGCCTCGGAGTAGCCGCCGCGGGCCTCTCTGGTGGGGCAGGGAGACCCGGAGGCCGTCCTGGTGGCGAGGGGATAGCAGCCCCGGCCTCTTGGGCCCTCAGCCTCGCGCCCGCCGAGCCCTCTGCCTGGGCTTGGGCGTGGAGCTTTCGACGCGCCTGCTTCCTGGGCTGTGCGTCTGCCCGAGCCGGTGCCTCTCGTTGACGCCAGGTCCCGTCTGTCCCCTCAGGCTTGACAGCTGGTGCTAGCAGGTCCAGGCCGACTGACCGGCTTAAGTCGGCCTTCAGCCCGGGTGCTCCCTCCCACGCCCACACGCCGGGCGCGCCTCAGTTTCTTCTATTGTGACAATAGAAATGAGATGATGCGGGTTAAAATTACCTAACGGCGCATAATGAGTTCTCCAGCGTCTAGCTTGTCCTACCATAGGATTAATACCCGAAACCACGTGGGTGGAGCTGAAAAACACGATGCTGTGTGGGGGGAAGAACCCAAAAAAGCTATGGTCGGCCTGATGCCATTTATAAGACATTCTAGAAGAAGCAACGGTAGCGATGCAAAGCAGTTACAAAGGAGTGGAACTGGACAGAATGGAATGCACAGGAGCGGGGGAACTTTGGGGCTGTGGTGGGACAATTTCATATCTTGATAGGAGTGGCGTCAACATGACGTATACAGTTGCCCAAGATCATCAAACCGTAGTTTCTAAATGGGTGCGGTTTATTAACATTCAAATTATAAGAAAAATCATTTCCTCAAAAGTTGGGGGGTGGGGGGAAGAGTTAAAGAAGGTCGTGGCTAGGTGATCGTTGAGGAATAAGGGAGAAAATCACCGTTTACAAAATCTGAGAGCTAAATCCGTGCTGTTTCTGAATTGAGAAGCAGTGAACACCAGCAGCAGGAATGGCTTATGTCCAAGAAGGCTATGCCCTACCAGACCCGGTTGATGTGCCTCCCCGGATTTACTCGGTCCCACCGTCCACCTCCACGCCGGCCTGCAACTGTTGCTTAGGGTAGAGGCCTGGCCTCCAGTGCCATCTCCCGACAGCCTCCCCCAGATGAGGGTCATGCTTCAGCACTGCCTCCCTGACACAGAGGCTGTGATGATAGGATGTTCTCAGACTCAGGTGAGAAATTTGAAGGAACAGAATGCTCTTCCCTAGCAGTTAACCTGGAGGGATCAGGTGCTGCCCTCAGAAGACTGGGAGAGTTAGAGCCCCGTGAGGCATACTTTCCCCAAAGGGCACAGAAAGAATGAAGTAGCCAGCATAGAAACTCCTTTCCCTGCCATCCACACAGTCCCAAGGTATGCTGGTTCTACATGGTTTGTCTGGAAGCTGTCCTTGCATGTGAAGTTGTTTTCAGCTCAATAATGTACCACCTTGTATTTTTGCCTGCCTTCGCCTTTCCTTTCGCCCTTAAAACCCTGGAATTGTACCTCCTAGTAAAATCAGCACTTAAACTTGGCCTCAGGCTCTGCCTTCATGTGAATCATTTAGCAGGCTTGGGCTTTAGATCTGTGCTTTTCTAAAAATTTTGCAACCACAATAACACAAAATTAGGATTTTTTTTTTCTCTGTTTGGGCTCTGGTTTACTGTCCCATTAAAGTGCTTCTGTAAAAGGCAACCAATTGAGACCAATGCTGAATATATAATTTTTTATACGTGTGCCCCTATTTGAAGTTGCTAGAGATAATAAAAGTTTGGACTTCCATTTATTGGTTCCTAGTGGTGTTTATTCTCAAGAGTAAATTCCTAGATCATTAGGCACTTAAATGCTTTAAAAATTTGGAAACTTAAACCTGAGATGCATGCAAGTGCAAAACAAAATGCTTTCAAATCATGATCATAAAGCTGTTAGTCTGGGGGTCTACTTATGGTTTTGGTCATGTTCTAGCTTTCCTAAAGACATCAGGGGAGGATATGTTAAAGCCTTTTTAAGTGATTTCTGGTTCATAGTGCTTTGCGAAACAATTTTTCTTTGCATTATTTTCTATATTAAATACTTCAGTAAGTGTTTAATGATAACGGCCACTGGCTTTGTGGCCTACTGTTTATTGCAATTTTGTCAGGGCTTATTCTAGGCTTCCCTTCCACCTGGGCTTCCCAACCATCTGTAACTTGATCAACAGTAATTTGAGATGGGACTGGCCAGGGTCATATGTTAAATAGGACAGTTCCACTTTTCTGACCACAAAATCCTCCCCTTCCTGACCACTTAAAAACTGTTACATAATCTACAAATACATGGCTCTAATAAGTTCTGCTGCATACCTTGGCAAAGGTCACACCTGAAATCTACCTTTCTATTGGCACAATACATTTTATTAGAGATAATTTTTATTGCTTATAATTGTGGCCTATCAGAGCACTTAATTATTTTTAATAACACATTCTGCCTTCATCCACATCATCAATCTACTGAATTGGTTTTTGTAAGGAAAACCTGTCATTCTAGCATGTGAACAATTTTTAATATTTGTTTGAAAAATGTTTCATCTGAGGTTAATTTCTATTGGGAGCAAAAATGAAGCCAGACTGTATATATGATGTGTTTAAATACATTTTCACAAAAAGAAAAATATTAAGAATATCTTGGTTTACAGACATGCAATATCAGAAGGCATCCCAATAAACAAAAGTGAAAGCTCCTTTTTAAATCCTAGCACTTGATTATTTCCAAATATATAAGGGCAGATAATGTTCAGCAAACGTGCAGGTTTTACAAATTGGCTCCTTCAGAGTAGGTCATAAGCTTGCTACAATTGCGTTCCCATTACTCAAACATTTTTAGAATTCTTTAGAAATTTGCCACAAGAGTCTGAGTCACATTCTTTTAAATGACATCATCAGTGATAGCAAATCTTCCTCCTCTGAGAGCAGATTTTTAGAAAAAATACCCAAGTCATTTGAAACCACACTGAGTTTAGTAACATCATTTGGCAGGGAAAAATTGAACTAGAAAGAGCAAAAATAAGTGAACTGATTAATGCTTTTTAAAAAATTAAACTCCAAGAAATGGAGGATTAGGGGAAAGTTTGGAGCAGAAATTAATGATTAGAAAACAAACAATGTTTTTGATCAATTCCAAAGGTAATTCTTTGGAAAAAGATCAAGAAAATGGAGAAATCGCTGATGAATCTATTAAAAAAAGAAAAGAAAAGAAAGAAAATATAAAGGAAAAAGGAGATATAAAGATATAGAGACCTTTTTTTTTTTTTGAGACGGAGTCTCACTCTGTCACCCAGATTGGAGTGCAGTCTCGCTCTGTCACCCAGGCTGGAGTGCAGTGGCATGATCTCGGTTCACTACAAGCTCCGCCTTCTGGGTTCACGCCATTCTCCTGCCTCAGCCTCCCAAGTAGCTGGGACTACAGGCGCCCGCCACCATACCCGGCTAATTTTTTGTATTTTTTAGTAGAGACGGAGTTCAACCGTGTTAGCCAGGATGGTCCCAATCTCCTGACCTCCTGATCCGCCAAAGAGACTTTTTACAAATTATGTGAGACTACTATATGAAATTAGCTATGTTCTAAACATTTTTTTCTGGAAAACCATAAATCACCCAAATTGAATCTAGGAGTAGAAAAAGTAAGTAGATCAAAGCTAGGGGAGAAATTTAAAAAGGCCTAAAGACTGAGAGAGGCTTTAGGCAAATTCTTGCAAATTTTGAAAGACATAAAATCCCCTTTCTAAATGAGTAAAGACACTAAAATTTAATTTTTTTGTGTGAGTGAAACTCTTTTTTATTATAAAACCTATCAAAAATGGTATATGCCAAACATAACGGCTCATACCTGTAATCCCAGCACTTTGGGAAATTAAGGGGGGAAGATGGCTTGAGCCCAGGAGTTCCAAGAGACCCCATCTATACAAAAAGTAAAAAATTATCTGGGCCTGGTAGTAGGCTCCTGCAGTCCCAACTACTCGAAAAGATGAAGTGGGAGGATCATTTGAGCTCGACAGGTCAAGACTGCAGTGAGCCGTGATCTCATCACTGCACTCCAGCCTGGGTAACAGAGCAAGACCCTATCTCAAAAAAAAAGAAGATAAGGAAAGGACACTCAAAAAATAAAAGTTCACGTAAGAAACTCAATGCCAGAATTCACCCCAAAATACCAAAAAAAAATCCCAGCAAATTATATTCAATAATGTCAGTCATTTTAAACAATCAGGTAGATCTTATCCTAGAAATACCAGGATATTTCAATACTAGGAAAATAGTTTATATAAAAATACATTTAGGTTATATAAGAATAAAAACCTTATTGTCTCGATAAGTGATAAAAATATAGCACCTATTCCCAATTACAACAACTATATTTTTAAAAAACTTTTAGTAAATGTTAAACTGATAGCCAACATCATATCTTTTAATAAAATTTTATAAAAATAATAATGCTACTGGTAAGACAGTCAAATTAAGTTTACACCTTCTCTCCAAAGGCCTCCTGAGTAGCTGGGATTACAGGTGCACGCCACCATGCCCAGCTAATTTTTGTATTTTTAATAGAGATGGGGTTTCGCCATGTTGGCCAGGCTGGTCTTGAACTCCTGACCTCAGGTGATCCACCTGCCTGGCCTCCCAAATTCTGGGATTACAGTGAGTCACCACAGCTGGCCTGCTTTTTATTTTTTAATTTCATAAAGTACCTTGTACATCTTCCTACATCAGCACATACAGACCTTCCAAAATTTTTCATAGTAGTTGAGTACAGTTATATGAATGAACCATATTTTTCACTCACCTGTTAGGGACCATTTAGACGATTTTCTCATTTTCTGCAATTACATACAGTTAGAGCATCCTTGAATGTCTTTGTCTATTGATGGAGGTGTACTTGTTGGATTAATGCCTAGCAATGGAATTGCAGATCAATATTTGGATAGATACTTCCAAATTAATATTCGAAAGACTGGATTAATTTATAATTCCACTAAAAGTGTCTGCAAAAATGTTGATAATTGTTGAGGCTAGGTGAGAGGCACATTAGACTTTCATTTACTTTTGTGTGTATTTTTAAATTTCCATACTCAATGACAGACAGGCATTTTCATTAAAAGCAGGTATAAATATGCCTGCTTTCACCACTATTATTTAAAATTATGCGAAGTCATTCTGTAATAAGACAAACAAATACTAAGTAAAATATTGCAAAGCAGTAGACAAATTGCCTTTATTTGCAGATACTTTTTGCCTAGAAAACTTAAGAAACTTGATTGAAAATCTCTTATAAAATAATTATTAAAATCAATAACTTTCTACTGATCTAGCAATAACTTATTGGGAAATATAACTTTTTTGGGGTGTTGAAACCTGGGAACAAATATATTTCTTAAAAAGATTCTATTCACATATAAATAATATTGGCAAGAACTGAAAGGGATTTATACAAAGAAAAAGAGAAAAAATGAAATAAAAAAGGTTTGAATAGATTGAGAAATATGTTATGCTCCTAGACAAAGATATCTATCCCTTAATTTGTAATTGTAACTAAAATTCCAACAGGACATTTTTAGAAGTTGAAAAAATGTATTTCCATCTGGAGGAAAAAACAGAGTAGCCAGAATACTTCAAAAAGGAAGAATAATAACATGAGATTTACTCTACCACATGTTAATACATATTATAAAGCCATAATAATTACAGTAATATTGAACACTGAAGAAAGATTGACAAATATTTCAGAACAGATAGCCCTGAAAGAAAACTCAATATTCCAATAAATGAAGCGTCACTAATGGGGAAGACATGGATTATTCAATAACTGGCACTAGGAAAACTGGCCAACCATTTGGAGAAAAAAAATCAGATTAAATGTTCACTTCATGCAGTCTCCTGAAATACATTCCAGATAAAGAAATAAATGTGAAAACTGAACTAGAAAAGAACTAAAAAAACCAAAATCTAAATGGACAGCTAATTGATTTTTGGATGGAAAAGAACCACAAAACAATGGAAGAACTCACAGATTTATCTGAAATAATTATTTAAAGCATCTGTATACCAAAAATTATAACAATATCAAATAAGAAGTTGTGAAGTAGGAAGATATTTGTCATGACTATCGTAAAGTGGAGGAGTTAGTATTTACATCCAGGTCCTTAACAACCCTTCTGAAAGAAGAAATCCCAAAACATTTTGGGCAACAACAGCATCATTGAGCTTAAATTCAGAGAACCACTCTGAGAGGAGAGTTCATTTGGAAGAATCACTAACTTGCTGAAGTTTTAGAATATTAGGTTTTTATTGTATATTTTGTTTCTTCTCACCTCATTTCCTGTGTTCAAAGTAACATTTGGAAATGGTATTTTCTCCAGTTTATTTTTCAAAAGCTTCCTAGAATATTATACTTCCTTATATCTTTTGGAAGAGGTTCAATTGATCTCATGACAACCCCAGGGATAGATACTCTTACTATTACCATTTTCCAGATTAGGAAGGATGTATTTTTGTGGCTTTAAGCATAAATAGGTGGCAAATTGAAAAAATTGACATAAACAAGTCATTCTAAATAAAGTCATTAAAGGATAATCCAAGCCAAGTGAACACTATTTAGAGAAAGAGAGACAGCTGTTAAAAGTACCTGGCAATCCTCAAAAGACATGTGCTCAGCCAGGATCCCTACACCCGCCCTTATCCTTAGTTGTGACAGACCACGCCCAAGGGATATAGCCCAGCTTTCGCCTTGGGCTAGAGAGAGATGAACCTGTGAAGAAGTACACCGATATCAAGGGAGAAACACCGTCTGATCCCTGCACTTGTACTAGCACTTACTGGGGGCTTAAAACTGAAACTGTTCTAATCATGTTCTGACCTCATAATATGTATGAATCATCTCATGTCACCATCACCAAACAACCCCAGGATTTAAGTACATTTATGATCCCCATTTTCCACTTTATGAAACTGAAGTTCCACAGAAAAGTTACGTAGCTTGCTGAAGTTCACACGGCTAGCAAATGGTACAAGCTGTATTTGAGGGCTGGAGCGGAAGCTCCTTGGCCACGTGAAGCCAGTAGCTATGTACAAAGCCCTTTCTTACACAAGAGCTCATTTGACCTTCACAACTTCTTCATGTTGAGGTCAGGAAATAGTCTCCCCAATTTACACTAAGACAATGGGAAGCTAGAAATGGGTTATTGGAATTAATCACCTTTTAAAACAATATCTGAAAGAGACAGACAGCAGGGCATGGATAGACGTGTGATAAGGAATGACTGGACAGAAAACAAGGCTTAAAAAGCTTGAATCACAGAAAAAAAAGTGCCCTAAACCTTATATAGATTAAACACAAGCTGCATGAAAGGCAAGGGAGCTGGGGAACAGGTAGGGGAAGGTTATCTTGAGCACAGCAAGAATGAAAAGCATACCAGTTCATGAGCCAGCAAGGGGTAGAATGATACTAGATAATAAACATTGAGAGAAATCACACCCATAGCATTTCCATTATTTAGAAGCTATCTAACTTCCTGAAATACTAACTCCTAGTCCATGTCACTGTTTATCTAAGAATCATGCTGTTAATTTATGTCTGTTTATTTACATGACCTTTGTTAGTTTAGATAACAATACCAGAAGTTGTGTACAAACCACTAAGATGACGTTCCCACTGAACAATAGGATTTTCACCTAGCTTTTAAATACAATCATGGTAATAAAGTTTGTACAAATACTTTTAAAATTTGTTCACATAGAACTAAAACAACATCCGTTAACCTGTGAACTTGTTGCTTGTTTTTTCGATCACATTATTTTTTTATTCTGAAACACTGTGAGTACAAAGGAACTTCACAAGAAACATGCATGTTCTGAGAAACTTACTTTTATAAAATGATTCATGCTAAATGCACTAGCACTCCATCTGTTTAAAAGTAGGAAAATAATCCTTTTGCTATGACTTATTACCTACTTATTTATCTGATTTTGTTTAAGTCCAGTTTGATGGGTATCAGAACAGATGCATATGTATTCTATACTTAGATGTATTCTATACTTAGTTCACAATGTTTAGTTCTTTGGAATTTAAAATCAATATGCATTATCAACTGTAAGGGAAACTATTTTATCTACAGTAAATTATAGCATTCTCCTCAAGTTTTATGAAATGTTACTTAGTAGCATAGGATTTATCATAAGAACATTGTTTCTGTAGTATTCATATTCAATTCAACATTTTCTAAATAAGTGTCTGTCTAAATCCTTTCTCAAAAGTGACCAAATTCCCTGTAATCAGCCCTTCTTGACCTTCCTTGTATGTGTTCTTTCCTTCTATAATTCCGTTCCATCAAAATCCTTCAGTGACCTGTAGCAACCAAACAGGTTTTCAGTATTTGATCTCAAATAGTTTTTTTAAAAAATCGGAGGATTGTTCAGACTGAAATATTTTGGCTATGCCTCCAGGGTAAAAAGTAAAAGGCACTCTTAATCCATAGTTATAACAACATTGTTCTAATTTTTTTTTTAATTGCCAGTGTTGGCATGAATGAAATATAGGATGACTCATCCAATGAAAATTTGAATGCTGGTGTAAAACCATAGAGAAAATTCAGGTGAGTTGAAGGAAAAAGAGATCAGGGACTTGTGAAGAAAATGCAGTCAGAAAATGAAAAGAGAGTCTCTATGAATGCAGGAAATCAAACTGCAGCGCTAAAACTGCATTTTAGAGTTCAAACAGGTTTGAATTCTAATAGTTAAATCCTGCTAAAGGCTACTGACATATGACACCAGAATGGGAGAAAAGCCGAAGGGTGAAAAGTTTCTAAGCTGACTATTAAATAGATGTAACTCACTGACGAGCGTGCCCATGTGGGATTTTAATTACTCAGACATCTGTTTGGCGAAGTGTACTACTAAATAGGGATCAAATACAGAGATCAAATTACGTGGGGCAGGGAGTGGAGATGACATTCATGAGTCAGAAAGGAGAGCTATCGGCCAGGGAAAATCAATCCCAGCTTTACATCTCACCAACAGAGAAGCAATTATTTTAGATGTGGGGCTGGTTAGCATCCTAGGTCATGAATTTAATTAAATAACCCTCGAGTGGCAGAAAACAGAACAAACCACTGTATTTAACTGTCAGTAAGACATGCTGCAAATAAATGGTCCCAATTCCTCCTTTTCTCCTTCCCTCCTCCCACATAGATTTGTTGTAGTTTTTCTTAAATTCACAACTCTCTTCCCTTTCCTAATGTAGCCTTCTCAGTGGCATCCAATAAATTCATTTACATACATGGCTTGAATCAGAGGCAGGGTTTGTCTCCAAAATTCCCACAATGGGACACTTGGGAAGGGGCAGGAGGGGAGAAAGGCATGAATTAAATCACCATTTGAATTCCTTCCTTAGGTTCAATAAAAAGGCTAATAATTCACAGAAATATCCTGGGATCAAAGAGAAGATCCTGTGGCCTCGTTGGACATTAGTTGGTGCCTTGGAAGTTAGCAGAGGCAGGAGACACAAAAGAGTTCAAGTGGTTGGAACAAGAACTGTAGAAGTCATACCTAAGCACAGGAGAGGGGAAAGAGAGCATTCAATTACTTTTGAAATGAATATTTAAAAACCAGCCTCACTCAGGGTGGCCCCTTGCAGTCTTCTGCTGAGTCAGCTCTCTGCTTGGCAGCCTCTTGTCCATAGCTGACTCAGCGCAGAAAGGTGATTGATTGCCTTAAGAGCCTTCCCCTGACCTCTCCACTCAGCTCTCCTTCCTCCACCCCACCATTCTTCCAGAGCCCAGCTCAGATTCACTGGTTTCCTCCAAAATGCCTTTCTTCCATTTGCAGATAACAAAAAACAGTTGGAAAGAATATAGGTAAAAGTGTAAATTTACTGGAAGGAAGAGTCTTACAAGGAAGAGTTGAACAACTTAACCTCCCTCAGGAAGAAGTGGCCCAGGGCAGTTCCCAGGACCTCAGAGGCTGAAATCTTCAAGTTCCTCCAAAGGGTTGGCTGCCATTAATGATGTAGCTACCAACTCCCAACCACTGTCTCTCTGCAAATCTAAAGTTCCTGGGAGAATCTGATTGGCACATATACACATGCACTCACATACACACACACACACGCACAAGCTGTTAAATAACCTCAGAAAATCATCCTACAATGTGGTTCATTCCTTCTAAACTGGTCTTTTTGCTACCATTTTAAAGTTCTAAGAAGAACTACTTCAGACACCGTTAACCTGAGTTGAGCGGGTGTGGAGGATGGTAGAGCCAGATTCCCATGCCCAATGAAAACAAAGTGGCAGCGGTCCTGACAGAGTAGATCTTGAAAACAGCCTTTTCTTACTTGGGCAAGCTACACTTTTAAAGTGTCTTGGCAAAATTCCTCTCAAGGGTTGCCAGTAACTAGGATGGCTCCTGGAACTTTGAAGCCTCATCCATTTATTCAATAATTATTTCTTGATCTCCTGCTGCACACTAGGCAACTATGCTAAGTGTTGTGCTGGATACAAAGATGAATCAAGCATGGTTCCCGTCCTCATGGTGCATAAACATAGACCTGCATCTCTTGTGTGAGCAACACTCAAGGGCTTCCAATAATAATTTTTCATATGAATACTGATTTTTAAATCCCCCCCTCCTTGGATGAGAAACCTAAAAATTGTGCCTGAACTGTGAGGCAAGGTCATTTGTTAAGGTTAAGATTTCACTCTTGGTATTCAGAGCCTTCATTAGGCTACATCAGATGAGAACTGAGATGGCTTCACAATTAACCACAGCCAGGCATCATTTATTTTTACCATGTGACTTGGAGGGTATGATGGTGGTGGATATGGAATTACCTTTTGAAACATCACTGATGTTTCTTTCTCCTCTGAACCAAATAGATAACTGAGCATAAGTTAATTTTTAAAAATTCTAGCCATTTACCTTACCTTCATTTGGGAGCGTAGTTGGAAAGATGCTTGGTAGCTAAGCTCCCAGAGGTAATACAGGAGCTTCTAATTAGCAAGGACTGCTAAGGCCACAGAGAGTCTACCCGGGCTGTATATACTAAGTGTCTGAACTTCTGGTTTGGATTCACATCTGAGAAAATGTGATGTTCTGGTTTGGTTGGATTCCAGTTTGAACCAGTTGCCTATGTGTTCTCAAATTTGGGGTGGGGGTGCTCAAATTAAGGTGTCAATTTTAAGATTTAGCAAATTATTAAGACCATTCTGGTTGTGGGTTGAGGATTTAATTCATTTCATATTTGCGGGTAAGGATATAAAACGTGTGACCAAAAATCACAGCAGTTGGAGGACGGGTTTGTTGGCCCTTGGTCCTAAAAAGGAGACATGGGTGGAGCGCTAGAGTATTGTGGGCCACCCTTTGTGCTGCTCAGATACACTTGCCGCTTGGGATAAGTTCATCCACCCAGTACTCGGCAATTCCAGGATTCTCATTGGCCTTTATTACTGGGAAACTTATAAGGTTAATCAGCAAATTATAGTCACTGCAGCTGCAATAGATCTTAAGCCTGAGGTAACTGACATTTCACCCTCTTCTCTACCCTGTCCTCATTCTAGAATTGCCTCAGCCATTGCCAGCAGCCATGCTGGTCTAGGCAGATTGTCTGATGGGGTGACCCAGACCCTTGTCTTCAAGATTGTGAGTCCCTGGTCCCCATGTCTATCCCAGCCATAGCTTCTGTTCTTGTCTGTTTAGTGTTAAAACTAGACATGAGAACATCAGGAAACATCCCATGTTTCCTGAGGGACACCTCCATGCAGTCATGGTTGTGAGCTGAGATAGTTGTCACCTGTGTGCCAAACATTCTTCCCTCTCTGTGTTCTGTGACAAAGTTCTACCTCCTCCTCATGATCAGGGTCAGTGGTCTTGCTAGTTTAGTGACTCTTTCTTCACTGGTCTCTTGGCATAAGAAGACTGAAGTGACTGAGTGGCAGCTGTAGTGTGAAGTACAATGGGACTGACTTTGTGTCCACTGATAAAGTATTACCCCAGTGAAAGCCAAGACCACTTGACCCACAGAATCTAAAGTTTTGGGGACAGGAAGCACAAATTCCCCAAATGTACCACTAGGAATGACCGTAAGCAGAGCCATGCCTACTTCCCCCTTCTTCCTATAGTTTCTAGACCTATATATTCTACCTATTGGGGACATAGCACCATATAATGGCATTGATTTAGGGTGGCATCTCAACCTTGTAGGGGTATCTTCTCCAGGCTGGAGCCTCAGTTGCGTCTTTAAGAGGACAGTCCACTATTCTGTCATACCAGTGGCTCAGGAATGATGCAATATGTGTGATAGTACCAGTAGACTCTGATCCAAGGCAGTATCATATGGAATCTAATACCAGTGGATCAAGCATTCTTAAGTCGTTGGGTAGTGGTACTGGCTGATGTCCTATGGATAGGAAAGGCAAATTCATGCCAGAATATACAATAATCCCAATCAAGATGAATTCCTGCCCTTTCCAGGGTGGAAGAAGTTGAAGTCCACTTACCTCCAAATGTTTGGTTGGTCTCTTTGAGGGATACTACGTTGGGGTTTCTGTTATTGACAGGTTAGACATTTGGCAGCAGCAGTGGCAGTAGCTGGATCAGGTTTGGTGAATGGAAGTCCATGCTGTTGGATCTATTCATAGCCACCATCCCTGCCAGCATGGCTACTCACTCCATTACTCATTCCATTTATGTGCCCATTGTGCCAGCACTACAGTAGCCAACGAGAGAGGCTGCTGCACGCATGGCTGAGACATGAATGTTGTTTAGTGCCTTTTGGTAGTGGCTGCTTTGATGTGCATTAACGTATGACACAAAGTTCTTCACACCTTATATCCATATCAGTCCTTCTGCTTCTAAGCCCCTGACCAAACAACCACCCCATCCCCCACTGTCCATGAGCCTGCACATATTCTTTACCTTGAACCACTCTTCTTTTCACACAAAGTGGATGACCAAGTGCATCCAGTGGAACTTTGCCCATTGGAAGGATTTCTCCTTCACCACCCTCTTTCAAGATCACCCTAAGTAGGGTTGTAGTGCAGCAGCATCCATTTTTGGCTTGCACTCTTATGCTGAGCCAGCCAGCTATGAATGAAGGTCAGCCCTTTTCCTCCTCCATCAGCGGGCCACAAGGGACACCTCCATGCAGTCATGGTTGTGAGCTGAGATAGTTGTGAACACCATAGTTATAAACACCAGTGCAATAGGAGTGGATGACATGTAGGTCTGGGCCATCAACTGCTACAACTTACTTGTGTCCTCTGACCCAACTTATGCCCAATCCTGTATCTACCTCTTCCATTTTGTGATAAATTGCTGTCAGGCCCACCCAACTTTATAACTTGGTGGGTCTGATAGAGCCAGCTCATGATGAATATCTCAGGCTGCATAGTTACTTGATGTCTCATGGTCAGGTGCTTCATTTCAATCAGGGGTCTGCAAGAATTTCCTTTATTTATTTTTTTGAGATAGGGTCTCTCTCTGATGTCCAGACTAGAATGCAGTGGGGTGATCACAGCTCACTGCATCCTTGGCCTCCAGGGCCCAAGTGATCCTCCCACCTCAGCCTCCCAAGTAGCTAGGACTACAGACACACACCACTACACTCAACTATTTTTGTATTTTTTGTAGAGATGAGGTCTCTCTATGTTGCCCAAGCTGGTCTTGAACTCCTGGGCTCAAGCGATTCTCCTGCTTCAGCCTCCCAAAGTGCTGGGATTACAGGTGTGAGCCACCACAACCAGCCAAGAACTTTAGAATCGTATATTGTTGTTTACTACAGATAACATGGCCTTCTCCAGCATCCTAGGGGGTCTATGCTGTGATTCTTTTATTGAGATTGATTACCAGCAACTATCCCGAGCATTCTTTCCCACCACAGATTCCTGTAATACGGGGTCTGTTGAGGGATATAGCAGGGCTTCTTGTACTGCTGTCTAGACCTGCCACAGAGCTCTATCATCTGATAAAAGGGTTGGAACAATATTCTGAAGTGCTGGGGGAATAATTACTAAATATACTTGCTCAGGTGCTTTAGGTTCTGTTGGCATAAGGATCATCCTCTCCTTCAAAGAATGGGTCCCAGATCTGAGATCTGACTCAGGTTTGGAAACTGAGCTAGTGACTGACTTTTTACCTTGACAGCTGCCTTCAGCCTCATATTTATTTTTATTTTATAAATTGATACTTGTTGACTGCCCATTTATCTTGCTTCTAGGAAATTCTATTAAGCATTTTCACAGCTCTCTGTAGATTGGGCCCTGGGTGCCACATCAATCTTACCACTCATTGCAAAAACTGTGCACAGCTTGCTTCTGACAGTTAAGTCTTGCTACTTGGCCTCTGTTATTTCAGGATCCTATCATCCTTATTTCTATTAAGGATCCCAGTTCTGTAGCAGTGTCTCCTCCAATCAACCCTGGCATACAGAAGAGTGCCTCCACTAAGATTCTCAGTAACCCTCTTAACAATGCATTTCTTATCACTTTGGTAAATGGTATGTCCTCCCTGCCTTCACTTAAGAATGCAGTCAGCTAGTGGGTTTTCCATCCCCACACAGGCTATGCACTCCAGCATGCCCACCTCTCTGAGTCACTTGACACCTCTTCCAGTTGGCCCTGGCAATTATGGCATTTCCACTTCACTTACCATGGGCTGTTGCTTTCTCCAAGCTTCCAAGAGTCATCTTATCACCCTTGCCAGAGTGATAAATCCTGTGTCCTGGGAGACTGCTCCCATTATCAATAAACTCTCCTTTATCCAACTTTGGTCAGTCTTCTCCATGACTGTATAGCTATCTATGAAAATGAGCCAAATATTTCCTTTTGTGTGCAAAATGGTACTATAACATCCCTTCATTAAGGACTGTCTGGCTAGAAGAAAGGGACACCTGTTACATCCCAGCCCAGGTTCTGAGATGAAGAAAATGAAGCCCAGAAGTGTTGCTTTCTGGAGATCTGCCATCTTGCAGTGATGATACATGATTAATATAATATTTTTTATTCAATTTTTAAAGTCAAGATGAAAAGGCCATATGGGTTATTCCAAAATGTGCATTGGTTTTGCATATATACAATGTGGCTCCAAATTTGGTCTCGCATACAGTGTTTATAAATGCAAGAATAATGGCTTACTTAGCATCTCTGCTAACTTAGATTGCAGGTTTTATTGTAGAGCACACTTTTCTGTGGGGGAAGGGGGAAGTGAGGGAAGTAGTGGGCACAAATGTTTCCAGGTTTTGCAACAAAATGCTGATTCTTTTTATTGATATTAACTTTGACTCTTTGATTTTTTTAAATACATTTCTTCATCCAGTAGCATTGTTTATCTGAAACTCTCTTCGAAATTCATTACAAAAGTGAGAAGAAGAGTAGCAAATATGATTTATCAAGCACTTATGTGCACAGTCACACAGGTTGTGTACTTCACAAGGGCACCAGCACTTCTAAGGGGGCACAGTTCACATATTAGACATCATGGATTTGCATATTTATAGAGAATTTTCCAGCAGATGGCAGTAAAGTGTGTTGCTCTAACAAAATAAGACTATTACAATAATTTCTGCCAGATGGAAATAAACTATCTTGAGGACTGGGCACCTTTTATATTTGTACAAAGATATATAGAGTAACAGTGGCACCATTTACTACATGCCGTGCCTTCTGCTTGCTCATCCTCACTTAATCCTCAGAATGTGATGAAGTGGGTGCTATTAGCAAATTGCCAAGGCCACTGACCGGGGTAGTAGTTTTGAGATTCTTATACGGGTCTACTAAGGCCTAGAGACTTGGGGAGACTTGCTGTGGTCAGAGCCAGAGTGACCTAAGGTCAACCAGGAGCCTAGAGGCCCTTACTCTCAGTCCAACCTGCTGCTAGTTCTCCTGTGTGCTCATCACAGTGCTGGGTGACACTGGGGACTGAGAACAGGGCACATTTCATTCATCTAAGTAAAAGGTCATCTTCAGTTAGTGAAGAAAAATATAGGAAAACATTGACATTCCCTTTGGCACTTTACTCACTTGTTTGTATGACTTAAACTACACATGCAAACAGAAATATAAAAAACAGAACACTCAATATCGGTTACAATAGTTCATAGAGTTGGACTTCTTTATATCCAAAAATACTCTGAGTAAACATTTACTATCAGTAATGCATAAATTTTAGCAAGAGTGGGCCGGGCATGGTGACTCATGCCTGTAATCTCAGCACTTTGGGAGGCCAAGGCGGGCAGATCATGAGGTCAGGAGATCGAGACCATCCTGGCTAACACGGTGAAACCTTGTCTCTACTAAAAATACAAAAAATTAGCCAGGCGTAGTGGCGGGCGCCTGTAGTCCCAGCTACTCGTGAGGCTGAGGCAGGAGAATGGCGTGAACCGGGAAGGCGGAGCTTGCAGTGAGCCGAGATCACACCACTGCACTCCAGCCTGGGTAACAGAGGGAGACTCCGTCTCAAAAAAAATAAAAATAAAAAATAAAAAAACAAAATCAGCAAGACTGTATTACCACAAATTCTATATACGTGAGGAAATTTAGAGGCTTTATTTAATGTATAAATATCTATACCAAATCACTTTGCAATAATGATATATATTGGTATAATGTTCTTTATCCAGCATTCAGTTTAAATCTACTTTATAAAATGTATCAATAATGAATAAAAGAAGCCCATTTATAAATATTTTGTATTGACCTCTAACTTAATCTCCAAGGAAATATTTTTTTCCTAAACCCATTAAAATTAAAAACACAGTGAAAACTCTTATCTTCCATGAAACAAGCAAACTGCGGTAACTTTTGGTTTTAATTTAAAAATAACATGTGTAGCATGAATACATTTTTCCAGAGTTTTTCTAGCTGTACAAAGGTTTGGAGAGCTATTTGGAATTATCTCACCTTGTTAATGACAATTCTGTTTTGGGTTGTGAGATCTGGAGTCATATTTTTGCTTCTTTATCCATTCATATACTACCTAATTTTTTAAAAAATATTAACTTATTGATACCTACAAAACAATAAGACCCACCATTCTTTAAAGTAATATTACTGAATATGCATCTAATTTTATGGCCTACCAAGGCCTCATAAAAACAAAACAACATGAGTATTTATGTTACTAGAAAAATAAGAGCATGAACAAATCTAATTTTAAAAGTCAAAAGTATCTTAAACAACTGGTAAATGTAATAATTATAGGACAGCCATTTGATCCTTTTAATCTCCTGAAAGCTACAAATCATTTTTTAAACAGTGAATTCTGTGGCAGAATAAGCCACAGTGTACATAAACCTCAACATTTGGTAGCACCCATCTTAATCAAAGAATTGGCTATTTGAAAACACAACAGAAAAATTCTTCATTCTTTCAAGGTTAGTTTCTAAACTTGACATCTGGGATGGGAGATGGGCCTCACCCAGGAATTTAAGGTCAGGGTTTATGTTAAGCAGGACTTCAAATCAAGTTTAGAAACAAGCAAACCTTTCATCCTTTCTTTAAGGAATAGGGTTTTCTTTGAGAGGGAAGGGGTTAGAAAAACAGGTCAATATCCTGCAAATATGGGGTTGTCATTTGTTTTTCCATACTACATTAAATATGCCTGTTTTGTGTTCAGTGTCTCATGCCTATTCCACTGCCTCTGTCTGGGCAAATGTGTTTATATTGGAAAACTCCATGAGGGCAGGAAATGTAGGGGTTTTTTTTAAATCACAAATCATCTGGCTTGAACTACACTTACGTAAGATTGTATGGGACCTGGGGAATACTGCACAATTGCTGGCTAAAATATGTAATCTGCCAGTGACTATCAGGTTTTCCATTAATCACATGTCGAGTTTGTATAAAATGGGTTTGTTTATAACATTGTTATGTTCACCACTGCAGGTTATTTTCATAAGCTTCTTATGAGTAAGCTGAGCAACTATTATCACCCTTACTATAATACTTAACAGAGAGAGACTAGAACCTATGTTTTCAACATCTCTTTTCAGGTACCACTGATTTCACCTCTTTCCACAACACATGAAAGGACTGAATCTATAATAATAAGGTCCCAAGTAATTCTATTCCTGAACTGACGTCCTAAAAATAGTTGTTCATATAAGTTGAGAATTCCTAAGAACAGGGAAATTTTAAATAAACTCCTGGGGTTGGGGGTGGGTAGGGAGCAATGGGACAGGGGTTTGTTTGCACAGGGAATTGAAATTGACAAAATTCACATGGGGGTGGAAAATATCAGTGGATATCATTAATAACAGGCATTATTTTTGCCCTATGACAAAGGAAAAAGATTTTGTTTATATATATATTTTTAAAATCTCACAACATACTTTTCAAAAAGTAAAGCTTCATTTTGTTTAAAGTGTTTTATGTCAAGAAACATTTCATAGCATAAATTTTCCACAATGCATATGGTCAGATTATAACACCCATCTGAACACTATTAAGTATTTTATTACTTATTTGTTTAGTACTATTTGATAAGTATGAAATTATCTATGAAGTGAAAAACTTCAACTAGGAAATTTGACATTCCAACAATATCTGAGGTGGTTTTTACCCAGATAAACTAATTTCTGTCATTACCAACACATCTAAGAATAGCCCTAATGAAGAAAGGTAAAAACTACTTTTATTTTCTCCAATTAAAAGATTCATAAGACAAGCTATGTAGGCATGAAGGAAAGAAAGGAAAGCTATAAAACTGGGAATACAAATTACATTTTCCTATTCAACAGGTCAAAGAAATTGCTGCAAGGAAACAAAATAGGCCCAAGGAAGTATTAAAAAAAATGAAATCACCAACAATCTTAGCTGGATATAAGGCAAAACGAAATGGGGTAATCTTGGGTATTATGAAGTTTTAAAAGACGCAACAAAGTTATGCACTGTTAGGAAATAATGATGACAGAGATGAATCCAGAAAATACAAAAAACAAATAGGTAGCTCCTTTTGCATGAAAAATAACAAAAAAAAAAAAAAAGAGAGAGAGAGAGTCCAAGAAGGAAACCTGAAAACACAGTCAGACTGGAAACACCGTGGCCTAGGGGCTGTGGGGGTTACCACTCACCTCATCCAGGAGAGAGCAGCAGGAGTAATATCCCTTTAAAGCAAAAGACACACACACAGCAACTAATCAAGACCCATAAATCCAATCACATATTCCCCAAGGTCAGTAACACACTGGATAGGAAAAATGAAAAGGACAATTGTAATGCTGTTTTTATTTAAAATTTTATTGAAACCCTCTTTCACCCGTTTACCGCTTCCTAAGTGAAAATGCATGTTGAAGTCTGAGCCTGATGGTATTATCTTCAAATTATTCCTTAAATACCTGAAAATGTGACTTTTGAAACTCGGGAAAGTGAAGCTAGGACAAGGATCCATTTTACATGCCTGCTTCTTTGTTTATTCATGAGCAGAGCTAGACTAAGAAACCTTTCAATGAGAAGGAGAGCATGTATACAGGAGTATAACTCTTTATTCTGAATTCTACCCTCACTGGCCCCATGAAAGGTAAGGAACACTTTAGATAGGGTGGGGAAGGGATTTTGGAAAACTTGTGATAAAGAGGAGTAAATTCTTCCTAAACTTGGCAAAACCTAACAGGTTACCCACACAGTCTGTGTCTTAAGTTAACGCACTTATGTAACTAGCATCAGAGTCTCCTTCAAGTGCCCTGTATATGTCATCAGTTTCCTCTTTCAAAGATTTCTCTTCTGTATCCTACTATATAGTTAGCAAGGCCAGCTTTCCTTGCCTATGTCTATGACGAATTGGCTAGAATAATTTAGGGTTTTTGAATGCCATCTCTTATCTATATCTCATTGGAGGTGTCTGCATGTAATAAATGCCTTAAAACCCTTTAACGTGTTTTTAAAATCTACTTTTAGAGCAAGTCCTATGCATGCGAATGACCAGGAATAGTTCTTCATATATTCAAGCTACTAATGTTTAAAGTATTATATAAATTTAGAAAATATTATCTAAAGGTATTTCCCATTAAATAAATCTAGAATATACTTAGTTCAAATATTTAGGAAGATTTAATTACTGTTACTCATAACTACTCTGCTGTGAATTTGAGTATCAAAATATAACTTTGCTTAGTTATTAAGTGGTTGATAGCTGTCCACCCTCTGCAGAAGTGTATCTGAATATCCAGGGGAATAATACCTGAAAAAGAAAATACGCCATTAAATGCTTGTGAAATGATCAACACAGCAGGCACATAAGATGCAGTATAGGGGATTGATCTGAAATAATCCTGTGAGTGAAATCTCAAATACACTCTGAATAATTATGCTCCAGTAACACTTTGTGCATAAAGTTAGAGGCTATCCAGGAAGAGAATACGAATTCATAAAACTGTGTTAGAGAAGTAGCAAAACATTTAAGGGATATAAATGTAATGGCAAATGGGAACATTTTCCAAACAAGAATCTTCAATCCAGTGACAATATTTTATTACAGAAACTTCATTTTAATCATATCAAGTGGCCAATGTTGCTTTAAGGATCATAGCTAATAGACCTTTTTCATAAGTTAGACTACACAGTCTATTGTTACTAATCAACTTCTGCATTCTAACTGCCTTAGAGATCATTCTCAGCATGGGTTTTAATCATATGTGGTCACCTAGGAAAACAAAAATTTCTGGGAGTATAATTCATATTGAAAAACTATTTAATAAAATATAATTTCATATTGAAAAACTATTTACAAATACTTGTATCATACAAACCTATGAAATTAATCATTTTTACTATCAATAGTTCTTGGGCATCTATAGTACTATACATTTACATTCATAAATTGAACATTTTATACAAGATTTAGTATAAAGTATTAAATATGTGGATCAATCAATTGTGAGATGCTTAATATGTCATGGAAATAATTTACATGCAGATAAATGAATGTCAAATAAAATTTAGCAGGCATTCTAGAATAATTTTTTAAAATTTATAAAGTATAATTCAAAAATTCTCAAATCACTCAAAATAGCTAAGCTTCTGAAGGCATTTTCTCCAGATAAAACCTAATATTAGAGACTTGCTTTGCCTTTTGTTAGTTATCTTTATCTATGCCCAGATGCTTGACCTAAAAACTCATAATTTATATTACACTAAAATTCCTTCCACAATTTATCAAGTTAAGGTGGACCAAAAAAAAAAAAAAAATACAGCTGTATTTTCTTAGTAGTGTGCTTATAGGCATACATAAACAGATACTTATGTACACACCCAAAAAGCTACCTGAAAGAATGTTTCTCCTCTAACAGTCTCTTACTCTTGAAAAAATTGTCTTTTAACAGTGGGTTTCTTTGAAGTATTCTTACACTGAGAAATTCACAACTCTTTCTTCTCTGAGTTAGTAAACAATTTTAAAGCAGACTTTACCTTCCTAGGCCTTCAAATGTATCAGACACCAGATAATATGAATTCAAGAGGTAGATTTTTAAATATCTTTAAAATTTTAACATTTTAATTTAAATATTAATAATTTTTATATTTTAATGTAATAAATATTTAATTTACCATACTAATATATTAATATTTTACGTATTTAATAATATAGTATTCTTAGTATTGATATAATGATGTTATCATTGATATTAGATTAATAATAATTGTTATTACCATGTTAAATATGGGAGCCACCAACTACATGTAGACTGAATGGGAGCCACCAGCCACTGAGAACTAGAAAAATGGCTCGTATGGGCCGGGCGCAATGGCTCACACCTGTAGTCCCAGCACTTTGGGAGGCTGAGGAGGGTGGAACACCTGAGGTCAGGAGTTCGAGACCAGCCTGACCAACATGGCAAAACCCCATCTGTGCTAAAAATACAAAATTAGCTGGGAATGGTGGTGCATGCCTGTAATCCCAGCTACTCAGGAAGCTGAGGCAGGAGAATTGCTTGAACCCCGGAGGTGGCAGTTGCAGTGAGCCGAGATCGCGCCATTGCACTCCAGCCTGGGCAACAAGAGTGAAACTCCATCTCAAAAATATAAATTAATTTTTTTTAAAAAAGGCTAGTATGTCTGTATTTGGATTATATAAAATTTGCAGTTGAAAAAATAGACTCACAAGTTGTTCCAAACATATCTAAAAGTTTTCCAATAACTGAATCAAGTGTCAGTTTTTAAATTTTAAATTCAGTATTAAAAATTCAGTTTAATAGACATACTAGCCATTTTTCTAGTCCTCAGTAGCCACATGTAGCCCTTTGGCTAAGCATTTTTCTCATTTAATTCTAACTATATGAAATAGGTAATTATCTTTAATCACCTTGTATAGATGCGGAAACTGTGGCTAAAAGGGTTAACTATTATTACCTTCAAGGTAATAGTTATAGTAAGTAGTTATAACTGAGAGAGGAATTAAGGTCTGTTTGACACCTAAGCCTGAGCTCTTAGCATACTCCTTTGGAAAGAAAATGAGCCTCTAGATAAGACCAGGAAATTCCTTCCCTCTGGCCAGCAAACACGGCTATCCCAACTTACCTCTAAATTGGCCTTTAAGAATGTAAGCGAATTGACCTTATCCTAGACCCACAGAGAATTGGGGTTATTATTATATTGTTATGATACCAGAAATATGCTGAATGGCAGACTGTGTCCATATCTCCCTCCCCAAATTAGATGTTGCCCCAAAGCTGCTTCCCCATCCCAGCTGAGGCAGAAATTTTGAAGAAAAATGAGTTCAAAAACACCCTATGGCTGTGGAGTGAGCCAGGCCCAGAACTTAGGTCTTCTACTGTCTAGTCCAGACCCCTTTCCTCTCATTTACCTACCTTTCTGTATTAAAAAAATTTAAAGATTACTAAATCAGAAGGCAATATGAAACAAATGTTTAGGTTAGTAACTGATAAATGTAAATGTACCAGTTGATAAACTGTCTTACAAAGGATAATTAATTCTAAAATAGTTGTCACCAAGTGATTCTCGAGAATTATGTAATTGTAAAAATAAAACTATTTTGAGATTATATTTGTCTATTTTCATAGAAGGACAACATTTCCAAGATGTCTATAAAATACCATTTTATAGAACCTAATGCTTTAACACATAACTGAGGTTTTCCTACTTGCCCTGTGTGGGTAAAATATATATATATCAGAAATTTGAAAACATTAGTCAGGTAACCAAAGTTCTTTGTGATAATTAGCCAATTTTAAAAATAAAATCTCAGCCCACAGAACTGGAGCAGTTAAAAATTTACAATGGTATTTTGACAAGGCACTAGATTAATTTCTAATGTGATGGAGTTGGCTGTTTTTCCTGGTGCTCAATTAAAATATGCCTTCAAAAAAGTGGGAAAAAAACTTCTCTTCAACAAAGCACCTTACCATTGGTTGATTCTAATAGGTCATTCATTCTGGGGATGCTTTAGTTTTTTTTTTTTTTTTTTCCGCATCTTTCTATAACTTTGTGACAAAATTGCATTGAAAATTACCTTAAACTTATATAAAATACCATTCTTCCTGAAGGGACATATATTCCATGTATAAAAATTAATTTTATTTTCTTCATAAAAGATTTTAATATTTCCTTCATTTAATGGTTTTACATTAAATGAATGTTATATAAACTTTTAAAATATATATTTGTGGCCAGGTACGGTATGGTGGCTCACGCCTATAATCCCAGCACTTTGGGAGACCAAGGTGGGTGGATCACAAGGTCAAAAGAGCTAGACCATCCTGGCCAACATGGTGAAACCCTGTTTCTACTAAAACTACAAAAAATTAGCTGGGAGTGGTGGCGCACACCTGTAGTCCCAGCTACTTGGGAGGCTGAGGCAGGAGAATAGCTTGAACCCAGGAGGCGGAGATCTCAGTGAGCCAAGATTGTGTTACTGCACTCCAGTTTGGAGACAGAGCGAGACTCCATCTCAAAAAAATAAATAAAAATAAATTTATATATTTAGACAAATTATACATGTTATGATATATCACTGCTTTGATGTATCATATATATTAATATTTCAAAACTGACTTATTGGAACTCTTTTGGTCAAGGAGTTCTCATAAACTTTCTAAAAGTGCACAAACTTGCAACTCTGGAAAGAATTTACTGGGTAAAAATATGTGGATAGAAAACAAATGTTAATCTTAAAATTGCTTTTGTGCTTTTAAAATTAATGTTACCATATGTATTAAACACTATTGATATTAAATAGGAAGAATTAACAGACATGTTACAACTTACGTAAGTATATGTTACAGCATGTAAGTTTTAAAAATTAGAATTTATATTTTCCAATATTAATCAAAGAAAATAAGAAATAAATGTAGGATTAGAAAACACAGATAAATATGTCTTTATCCTGCATGCGTTGGGGGCATTTTTAAAGATTCAGTTGTTTAAATCATTCTATCTTTTTTTGGTAACTTTGCTTTTATTTATTTTGAGTTTAGTGGAATAGCTCTCCTTTAGGTTTACAAGGACTGAGGCTTAGGCTGAATGCTCTGCAAATCAACTTCATTTAAAAATGAATCTTTTTATTAATCTTGAAAATAGCATCTTGCTATATTACTCTGAAGTACCTGCATATCATAAACATTACTTTGGGTTTTTTTTGCATTTAGATAGTAACTTTTTTTTGTTACTCAACATCTGTTTAATATGCAGGGAACTATGAAAATCAGAATCTATAGGCCTTTTATAATCAGATATTCACAATTTAAAAACTGGTTACTTTGAACTCTATATTTGGGTACTCTTTAGTAAAGCATGTGTTAAATTAGTACAAAAATGTATTCGATGACATTCCAGTTTGAAATGGAAATGTGTGTGTCTGTCAGATCATTCATTAATTTGGCAGGGGGAAGAGATCAAGAGAGGAATAAAGGTACATATTGGCCTCACATCATATTTCAAAGTCCACATTTTGACACAGTGGATATAAAACCTAGATTTGAAGACAGAAAAACTATATTCTAATATTGAACATTTCAAAGTCCATTTTCCCTACCTCACTATTTCCTCTGGGTAACAATTGTTAATACTGTTGATGTATTCTTGAAGGAGAGAACCAGGTTCTGCTTTTATCTCTTGAACTTTTTTAAGGCCACCACTTGTTACGAAAAGTCGTCGAGCTTTGCTATCATGCGGCAGCACCTTGCAAAGTGAAGCACATAAAATGTCAGCTTTTCTTTTCCAAGTTAGATTATTACTATTGAGAAGCAATAATGTATGTAAGAAAATGTAAAAGAGAATTTATACCCAATATACCTAAAACATAATGAGCCAAATCTGCTGATGATTTGAAGTGAAATGTGCTCTTTTTAGAATGTGTTAATGTTTAGGCTAAAGAAATGAAATAAAGGCAATGAACATGGGCAAAGGCAACGGAGATCCACTCACAGATGTAAAATACAAAGCTTACACCATTCAAGGTCTCTCTGCTCCCTGAGAATTTAAAGGCAAGCTCCTTAACAAGGCACAAAGGGTCCTCTGGGACCCAGCTCCTAAATACCTCTCCAGCCACCACTACTCTCCGTCCTAAATATTGTTTCAGTAACATCACAGCATGCATGCTGTGCCATCTCTTGCCTTTGCCCATGCTGTTACCTCTTCCCAAAATGGCTTTCCACACTCCACAAACCTCTCCCGTTATGCTTGGTTAGCTCTTAGTCATCTTTTAAGACTTAGCTCAAGTGTCACCTCCTTTAAGAATCCTTCTCTGGAAGCCCCTATCCCCTTATCCCAGGATGAATTGAGTCCTTCTCTTCCGTCAGCATTCTGTCAAACCACCATCGGTGTGCTTACCACATAATACCTAAATACCACACAATATTTTAATTTTAATTTTTAATTATGCATTATATGTCTGTCACAATGTCACTGAAGGCAGAAACTATACTTGACTTCATTCATTCATTTCCCTCTAGCCTGGTACCTAACAGAGGTTTGACAAATGTTTAACAAATGAATAAATATACTAAAGTGTAGGCAGAGAAAGGAGACTGAAATGTTAGAGAGACAGAAGACCAGAAATGTAAGGAATCAATAAATCCAAGAGAAGGTTTCTTAAAGCAACCAATGAAAACTAAAAAACAAGTCATCACTGGATCTGACAGTGAAGAAAGGTGCTGAAGACTTGAGTAAAGGCAGCTGTGTGTGGAGGGGAAGTTGAGGAAGCCAGGTTATCAGCAGCTGAGGAAAGTGTCCGAAGTAAGGAAGTCAAGACGAACTTTAAAGTTTCAGAAAGAGAAAACAGAGGGAATCAGTAGACCAAGGTAGGATAGAACTAAAGGCTAAAGATGTTGCAGGTTTTGATCTTAGGATCAAGGAGACTTGAGCACGTTTGCATGTTGACAGGAAAAAGCCAGTGGAAATGAAGAAATTTATTATGAGAGACAAAAAAAAAAAAAAAGACTGACCAGACTAGGAAGGTCCTGGGGAAGGGGTGGGCTCACAATGTGGGAAGTCCTGCTCTCCTCCTTGGTCACTGCTACTATCCCTCTGACAGAAACACCCTTTTTTCCCATCTTGTTCCTTCTGCAAGGAGACCAGCTCCTTTTACTTGTCCTTCCTCCATTGAAGCCCTATGTAAACATTTCAGACTACATTCACTCATTCCTTCTTTTAAACAAGTTTATCTCCCACTCTAGTACATTGAAATGTTTTCTAATTGTTTTGTCTGCTCTCCTCAGCTACATTATAAAGTTCCCTGAAGAACAACTTAATCTTTTTTGTCTGTTCCCCAGTGCTCAACAGAGAGCTGGGTACATGTAGGCATTTAACAAATAATTTAAAACCACAAAAGGATCTTGCTAATAGAACAATAATATAAATCAACGGACAATAAAAGATTGCACTAGCATGTATTTGTAAAAAATGTAATATTCCATAAATATATTGGTTTTACATATTTCATTTGGCCTGGAGAATTTTCATTACTCCCTATCTCTGTCCCTAGCCACTTCAGTACCTCTTCACCTTCTACCTTGCTTTATCATCTCTTTTTAGTGCTTTGGTATCTTTCGATTAAGAAAATATTCCTGAAGGCACATTGATAAGTGTATATGATACAGGTACTGTATTTATTTTATCTTGGGGCTAACTTCCACACATCCCACTGGTTTTACGTATTTTGAACTCTTAATGTGTTTACTTTCATAGCTACTTCAATAAAACCAGAATATCTCACTCACTAGCCTAAAAGATTAAACTACAAAATGAAACTTTCAGAAATAATGTCAATTACCCAGTTCAAGAACAGATGACTCTGTCTGTAGATGATCTATGCAGCCCCGACCCCTTATCACTCTTAGATGACCAAATTAGCTGGTCACTTTCTTAGCACCCAAAAGTACAAAAAAAAGAAAAAAAAAAAGAAAGAAAGAAAGAAATTGATCAATTTCCCTTGCGGTAATTTAGTCTTTTCTCTGCATTATTTGGTTATTTAGTTGGTTTGTCAAGAGGGCATGCCATTATATCTCCCACATCCCATATAACTAAGAGGGGGAGGTTATTTTCTTGGAAGGAGGAAGAAAGGACATAGGTGTTTGATACACAGAACTGTATCCTGCCTGGGTGAGTGGCTTCAGCAATGTGAAACTTCTACTTTCCCGTGGCTCTGGCACTTGAGGGCCAGTTATACTGTTGGAGATCATGAACAGAGTTGAGAGAACTGAAGGCTGTTAGCAGACTCTATCTTTCAGATGAAGACCTAAAACTAGACAAACTTATTTGCAGGAACTACTTTAAAAGTTGTAACAATACATAGTTTTTGTTCATTATTTGTAGAAACATAGTATATGAATAGTAATTTCTCATTTATATAGCATTATAACTGACTATTCAAATG
The DNA here is from genome assembly GCF_024542745.1 of Macaca thibetana thibetana. Classification (NCBI taxonomy): domain Eukaryota; kingdom Metazoa; phylum Chordata; class Mammalia; order Primates; family Cercopithecidae; genus Macaca; species Macaca thibetana. The sequence goes on along the minus strand of NC_065586.1, from coordinate 22,256,719 downwards.
AATTTGCCATCCCCCATTCATTTTTTTAAAAAATCTTTTAAATTAGCCTGACCTACTTGCACATTTTATTTCTTAAATACAACTCTTTGGTTGTTTTTGTTCTTTTGAGTGTTTAATATGTGCCTGGGATTGAGCTAAATGCTTAACATACGATAATATCTCATTTACTCTTTACAATGACCCTATGAAATAAGTACTCTTAATTATTTACATTTTATGGGTAACCAAACTAAGGTTTAGAGAGGTCAATATTTTGTTAAAGAATTATAGAGCTGGTAAGTGGGAACTCCAGGTACTCCAGTTCAGAACCTGAGCTCATAACCACCATGGGCTACTACTCGCACAGACCCCATTTTCCTAAGCCAAATTCACTGAGCATAATTTAGCCAGCTCTTGACAGCTTAGGGTCACCATCCTGACTGTCAGTGTCTGTGGTAATAGAGTCATTCTCTTTTATCCTTTGCTATTGGTAATCAGCTCTGCTGGCTGTGCCCACTTCTAGCAGCTTGACCTTTCTACCTTACTACCATTTACTATCATTTAATCTGCAACAATCTAAGAAATATGACAGCTATATTTGTTAAAATTGTTCATAAAATAAGTCAATATGCTCCAAATGACTGTCTGAGAACATCTCCAGTAAAGCACATGAACTTTGTGAAAGATGTTTCAGTGGCTCAGAAACCTTTTTCCTTTTCTCTTTATGATCTTTGCAGTACTCCCAGGTGAGTGAGATGAAAGACACTAGAAAGATTACTAAAAGTCACTTACCAATATAAATTATCTATATTATGAGATTTTTATTTTCTGGGAACAGTTAAAAAGACAGTAGAGGCTTTGAGGAAAATGTGAGGATGAAGAAAGTGTTTTATTTACATGTGAATTTTGTTAAGGTAACTTCCCTGTCCATACAGATTGGTGAGAGTTAAGCAGTAAAACCATGACCCCGTCTTACAGAAAAAGCTACTGACCCAACAGAAAAAAATAATAATAATAAGTTAACAAATCATTTTGATTTTCTTCCTCCCCTTAGAGGCTGGCATTTCTTACCTTACTGAACTGTCCAACCACATGCTTCAGAATATTGGGAGGAGCATCATATAGAAATGGTTCAAGGGCTGGTAAGTAAGTGCATTTTTGCAGGATACTCTTTATGGCTTTTTTACTCTTGAAATACAAAGCAGAATGTATATATAAGTAAGTAATCAATGAAACCTTGGCAAGAATTCAAGTCTCACATTACAGGAATTTGAAAATAAAATCAACTTCCTGGTCTAAGCTGCAGTTGTTTCATTTTTTTAAATTGCTGTCAAAAAAAAAAAAAAAACTCCTGCTTTGATTGGTTTTATCATAGAATATCCTACAAGTTGTCTTTGTGTTAAGCCTTAAAATGTAAAGTGTATTACTGAGCTCTTAAAATACCTAGAAGAAAATTAAAATTATAAAGCGCAAAGTTACAGACTATAAATTAATATGTACTATATTAGAGTAAAAATTTGTATACAGGAAACAGATAACTAATACATCCCATTTCTACTTGTCAACAAGTACAAGAAAATCATTTAGTTTTTTGAAGAATGTCATTACAGGCTTTCTATATTCTCCATGATTTCATGGCTTATACATAGGCAGTCAAAATGGCTACAGTGTGCATTATTCAATGAGCATTTGCAGAGGTGCTGCTATAGCTCGTGGGTAGACATTTCCCCATTCACAGAAGCAAAACAGATAGGATCTACTCAACTGCAGAGAAAAGATCTTCTCAACAGTAGGGAGTGTATCACCCACAAGCAGAAGAATACGTACCATATGTACCATTTCTACCCCCTCCTGCACTCCGTATTTCAAGGTGACATCATGTGGTGCTGACCCTTGCCACAAGTGGAGAAGGGCCCTGATGGGGCTGCTGCACATCATGGCAGCCAGCCCTCAGGCCATGGCTAGTTGTGGTTCATTTTCTTTGTCTTAAAGGCTATCCCCTTCAGTTGGAAAGCTTCACAGTTGGGTTTGTCTCCAGCTATTTTCCACTAGAATTCCACATCTGCTTGACTGAGGTTTTGTGCTTCAGTGCTCCCTTATGGTTTTTCTCTTCACCTATTTTTTCTCTGAGGCCTTACCCAACCTGGTCTTCTGAGATCACCATATTGTTTTGCTGCTGAGTATTTTGCAATGCTCTTGAAATGTCAAGGAGCATTGTGATTTTCACATCATGAACTTTTTAATTGATAAATCGATTCAGCAAAACTTTATCACAGGTTTGTTATTAGTAAAGAATCTCTTGAATTTAAGGTTTCCTGGAGACCCAGGCTAAGTAGTCTTGCACAGCCTCTTATTGCTTGACACATTTATCCTCAAACACTGTTTTACAAATTAGATTAAATAAAACAAGGAATGTAAAATATGCAGCTCAGCTTTTTCCCACAAGTAGTATAATGTAAGTTGGAATTAAACTCTAAATTCCCAATATACTTGGGAACTATCTTAAATCATGGTAATCTTAGCAAGCTAACAAATTTAACTTCATGTTATCAGTGAAAACGTCCTTGAACAGTGTAGCAGAAATCACATACACTGTACAATAAAGACACCCTTATTCTACTAGTTCTAAGTTGATGTGTTATTAAGTTATTAATCAAGAACTGTAGAAAAGAGTCCGATGACCCTAGAAATTCACTGAGCTTTACTATCTTTCATGTGGAAGAAATATAATCAGCTTATGATTACATTCTTCTAGATAGAAATGTATATCATAATTCATAATCAGCTGTATTATCCAGCATGATAGAAATCCTAGTTACTTAAGACTTTGTTTACATGTCTATTTGACAATGAAAAGGAATGAAGTACTGACACACGCAACAACATGAATGAACCTCACAAATGTTACCCTTAGTGAAAGACACCAGGCACAAAAGTTCACATACTGCATAATTTCATTTATATGGATTGTCCAGAAAAGTCAAATTTAGAAAGACAGAAAGTAGATTATAGTTGTCTGGAGCTGGTAGGTATAATTGAGAGGAGGAAGAGGGAGTGACTACAAATGGGCATGAGGCTTCCTTCTGGGATGATGAAAATATTCTGAAATTTGATTGTGAAGATGGTTGCACAATTCTGTAAAGTTACTAAAAATCATTTAATTGTGTACCTAAAATGAGTGAATTTATGGTATGTAAATTATATCTCAATAAAGTTGTTAAAAAGACTTAAACTCAGCCAGGCACGGTGGCTCAGGCCTGGAATCCCAGCAGTTTGGGAGGCCAAGGGAGGTGGATCACCTGAGGTCAGGAGTTCGAGACCAGCCTGGCCAACATGGTGAAACCCTGTCTCTACTAAAAATACAAAAATTAGCCCGGTATGGTGGTGGGTGCCTATAGTCCCAGCTACTCAGGAGGCTGAGACTCTGTCTCAAAAAAAAAAAAAAAAGACTTAAACTCCTTTCTTGAATTGCAAATGTTTTCTCCAAGTTTGTGTGGCTTGTCTTTTCATTTTCTTAATGGTAACTTTTTCTTTTTTAAAGACAGGATCTCACTTTGTTACCCGGGCTGCAGTGCAGTGTCAGGGTCATAGCTCACTGCAGCCTCAAATTCTTGGGCTCAAGTAATCCTCCTGCCTTAGCCTCCCAAGTAGCTGGGACTCCAGGGATGCACCACCACACTCTGCTAGTTTTGTTGTTTTTTTGTAGAGATAGAGTCTCACTATGTTGCCCATGCTGGTCTCAAAACGCCTCACCTCAAGTGATCCTCTTGCCTTGTCCTCCAAAGTGTTGGGATTATGGGCATAAGTCATGTGCCCAGGCTTAATGGTGTCTTTTGAAGCGTAAGAGTTTTTTTTTATTTCAATGAAATATAATTTATCAATTTTTAAAATCACTTGTGTTTAGGTAAAATATCTAAAAAATAATTGCCTAACCTGAGGTCACACAAATTTATTCCTAGGTTTCTTCTAAGAGATTATAGACTTAACATTTATATTTAGATCTATGATCCATTTTGAGATAACTCTGGTATATGGTATGAGATAGGGGTCCAAATTAATATTTTTACTTGAGAATACAATTGTCCCAGCACTTTTGTTGAAAAGACTATTCTTTCCACATTAAATTGCCTTGGCATCTTTATGAAAAATCAGATGATAAAAAGGGTTTATTTCAGATTCTCAATTCAATTCCATTGATACATATGTCTTTCTGTAAGCAAGTACCACATTATCTTGATTACTATAAGCTTTGTGGTACATTTTGAAATTGGGCAGTGTTAAGTTCTTCTTTTTCAAGATTGTTTTGCTAGTCTGGGTTCTTTTCATTTCCACATGAATTTTCAGATAAGCTTCTCAATTTCTGGGGGGATAAAAAAGCCAGCTAGGATTTTGATAGATATTATGTTAAATATATAGATCAGTTTAGAGTATCGCCAGTTTAACAATATTGAATCTTCCAGTTCATGAACATGGAATGTCTCATAATTTATTTTTTAAGTTATGTTTTATAGTTTTCAGGGTACTAGTCTTAAACTTGTGTTAATTTGTATGTATTGAATTCTTGATGTTATTATGAATAAAATTATTTTCTTAATTTCATATTTGAATTGTTTGTTACCTGTATATGAAAATAAAATTGAGAGGCCAGCAGCAGTGGCTCACGCCTGTAATCCCATCCACTTTGGGGGGCCAAGGCAGGTGGATCATTTGAGCTCAGGAGTTCAAGACCAGCCTGGCCAACATGGCAAAACCCTGTTTCCACTAAACATACCAAAAAAATTAGCCAGGCATGGTGGTACATGCCTGTAATCCCAACTACTCAGGAGGCTGAGGCACAAGAATCACTTGAACCTGGGAGGTGGAGGTTGCAGTAAGCTGAGATTGCACCAGTGCACTCCAGCCTGGGCAGCAGCCCAGCCTGGGCAACACAGTGAGACCGTCTCAAAAAAGAAAATACAATTGATTTTTGTATATTGATCTTGTATCCCATGACTTTGTTGAACTCTTATTAGTTCTATGATTTGTGTGTGTGTGTGTGCACGTGTGTGTGTGTCTGTGTGTGTGAATTCCTTAGGATTTTCTACATACAAGATCATGTCACATGTTGGTTTTAAGATTCGTTATCTTCTAGAAGATACTCATTATGATTGGTTGTTTATGGCTGTGAGCAGAATAAAATAGCTCTTACAACTCCATACTATGAATTATACAGAAATTTTATGGGGCCAAAAAACTCTCCCAGCCAGGTGCGGTGGCTCACGTCTATTCCCAGCACTTTGGGAGGCCGAGGCGGGCGAATCACGAGGTCAGGAGATCGAGACCATCCTGGCTAACATGGTGAAACCCCGTCTCTACTAAAAATACAAAAAATTAGCTGGGCATGGTGGCGGGCACCTGTAGTCCCAGCTACTTGGGAGGCTGAGGCAGAAGAATGGCGTGAACCCAGAAGGCGGAGGTTTCAGTGAGCCAAGACTGCACCACTGTACTCCAGCCTGGGTGACAGAGCGAGACTCTGTCTCAAAAACAAAAACAGCAGCAACAAAAAAAACCTCTTCTATTTACCTAACTCAGTAAATCAAGTAATATCTTACCTTGGACTAATGAATAACAGATTATAAATTTTGCTAATTGTCACTGCATTTAGTAGTTAATGTTTATCCTTAGACACAATATATGATGATGTCAGAGAAGGAATCCTGAGCTATATATTGAGGGCATTCTGAGGGTTTGAGCCTGGTTTCCTTATTAACTAGCATAGCATCTACAGTTCTAAATTCATTCATTTTTCTATCATTTCTAAAAACTGACTGTATCCTCCCCGATTCGGGCTATTGGAAAAACCACATAACAACACTATTTTTTACCTCTTAACACTACACATAAAAATAGCAATTAACAAAATAAAATTGACAATACTATGGGAAACCAACACAATTTAAACTGCTTTTCACTGAAAATTGGAAGAATATCAAAAATTACTCATTGTTGCTTTCCTTAATGGATTATTGATGTGGCTTGCTCCCAGTGTTAGAAAGTAAACCTTATCAATAGTATGGCCTGCTCTCTGTGTTGGGGCCTGGTGGGTGGTGATTGGATCATGGGGGTGGCTTCTGATGCTTTAGCACCCTCCCCCTAGTGCTGTCTCATGGTAGAGTTTGTATTAGTCTTTTTTCATGCAGCTGATAAAGACATACCCGACATGGGGAAGAAAAAGAGGTTTAACTGGAGTTACAGTTCCACATGGCTGGGGAGGCCTCAGAATCATGGCAGGAGACAAAAGGCACTTCTTACATGGCAGTGGCAAGAGAAAATGAGAAAGATGCAACAGTGGAAACCCCTGATAAAACCATCAGATATCATGAGACTTAATCCCTACCACAAGAACAGTATGGGGGAAACCATCCCCATGATTCAAATTATCTCCCACTGGGTCCCTCCCACAACACATGGGAATTATGGGAGTACAATTCAAAATGAGATTTGGGTGGGGACACAGAGCCAAACCATATCAGAGTTCTCATGAGATCTGCTTGTTTAAAAGTGTGTAGCACCTCCACCTTCACTCCCTCTCTCCTGCTCCATGATGTGAAAACATTCTTATTTCCCCTTTGCCTTCTGCCATGATTGTAAGTTTCATGAAGCCTCCCAGCCACGCTTCCTGTACAACATACAGAACTGTGAGTCAATTAAACTTCTTTTCTTTATCAATTACGCAGTCTCAGGTAGTTATTTACAGCAGTGTGAGAACAGGCTAATGCAATTATCTTGAAAAACTCTTAAAAATTTTAAAAAATTCTTTTCAGAAAGTTATTTTTATTCTGAAAGCATTGTGGTCCAAAGAGTAACAGCTATTAAAATGAAGAGGAACATAGGAGTAAATCTTTATGACCTTTGGTTAGACAAAGCCTTCTTAGATACAACACAAAAAGCATATGCAACAACAACAAAAATCGATCAACTGAATTTAATTAAAATTTAAAACTTTTGTGCTGCAGACAATATCATCAAGAAAATAAGACAACCCATAGAATGTGAGAAAATACTTGTAAATCATACATCTGATAAGATCTTGCATCCAGAATATACAAAGAACTCTTATAACTCAATAATAAAAAGATAAATAACACAGTTTAAAATGAGCAAAGGGTCTGAATAGACATCGCTCTAAAGAAGATGTATGAACAGCCAATAAGCATATGAAAAGATTTTCAACATCATTAGCCATTTGACAAATGCAAATCAAAACCACAATGAGATACCAATTCAAACCCACTAGGATGGCTACAATAAAAAATAAAGATAATAACAAGAGTTGGCAAAGATGTACTACCTTGCTGGTAGTACACTGGAAAACAGTTGGGCAGTTTCTCCAGATGTTAAACAGAGTTATCCATTGACCCAGCAATTTCATCCCTGGGTAAATACCCAAGAGAAATGAAAACACACATCCACATGAAAACTTGTTACAATAATGTTCATAACAGCATTACTCATAATAGTCAAGAGTAGAAATAATCCAACATCCATCAGCTGGTAAATGGATAAACAAAATGTGACATGTTAATACAACAGAATATTGTATTGGCAATGGAAAGGAACAAAATACTGATATATGCCACAACATGGACGAACTGTGAAACTTCAACTAAGTAGTAAAGAAGCCAGGCACATGGCTAGGTGTGGTGGCTCACACCTCTTATCCCAGTGCTTTGGGAGGCCAAGGGAGGGACTGTTTGAGGCCAGGAGTTTAAGACCAGCCTGGGCAACACAGTGAGACCCTGTCTCTCCAAAAAAAGAAAAAATTAATTAGCCAGATGTGGCAGTACACACTTGTAGTCTTAGCTACTTGGGGGCCTAAGGCAGGAGGATCACTTGGGCCCAGGAGTTCAAGGCTGCAATGAGTTATGATTATGCCACTGCACTCCAGTCTGCAACAGAAAGAAACCCTATCTCTAAAAAGGTTATATATGTTGTATGACTCCATTAAATGACATGTCCAAAAGAGGAAAATCCATAGAGACAGTAAATTAATGGTTGCCTGGGGCTAGGCAGAGGGGATACAGAATCACAACTAATGTGTAGCATTTCTTTTGTGGGGAATAAAAATATTCTAAAATTAGATAGTGGTGGTGGTTTCACAATTCTGTAAATATACCCAAAACCATTAAATGGTACACTCTAAATGGATAAAGGTAAGGCATGTGAACTATAGCTCAATAACGCTGCTAAAAAATGAAGGAGGAACGACTATTACCATAAGAACACAATAATTAAATAACTATCTTAAACATAGTTTTATAACTAGAATGAGCTGATTCAATGCCAAATTTCAATATGATGCCTCTAAATCCAAACAAATAAAGATATATTTGAATGAAAATTTTCAAAACATGTAGATAAGCTTATTAGAAAAAAAATTATTCTCCATTTTTATTAAGAGATTTGGAATAACATGGGAGCAAATAGTAAGAAAATCTATAGAATGTGAGAAAGTATTTGCAAATCATACATTTTATAAGAACTTGTACCCAGAATATACAAAGAACTCTTACAATTCAATAATAAAAAGATAAGTAACCCAATTTAAAATGAGCAAAGGGTCTTCTGAATAGTTATTTCTCCAAAGAAAACATAAGAGAAATTCCAAAAAACTGCTCATTGGTTCTCCTGCATGGAAACCAATTAGAGAATGCTTACAGAAGCTGACATGCCTTTGGGACAAAATGAACTTCAACATGGGCTTATAATTTGAAAGCTGCCATAGAGTAACAAATGAGAAATACCATTAGACAGTTCTTGACACTCTTGGATACACTTTTCCCTACTGAGATGGTGTCAAATTGAACAGGCTTGAATGGACGTTTATTCTACACCCTTTAAAATAACAGCTGATAGAATTCAAGAGACCGTGGGGAAAGAAAAAAGAATGACCAAATTTCTACAATAATAAAATATTTGGATGGGCCTGAAGCCTTTAAAAGATTATTGATGGAATAATGATTGGTAACTTTTTAACTTACCACTAAGTGTATTTCCTGACAGTAATACTGTACTAAATATAGGCAGAAGGAAGTTAATTTCTATTAGTTAACCTAAAAATACCACTTGTTAAACAAAATGATATTTATCTTACTTCAAAAAGTGAACTTTTCAAATTTATTTTTCTCCAACGATATGCATACAATATAGTATCATAATAATTTATTAAAAAGCAAGTTATATAAGGTAGTAGCATATAAAAAGTACATACTCTCGCCTAAGGGACTATTTGCAAGGGCTTCTCAAGCTGAACTTACTACTGAGTCCACTATTAATGATTAATGCTCTAGCTCATATATCCCTTTACTTTATTTCCAAACCTTAAGAGGAAACTCAGGAGGGTGGCAGGAGAGGACGGAAGAGGAGAAGGAAAGGAAGAGCAGAAAAACAACAATGATAATGGGTTAAAGAAATACAAAGCCAAAAGAGGACTACATCTGTAGACTAACATTATATACATGTATACATGTATATCAGCTGTGCTTGGACAACTCAAAGCTGGGAATAGAGTTTTGGTTTCTCACCAGAAAGTTAAAGAGACCTGCTAAACTAGAAAAGACTTTATATTGTCAATCTTTCTCTCTTTACCAAGCATTGCCAAAGAATACACATGTGACAGACATATGAGGGAAGTTCTAAATCTATTAAATTATTGTTGGTCTAGAAAGCCTTATAAAAACTGAGAAAAAAATGTTAAATCTTAGAAACCAATTTCCCTCAAGGAATTAGTAGAGAAATAATATGCAAACATGACCAAATACACATAAATTTGCTTTTATAAAATTTACAAGTCAAATAGATAATTTGCTATACATAACTTTCAGAGTCCCTTAAGTGTATAGTTCAAGTAAACTTCCCATCTCATTATGCCATCTAAAGTTTCACCAAATTGTTTTCCTATTTGTTAGTTTACTGTTTTAATTAAAATGTAAATATAATTTAATTTACTGTTAAATTATTGTCTTTTCTGTGAACTTCCCTCAATCCAAGTCAATTTTACAAGCTGCTTTCAAAAACATACATGTTTTCCTAATAGGAACTATGCTGGAAAACATTTTATTTCTTTTTTTTAAATTCTAAAATCATTAAACAATCCATCCTTCTTCATATTCATGTTTTGTGAATCATTTTAGTAGTCAGTAATATTTCAGAAAGTCTGCCTTTTAAAATGCATGATTTAAAAATATTTAATTTAGTGAGTCTTACAGACAATTTTTTAAAGAAACAAATACAAGACATATAATTAAAAGGTCAGGTGGCCTTGGAATTAAAGAGGCAAATTACGGGTTCAAAAATACCTGCTGACTAGTCATATGATACATTTGAAAGGTACCTTAAATTCTTTTGGATTCCACTTTTAAAAGTAAAATGAACTAGAGGTCTCTCTTGCAAATTCAAACTAAAAAATTCTATTATTCTTCAATTTCTACTTCATAAGTCAAAAGGAATGTAGAATGCAATAACCATTCATTTTACAAACAACTTTGTACCCACAGAGAACTTTCTCTAAAATATATCACTGATTTTTAGAGACAGGGTAACTCATTTTCAAAGAAGAGTGAAGTCAATTCTGATAAATTTGTATTTCTTGACTCATAAAACAATATTGTCCATGATGAAAACAAAGAGATTTTAAATGACATATTTTTTAAATGAGCCAAAATCTTCATAAAACAGAATTAAGCACTTACTTTTACTTGGAGATCCTCAGAACTTTCTGTTGACATGTACAAAGAAAGCAGAACTGGCAAAGTATTTGTGACTGCAACAGCCCGTGCGTGTTCAGGAGTGTGTCTTCCGATCTGTCCTAAGGCCCAAGCAGCTGCAGCCTTAATATGATCTTCTGGTTCTTCTGACAAGCAGACTGACAACTGGGGTACACCCTGCAGCGTGGATCAAAAGAGCAAGTGTTATGAATCTACAGCAGGATTAAAGAGTCTTCCATGTCTCTCAAACATAAGAAGAAATCATTTCGGCCTTGATCCTTTTTTTCTTAAACGGTTCAATAAATGAGCACATCACAGGGGCTGTCATTTCTTAAGTCAATAAAATGACTAGAACTAAATTACCTTAATTATCTGTAACAATTCAACTAAACCAAGAATTTCTCTACTAGCTTTTATCCCCCAAATAGAGAGGTATTTAACCAAACAACAGATATCACAGACTAGGAAATACGCAAAGCCAGATTTTACTGTGACAAACTAAAAATGTTTAGAATTTTAAAATCTTTTATTTTCCTTTGTTAAAAAGTTAATTTAGAATCTTCAAAGAAATTCTTTTCACCAAATATAATAAACCTGATATAATAAGCCTGAGAATAAAATAAATCAGTAAGAATCCTATCTAAGTACCTTGTCAATGGAATATATTCACTAACACCTTTCCTGAAACAGTACATAAATAATTTTCCATCAATTATGGCCAACTTTTAAATTATAGTTCTTTCCACTTTAACATGATTGAATGTCAAAACAACAATGATTACTTTTGTTACACAGCTCATGCTTACATTTCGCATCTTAGGCTTCAACTTTATCTAAATAATAAAAACAGAATTAACTAAAGAGCCTCAAATATATTACATTTTGTATACCCAAGGAACAATTTTAAAAAATCAAATTCTAATTCCAAATTCTGTATAGGTGTGATTTGCTCACTAATTTGAGATTATGGTAATCACCTTAAATTTAGTACCACAAAAAAAGATCCCATGGTTATGCTACCATAGCAAAGGCCAGAATCATCATATATACTTTTATTCTTTGCTTTTTAATTTGGTTATTAAGACCAATTTCCTGAAGAGATCAGCTATATTTCTTCATTGGCTTCTTTCCTACAACTAAAAATGTATGTCTGCCAATATTAAAGGTCAGACCTGTCTCCAGAATGAAGCAACTTTCCAGAAAGTCCACATGTCCAGGATGTAACAAGACTGAAGAAGCAGGAGGAAAAGGAGACAGTGCCTCTACTCCATCCCCAAAGCTCTGACTTTTTGGCCTCAGTTGTTATGAATAACAAATAAGATAAGGAATGAAAATTTGCTTTAAAATTACTATTTAAATGTAAGGTATTATTGCTAGTCTTTATAATACCACACAGGAAAAGGAGAGAGTGCTACCATACTATGTGGCTTGCCTGAAACTGCTGGAGTTTCAGCAAGCAACACCTTGATCTCTATCTGAAAAACAAACCAGGTGGGAAAGGCCAGCAGTAACCTTAAACCAAAGAAGGGGAGAGCTTCCTGGTTAGTTTCAGGAAGACATATGGGAAGCAACAGCAATTGCTTCTTCTTTCATCATTCTTCCCATGCATAAGCTTCATGACTATCCACAAAAGAACCAAGGATCAAAATCCTAGTAACATCCTTACTGTGACCCTTCAGAAAGCACCACCATTGCTCTAGTCACTATCATAGTCTGTGGTAATAGAAGAACAAAAGGAAAAGAGCAGGATAAAAGGGAGTAAAGCAAAGAATTACCATGAAATAGGTAGAAAATAAAGATCTGAGGCTCCTTTTTATTCTGAGGATTAATAAGGGATAAAAAAAAATCCACATTTCTGTTTAACATACAGCAGCAGGTTTTCTATGCTGATAAGAAACCCACGGCCCAGAGGGTCACCACACACACTGTAAGCCCACAGGCTTTGAAGCATTCGTCCAGAGATCAATATTTATTCATTAGCACACATTTCATAAGCACCTACTATGTGCCAGGGCTGCACTAGATGAGGGGTTCTTACAAAGTTGTGAACTGAGATAAAGCAAAATCCCTAGAGCATGGAAACAAAAACACTGCTATCTGACACGTGCTCTGAATTGTCTAAATCTAAGAAGAGAAATAGTTCGTAAAAGCTGAAGAAGAGAAAGTGGATAAAAAGGGATGTCCAAGCCATTGTCATCTCCCACTCAGGTGGCAGGAAATGGAGGGGTATATAGACCTCCCAGAATACTGAAAATGACTACTGGGCATGGCATTTACAAATAGGTGTTTCTAACCAAGGTAAGATTTACATGTTTGTAGATATGTACAATTAATCCTTCAAGGCACAAATAATATTTAAATATAGATAATACTAATGCTCAAAAAAGTTGATATTCTGTTTACTCAGAAACACTGAGTAAAACTTTAAACTTCCCATAACCTTGCTAATAAAACTTGCTAATAAGCATTGAAACAATCAAAAGTTTTTTGCTCCAGTCAGTTATATCTTGCATTCTGTGGAAGAACATTAATCTGTGGTTCTCTCTTAGAATTTCTTACTGCAACTAGAGGAAAATGAAGCAAGAACAAACCTTAGAAATGATGACCGCCATTGCTAGGTTCTCAGAATGAGCTGCTACGTAACCAAGCATCATGATGCCAGGCAGCCGTGTGTTCCCTTTGCAGGACCCAATGCAGTCAATCACGGCAGCAACCCCTCCTGCGTTAACTACCAGCTGTGAAAGCTAAGAGATGGGAACAAGAGTTAGATCACCAGGACCGTACAATGGTCTTTAAATCAGTTTAATATTGCCACACTCTATTTAGTACCTAAAACCAACTGGTGAAATTGAATTATCCTTTAGTGAAATTATTATATTTATTAAAGAAATATACAAGTACACTAATCATGCTAGTTCAAATGCACAAATACACTCACTGTGAGAAGCTTTATTCTGTGGTTCAATTTTTCATGCATCAATGGCACAACTTTTATCCCAATTATAATGGATGTCAAAATTCCTCACCTAGACTCTAAGCCTAGGGCTAGTTCATAACTAACTACTGAAACCCCCAATCACAATGGGTGAGTATGAAGCAGATTAATCACTGAATGCTGAAAGACAATGTCAGACTTGAAATATTCTAACCTAATTATTTCTCCCTTGCTAGTAATGATTACTAGCTGAGTGCACTTTAATTTTGAAAAATCTCAATCAAATAAAGATGTTAGATGAAATAAAGAATGAGGACTTAAAGTTTAATGAAATAAAAATTGGTTAGTCAAAATATACACAGAAAAAAGATACTTCAGAATCAATACAGGCCTGCTTTCTCTCTTTCTTTCCCATCTAGAACTCAGAGCAGGAAATCACCACGTAAGAGCAGCTACTGGAGTGGTAACAGTAGGCCAGGGGACCTTTGTGATTTCTCCCAACCTGGAGCTATAATAGTGTTCTCACTACTCCCAGCTGACATAAAATGGTAAGGATGGCAAAGTTCCATAGTCCTCACAATCTAGAAATGGAAAGTTTGAAATGACTAAAAACAGATTTCAAGCTCAAACTCAGCTAATATAACCCAGTGTTCTCGACCGGTGGCAATTTTGCTCCCTGAGGAACATACGGCAAAGTATGGAGACATTTTTTATTGTCACCACTTGTGGGGGAAGGGTGCTTTTGGCATCTAGTGTGCAGAGGCCAGGGATCCTGCTAAACATCCATCCTACAATGTGCAGGACCAGCCCCCCACAACAAGGAACTACCCAGTCCAAAACATCAGCAGTGCAGAAGACAAGAAATCCCAACCCATCTAGATCATGTGCCACAACCCTTAGGCCCTATAAACAAATTGATGTTTTATTTAAAAACTAAAACTATTACATATTATTGTGGCTTGAAGTTTCTTTTCACCTCGGGTGTATGTTTTGCAATCTCTCTAATTAAAGTAGAAGCATTTTTCTTCACGTATTCATCCTTGTCCTTCAGACAGGTAAGTACAACTGGAAAAATCTCTGCTTCAACAACCATTTCTGCCAGATCCACGGAATGTTTCGAAACCTGACTGAGAGCTGAAAGGATCTGATGCTGTGAAGCAAAAACAAAACAAAACAAAACACTATATAGCATCCACTACAGAGTTCAGATTTAAACAGTTTTATATATATTCAAATTCTTTTATAAAGGGAAAAAAATATACATGCCTAAACAACCTAAGACTTCTTAGTCTTGAGACATTCACATTCTAGTCTTATACCCAAGTTTTAAAAATTCCTAATTTCCAAATTAGTTCTTAATATTTTGAAACTCTATTACAGATGATTAAATAACATGACCTCTGGATGAATACCATTTCTTAATTATGCAATACTGAAATTGCTAATTTATGAGCAATGTGATCATTTAGTACAAAAATCATCAAGCAGAACAATATCTTTGACATGATGCTGATACAATTTCAAAGAATGTTCCATTGCTTAGTTAACATTAACAATTTTAAAACATTATAGGGTGTAACTATTAGAATATAAAAGTATAATTGGTGACTGTTGACTAAAAATCAGATTTTAGAAAGCTATAAAACAGGCTAAGATAAATACGGCAATTTCCATAAGAAACAATATTATGGTGGAGGGTTAAAAAATCTTTAGATCTTTTCCAAACCAAAGATTTAATCATTATGTGATTCTGTATTTTAATTATTAATGTTAACACTGTTGTTACTTCTGATCTTATACATAGTTTCCCCAATCACATCTTTGTTATCTAATCCTTATGGTATTATTTTCACATATTAAGAGACCAAATACATAATATATTCATATCTGTTTTCAATGATAATTTACTAATTATTTTTAGATGCAAAATATTCACGTGTACGCATTTCCATTTTCTTACATTATAAAAAGGCTGATATGCTTTTCAACCTTATTTTGAAATACCTTCAATTTAGCATCAGGGTTCAGGAGCATCTGGGCTAAGTGAGCAACAGCTCCTGCATCCACTACTGTCTGTGCTAACTCTGGAGAATGCTTTGCAATATCACTGAGGGCGGAAGCAGCAATCCTTTTCAAAGCAATTTCTGGCTCCTGGATACAGAGTACTAAAAGAGGAACAGCTCCCGCATCCACCACAGCTTGTGACAGTTCTGTGGGTCCAAGAAAAGTAATTAAGTGAGTATGGGTGACTGACCCTTGTGCAAGCCATTTTTCACCCTGACAGATACAGCAAAGAAAAAAGGGGAGGGTGTACTTCACTCTCTCGACATCTGCATTTCAAATCAGGCTTCCTGGTTTCATAAACCATGTGGACCAATCCTGAGCTGAAAAGAATACAGGTCAATAGATGGACCTCCATTTACATGAACACATTTGAGGTAGATTAGGCTGAAATGGCTTGTTATTTTTTTTTTTTTTTTTTTTTTTTTTTTTTTTTTTAAGAGAGTAAGCAGATGTCAGCTGTTTAAGCTCTGACAATTCTGCACTTCTCAATAGACAAGCATTTTATGCATGGTTTACAATAACAGAGAAAATTTAAGTACCAAAAATTTACCAACCACACTAATTAGGCAATATTTTGTGCTATTTACGTGAGTAAACATTAACATGAATCTTGTGCCAATAATGTCAATTTTTAGATTCCTTTTATCTTGTAGTACTTTTAAAAGATTTTTTAAAACTTTCATACAAAATAGAAAGCTGCCTTTTCATTGTACATGTAAAAATACTTTCAAAAATGAGATCTACTACTAATCAATAAACTTTTGTATATAAATGTTAATGTTTAGATACAATAATAAATTTATCTTACTCTTGTCAGAAATCAAGTACATATCTTTTGAATATACATGTTGATTTACTTGTATGTCCAAGAATAATAGCTTACAAAAATAGCACATTTTAAATTACAGATAATGGGAGACAGGCAAGCAGACCCATATAATATCATGGAAAAACTGCCGTTTGAGAAGCATAAAGCACCACATGCAGTTACAGATACTACTCACATTGTATTCATGGCCCCTCTTACTGAATCACAGACACCCATTTCTGGAATCTCTTCCTTTCAAAATATGTTCTTATTTTCCCAGATGTGTAGTGCCTTAGTTATATATAAATGTCTTAACTGTCAAGCTAAAAGCTCTATTTAGCATATCACTTAAAGTATTTAATTTGAAGATAATACAGTGTTTGATTTTTCAAAGTATTGGTAATATCACATCTTCTAAAAGAAAATGTTAGCAAATACAGGTTAGTGTCCAATATTTGCTTCCCTTAAATTATCATAATTATCTTAGAAGTCCCAATATTGTATAAACAGTTCATTCATTCTTTCATTAAACAAGTATTAATGGAGGGCTATTAAGTGACAGGCTCATTCAACTCGATGCCAATGACACACTTCTGCAAATTAACACTACATTCATTGGCAAAGGTATCTTTCAATTTTTAAAATTTGGTGTAAAAGCTAGTATACTATGGGAAGTTCTTAAGTAATCTCAAGAACGAGAGGTAGATGAGAGGAATATGTTTTGTTTTGCTTTGTTTTTAAAAAAGAAGACAATAGCCAACAGACTGCAGTATCAATCTAGCAATGTAACAGGTTCCTCAGAAACAGCCTCTGGGATGCTACTGCAATAGACTGAAGACCATGAAGACAGCAGGTGACATAGGTGATCACTATTTCTCTTCCCACACCACACCCCCACACCCATCCAAAGGAAATGGGAAAAAAATATAAAATGTTATATTACATATAATTTCTAAATAAAATACTCATTTTCTGGTAATTAACATTCTGCTTAAGAATTCAACTCAATCCAAATTGTACAGGTGTCATACAGTAATAATTTATACGTTCCTATTTAAGAACACCTGGAATATATATATAATGGGCTGAATATTTTGTTTTGATATATTTTCACTTTTATACGCAGTTTATAGGAGTAAAGAATATGTAGCAAACTACAACTGTTTAAAAGTACTATTAAAAACTCAAGATGCTTTTTAAAAAACATCTATTATCTACCTTTATAATTCCCATTCATTTGACTTGCTCCTTGAGTAATTCTTGAGTGCAATATCTTCCTTCCTTAGAATAACATAATGTTAATAAGAAAGCAAATTCTGTTCTTCTAACTTGTTACCCAAGTTTTCTATTCTCTCCAGAGTAGCAATGTTAAATGTGCAAGGATGGCAGTGGAAAAAGATTTGCCATGAAGGTAATGAAGTTTCCAAGGACCTAAAGTGGGCCTAGCAATTTTGTACTTGCAATTTCATATAGTTTACATCCCCAAATGTATATGGTTCTACTGCTCTTGAGTAGCACACTTTTTGCTTAGAAGTATTGTTCTCCTAGCTTCAAACATATGTTAATATTAAATATCAGACAGTGAATGTATATACAGGAAATAATACAATAGGCCTAAATAATGTAGACTCTACATATTACACATCCAACAGGCTATTTCACTCTGCCTCTGTCACTACTCTTTTTCCCATTATTGTTTCCTGTGATGTTTCTATGCCAGCCACTGTTGGCGTCTACCCAATAGCCATCGTCAGCTAGGGCAGAGGCTTGTGAGCAAATCCTAGACCTAAGCAGAAGTCAGTCGGAAGCAACTGTGAAAGCTCTGTAAAAACTGAGATACACAGCAGAAAACACCATCTCTTCTTTGTTGGATATGGTCATGTCTGCAAATAACATCTGGAACTCCTACATCCATCTTGCAACTATAATGGAAGAAATCACCAATATGCTGAGGATGGCTGAGTACAAAAATGAAAAACATCCAGGTACTCCATGACACTGTTCAGCTGCAAAACCAGCTTTGGAACTGCCCTTACTCTGAACTTCGTGTCATGTGAATTTAAAAAATGTCCTTATTGCTTAAGCCACTTGTAGTTTACATTCTACAACTTACAGCTAAAAACATCCTGATATAATTCCTTCCTCTCTTATGCTTGGTGTCTGTACATGGTTTTCTCTCCTCTTTCACTCACTGAGTGCTCGTTAAGTGCTTACTATGTGCTGCACACTTGGCTAGATCTTGGGGAAGGGGAATAAAAACATTGTTCCGTTCTAGAAAATCCTGCTCAGAGTGAATACATGAAGAGGCCACTACAAGTATAGAACACAGCCAGGAATCAGGTCTGTGGAGTGTTCAGGGAAAATGTATACAAAAGTATCATTTCAGGAAGTGCTTCCAACCTTCCTTCCTTCTCCTCTTTTCTTTTTTTCTGTATTTTCTTTCTTTCTTTCTTTTTTTTTTTTTTTTTTTGAGATGGAGTCTTGCTCTGTTGCCCAGGCTGGAATGCAGTGGTGCGATCTTGGCTCACTGCAACCTCCACCTCCTGGGTTCAAGCAATTCTCTGCCTCAGCCTCTTGAGTAGCTGGGATTACAGGCACCTGCCACCATGCCCAGCTAATTTTTTGTATTTTTAGTGGAGACAGGGTTTTGCCATCTTGGCCAGGCTGGTCTTGAACTCCTGACCTCGTGATCCACCTGCCTTGGTCTCCTAAAGTGCTGGGATTACAGGCATGAGCCACTGTGCCCAGTTTTTTCTGTATTTTCTACTCAAAAAAACCCAGCAGCAACCAAAACACATACAAAACTTCACACACCTAAAAATCACTTCCCATAGGAGAAATCTCATGAAGTTCATTTTAAACTCAAAAGTGGAAATGAGTTTTTAGATGTTCAATTATCACACTTATGAAATCAAAGATTGATGTGTACTGACTTAGATGCTCATAAAAGGTTGACCAAAAAAAGCAGTCAGCCAAGAAATTTATCTTCAGTCCCTGAAAATATCATTGCCTCATTTCAAATTTTAAGTAAATCTTCAAAAAATGTTTATATCTTCCATTATACAATAGCATGTGACATATCCTATACTGTTACATAACAAACAAGATTAAAAAGTGGTTATAACTGTGTCTAAAAATGCAAAGAGAAAAGGCTACATGTTATACCAACATGCTAACAGCATTTATACTGGGTTGATGGTACTATGGGTAGTATATTTTTTCTCTGTTTGCCAAATTTTCTTCAATGTGATTTTTTAAAAAATAAATACAAGCATGTCTCTCACCCATACATATAGCTACTGCTGGGCCTAACTGTACTAGCATCATTATTACAAAGAAAAAACAAATATAAAATTTTTAGCTTATTTTTTAATACAGCTGAAAGTTTTTTATTTTAAAAGATGGTAGAATGTATGTCCTCTTTAATAAGGCACACCTAAATAATACACATCATACATATCACACATCCAACAGGCTAGTTCATCCTGCCTCTATCACTATTTTTTTAAATAAATTATATGAAAAGAGTGTATAATTCTTCTTCTTGAAAGAATTAATAGTATATACTAGAAATAATATTCATTTACTTTTTCACCCTTACCCTGCTGCCTTAATTCATACCCTTATTAAAGTTAAAATATTACATTCTTAAAACATTAGGGGTTATTTACTTTTAACCTTTTTATATATATATATATACTTTAAGTTCTAGGGTACATGTGCACAACGTGCAGGTTTGTTACATATGTATACACGTGCCATGTTGGTGTGCTGCACCCATTAACTGGTCATTTACATTAGGTATATCTCCTATTGCTATCCCTCCCCCCTCCCCCCTCCCCACAATAGGACCCAGTGTGTGATGTTCCCCTTCCTGTGTCCAAGTGATCTCATTGTTCAGTTCCCACCTATGAGTGAGAAGATGTGGTATTTGGTTTTCTGTTCTTGCAATAGTTTGCTGAGAATGATGGTTTCCAGCTGTATCCATGTCCCTACAAAGGACATGAACTCATCCTTTTTTATGGCTGCATAGTAGTCCATGGTGTATATGTGCCACATTTTCTTAATCCAATCTGTCACTGATGGACATTTGGGTTGATTCCAAGTCTTTGCTATTGTGAATAGTGCCGCAATAAACATAAGTGTGCATGTGTCTTTATAGCAGCATGCCTTATAATCCTTTGGATATATCCCCAGTAATGGGATGGCTGGGTCAAATGGTATTTCTAGTTCTAGATCCTTGAGGAATCGCCACACTGTTTTCCACAATAGTTTAACTAAACTTTTTTTTTTTTTTAATGCAAACTGTCAGAGGAAACTATCCAATAGCACCTTCATTATTCACAAATAATAATTAAAGTTGTTTATTGCATATATGTAGACAAAAATGTACAGTCGCCAAATTTGATGATCAGTTGTTTTTAATAAAGGAATAACTAGTTTTATTTGGCTGAGGAATAGCTCATTTTGAGTGAAGAAACTGAGGCAGCCTCCTCTGTGGTGCTGTGACAAGGGAGAGGGAAGTGTCATCTTTTCACACTTCTCTGCCTCCCTCTGTTTTTCCATAATTATTTCCAACAACATTTATGAGGGTTATGTGCATACCATTTTTTGATCAGTAATAACATATAAAAACTTGGGGTGACAAGACTTTGCTTCTCACACAGTTGCATTTTCTTAAGAATTTCATTCTGTGCTGCTCTTGGAATCTGGGTTTTTGGTTTGTTTGTTTTCTAAGCTTGCGGTGATCTGTCAGTAACAGGCACGAGAAGTGTTACAATTTAAGTGGATCAAAATCTTCAACTTAGAATAATCAAAAACCTCAGTATGACTTTAGGTTTAAGTTTAAAACAAAAAGAGAACGTAAATTAAAAGGAGGACTTTTAAGATCAACAACATTCATAAGATTAGTACAATCTAAAGCTGCATGAGTGGAACATTAGAAATGACTCCATGTTGACTGGAAGGGAAGAGGGCAGACAGGAATGTCCCTTAGCATAGCATAAGTATGGTTGTTACTAGGTAAATCAGACAAAAGTAATCTTGCTTTAACAGTGCCTCAGTGCCTCCAACCTCTCTCAATTACGTCATGGCTAGTTGTCTGTTTAGATCAGAAGTGGTCAATGCAAATGCCCACAGGGCCCGGGAAAGTAACTATAATAAATAAATGAAGCCAGAGGATGCTTAAAAATAAAAATAAAAGGCCGGGCGCGGTGGCTCAAGCCTGTAATCCCAGCACTTTGGGAGGCCGAGATGGGCGGATCACGAGGTCAGGAGATCAAGACCATCCTGGCTAACACGGTGAAACCCCGTCTCTACTAAGAAATACAAAAAATAGCCGGGCGAGGTGGCAGCGCCTGTAGTCCCAGCTACTCGGGAGGCTGAGGCCAGAGAATGGCGTGAACCCGGGAGGCGGAGCTTGCAGTGAGCTGAGATCCGGCCACTGCACTCCAGCCTGGGCTACAGAGCGAGACTCCGTCTCAAAAAAAAATAAAATAAAATAAAATAAATAAAAAAATAAAAAATAAAAAATAAAAATAAGGTCAGGGAACGGCAGAGCAGTAGTGAAGTGCAAAAGTCTAGGTACCATCTACAAGGGGCAGCAGTTTCTGAGTTTCAGCCCAGTGTCGCCATGTAGGAATATAGATATAGGCCTACTGTTGTCAGGCCTTTTTGTTTCGTTTTGTTTTTAGAACACTGTGTGAGACAACATGGTGCTGGCCATATAAAACACATCCCTCTGTGGGCCTGCTGCAGCCTGAACCACCCCATTACAACCACAGGCTTAAATCTTACAGCCTCTAAAACAGCCCGTGCGGGGCTTTCTGGGCATGGAAAGGTGATGTTCTTTCTACTCCTAAGTTTTGAAGTCATGTTTGGGGTCACAGAGGAAAAACCACTATTGTGGTTACATAAGAAAATTCAGAGAATTCTGAGAAATTAATAAAAACCTAAAAGTTGACTCATAAGAAAGGATTACTCTAAACATGATACTTGAATAATTTTTCAGCTCATAATGGAGATGTGAGACAGAATTTGAGCAAACAAGTGATCATGAGGACTCATAAAAAGAATTCAAAATGAAGAGGTTCTCCAAAAAGAAAAAAGAAAAAAATAAGTATCCAGCACACTAATTAAAAAACTCCTCTGGAACTCTAATCTCTTTAAACTTTATTGCTTTTTAATTTTTTTCAAACACTGCTTTTAACTGTTTCTAAGCCCTACAAAAGTTATATTTTGTTTCATTAAAAAATACAAGAAAGTTATAAATTAATCATTTATTTGCAGTTAGGTGGCCCTATTTATCAGTTTGAAGATGGGCTGGGTTTTGCCATAAAAATATACAGCTATATCACTTCAAAGGCTTTTTGAAATAAAGCAGGTTAAAAACAAAAACAAAAACAAAAAAACCCTACATTTTGCCTGGGTACAGTGACTCACGCCACTTTGGGATCCTAGCACTTTGGGAACCTGAGGCAGGCAGATTGCTTGAAGCCAGGGGTTCAAAACCAGCTTGGGCAACAGCAAAACCCCATCTCTACAAAAAATACAAAAATTAGCCAGGCATGGTGGCAAGCACCTATAGTTCCAGCTACTTGGGAGGCTGAGGTGGAAGGACCCCTTGAACCCAGGAGGCAGAAGTTTCTGTGAGCCAAGATCATATCACTTCACTTCAGCCTGGGCAAAAGAGCAAGACCCTGTCTCAAAAAAAAAAAAAAAAAAAAAAAAAAAAAAAACCCTACATTTAAAATTGGCTGCCACTTATATGATATTAATGTTACGTTAATAATAATTCCTCATCCCATTCAACCAAATTTTTCATGATTGGGTAAAATTATAATAACAAATATGTTGCTGCAATTACCACAGCTGGTTACTTACTGGTAACTCCAGTATGATTTTGGCAATAGCACTTCCAAAGTAAAAGAAATCTGTTGGCCAGGCACAGTGCCTCACTCCTGTAGTCCCAGCACTTTGGGAGGCCAAGGTGGGAGGACTGCTTGCATCCAGAGGTTCAAGACTAGCATGGGAAACATATAGAGACCCTGTCTCAAAAAAAAAAAAAATCAAAAATTAGCTGGACATGGTGGCACACGCCTGTAGTCTCAGCTACTCAGGAGCCTGAAGTGGGAGGATTGCTTGAGCCCAGGAGGTAGAGGCTGCAGTGAGGTGTGATCATGCCACTGTACTCAGCCTAGGCAACAGAGCAAGACCCTGTCTCAAAAAAAAAGAAAAGAAAAATCTCTTTAGGTTTTGGTCTAACCCAGCTGTTTACAACTGGTTTAGTTATCTACTGCTATGTAACATCACACCAAATTTAGCAGCTTAAAACAGCAAACATTTATTATCTCATAGTTTCTGTAGGTCAAGAACCTAGGAGTGGCTTAGCTGCCAGGTTCAGGCTCAAGACCTATCACTAGGCTACAATCAAGAAGTCAACTGGGGCCGCAGTCAATTGAGGATGTGTGTCCAGGCACACTCGTGGGAAGGTTAAAGGGAATCTTTAGTTCCGCACCCTATGGGCCTCTACATAGGCTGCTCTTGATGAGGCTTCCCCCAAAGTGAATGATTCAAAAGAGAAGACTGAAATGTCTTTTATAATCTAAGCCTGGACGTGGCATAGCATTGCCTCTGCTATAGTGCATTGGTGCAATGGGGGAGGGGACTACACAAGGATGTGAATAAGAGGAGGCAGGCATCATGGAGGCCACTACCACAAAAAGCTTTGTTCTACACCGACACATCTGCGAGACAACATCCCTCCATAGGCAACAGTGACTCACTAGAGCTATCATTCTCAGCTGAGAGATTGACATCTCCAATTGCAGGTGGAAGTGAGAAAAGCATAAAGGGAGAATTTGCATATTACTATGTAAAAGTCTCGAGTGATTTTTATTTTCACACACACACAAATGTCATTTTTCCTACTCTCACCCTTTTTTTTTTTTTTTTTTTTTTTTTTACTCTCACCATTTCTATCTCGCTTCCCTCCACCCAATCATCGGAGCAATTAGTTTAACCCTAACACATGGATTGAGTGTTTGAGCGCTTAAGGGTTAACATAAATACATACATTTGCTTTAAAGGCAAAATAATTCTGGCTCCTTTAAAAAGTCAAGTGAGTCAAATAAGTCATTGATCTGAAGTTAACAGGGCTTTAGTAAGAAATTACAATCAGCTGGGAGGTAAGGCTGCTCTCAAAGGACTCAAGTAAAAAGCAGCTTCAAAACATGGTAAGAAAAAGTCAAGAAGTGGAGACCAGACAAAAGGAAAGTGAGAAAAAAAAAAAAAAAAAAAAAAAAAAGACTTGGTTATAGCCTTGAACAACAATAGGCTGAGGAAATTTGAAGTCATTTTAGCTCCCATCCCCACCACTAATTTAGCATCAGACTTTTAACAGCTGAGACCAAGCTGAATAGAGTAACTCAAAACTACAAGAGGGTCTGGAGTGTCCTGGTAAAGTAAAAAATAACTAAAATAATTGGAATTACATCTTTACAAAGTAATGCTTTTTGAATCTAGAAGTTATTTTATTTGTTTTCCACCTGCTTTATATAGCATTTGCAACCATAGTTGTGGTTTCACTCTACCTATAATTTTGCATTTTGCTTAAAAAAAAAAAAAAAAAAACCTGCCCAGACTTCACCACTATGCGATGTATGCATGTAAGAAATCTGTACTCATGACCAGGCGCACTGGCTCATGCCTGTAATCCCAGAACTTAGGGAGGCCGAAGTGGGCAGATCACCTGAGGTCAGGAGTTCAAGACTAACTTGGCCAACATGGTGAAACCCCATCTCTACTAAAAATACAAAAATTAGCCAGGCGTGGTGGCATGCACCTGCAATCTCAGCTACTCAAGAGGCTGAGGTGGGTGAATCGCTTGACCCCAGGAGGCGGAGGTTGCAGTGAGCTGAGATTGCACCACTGCACTCCAGCCTGGGCGACAGTCAGACTCTGTCTCAAAAAAAACCCAAAAAAACAAAAAACAAAGATCTGTACTTGTACCCTGTAAATATATAACAACTTTTAATTAATATACAAAAATAATTTTAAAAATAAATAATAGAAAAACAGTTTAAAAACCATGGAAAATGCATATGTTATTATTCAAACTTCAATGGTATGCACTCTTTGCTCCAGCCCAGTGCTAGGTAAGAAGTCCCTGTCTTCAAGGAGCACAATCTGATGAAGAAGGCTAGACAGCAAAAGGCCACAGGTATTCTGATGGGATTCTCTAGAACAGGTAAAGGAGAGAGAAAACAGAAAGAGGAAATAAAAATAAAACATTGGGAGGGTAATATGTTGATGTCATGTTTTTATAAATGTAGTCCCTGGTCAGCAGTGCTTGATGTGACTCCCCTGAGTGGTTCTCACACCCTCATGGGTTTCCACTGGCTACTTTTATTCCTGAGGATTCAGCTAACCCAACATTTTTAACAGTTGCCTAATATCCCACTGAGCAAATATGCCATCATTTACTTAACCAGTTTCCCACTTGAGGACATTTAATTAATTTTTGGTTTGGTTTGGTTTTGTTGTTTGCTATTATATAGTATAATGAACCTTTTTTGCATTCAGATTACATATTAGTTATCTATTGTCATGTAACACACAACCCCAAACTGAGCAGCTTAAAACAACATCACTTATTATTTCAGAGTTTCTGTGGGTCAGGAACTCAGGAGCAGCTTAGCTAGGTGGTTGTGGCTCAGAATCACAAAGTTGCTGTCCAATTGTCAGCTGGGGCAGTCACCTGAAGGCCTACCTTGGGGAGGATCTGCTTCCAGCTCAATCCCATCATTGCTGGGAAGCCTCCGTTCCTTGCTGGCTGCTGGAAACCTCAGTTCTTCACCATGTGGACCTTTCCATAGGCTGCCTAAGTGTCCACATAACATGGTAGCCAGCTTCCCCTAGAGCAAGTGGCCCAAGAAAGATACAGTGCCCAAGACAGAAGCACTGATTTTTTTTTTTCTTTTTTTTATCCAGAGGCAGGATCTCACTCAGGACAGAGTGCAGTGGCACCATCATTGCTCACTGCAGCCGGAAACTCCTGGGCTCAAGTGACCCTCCTCATCCTCTCAAGTAGCTGCACACCACTACACTCAGTTAATTTTTTTGTTTTTTGTTTTTTTTTTTTTTGGAGATGAGATCTCGCTATGTTGCCCAGGCTGGTCTCAAACTCCCAGCCTTAGGCAATCCTCCCACCTTGGCCTCTCAAAGTGCTGGGACTATAGGCATAAGCCACTGTGCCTGGCCTCTTATCTTTTATAACCTGCTCTCAGGAAGTGACATACCATGACTTCTGCTGGTCACACAGACCAGCCCTGGTATAATGCAGGAGAAGTCTAAACAAGGGTCTGAAAACCAGGACATATGATCTGGGAGGCTGGCTACTACAGTCATACACACACATACACACATGTCCACAAGTATACACACATGCATGTATGTATACTTGTATACATGTATGTTTGTATACATGTATGTATAAACAAAAATAACACACGTCTTTTTAAGACCACAGGATTACCAGCACATTGCCTTTTAACAAGTATCTACAAAGCATAGACACAATAATTTCATGTGCTATCCAATAGAAATGTTATCCACATAACGTAATTTAAAACTCAAAATTAGCCACACTTTAAAGGTAAAAAGAAATAGGTGAAAATAGTTTTAATATACTTTAACACAATATATCTGAAATATAATTTCAATATGCAATCAATGTTTTAAACATTTAGTGAGATATTTTACATTTTTTCACACTAAGCCTTGGAATCTAGGGTGTATGTTGCACTTACAGCATTTCTCAATTCAGCCACTACATTTCCATCAGAAATGCTCAGTAAGTATTTAAATTTCAAAAAGTTTACAGTTGAAAAGGTAGATTCACATATCTAAGTTGCTCCAATTATACCTACAAATTTTTAAATAAGTTGAGTATCAATTTTTAATTTTACATTAATTAAATGGCAATAAAATAAAAAATGTAGCTCCTTAATGTGCACTAGCCTCAGTTCAAGTGTGCAAAAGTCCCAGGTGAATAGAGGCTACCATACTGCTAACACTGTAGTGTGGGATCAAAGGGGATCTAGAGAAATGGTCTATGGCTAGTTATAGCACAGTGACACCAAAAACGCTAGAGGTCCTATCTTTGAAAATCCTTTGAGGTGGCGGGGCATGGTGGCTCACACCTATAATCCCAGGACTTTGGGAGGCCGAGGAGGGCAGATCACAATGTCAGGAGTTCAAGACGAGCCTGGCCAACATGGTGAAAACCCGTCTCTACTAAAAATGCAAAAATTAGCCAGGCGTAGTGGTGGGCGCCTGTAATCCCAGCTACTCGGGAGGCTGAGGCAGGAGAATCGCTTGAACCCAGGGGGGCGGAAGTTGCTGAGACGGCGCCATTGCACTCCAGCCTGGGCAACAAGAGCAAAACTCCGTCTCAAAAAAAAGAAAAAAGAAAATTCTTTGAGGCAATTAACTTATTCCACACTTTTAGAGCAAACTGGTTCATTCATCTAAAACCCTGATAAGAGCAAACCAAGCTCCAAAAATTAACTGTGCAAAATCAGTCAGCTAACATGATGAAAATACAGCTCCTATTTTCCTGTAGACTGTGGATTTAAAAATCTATGGGAAAATAAGATGATGAACATGTCTTATCTCAAGGTACAATTCTTATGCTAACCAAGTCCTGAGTTTCTAATAGCAAACTCTCTTGTAGACGTTTGTAAAACACTCAACTGGAATACTTTCAAATTTCAATCAAGTACATTTTGCTTCATGTATTTCTAGAAATTCAAATGTAAATAAAAGTGGGTTCCTCCCCCCAGTATCAAAAATGCATTAGGCAGATTTACAGGCCAGTGACTGGAAAACAAACTAAGTTCAAGAAACAATAGAGAAACATGTCATGGTGCATTGTTCAAACTTGATTTATTTCCAAACCACCAGTATACAAAATATCCTTCTCTTTATCCACTCAGCACACATAGACTTGACATTTCTCCCACAGGTATTTGCATAAAGCCAAAAACAAAGATTTAAACTACAAGAATTGTAGGTGTTATCAGGTAGAGGAGGTATTTTGTAGGACAAAGCACTTTCCTTCCTCTTACTACTGCATGTATCACTTCCTCCTGTATTTCTAAGCCAAGGACTGTTCAGTTGTTATCTGGATGTAACAAAGTTCTTGAGAAAGTAAAGATTCCTCTTTTTGCCATTGTACAAAAAATGTAACTCGTAATTCATCTTTTTTTTTTTTTTTTTTTTTTTGAGACAGGGTCTCGCTCTGTTGCCCAGGTTGGAGTTCAGTGGCACAATCATAGCTCACTGCAGCCTCAACCTCCTGGGCTCAAGTGATCCTCCCACTTCAGCCTCCCAAATAGTTGAGACCACAGGTGCACACCACACCATCTGGTGAATTTTTTTTATTTTATTTTATTTTTACAGACAGGGTTTCACTATGTTTCACAGACGGGTCTTGAATTCCGGGGCTCAAGTGATCCTCCCATCTCAGCCTCCCAAAGTACTAGGATTACAGGCACGTGCCACTGTGCCCAGTTATAATTCATCTTTCATTTACTCTAATGTATAGTCACCCAATGCATTATATATGCTTTTTAATATAGTATTGTACCTTGTGTCAATGTTTGTCTAGATGACCTTCATGCTCATCTGTATTAATTTTTCTGCCTTAGATTATAAAGTCCCACACATGAGGTCTTAGTCAATTTATTTTACTTTATACAGTTGGAAAGATATGGGAACACAGACATAAATGCCTCAAGTACATTTTGATGATTACCATGATGATGACACTGTTAAATAAATGGATTGCTAGCCTCATATAAAAAGTTAGAGGCATGAGTAACTTAGGAATCTGAGCTTATATATTACATTTTG
Organism: Macaca thibetana thibetana; assembly: GCF_024542745.1. Classification (NCBI taxonomy): domain Eukaryota; kingdom Metazoa; phylum Chordata; class Mammalia; order Primates; family Cercopithecidae; genus Macaca; species Macaca thibetana. Next base: position 22,227,273 of record NC_065586.1, on the reverse strand, counting down.
TTGCTCCAGATTCTAAGTTAAAAAAAAATTAGAAGATTTTATTAGCCAAGAGTTCCCAACTAAAAATATTACAAGAGGGGCCAGGCACATGGCTCAAGCCTGTAATCCCAGCACTTCAGGAGGCTGAGGCGGGCGGATCACAAGGTCAGGAGATCAAGACCGTCCTGGCTAACGGTGAAACCCCGTCTCTACTGAAAATACAAAAAATTAGCCGGGCGTGGTGGTGGGCACCTCTAGTCCCAGCTACTCGGGAGGCTGAGGCAGGAGAATGGCGTGAACCCAGGAGGTGGAGCTTGCAGTGAGCCGAGATCATGCCACTGCACTCCAGCCTGGGTGACAGAGCAAGATTCCATCTCAAAAAAAAAAAAAAAAATTACAAGAAACAAAAATACAAAAGAATCACAACTTTTTTACCAGCACCACACAAACTGAACCCTAAAAATAACCAACCAATTAGGTAACTACCAAGTAAAACAAGGTTATAATTAATTAAAATGTTCTTTTGTTTAGCACATTTGTTCTCGATGCCCAAAGAACATAGAGGGATATTTATTTTCACTTTATACCTTTTTCACTAGCACCTAAAAAAATACAAATATATTTGTGAAAATAAGTGTTAGGATAAAAATAAATGAAATATATAATATATGTTATCCCACATACCTCATTTGCCTCTATGTTTGTGTTCCTCAACCCCCACAATAGAAAAAAAAAGAAAGATAAAGCAGCAAAATATGTTACTGGAACCAACCGAAATCTATAGGCGTCAGTAAAGATGGCTGTCTGCAGGCCTTTAAAACAATTTTTAATTACCAGGCTCTAGTCCCTTCTCCCCATCCATTCTCCCTCTAAGAAAAACCAAAGTCCTTAGCTGTTATCTCTGATATTTGTCACGAATATTTGGGTTTTTTAAAAGTTAATTACTTTGAAAATTGCTAAGACTAGATTTTGTGTTCTCACCGTAAATAAGTAGGTGAGATTTTTTAATTAATTGCTGCTTCCTAAGCCTGTTCCGCACATTTAAGCTATTGATATTTGTACATGGGTGGCATGAGAAGAATATTCACAAAAATTCTGAATTTTAAACTTTTCATTTTATCATTTAATCATTTGATATAAGATAGAAAACAATCGGGCTGCCAGCTCATCTTGAGACCTTGCTTACATTATCTATCTAGTAAAGAGGATACAATCGACTCAATGTTTCCGTCATGTCCACATCAGCCAGCCCCTGCAAGCACTGCTCATCTCTGGCGCAGCAAGTTCATCTCTCAACTGCCACAGAGCTGGACAGAAATCAGGTCCACAAGAGAAGGAAGAGTCAACCAGGTGGAAAGCAGCCAACAGAGATTAGAAACAGAGGTATCTGGCAAGACTTTCACATATTACAAGGAGCCAAAAAAGAATGATGAGATCTTGTACACTTTCCTCCCTCACAGTGTAAAATGCAAGAATCTCTGAAAGTGCTGAGCAGTTGCCAAGCAGTTCCAGCATAAACTGCTATGTGACCAGAATAAATCCTTTAACCTCTCTACTTCAGTCTCATCATCTGCATGACAATCATATCAATAATTTAAAAGTTGTAGAATGTCTAATCAAATGTATTCCTCTTTGCCAGGCTTGAGATAAGCCAAAGTTTACCAAAAAGAAACACCTTTTTTTTTTTTTTTTTTTTTTTTTTTTAGCTAAAGTTCCCAAAATAAACATTTAAAAATCATTTTTGAGCCCAAATGTGGAAGACCATTCACACAAAACACTTCCGCACACTTGCAGCCAGGCTGCTGCTCTCACCTCAGTCCCAAGTGCTCTCATTGTGGCCCCTGTCTCCACAGAAGGCCATTCATTGGAAGCACTCTCCACAGAGCCGCAGGACTTGAGTCACAATGCCTGAGGGAGGCTGCTGGGGACCAGGGGAGGAAGGCCTGGGACCTCCTGCAGCAGACTCCCTCACCCACCTCCAGCAGATGAGCCATCAGCTGAGGAAGCCCAGTGGCTGGGGAATCCCACCATCCCTCCTTCCTTGCCTATCACGCTTCCAGCTGGCACAGGCTCTCGAGGCACCCTTTCCAAAAGCAAGACTATTCCTTGGAAACAGTGACAGATTTCATATTGGTTGAATAAATAAATATGTTAATAGAATAACTATACAATATATCTATTTACAAAACTGCACTTGTGCCCCTTACACTTATACAAACTTTTTAAAGTTTAATTTATAAAGTGGGTATGGTAAGAGATTAACAACAATAGCTAATAATAAAAGAGAAGAATTATAACAATAGACTAAAAAAAGTTGTGTGAATGAGGAAACAAAAGAAGAATTCTGCAGAGTGGGAAAGGGTTACAAAAAGTAAGAAAAGAGAAAGCCAATCTGAGAAGAATTTTACCTCAGCTGTCACTAAGGAGCAGGAAAAACTAGAAAGAAATCACTTATTTATCTGCAAAGTCAGAGGTAAACATTGCCATGTGTATTCAATAACTGGTGATTCAATCATAAAATGTAATGATATGATTTGTACACAGTTGGAAAAAAAAAAAAAACCCACCATTCTGGTTGTCAGCCTGAAGTTCCCTTTGTTTATCTGTAAAATGCTTCAAAATCTATACATAGAAATAAGTTTTAGAAGTTGTATTTTTCAAATAAGGAAAAGTCAGGTAATGCCCATTGGCTTCTCTCTATAATTATTTTAATTGTGTTTCCTATACACAGAACTTTTTCCTTCTATTGCCTTTAAAGGTACACATTATTTCTTTTGCATCTCAATTTAAGGTTTATATTTCTTAAACTGTCTAACAAACAGTTTTCCACTAATATTTATTAATCTCAATATATTTTGCTTTTAGGAAATCATAAAGAAATTAGGTTATTTTCAAAAAACAAACAAAACAAAAGCCAGACGTGGTGGTTCATGCCTGTAATCCAGCACTTTAGGAGGCCAAGGCAGGCAGATTATGAGGTCAGGAGTTCGAGACCAGCCTGACCAACATGGTGAAACCCCGTCTCTACTAAAAATACAAAAATTAGCCGGGCACGGTGGGGCGCCCCTGTAATCCCAGCTACTCAGGAAGCTGAAGCAGGAGAATCCCTTGCACCTGGGAGACGGAGGTTGCAGTAAGCTGAGATTGCACCACTGCACTCCAGCCTGGGTGACAGAGCAAGACTCTGTCTCAAAAAAAAAAAAAAAAAAAAAAAAAAAAAAAAAAAAAAAAAAATCAGGTTATTTGGGGGTAAATCCTCCATTTTCATTGATATGGATGTGAGTGATGACTTTTATTATTTACTAGGCAACAATTCCCTTTCCTTCTGAGAAATCTATGCAATAATGTCTTCTGGGAGCTTCTGGGTCCCAGGCCCCTAACTACTGTGAAATATTGAAATTCCAGTGGAAATTCCATGTGGGAGCCAGAATATAGCAAGAATTTGGAATGGGACCCCTAAGACAGATCCTGTTTATGAACTATAATCATTTTGCCCCAGACTCAACAAAATGAAGGGGTGGAAATGTTATCTATGGGGCACCTGCTTCAGAGAGTATCTATACAGTTGTCCCTCAAAGCTCTTTTCCAACGCTCATGTTATAATCTGTAATGTGTCCCTCTGGCATAAAAAAAACTTACTAAATACACTCTTGTAGTTCCCCATGATAACTAGTTTTTGATTTAAAACCCTGCTGTAGTTTTCACAATCAACATGTACTAAACAATAGTCTTAAGGTAAACATATTTGGAAAATCAAAATCTAGATTTAAGAAAATAATAATTTGTAATTTAATTCTGAATAATTCTAAGCATGACAACAGTTGTCTTTTTCAACTTGCCTTTATACTGTTTTATTTCTATTTTGTCTGTAATAATGTCACCATTTTAAGAACCAAATTAAATATAACCATAGGAGAGCCTCTTCCTGTTTCTGTTTTGAAGTTTTTCTTCAATACTGTTTCAGGAAGTATTTAGTGAAGCTGTATGGTATAGTAGTTAACATAGGCTTTGGAGTCAGACAGACTCAAATTCCAGTTCCATCATTAATATAATTTTGGATATCCTTTCTAAAGTCCACTTTATTTCTCCATTTAACAGGGAGAGTAATACCTACCCAAGGGTAACTGCAATCAAAATGAGATAATGAGTCTGAAGCACACAGCACAGAGCCAGGCATATACTAATTACTCAATGCACAGTAGCTAATATTTTAGACATAGACACACACTGAAAATCTGGAACATGAAGAAAAAATTCCTTAATTTTACCACCTTAGGAAAACAAACACGATTTTTTTGTAATTACATCCACATAAAAACTTATTTTTACATTATTATAATTGTAATACACAATTTTATATCTTTTTAAACATTATAATCACTTTTCCATGTTACCATGTAGGTTCATAATTACCTTTTAAATTTGTTGCCTGAGATTTCATTAAGTTCCATAATTTATCCACTAAATTTCTGTCAAATATTTGAGGTGTTTACAAATCATGCTATAATAACATTTTCATGAATATAGCTTTTCCACCCTGTGGAATTCTTTCCTTAGGATGAATTCTCAAAGCAGGCTTCTTTAGGGTAGCCATGATCTATTTCACAACTTTAATAGTTTTTTCAAACTGCTCTCCACCAGTTTATACAATTTGTAGTTCCTCCACCAATGTGCACACATGTCATATTGTCCACTCTAACCTTCAGTATTAATACTAATATGTTACATGTACTGAGTATTTCCATATGCCAAGCACTGATCTAAGTGCTTTACATGTATCACATCATCATCCTCACAACAAATCTCCAATGTAACCACTATTAGTCATCCTCTTCCGCAGATGAGGAAGCTAAGGCTCAGAAAGTTTATAAGCCATGTCCAAGGTCACACAGCAACTAAATGGTAGTATCTAAACTAAACTCAGACCCTGTCTAATGCCACGGTGCTCTTAATCACCTGGCTATATTGCTGCTTTACTCTTCTGCCACCACCCCCCACTCATATAACAGGTTAAAAAGATCTTAATTGATGTTTTTATATACAATTTGTTGATTACTAGCAAAGTTGATCATTTTTACATATGTTTATTTTAAAACTGTATTTTCGTCTTATGTTATTTGTTCATAAGCAACTTCTGTAAAGTGATGGGGAAAATTATGTTCCTCATGTACTTTTTACCAATTGGGTGCATCGACACAATCCTCTCACAAGAGGCCCAGGTCCCTTCTTTATGACCCCACTGAGCTGTCAGTTTATAGGAGAACATGCTCCTTCTCTTCTTCCTGCCCAGTATGAGTTGAATACCAATATTTTCCAGAAAGTTATGTCCATATCTCCTCAACATCACTCACTCGTGATACGTCTTCTGGTTGGTTTGGAACTCCCTATCATGAATGGGCAGGAAGACCAAATGACCCCAAGAGGGTGACTAACTAAAATAATTTTTTATTAGGTTGGTGGAAAAGTAATTGGGGATTTTGCCATTAATGGCAAAAACACTTTTGCACCAACCTAATAACTGAACCAATTTACCAAGGCCTTTGAGACTCAAGCCCACTCTCCCATCCCCTGCCACCCCTCTCTCCTTTTCTCCACCTCTTCAAATTTCCCTTCTGTGAGATAAAGACTGAAATATATAGGGTTTTTCTGTTTCTTTGTGAATATATGATCCAAACAACTTGGCCATCTTTCAAAATGTACTTCTCGTCACATACAGAAACATCATTAAAACCCCATCTATGTTTTACTAAGCAAAACTGGATTTACCTAATAAATCTGAATTGTAATAATCCTATTTTAAAATATGCTCGTGCATATTTTAAATTACCTGCATTATGTCTTGCAATATATCTAAGTGCCCAGGCTGCAGCCTCCTTGACTCCAGGGTCAAAATCTTCCAAGCATATGACCAGTGTATCCAGTGCTCCACAATCAACTATTGCCTGAGCTAGCTGGGGAGAATGTTTACCAACCGCTCGTAACACAAAGGCAGCTGCTTTCTTGTAGAAGCGCTACAAGGGTCAAATAGACAAAACTCAAAATGAATTGAGTACTTAGAAAACCAAAATCTAAAATAGACCAAAACTAGCATAAAAATAACATTAATGTAAATAAAGCTCAACAGCTTTTGAATATAAAAGATGAAAAACATCCTGCAAAATAATTTTGATTATTTGATGTGCCCTCATTGCTTCTGTTCAGTAACTAAACTGAAAACAAGGTATGTTTAACATTGTATTTCAAATGTTTTATCCTGAAGCATGCATTTGGAAATTGTATAAAATTATAAACATACTTTCCACAAATTCATAAAATAATGAGATTTTATGTATCTGCATTACACCAAAATGTATTGTTTGACCCTTGGGAACTCTTAGATTGTTAGCATGTGCAACTAAGCTCACTGTCAACTGACCAATTCATTTCCTTTACTTGCCCTCAGTCTTTAAGCATGGTAGGCCTTTCATGACCTCAACTAATCTTCCTGGTGTCCCCAATTATTCTGAAGTAACAACCATGTCCCAAAATGTGCTTACAGTCATCAAATAAACATAAAGGCAAAACATTAATGACATATTTTAAAACTTTTCCTGGCAAATAAATCAGCCAAACAATGGGATATAAGTTATTTTCTCTAGAAATCCTTTTTTTTTTTTTAAGATAAAAGCAAATTACTTACCATTTTGTAAATTTTAAATACTGCTTCATATTTATATTTCCTATAGACACATTGTGTCTGACTAAGGAATGAGTAAATAAAACTAAAACACAAGACTAACATGTTTCTCTTCACATCGCTAAAAAAATTAAATATATAGGAAATATGTGGCTGTGACACTCACTATGGTTTTATGCTTAGCATAATGACACAGTGATGGTCTCCTCTTTCTGTTATTAATAAAACCCACTTAATCCCCTATTTTACATTCTAAGTTTCTATTTTTTCACAGTGACTACTAAAAAGTGACTATTTGACTACAGCACCTGTTTTGAAAGCATTCTATTCACTTAGACTATAATATTGATACAATGAAAATTACAGGAGAAAAAAATACATCGAGTATATCTTAAACATAGTATACCTTAAAAATCAGTATATGTTGCTAATATAAGAAACATGCTATGTTAGTACTGATGTTTTTGATTTGACATATTTTCTTTAGTTTCTTAAATTATATAAGTAACCAAATTTCTACTAATTTACTCTAAATATTACTGTAGAGCTTTGAAGTAGGTTTCCATAGATTATTTTCTTACAAATGTGGGGGAAAAAATGGTGATACATTTATTTTCATTACTTTACTTTAGCTAATTTGACTTTTTATAGTGCAGAATTATCAAATTTACAGACCATTTATGGGTATCAATAGTCACTATTAATTACAGTGCCTATAACTCACACTTTCTGATCTCATTCCCTCTTTCTCCTAATTTTCACTTCCCCCAAATTCCTAACACTCTTCTCTTCCATTCCTCATCAAAAGAAAGGCCAAAAAAAAAAAAAAAAAAAAGTAAAACCACAGGACTTTGTACCTCATAAAGAAGAGATTAAATCTCCTGTGAGAAATGACTTAAAGGCTGGAAGGTGAGGGAGACAGAAGCTGGTGCAAAGGCTTCGTGTTTTCACTGCCTCCTCACTTTTCTGCTCTAGTGTTTTGTCTCTCTACAACTAATTAACATTCATTCAACTTAGAAAACTTCTACTGAAAATCTTCTACGTGGGATACCAGAATACAGACTCTGCTCTCAGAAGAAAGAGCTAAGAGTCCAAGAGGAAGAAAGTCCAACAGTATTTGATGATAGAAGGAATACCCACAAGAAAAATAAAATTTCTGTGACTCCTTGTAGAGCTATAACAGGCATTAGTTAAGTGACTCTCTGATCTATAAACATAAGGCAAATTTCTGCACCATTAGGATTTATTTTTATTCTGGCAAAATACACATAACATAAAATTTACCATTTTAACCATTTTAAAGTATACAAGTTAGTGGCATTTAGTGCATTCACAATGTTGTGCAACCATCACCACTGTCTAGTTCTAGACTATTATCATCACCCCAACTAGAAACTTCTTACAAATAAAGCAGTCACTTCCCATTCCCTTCTCCTTCCAGCCCCTGGCAACCACTAATCTGCTTCTGTCTCTATGGATTTGCATATTCTGGATAGTTCATATAAATGGAACCATACAATCTGTGGCCTTTTGTGTCTGGCTTCTTGCACTTAGCATAATGTTTTTATGGGTCATCCGTGGTGTAGCATTTATCAGTACTTTATTCCTTTTGTGACTAATAATCCATCATATGGATACACAACATTTTGTTTACCCATTCATCTGTTGATTGATTTAGGTTGCTTTCACCTTTTGGCTATTGTGGATGCTGCTGCTATGAACATTTGTGTGCAGGCTTTACTGAAGCATCTGTTTTCAATTCTTTTGGATATATAACTAGGAATAGAATTGCTGAGCCACGTGGTAAAAATGTTTCACTGACTGTGGACCTGCCAAAGTGTTTTCACAGTGGTTGCCCCCATTTTACATTCCTACCAGCAATGTATGAAAGTTCCAATTTCTCCATGTCTTCACCAACACTTGTTATTTTCTTTTTATTTTTTTATTATGGCCACCCTAGAAGGTATGAAGTGATACCTCATTGGGGTTTTGATTTGCATTTCTTAATGACTAATGCTGTGGAGCATTAGTTTGTACATATTCTTCGGAGAAATGTCTATTTAATTCCTTTGCCTATTTTTCAATTGGCTTGTCTTTTTGTTACACAAATACGAATTTAATCCCAAAGATATGTCAAGAAAGCTCTATCCCTAGGTTATGATAAACTAACAGAATAGAATGAACAGTCCAAAACCTACCTGCAAGTGGTCCTTAGCTACTGTGGAAACCAAATAGCTGGCACTGTATAGAAATAGAAAGTGGTACCGGATAGGAGGGGGGAAAATGGGGCACTTTTAGGTAGTGCTTAACAGAGTTGACATGCCTATAACTTGGTAAAAAAAGATTTCTCAAACCTTCCATTACACATACTTATTCTCTTCCTCTTTTTGGTTGCTTCTCTAGCCCTTGCCTCAAGGCTGTCTCTCACTATTTCCCTTAACTTGGTTTCACCAGCATATAAGGATTGCTGAGATCAACTATTTGCCTAGGGTCTACATACTTCCCTAAGACAGATCCGATAGCATTGTTTAAAACTACCATATATAGAAATACTGCTTTATGTATAATTCCCCCCTAAAAAATCTGTTTTCTCTTTATATTATCAATAATAGATAAATGGTGGTTATTGGCACCAAAGCAAAATACCCTAAAAATACGATTACATGCAGCTCAGAGAATTGGAGATTTTGTTAACCCCCTAATAATTCTGATGCCTACAGGCTTGCAACTGTATCCAAACTGTCACATTTTTAAAGATCTAAAACAAAAAACATATAACTAGTTTTTTAAAATTCTTACATTCTGTTCTGCCAATGAATAAACAAGCTGTGGAAGAATATCGCACTTCACAACAGCTTCTGCTAGGTCATCATTATAATTGGCCAGTCTCCCAAGAGCCAAAGCAGCAGTCTGTTGAATTGTTGGGACCACATCCAGAAGAAGAGTTCTCAGCAAAGACATTACACCTGAGTTAAATTATGAAAGAATAGAAATCAGAAAAATTAAAATTAAAAAGCAAAAATACAATTCAGCATATATGCAGACAGTAAAAATAAAGGGAAAAAATTAGTAAAAACAAAACTATTCACTAAAAACTAATGGAAATTTAGAAGTACCTAACTGGCCAAGACACAGAATAATACAAGCTATAATTATTAAACATGCAGTACAGCATGGAAATAAGAAAGGCTTTGGATTTAGGTAACAATCCCTGATTCAGCAAGTCCTGTCTATATTACCTGATAGGGTTATCATGAGGCATGCAGAGAAAGGTTGTAGACTATGCTATGATGTCTAGCACAAAAAAGATAGGGCTCCCCCCAGACTTTGCAAATCTTATCTTTCAAGGCTCATTTCAAGGCCTCACCTGCATATTACCTCTAAATAAATGTCTTGGAGATGAGGAAGCATATTACTAGTGCTCATCATATTCATCCAAGGGTTGAATGCATAGTAGGTATATCATCATCATCACCACAACAGCAACAAAGTAAAAGTAGCTTATATTTATCAAGGACTTATTATATATAAGCACTGTTCTAAGGACTTTTTTCTATAATAATTCATTTAACTTTTATAACAAAACTATGAAGCAGGCCCTACTATTATGTCTATTTTACAGATAAGAAAATGGAAGCTAAGAAAGGTTGTCACACAACTAATGAATGGTGAAGCAAGGTTATATACTTCATACATTTTTCATTGATAATTGTTAAATAACACATATTGAAAACTGAGGAGGTGGGAAGAGAGATACCAATAGTATTTGTATTGTGGTCATTATACTGGATATTCCAGCTCTATTAACTTTGCCTTACTGTAAAATCTGCAAAAGAGTATACTGCTATTTCTGTTTTAATGATGCTGTTTTAGTCTAAGATTACAAGAAAGGTAATGACAGAATTCAAACTATAACAAAGTACCCCTTGACTTTCTACACTTTAATTTACACCAGTCTAGTCAATTAGATATCATTAAATCTTTTCTTTAAAAACGTATCCCAGTTATACACAAAAGCAAATATTACCAGTATTCTTTTATAGTATTATATGCAGAAACATTTGAAATAGAACAAAAAGAAAACTTTTACAGTAACATCTAAACATTTGATCTTAGCCAAAGGCTGAGAAGCCATTATAGTAACACTTAGGATTAGACTAAAATAAAAGAGTACTAGCAAATAACGTAAGCAGAGAGCAGTGATGCTTATCACAGACACATTTAATGATGTGACCTATGGATTTTCCTAGTTTCCAGTTTTACTTAGTCATTAGTTTTGTGCCTAAGTTGACTAGGTTAGATCATCTTCTATCACCTTTGCAGGTGTGAATACCACGAAGGCTGGTTAGCACTGCAAGCACACAGAGGCCCCTGCCCACACTTGGGTCATAGCTCATGTTCAACAAATCCAGTGTTCATGGGTGTTGCTTATATATTATTATCTATACTGTTTGCTAGAGATAATTTCTGAAATATCTCACAACAAAAGTTTACAGCACAGAACAAGGTATTAGCATGACTACTCAATGTTATAACATAGGTTATTTCAGGAAAGGTGGATTTAAAACAATTATCCATCTCTTTGTAGTTTGCTTTATTACTTGATTCATTGTTGTTGTTGGTTTTTTACTGGGTAAAATACAAATAAAACAAAAATTACCATTTTAACCATTTTTAAGTTTACAGTTCAGTGGAGTTAAGTACATCCACAATGTGTGACCATCACCACTAACTGCCAAACTGTTTTCCACAGCAGCTCAGCCACTTTACATTCCCATCAGTAAAGTACCAAGGTTCCAATTTCTCTACATCCTCACCAGCACTTGTAATTTTCCATTTAAAAAAAAAATAACAGCAGACTGGGCGCGGTGGCTCACGCCTGTAATCCCAGCACTTTGGGAGGCCGAGGCGGGCAGATCACGAGGTCAGGAGATCGAGACCATCCTGGCTAACACAGTGAAACCCCGTCTCTACTAAAAATACAAAAATAATTAGCCGGGCATGGTGGCGGGCGCCTGCTGGTGGGCGCCTGCAGTCCCAGCTACTCGAGAGGCTGAGGCAGGAGAATGGCGTGAACCCAGGAGGTGGAGCTTGCTGTAAGCCGAGATCGTGCCACTGCACTCCAGCCTGGGTGACAGACCTAGGCTCCATCTCAAAATAAATAAATAAATAAATAAATAACAGCCATCCGAATGTGGATGAGGTAGTGTCTCACTGTGATTTTGATTTGCATTTCCATAGCACTGATAATGTTGAGCATCTTATCTGCTCATTGGCCATTTGTACATCTTCTTTGAAGAAATGTCAGGCCAAGCCCTGTGACCATTTTTGAATTGGGCACAGGGTTTGGCCTGACATTGTGTTGTCATTATCATCAAGCATTACACGTTTTCATTTTTTGTTTTTTGGATTTTTGTTTTTTTTTTTTTGAATCATAGCTTTGCTCTGTTGCCTAGGCTGTAATGCAGTGGTGCAATCATGGCTCACTGCAGCCTCAACCTCTCAGGTTCAAGCAGTCCTCCCACTCAGCCTCACAAATAACTGAGTGCACCATACCTGGCTAATTTTTTCTATTTTTTGTAGAGATGGAGGTCTCACTATGTTGCCCAGGTTGGTCTCAAACTCCTGGGCTCAAGAGAACCTCCCATCTTGGCCTCCCACAGTGCTGGAATTACAGGCATGAGCCACTGTGCCTGGCCTTACTTCATATTTTTTATAACAAATATGCACTATTATAATTAAAATAAGTCAATACTCTAAAAAAGAAAATCTAAATTTGTTAACATATATTTAAAGTTTCATAATAAATGCATGAATGAGGTAAAAAAAAAAAAAGTATGCTTAGAATAGCTTTAAAGAATCACAATTAAGTTTCATGTTATTTTTTCCTGATTATTCTGGGCTTTTTATTTTGTTTTTGGGGATATATATATATAATTTGCCCACTTGATATGTTTATGTAAAGGCAGTGGTTTATCATCTTTTGAAATTTTTCATATTGAATTATATTTTGAATTAAATCTAAAGAACTGTGAACACATATTAAGGATTTAAGAATGAATTAATTTACCTGGCATTCTAATACTTAATTATAAGTGTTTGTTATAGTATTTAATCTACCACAAATCTCCCAATTTTAAAACATTTTAGTTTATAATTAGGAAGTAAAATATTTTGCCCTCTCAAAAAGGTATTAACTATTCCATATACCCAAGGGAGTATTTGTTTTTTCTTTTGAGATGGAGTCTCACTTACTCTGTCACCCAGGCTGGTACCATCTTGGCCCACTGCAATCTCTGCCTCCCAGGTTCCAGTGATTCTTCTGCCTCAGCCTTTTAAGTAGCTGAGATTACAGGGATGCACCACCATGCCCAGCCAATTTTTGTATTTTTAGTAGAGACGGGGCTTCCCCATGTTGGCCAAGCTGGTCTCAAAACTCCTGAGCTCAAGTGATTTACCCACCTTGGCCTCCCAAAGTGCTGGGATACAGGCCTGAGCCCCCACACCTGGCTGGAATTCTCTTTATTATATATTTTCTCCATGTTTATATTGCATCTGGCTCATTAAATACTAATATAAGGCCAATAAAATGACTTATAATTCTCTCCCTTCTATTTCTATATCCAATGTCAAAGTTAGGCTTATATGTGAAATGTTTCTGCTCTATTATAATTTTCCTATATTGTTTAGTTTAGACAGTAGCACAGTGAGAATTCTGAAAAATTTTTAAATCTACAAATTTATGTAAATAAAAGCTAAAGTGTCCATTTGAAATATCTGTTGGAATAACCTTATTCAATAAATGACCTTCAATAAGGTCATTTTTATTGGAGAAGAAAATAAATTCTCAAAAATAGTATCCCAAATTTCTAGTCCTTAAATTGCCTCTTAGTGTTTCATAATTATCAGTCCCCATATGCTTCTCTTCCTCTAAAGAGACATGTTTTTACCTCTTACACATATTAAACATGGAGACTTTGTTATTCTAACTACAAGTTCCTCTTAAAAATACAGATAAATATTCAAGGAAACTGCAAAAAAAATGGTGACAATGGAAGGAAGGAAGGAAGGAAGGGAGGGAGGGAGGGAGGGAGGGAGGAAGGAAGGAAGGAAGGAGGAAGGAAGGAAGGAAGGAAGGAAGGAAGGAAGGAAGGAAGGAAGGAAGGAAGGAAGGAAGGAAGGAAGGAATATAAAAAGAAATTTTTCTTACCTGCCTGTCCATTAAGTAGCCAGAAATCCATGGTGAGTGAATGCATGGAAATTTACAGTTCACAAATTAAAGTAGTCTGAATAGTTGCCACAATATCTGATAAACAAGGCCTCTAGTATGGAGCAAATGACATCACTGGGGTTCAGCTGAAGGACTCAACATATACTATGTAATATTATATTCAATACTAAAAATAATTCACATATCAAACTCAATTATCTATAAAAACAATTGTCTGCTCTATGAAAACTGATGAAAGTATGTGAAAATATTTTTGAAATTTAACTTAAAGATAAATCTTTACAATGCTCCTATACACATAATTTATAGCTTTGAGTTCTTGTCTATTTTTCTTATTCTAGTGCTATACTGAAAACACTACTTTTGTTTTTGTTTTGTTTTGTTTTGCTTTGTTTTGTTTTGTTTGAGACATGGTTTTGCCATGTTGCCCTGGCTGGTCTTGAACTCCTGGACTCCCAAAGTATTGGGATTACAGGTGTGAGCCACCATACCTGGCCTGAAAACACTGCTTTTAATTCCCACATTGCAATCCAGTTATGAAAACAACAAAAACAAGAAGCCACTCAAAAACAAACAAACAAACAAATAGTCACACTGATCCTGTCCACAGTCATTCATTCAAAAAAGATATCAGGGCTAACCATGCAGCAAGCAATAGGAATAATATATGACTTAAGGTTTCTTGACACCTACTGTCAAGAAACCAATAGTCTAGTGAAGGAGATTATAAAATACCCTCAAAACAATCACAACTTTTTCATTTAATTTGTTATAACACAATGCAGGCCAAATTATTTTATTTTGCATACCAGTGACATATAGAAATCATCAGGAAGAAAATGTCAAGTTTTTCCAATGACAAAAAATACCTCATTCATTCTTATATTTCAAGCATATAATTTATATACATATTAACTCAGTCTGCTGTTTTACAAAGACATTTAACATTGCAACTTTGTTCCTTTAAAAACAAGTATTGCCCCCAACAAGTTTACCTATGTAACAAATCTGCACATGTACCCCTGAACTCAAAATAAAAGTTAAATGAAAAATAAAACAAACAGTATCTGCAAACTGGGCCTTCAGTCCACTTATGTCATAGTAAAGTTATCTTGTTGCCCTGGTTACCTCTAACCTGCTCTGTTAATTTTTTTTATCGTGGCAAAATATACATAACAAAATTTATCAATTAAACCATTTTAAGTGTACAATTAAGTGGCATTGAGTACATTTACAGTGTTGTGCAACCACCACCACTATCCATGTCCAGAACTTTTTCATTATCCCTAACAGAAACTCCATACCCAGCTGGGTGCTGTGGCTCATACCTTTAATCCCAGCACTTCGGGAGGCTGAGGCAGGAGAATCACTTGAACCAGGGAGGTGGAGGTTGCAGTGGGCAGAGACGGTGCCACTGCACTCCAACCTGGGTGACAGAGTGAATGAGACTCCATCTCAAAAAAAACCAATCATAAAGTTATAAAATATGTTAGATATTTGTTACTATAAATTTTACAAAGCTTTAAAAATTCAAATTCCAATAATATCCTTCATTTTAATCTAAAGCTACATTCTATGCAACCACTTACTATGAAACTGCTACTACAGTTCATTCAAGTTTTACAACAAGTGATTTTTGCACAAAATTAACCAATTACACAGTAAAGGATTCACCTTTCACTGTCAATATTACCATCTGACTCAGGCATTCTTTCTGGGGTCCAATAAGAAAGAATATAATAGAAACTTCATGCTTTACAAACAGAAGGAAGCTTACATGACTGCCCATGTTGAGAGACAACAGAGTAAGGTGGTTAAAAGCATTAATCTAGAGGAAAACTAATTAGGTTTAAATCTGGACTCTGCCACTTCTTAGCTGAGGGATCTTGGCAAGACTACTTAACATCTCTGTGCCTCAGTTCCCTCAAATTCTAGGACTACTCACACAGTTATTGTAAGAATTAGATAAAATTTCTAGGCCGGGCGCAGTGGCTCAAGCCTGTAATCCCAGCACTTTGGGAGGCCGAGACGGGTGGATCACGAGGTCAGGAGATCGAGACCATCCTGGCTAACACAGTGAAACCCCATCTCTACTAAAAAATACAAAAAACTAGCCGGGCGAGGTGGCGGGCGCCTGTAGTCCCAGCTACTCTGGAGGCTGAGGCAGGAGAATGGTGTGAACCCGGGAGGCAGAGCTTGCAGTGAGCTGAAATCCGGCCACTGCACTCCAGCCTGGGTGACAGAGCAAGACTCCGTCTCAAAAAAAAAAAAAAAAAAAAAAAAAAAAAAAAAATTTCTAAGGTGCTAGGAAGATTAGAACAAAATAAACACCATCAAGTGCTTGATAAATAAAAATGCTAAAGAAATCAGTTCCCTAAATTTACTATATTTTCATCAACATAATTTTATTATTAGTGAATGACTCATTAATTAATACCATCCATTGTAATGAAAAACTATTAAAAATTCAATGGCCCCTGGGGAATTCTTGAATTGGTTGATTTGGTTTCTTCCAGCCTTTGTTGATTATATACCTCTGGCCATTGTTCCTGCATTTGATTAAGAAATCACAGATTTTGGTATCACATATCTATTTGCCTTGTTTTCTTGAAATACTTCTTCAGACATAAAGTCAATTGTGATTTAGGGTGTTATCCCTTATAATACACAAAAAGTCCTGTAATTTATTTAAAGTGTCAGAATGAATCACAAAAAGTATGGCCTTTTTACATAGAATTCAACTGTAATAGTAAATAACTTAAGAAATAATTCCCCATGGGAAAGCAACACAGGGGAAATGACACTGAAGATGAGATCTGAAGGCTCTCAGGCAGACTTTACCTCCCTGCTGAAAAACTTGGAGGGGATGGAGAGAGGAAGGATCGAAGAGTATCGCACCCAGAAGGAACTATATAAACAAAGAGCAAAAACAGTTTGATATGTTGACAAAACTGAGAATGCAGTGTGACTATAGTGCAAGAAGGGAGACAGGAAGCTGGAGAAAGAAGGCTAAGAGATAAATAGAGACAAAAGTCCTGAAGTATCCATAAACTATTTTAAGTATTTTGAACTTTATCTGAACATTGATGTCAGTGCAGTAACAGGATCAAAATCACAGTTTGTAAAGAAGGATCACTCTGATTACAGTGGGGAAAAAGGATGACAAGGGACAAGATGAGAGGCAGGGAAGACCACTTAGGAAACTATCATAGCTACCGAGCCAGATATGAAGATAGCCTGGAGAATGGTAATGGCAAAAGGAAAGGTGAAAGTGAAAGGTCTAAGGAGATATTCAGAAGACAAACTGATTATTGGAAAGGAATCAGTGGTATTTCCAAGTTTCTGCTTTGGTCAAAGGATGTACGGTTGTTGCCCACTGTTGAAGAAGCCTCCATAAATTCATACTGGCTTGAAACATAAAATGGGAGGAGTGAGGCAGCTAGGAGGTTTACTTGGGATCAGATCAAATTTGGCTGTAGGCCCAACTAAGATTTTCTGATTTTATTTTAAGGGGAATGGAAAGTCACTGGGGAGCTTTACTGTTTGCCCCACTTACTCTCAGGGAAATTAATAAAAATGAAAACTTTGAATAATTCCAGGTCCACCATGTATAGCTGTGCAGGATGTGCACTGCACAAATCCAAGGAATGCCATTCACATAGATTGATATAAATGGCACCCCTGAAGTTGTGCAAAGCACAGCACAGCAGCCATCCTTGACACAGCATGTTATATGGTTCTCCAGTTTGTGTGAATAAATGTCTTATATCCCGAGTAAAATAATAAACCTCTCTAGGCCAGAGCTTATGTTTTAAACTTCTTTTCTATTCTTCAAGTGACCTAGCATAGGTAATTTGTAATTTGTTCTCAATATACAGCTAGCCCAACACTTGTGGTAATGGACCTAGAAACCTTCATCCACTTTGATTTTACTACTACAACCATTACATAGTCTCCTGTTACAGTGTAAGTCTAATTATACTCACCAACCTTACTCTAATACAGTTTTAAATATTTCTATAACAAATTATGATATTTATATGACAATTTTTACTGAACCAAGTTTCACGACACTGATGAATTGTATAACATGATCTCATTTCCTTCACTGGTCATTTTTTACTTAAAATTATTTGTGTTCCTCCCCTGCCTGTTTTTAGAATAAGAATTTTCAGGCCTTGATTTGGTTTCTTCCAGCCTTTATTGATTATCTACCTCTGGCCATTGTTTCTGCATTTGATTAAGAAATCACAGATTTTGGTATCACATATCTATTTGCCTTGTTTTCTTGAAATACTTCTTCAGATATAAAGTCAATTGTGATTTAGGGCATTATCCCTTATAACACACAAAAAGTCCTATAATTTATTTAAAGTGTCAGAGTGAATCACAAAAAGTATGGCCTTTTTACATAGAATTCAATTGTAATAGTAAATAATTCAAGAAACTATTATGAGCAAGAATAATCTATTTTCTCCTTTGAAATTTATTCTCATTAGCTATAGTATCTTCCAAGTTTTGTTTGGTGATTCAGTGTTGATTCAGTTGTTTGTGAGGAAAGGACTACCATACCTGATATATCATTTTGAGTGGGAAAGGCTGAGAGGAAGATGGGATGGGGACCAGCACATCATAAATTCATTCACTTATTTAGCAAACACTTATATAGCATTTCCCATGTACCAGGTACCTCTCTAAGAAATTTACAAATAGTAACCCATGTAACCCACATTACAATCCAGTGAGGTAGATGCTCTTCATGGCTCGAGTCTATGCTCTCCCGTTTCTCCTCCCTGCTGTCTATTACAGCCCATTTGCCAAGAAAAACTGGCCTATGAGCCAGGTTTGGAACGTATACCAAAGGGTATAGTCTGTTGAATTCATATTATTTCTACCATTAGCATTAATCATAACTGTCTTCCATTGGTACTGTATGAAACCAAAATTTAATTCATTTTTTCAGTGCAACTGTCTGACTCTTTTCTTTTTTTTTCGAGATGGAGTCTTACTCTGTCACCCAGGCTGGAGTGCAGTGGCACGATCTCAACTCACTACAACCTCCGCCTCCCAGGTGCCTCAGCCTCCTGAGTAGCTGGGATTATACGCACCAACCACATCTGGCTAATTTTTGTATTTTTAGTAGAGATGGGGTTTTACCACGGTGGCCAGGCTGGTCTCGAACTCCTAACCTCAGGTGATCCACTCACCTTGGCCTCCCAAAATGCTGGGATTACAGGCGTGAGCCACCGCGCCTGGCCAGCTGTCTCTTGATTAGGTCCCAGCCATCACTATCTGTCTGTGAGATTCTCAACTGAGTGAGATTTAGAACATGAAAGCTATGCAAAGTTGGATTTGCATTATGCTCTAGATAAAATGACTGGAACTTAACATATTTACAATTACATGAGGGAAATATAAAATGGGCTTTTACTATACTTTTCAAATGAACGTGTTAGTTCCACATATCCAAATCTTTCTTTCCAGCTCTCTCTCTCCTGAGCTCTAGCACTGTACATCACCATAGTCACTGACACATGGATATCCCAGACACGCTTCAACCACTGAAGAGTAAAATCACCATTTCTCTCTGCTCTTTGCATCCTTTCTCTACAGATGAATGGTGCTAATGTGTCCAAGCAACCAGAAGTCCAGGAGTCATCTTGAAGTAATCTCTCACCTTACCTGCCCCAACCCCTACTCCTGAGTCACCGAGTCCTGCAGATGTTACCTCTTTAATATGTCTTATCCAACATGACTGCTATAGCAAAAATGAGCACCCACTCTCCTGATCCTGATTTAACCCCCTCCTATCTATTCTCCAAAACACTGCTAAAATTGCCTTTCTAAAACACAAAGTGGATCCCATGATTCTCCCAATTAAAACACTTCAATGTCTTTCCATCAATTTCAGGAGAAATCTAAACTTCATATGAGGCCCTTCATAATTAGGCTTGTTTCTTCTCCAACCATGACTGACTCTCCTCTCCTTGCCCTATTATCCTGAGCTCCAGTCATATTAAACATCGGCCTTTTCCATCGGCACAACCTTTTCTCTTGTCTTCGTGCCTTTACACATAATGGTCCCTCTACCTGAATGCCATTTCATCTGGCTAACTCGCAGGAAATTCAGCACAGTATCTGTGTGATTAGATACCTCCTCCTAGATGTCCCCCTTGAACGATATCCCTCATTCCCAAATCTTGAGTAAGGTGCCCTTCGAATAAACAATAATCTATTTATATGTCTCTCCATTAGCAAATAAGCCACTTAAGCACAGGGACTATGCCTCCTATTTTTGCAGGGTCAGCATCTAAACATCCATCTGGCACTTGGACACTCAATAAATGTTAATTGAATAATGAATAAACCAGCTGTGAAAATTAATGTGCAATTTTATCTCTTTTCTGGTAAATTTTAGTTAAAATAAAAGCAAAATCGGTAATATTGTGTTCACAGTTATTTTCTTTTTAGATACAAGAAGTCAGGTACGTACATAGCACTATTAACATAAATTCATAAAGCTTTAAGGAACTCAAGTGGATCATTCAAACTGTTTCCTCACCTAAAATCACCCCATATCATGTAGACAAAACTCTATTTTAATTTGAAAGTCTTTTTAGAAAGCTGCCAATGTTGAATTAGTCCTGTGTTCTTTTACTAATGTGTTTTCTCTTTTACAGTAAATACCTAATTACATCCATCTGTTTGCAGAAGACTGAAATCAGGAATGGGGCAGCACAGAGAATAAACAGGACAGTACTAACAGGATTATCTGCTCCAAGAGTTTTCATGGGTAACATGTCAAGAGAAAATGTATGGAAAGCAATCAGTTTGAAAAATCTATCTTTAGATAGAATTAATGTTTTATTTTACTCACACTTCACTACTCTAAAATATTTGAAATAGTTTACTCCAAAATATTAATATATGTATACAAAGGTACGTACACAGTACCATCTCCCCTATGTAGTGGGGAGGAGAACTGATATTTTATCAGAAATGTAGGTTAAAGATAGCTGCTGTAACTGAGTTCTGAACAGAGCACTGTTTCCTGACAGCAAAAGTAAAAAGGAAAACATTTTGTGAAATAAAAATAAGCAGGAACGTTTTTCCTGAGATTTCATATCTAGCACCTATATATTATATATTATACCTATACCATGTAATACTTAATAAATATTTTGTTGCCAGGTGTGGTAGCTCACGCCTGCAATCCCAGCACTTTGGGAGGCCCAGGCGGGCAGATCACCTGAGGTCAGGAGTTCAAGACCAGCCTGGTGAAACCCCATCTCTACTAAAAATACAAAAATTAGCCGGGTGTGGTGGCACATGCCTGTAATCCAAGCTACTAGGAAGGCTGAGGCAGGAGAATCACTTGAACCCTGGAGGTGGAGGTTGCAGTGAGCAGAGATCGCACCATTGCATTCCAGCCTGGGTGACAAGAGTGAAACTCCATCTCAAAAACATAAATATTTGTTGAATATATAATTATATCTTCATATTACAAATTTAACAAGATAGACAATGTCTTCACAGATTTATAGCAGCTACTGGAAAATCTAAGCATCTATTTCTTAAAATAATCCCTCAATTTTTTAATAAAAGGGGGATATATTATTAAACTAAGTCTACAAAGACATTTATATGGGAAACTAATATAATCTAGCCTATGAATATACTTTAATAGTGATTCTAACTTGACACAGGTATAGAACACAGAATATTTAGAAAATTGAATAGAGATCATTTCATTTAGACACATACACATGCGCGCACACATGTATCACTTGTTTCAGCAAGACTTTTAACAGAAACTGAATAAACAATAAATTTCAAATTGAGCCATCCTTATGAAAGAAAGCATGGAGTATATGGGAAAATCAAGATTTAACTTTGAAAATTAGGGAGGCCTGATTTGTATTCGCACAGGCCATTCCACCCACTACAAGACAAGGCCAAATTTTTTCTCAAGATGTAGCCCTGAATTTCTCCTAAGGCCAGTACAACCACTCAATAGACATCCCAAAGTTCTGCCCCCATGAACAAAAAGTACTTCACACAAAGCATGATTAAAAAGCAAGAAATGTTAAGTATATACTCACATCAATCAATCAACAAACACCAAGTGCCTCTCACTTCACTGTATTCTACCCCTGGGTATTCTCAAAAGTCCAGGAGAGCAGTCAGTGAGTCACAGGCAGCTGACGGCCCAGGGCTCTGAAAAATTCTCCTCTAGCCTGCACTTCATGCAGACAGGGTCTCAGTCCAAGGTAGTCTCTGCAGGACTACCTTGGTTCCCAACTTCCGGTGGATTACAAACTTTCCTCTGGGTGCATTTAAAGAGCTCCTGGTTTGATAAGATTCTAATTAGAAGCCCAAGGAAGCCTAAAGGCCCTCTGGAGTTCTGAGGCCAGCTTAAACACTAAATACTACTCCCACTCCCTCAAACCTGCAGGAATTTATCAATTAAAGTTAGCCTTCTGTATCTGGCCTCCACTCAAACTCCCACAATAGTCCTCAAGGAGACCTCCAAAGCCACCAAATTTCCCAGTTATTGGACAGCCATTGGTACTCAAATACCTAAAGACAGCACTTGTTTCAACAGTTAAAACCAAGGTTTATTAGGAATTCCTAGAATCACATAAAATAGTTTACTAATACATACAAGTTAAGGTAGAAAGAGCACAAAATGAGGCAGTATTAAAAATGAGTTCTAGTTCCAGTTTGGGCCCTAACTCACTTTGTGAAGAGAACAATTATCCAACCTGTGGATGTGAAAACAATTACTACTTCAAAAAACTTTTCTTCCTCATTCAGCTACTCCTTCCTTCATCCTATTTAATCATTTTGATTTTGCTATGCATGGAATTTATGCATAGCATAATGGGGTTAATGGGGTTAGTAGGGAAAACAGAAATACTGGGAGCAAGGGTAGCATAAATCGAGCGATTTAATTTACTGTGAGGGTTCAGGCAAGATTTCCTTGAGGAATCAGCACCAAAACAGAGCCATAAAGACTGAGTAGAAATTAGTTAGTCAAATAAGTATAGGGAAAGATTCCAGGCAGAAGTGCAAAGGTCCTGAAATCTCATTCAAATGTAAAGTAGGATTATGGCATACCTAAATAACTTTTCAAAAACTTTTGAAAATATCAAAACTTTAATCTGTAAAATTTAACCTACAAAATTTGCTATTTGTAAGCCTCACCTTTCTTATAGGCTCATCTACAGCTTGGATTTTTTTTAATTGTCCATTTTTTTTCTAAGGAAACAATGAGAGCCTAACCCTGACTATTATTTTCTACTATGTACCAGTGCTTAGCTAACAAAACAGATCAATGCCCATGTAGGAACAGTGGTTTGGAACACTGAATAAAACTCTGACTTAAGCTTTTGTTTTTAGAACATATTGTTTGGTGCATACAAAATCAGAATGTGTATAGTTCCCTGGCATATTTTCCACTTAAGCATATGTAACAAACCTCTCTATCCCTATCTTTTAAAAAGAAGTTAGTGTTTTGAGTTAATTATCGTTCACATTCACAACTGCTAAGACTCTTTTCATAGCAAAAAAAAAAAAAAAGGTCAAACTTAAATAGCATGATTGGTTTAATTTTTTGTAGTTGCTTTGTTAATTTTCTTTTGTTTCAATATCCTTTGAAACAGCAGGTTTGTAAGAGGATCATAACACATGTACATATCAAGGTATGTCTTAAATACATGATAAATGCTTACTCAGGGTTTTTCCTTCTCATAGCATATTAAGGGGCACTAGATAGTTAATCTGGAGCTTTTATCCTGCTCCAGATACATGTAATCTAAAATTACTTTATGTCAACAACATATTTGACTTATTTTCTTGAATGCTGAACCCATTAAATTGACTCAATCTGAAAATTAGCTTCATACAGGTGCACATGTAAAGTGTTATACAAACTTATTTATTCCTACTCTTCTGAAAATGTTCATAACTACTGATTTGCTGTGTTTTACTATAGGTTGTAATATGTGAAATTTTGAGTAATATTTTAAACTTTACCCCACTTATATAAATAGCTGGTTCAGGAAAAGTTTATTTTATACAGCTAAGTTTAAAAGTCATTTTCTTGGAGCTTTTATTAGTGTATTTCGAAAGACCTCCTAAACAGAACTAAAAGTGGCCTGGCATTCCAATAAGCCACAAAACATGTTTTTTATATTTTATAACTAACAAAACACTTCCAATTGCTGAAATTTTACATTTGGTAGAAGCAACAATGTATTGTCTCTACTATTACAGTCATGTGTTACTAATTATTCAGACGGGGAAGTATCAAAATTTGTTTTTAAATAGCTGCAAGAGGTAATGGTTCGAATACAGAATTTGAGAGTACATAAAGAAATTTTATAACAGACATTAAACTTTTTAATCGTTCATATGTGTTCTTTTAATTTAGAAGGAATAAAACCTCAGTGAGGAAAAAAAAAAAACACCTCAAGGTTATAGATGCTTTGTACACAGTTCTTTCTAGTAATAATTTTGCTTAGAAATCAAACTTAGTGCCCAGGCATGGTGGCTCACGCCTGTAATCCCAGCATTTTGGGAGGCTGACGCGGGTGGATCATTTGAGGTCAGGAGTTCAAGACCAGCCTGGCCAACATGGTGAAACCCCTTCTCTACTAAAAAAAAAAAAAAAAAATTAAATACAAAAATTAGCCAGGCGTGGTGGCACACACCCATAATCCCAGCTACTCGGGAGGCTGAGGCAGGAGAATCACTTGAGCCTGAGAGGCAAAGGTTGCACTGAGTCGTGATAGTGCCACTGCACTCCAGTCTGGGCGACAGAGTGAAATCCTGTCTCAAAAACAAACAAACAAAAAACAAAAAAAGAAAGAAATCAAACTTACTGTTTTGCAAATAACTCTGAAGAAAAGATCTTGCAACATACTTTGTCTGCTTTGGCAATTACTTTGGACATATTTAATAAGGCAAATTCTCTTATTAGCATATCAAAAACACAATAAAAAAGATCAGAGACTTGAAATAAATATTCCACTGACAATTTTCACCTTTAATATTCCTTTCACATAGAATAATTTGAAATATTCTTAATGAGGGAATTACTGGTTTGATCATGATGCCTATATGGAAAATATTTTTTATATTATCTTGGATCCATGATATATATTTACTTAGCATATTGGAGGGAAAAGTGAGAAAACAAACAAAATCTTCCTAGATATGTAGACAGTATGTCAAAGTCAGGAGTAAAATGCATTGGTATCTTAAGCTACCAAAATGAAGGCATTTGACTGAAAAAATGGTTGATCACAATGTAGAATTGATTTATACATACTGAGGCTCATTCTAAAGCACTTTTAAATCCATTGTAATTTTTTAAAAGAACAAAATCATTTGAATGGTTAATTGACTATTAAGAAAGAAAACTGGCCTGGCCGGGCAAGGTGGCTCACGCCTGTAATCCCAGCACTTTGGGAGACCAAGGTGGGTGGATCATGAGGTCAAGAGATCGAGACCATCCTGGCCAACATGGTGAAACCCTGTCTCTACTAAAAATACAAAAATTAGCTGGGCGTAGTGGTGCACACCTGTAGTCCCAGCTACTCAGGAGGCTGAGGCAGGAAAATCGCTTGAACCTGGGAGGTGGAGGTTGTAGTGAGCCGAGATCATGCCACTGCACTCCAGCCTGGCAACAGAGCAAGACTCTGTCTCAAAGAAAAAAAAAAAAGAAAGAAAGAAAAGTTTTCATAACAAAGCTTACAGGTTATTTTTTAATCAAAAGAATAAATACATTGAAATATTCATTGTCTCTAAAATTGCTAAAGGAATGCTTGAATTGAATCTAGATAACATGAAATATGTTAAAAGTAAGTTCCTCAGGAAAAGAAACATTTTAGCATGCTACCCAGATATTAGTCAAGTGCAGAGAATTTCAAAACATAAAGTTATATTCCTTTCATATTTGTCTTTCCTAAGCCAGACCATAAGTGTAGAATCTTATATCTAAGCCACTTACACTGTCAGTTTGGATTAAATTCCATTGTGAACTCTACATTGCACTCTTATGGGAGGAGCTAACCTGTCACTACTAACTAAAACATTATACTCCATATCTTAAATGTATACTTTAACATCTCAGTATTAAAATTTAAAAATGATAGCAATTATTTTGCTATTTTGAAGTTTTAGTTTGGCCCTATTCATATTGTCCAGAAAGTAAATCTTTGTTAAGTAGTAAGTGTCCATTCACAAAGGCCATTGAGAGTGACTGAGAGAAAAAACTTTAAAAGTTTACACTTTAAAATGTACTTTTAAATGCACTTCTAAAATGTAACATATTCTAATACCTTAGTCTGTGTTAGTCTGCGTACATGAAATACTGTGTGCCTGGTATTGTTCTGGGTACCTTGAGGAGTACGAGTGCACACACACACACACAGAATACAGAAAATTAACCCATATAAAACAACTATAGAACAAAGGATTATCAATTCTGAAATGACAAAATTTTAGAAATGGAGAACAGATTAGTGTTTGCCCAGGGTTAGGGACAGCAGGAGGTGTGTGTGGCTATAAAAGAGCAACAGAGAGGATCCTTGTGATTATGAAAGTGTTCTTTATCTTGACTGTGCTGGTGGTGGATACATATGGAATAAAATTCTATAGGACAAAACACACACACACACGAACAATTAAAAGGAGGAAACCTAAATCAGATCAATGAATTTTTATCAATGTCAATGTCCTCCTTGTGATATTGCACTACAGTTTTGAAAAATGTTACCATTGTGGGCAATTGAGTAAAGGGTACACGGGATCACTCTGTATTATCCCTCACAGTTGTGAATCTACAATTATCTCAAACTAAAATGCTTTTAGATTATAAAATACACTTTATTGTAAATACATGCCCCCCAATAAAAACACACAAGGAATGAATGTCAAAAATCCTAGTGACAAAACGAAGTATCACATAGGTGCAGTAGTAATTCCCCTCAAAGAAACCCAGAGTAATCATTACACCTTAAGTATTCTTAATATCAATATGTTCTTAATTTTTAAAATTATGTGTTAAAGATCGCATCCTATAAACTGAAGATTTCTCATGACACAGTAGTGATAAAATGCTACCTTACAGTTCAGATGATGGTAGAATCATCCAAAAAGAAGAAGAAGAAGAAGAAGAAGAAGAACCATCTTTCTCTTACCAGTTTATGTTATGAGATAAGAAGATCTCTCTCCCTCTCTCTCCCCCTCTCACATCTGCAAGAGTTCGGACTGAGGACTACAATGAACGCGCCACAAGGATTTCGCAAAGTCTGATCTCTGTCTACTTTGAATTTCTTAGAAAAAATTTAAGCATATCATTCCTTTTTCACTAAAGCAAGACGAGAAATCACGTGTAAACCACTGGAATTGCTTTGCGGTGAGGAAGTCGAAGGTGATCAAAGGCAGGGTGACACGCAAAATGGCACTTGGATATAATGGGTCTCATTAGGGTAGAGTCCCATTCACGTAAAATGACTTCCAGGCAATTCCTAGGGCCTCGACTTTCAACCTGACACTTGCCTGTGTGCAATGAAGATGGAAATAGTGACACCGGGTACCTCCCACACCCATCTGGAAGCTTCACCCTCTCGGCCTGAACCCCAAAGACCCGCTGAAAAGAATGGATGCTTTTGCGAACTCCCGTTCCCACCCTGCGGCTCCCCCAAGAGCTCCACGGGTAGGGGAGCGGGGCGGAGGCGTCGGGGACTCCATGCGCAGGGCGAGGCCGGTGATAGGGGGCGACGCGGGTTCGGGCTCCAGGCTTACCCGCGTTCTGCAGCGTCTCGATGTTTTGGGGTCTGGTCGCCAGCTCCGCCACCATCTGCACGAACTGGGTCCGGGCCTTCTGATATTGCTCAAACACTGCGGGAGAGAGAGTCGGTGGACCCCGCCGCACCCGGGTTTCCTAGCTGCCAGCCCGTCAAGGCGCCTGCCCACCCCGGCCCTACCTTGCAGCACCTGCCTCTGACTCATGACGCCCCCGCCACGGTCTCCCCTCCTTGAGCTCTGCGGGGAAGCAGCTCAGCCTGCGAGTCAGCCCAGAGGGCAATCTTGGCGACGACTCGGCCTCCGACGGGAGCCTCTTCTCTGTGTACTAGCGTCTCCCGGGCAACCTACCGGAACCGGAATGCGGCCGTCTTGCGGCAACGGCCAGTCCCGGGCGTGACGTCATGGCCGCGGTGCCTGTGCTCACTGCGCGGGGCGGCAACGCGAAGACGCCCGAGCTCGAGGACTCGGACTGCAGGGACTCTCAGCGCGCCAGGCTCGCGGAGCCGCTGGGACGTCGCGCGCCGTCGAGTGTCCCTCCACCGCCTGGAGGTCGGAGCTCTTTACAAAGCGACCCCAGATCGGCGAGGTGTCCTGACTGCGGCATGGGTCGGGACCGAGCGCCGGGAGAGCCCCACGCGCCAAGGGAGCCTGGTTCGAGTGCGGCCAGACGAGTAAACTGCAGCCCTGGAGTTGTCTGAGCTTCGACGGTCCCGAGAAATCTCACACGTGACATTGTAGAATCCGATCAAAACAAGAATGTCAATGCAAAACTTAAGATGCATTGACATTTAACACTGCACTGACAGTAAAACACTGATTTATGAATCGGTGTTTTCCTTTGTAACCCGCTGTTATATACCTGGCATTCCTGGTTTCAAGATTCCTGGAGGAGCATGAGAACTATGTTCATGCACTTAATTACACACCACTAATGCATTTAAAGAGCACTCAGAGACTCAATGAAGAAAGCAGATGAGGAAAGGATGTGATAAATGTCCTGTCTTCCCTGGCTTTCTCCTTATGACTACTAATTTTGCTGTTTCCTCACTTTTATGTGATTTGTAAACATTTGGTCTTAGTCTTTTAAATTTAGGCTTCGTTATGTTGATGAATGACATCTCCAACAGAAAAGGAGAGAGAACCTTTACCTGGAAAACCAGACTTCCCTATCTTACTTAACTTGAACCCTCTACCCAGTGTCTTTTAACAAAATTGAAGTACTTAGTCTATCACTGGTTTCTAGCTTGTCTCTGAAAACTATATGCCAGTTGTTTCAATGACAGTTGTCAACTTTAAATGTTCCTCCATCAGAAACTACAATTTCACCAGATGTCAAGTGGATACATAGCCGCAGATGCTGCTAAGTAGTGCCAAGACGGGAAACCCCTTGATACTTCTTCAACAGAAGGGGGCATGCAAACTTAGCTGGTTCTATATTTGGAATGAGTCCTCTATAATAATCTTTGAGATCTCACCCTGACCTGAGCTCTTTGATGAAGTCCTGATATTTTGTGGAGCTCCAAATAGTTGGGGAATTGACCAGCAATCAGAGAGAAGAATAAGTGTGTTTAGTCGGGTCCCTAATACCCGCAAAGAGCAGGTACATGTCTTCTGCTTCTGCAGCTCAAAAGCCAGTGATGGCCATAATCTTTTTACTTAACTCAAAGTCGTAAGTTTTACAGTGATATCTATATTTCCCTATGGGAATATGTCCTTTAAAATTAAAGTTGTGCGTTCCCATTTAGAGACACGGGAGGAAACAGATTGAGTAAATAATTAAGATTGCAAATAAGCCTTGTAATTTTCAGTTCCTTGTTGAATGATGAAAAAAAAAATCCCCTTAAAACTAAAACTTTTTATATTTGGTTTCAGTCCTTAAACAAACAATTCTAACTCTTAAGCTATGCCAACTGCCATTTTTAGCAATTGCTTTACTCTTTGCTTTCTATTTTAAAAGTGTTAAGAGCTCAATAGAGGGAGAAGTCTAAACCTATAAACATAACACAGTATGGGATGCTACTAAGTTCTTTGAAAACATACGTTCAAAAGCTATGTAAATTAGAGTCTGAGTATCTGTTATTAACAATATATTTAAGTTAAATTGTATTGTTCCTGATAAAACATAATATAGGATGCCTACTTCATATCTGAAATTGGACATATTAAAGAAGCTAGATCTTTGCTCTTTATTCTAGTTTCCTTCTTAAAAAATCTTAAAAACTAAATGGAGAAATGTATGTAACACAGAGTGTTTATAATATGCATATAAGTGAAATTATCAGTAATTCAAGCATAAAATATGGCAGATTACTTTTACTGATAAGAAAACAATCTGTATTTTCTGACCCATTTTTCAATGTACTGACTCTAAAACAAAATACTATTCTGTTTTCTAAAGTTAAATGAATGTCCCATGATCACATACACACTTCTAAACTAACAGTTAAGCAATGAAAAAGAAAACAATTCAAAGGGATACTTCGGTATTTTAAAAAGTATTACAGGAAGATTACTGTTCTTAAAGTACCAGCTGACTTTAGAGATATACAATGCAACTGGCACATAAGAGTATACATTTGATTGAGAATGAACCATTAGCTGAACAACTTGCAAAAAAAAAGTGTTTCCATGATAGGTTTGTTTGGAAGCCTTTGGCTACTTTTGTAAAAAGCTCATCATAATATGTAACTTCAAAATCACTTTTTCAAATAATTCTTCCTTTATGAAAATGAGACTGAAAATGACAAAGCCAGTTTTAAAATCCTGTTCTCTTTGCATATCTCCTTTGAGAATTCAGAAAATCCCACTATCGTGGAAATATATGCTACACATGCCTAAAAGCTTTGCTAATTTTACCATCCATGTATTTTTTCCTCAGTTCCTAGCTGAATTTTAAAATTTAAACATTTATATATGCTAATTAGATATTAACATCTGCATTTTAAAACTGTCATTGAGTTGAATCAAGTGTTTATATATATTCTTCATCAAGCCTAACATATATTCATTATCAATGTGTGTCAAACACCTTGCTAATAAAAGAATGTGCCTTTCTTCCAGGACATGAAGTCTAGTAGGAGATAGACATCACTTCATTCTACCAGCATATACCACAGCCTGCATTCATTCAATGGGCATGTACTGCAGTCTGCCACTATTTTAAGGGCTGTAATTGCTCTAACTGCTATTAGTGTTTTGGGGGCAAAGATGAGGGACTTATAGTAAAGTAGGCGAAGAAGTGAGCATATCTAAAACATCATTTAAATAATAAAAGGCTTCTTGTTTTTAATAAAAATTAACTGAGTTCTGTGCAGCTATGAAATTTCCCTCCCCTAAAATATTTTCCCCAAAATCATTGTTAGCATTTAAGAAGGCATTCAACTGGCAATTGCATGTAATTACTGAAGTTATGAGACTACATTAATCATTTTGCAAACACTAAATTTAAAATAACTCCATAGTTACATAGAGGAATTAAAAATAAAGGCATTACTTAGTCCATAACCAAGTTAGTGGAACAGAAATATTACCTATAATGATGAAAGTAAATATGACTGTCTTAAATGGTGCATCGCGCCTATTTTGGGAAATAATGTCAGGATTTTAGGTCTGAGCCGACCATCCAGTTATTTCATCAAGTTTGTCAGCAGAGCAGAAGAGATTTGTACACTTGCATCCGGGAAGGGAAGATTAACATTTCTATGCATGTTTTGTGTTGATGCCTTACTCCCTATTCTTGGCTTTTCAAACCTTTAAAGTCAACTCTTTGCAGTTTAAAGTTTTTCTTTTTAGCGTTAAGGTCAATGTCAAGATGACAGTGGTTTAACTGGCCCCAAATTCCTCAATATATACCTGTACCTGTCTTCCTTTCCAGTAATTCAGAGGATGAAGAGATGGAACTAATCTTTTCCACTTTCAAAGAAATCCGTGATTAGGGGGATTCCATACACGAATAATTTTGCTTCCCCAAAAGGCACCATGTAGTGCAAAGTGATTAATACTAAAAATGGGTGCTTTCAATGTTAAGTCCGAAATGCAGCATGCCGTTTTCTAAGGCAGTGGTGACATTCCTAAAAACAAATTATTGGAGCTTGATGTGTGAGTGTGATATAAATATCTTCCGTTTAGACTTGGGTGCGTTTTAGGTAATTCAAAACTGACCAAAGCCTGCATAACGAGCTGGAAAACACTAAGCGCCCTGCTCCAGATGCCGGTCAGCCCTCCCTCTCAATACCTCCTACCCCTTTAAAATGTTGGCGTTGTTGGACTTGTGTCACAGAAGGTCCGTACTATCCTCTCCACCCTTCAATCAGTGCAAGACACAGCAAAGATGGAAAGTGCCACATAAGAAACGACTCTAGAGAGCCCACCAAGCCCGCGTCCGGGCCACGCATTCCCCAGACGCGGGTCCCGCGAGGATTGCGCCGCGGCTGGCCGCCCGCCCCAAGCCGAAGCCGGATGCTGGCGGGTCCCCAAGCGGAGTGTCCACCGGGTCCGCGCTCCCCGGCGCTGGCAGGCAGCCGCGTCCAATGTGGACAGGAGTGTCGGGGCGACGGCAAGGGAAAAACGTGGTCCTCCCCGGCTTCTTTGGCTTTTTGCATTCTTCCCAAGTTTCTCCAACTCCAACGAGCAGCCTCGCTGTGTCTGCGAAGTTTCTAACGGGGGAGGCGGCGCTGGGAGCCGGCCCGGAGAGCGGGCGGGGGCCTAGTGGGTGTCGCGGGAGGAAGGGGCGGAGGCGCGCGGCCCCAGGGCGCGAGTGCGGAAGCGCCTAGCGGGCCGGGTCGGGGGTTCCCTCCCGCGGGGCCTCCCGGCGCGGACCCGGCCGCCGCGCGGGCGGTAGAGGGGGCAGGCACCGATTCTCCCGGCCTGGGCTGGGAAAGGCGCGGCGGGCAGCTGGCGAGGAAGGAGGCCTCTGTCCTTTCGCTTTGCTTCCCGGGCCGGGCCTCTAGCTGCAGCCGCACTGCCGCGCGGGGGCCGGGGCGGAGGTCCGTGCCGGAGCCTCCCGGAGGGGCGGCTGCCCCGCGGGCGGGGGAACGGTGCGGCCAACTCGCGGGGGCGAGCCCGGAGCTGGCGGAGACCTGAACCCGGGGACCCAGGCCCCGCGGCGGTGGCGCTGCCAGAAAACTCGCTGCTGCCGCACCGGTCGGCCTACTTCGCCCCGGCTGTCCGCGCCCGGGACTTAGAAGAGCGCCCTGGCCGGGAAAGGTGGGGAAGGGCTTCGGGCTCTCTCTTGCTGGAGTGGGGTGCGGCACCGCCTTACACCGGCGGGTCCCCTAGGACCCCGCGGCGGAGGCCGGATCCCAGAGGCGGGATAGGAGCCAATAGCTGATATAGACAAAAAATAAAAAGCAGCTACACCTCATTGCGCATGTGCGAGCCTCGATTTTTTTTTTTTTAATTTTTTGACGTCATTTCGCGATATCAAGTCCCAAGCCAAAATGTCTTGTGCATTGGTTACTCTGAAGAATAATGGACTGTATGTTCTGACTCCTGGAAATAACTGCAAAAGTACCGAGGGATGGTTTTCAAGGTTTCTGAAACCTTTGAAAAAAAAAAAGTGTCTCCAGTTTAACCACTCTATCTGTCCGTTTCTCCCCTAGAGATGATCTGAGCGGAGAGTGAGCTCCGCTAAAACGTAGGCTAAATTCGAGAACACGGCGGCACTACATCTCTCATTCTTTCAGAGGAGATGCTTGCACTACAGTTTGAACCCTTGCTTTTTGACATTTCAGAGAAAACATCTAAATATTGCTAAAGCTGGATTACTTTACCTCCTACTCCAATATTACCTAATTTTTTTACAGTGAAAAAATAAAAGTTCCTATGTGAACAATATAAAAGATTAACAACTTATATGAAGAAAATACTAATAATTTTCCCAAAACTAAGACAAATCTGGTCTTAAGGAATTGAATTATAAAGAAATGCTTTTTATTCAAAGAATGCTTTTTTTTTTTTTTTTTTTTTTTTTTTTTTTTTTGCCCTGGTGAAATAATATGCAATTGCTTATTTTACTTATAAGTCAAGGGTAACAGTCTTGGAAATTTACAAGCAAAACTGGACGTATGCAAGTAATTTCAATATGTATATGGTCATTTCCCAAAGAGAAACAATTTACTAATAAATTCCTGGCTTAAAGAGTGTCTTGCAATACTAAAAACACACAATGGGTAAATGAAAATAGAGATCTCTTGTAGCCCAATTGAATAGAAAAACATTGAATTTTTTAAAAATGTGGTTTATGTATAATGCCTTAAATGTATGGCAAAAGTTTAAGAAAGAAACCAAGTAACTGAATCAGTTCTCTTCCTGGGAAAGGATATTCCCAGAACCCACTACAGACCATGATAATAGACTTTTGTTGCACTACAGTCTCTTTTTAGGTTTAGAGAGGCTATATAAATTGTGTATATTAAAGTTCAGGAAAATGCAGTTTCCTAAGTCTATTTTAAATGGTTGCTTGCAGAATTGAATGACAAGCTTACTTTATTGTCATGAATTTCCTAAAAAGTGTTATCCAAACTGATAAGCATTTCAATAAGAATTATTTGAGCAGAGTGATCACTTAGTGAAAGTGAGGGGAGTTCCACTGAATCTAGTAACTTCCATCTCCTTAGAAAATGATGGGACAGTTTGAGAAAAACCCAAATGAAAATGTCTTAAGAAAACTGTCATGAGGCATATTTAGAAAGAAACAGCTGGTAAACACATTTTCCCAAGCTTACTGTAACTGAGTTCTTCAGTTACCCTAGAAAACCTGTAATGTATCATGTTCAAAACAAAAACACTCTCCTGAGGTAATTACTGATAACACTAATTTGTCTGATTCATGAACAGCTATTAATAAAAGCTTCTGAAATATCACTGTATCTTCTCAGTACAATTTACTCATAAGTTTTTTGAAAGTGTACTTGCCGAACTTAGGAGTTTTGTTGAGAAGGCTGGAAAGAAGTCAAAAATTGAGTGGTAATAAGATTCTATAGAAATGTAACCGATTCCAATAAAAAGTCCTCTGTACGGAAGTACATTATGGAAATGACGTGGTTGTCAGACCTAATTGCTTGGCTTTTGAGTCCTCAGAGAAGAAATTCTACAGCCTTAGGGGTGTAGCCTCAAAAGCAGCAGCGTTCCTGGTTTCAGTTTAAATAAAACAATGAAATCCATCATTATTCAAGTCAATAGCGATAATTCACATGAATATGAATGCACTTTGATCTTATCCTTCAATTCATTGAAAGACAGTCGTAATGAAAAAGGGAGATAATCTCTTTAACTTGGTCCAAAGCAAGTTGTTGGAGCTTTTCTTTCTTGAAAGACCGTAGAAAGGAACTTTTCACTAAAGCCTTGCTTTCCTATTTTTAAGATGGTGATGGGGGTGGTTTGGCAAGCTACAGGTCGTTATGCTCCCTCTAGGAACCAAGCAGTGCTTTCTTCTTTTAGGTAAACTGTCTTATTTAATGAACTTGATATTTCGTGAAGCTTAAAGGTGAACCTCTTTTAATAATATATCTAAGAGTCATTTCAGGAGGCAATAATTTGAGTTTACCATCACTTGTGAGTGAAACATACTATTTTCAGTATGCTTAGAGCTTATTTAAATTAAAGAGGATATTTCAAGGTCTTAATAGATTTGCAATATCCAACGCTAGATCCTTAAGCATTCCTGTCCAGCTGTAAAGACAGTTAATGCCATGTCTGTGCTATAAGAAAGTATGAAAGCACTTTAAAATTGCACCTTACTTGTGGCTATTCAACCAAATTTTCAGACACTAGATGAGAAATTAGCAGTTTCAAGTTCTTATGTACAATTTATCATTCTCCTTAGAATCCTGGAAACATCTGTCAGATATTTTAACATACAGTATATGGTATTTGAAATATAATGAAGTAAAACACTCATTAATGAGAGTATCTGATAATGCTACCAGCTTGGAAATTGTTTAGCTTTTCATTGAGTTCATTAAAGATATCCAAGCTTTGTGCTAGTTATCAGTAAGCTAGGGTTTTTTCCTAATAAGAGTTGTTGAGACTTCTGAAATTCCCTGGAAGTCCAACAAATATTTGTTATGTTCAAAGGACTCTGAAGCTTACAAAGATGAATAAGGCAGGTGCTTATCCTCAGGGAGCTTTAAACTTGGAAATTTCAGCACATTTGTGATTTACAAGAAATTTTAACCCATTAAGACCACTCAGCTAACAACGGCTATTCAAAGTCGGGACAATTATTAAGAGCGAAGAAACTTGGCAATGCACATATTTCCCGAGTTATCCTAGTAGCTAAATAAAAGACTTAGCTGGATACTTTAAGGACTTTTCTTCAATAAAACCTGCTTAAAACATTAACAAGAGTTCTCTTGTTATAAAATGTTAAATTGGTGTCCTAGAGCCACAGAAAAAGTAGATCCCTCAAGGGTTAATGCCAGTCGTTTTCTTTATGTTTCAAACCACGCAGTCCACACTGCCAAGGGTTGATGCGGATCATTCAATGAAATGGAGAAAAAAAAAAAAAGTGTTCCATCCACTAATGAAAACTAGTATCCAGATGCAACAGTTAAGCCAACGCAAATGGTTACATTCTGGATTTCATGCAAAATATTCGTGGTAGACGAAGAAGAAAGATTGCAGCGGGTGCTTGCGCCTGTGGCTCTAACCCAGAGGAAAGCCACTGTTACCAAGCGCAGACGCAACCATGAGCTCTTCTTTGTGTCGATGTTATTAGAAAGGGAGTGGGCGTTTGACTTCTTTCTTTGGCACCACCCTTATTGCTGATGTCAAGAAAAGCTCTCTAATTGGCCACTGAAAAAGAATTTCTGATCAACTCCGCGAAGAGAGCACCTGGGGCTGGGACTCAGCGACGCGCCCGGATTTGGGGGCCTCAGGTGCCCGCTGCTCGCGGCGCGCGCCGCACTGTGCGCTCCCAGCCGCCCCTATTGTCTGCGGTGGGGGCAGGGCCCAGCCGGGGGCGCTGGCTTTTGAGCACAGCTGAGGATTTTGGAGGCTGAGGACCGGAGGTGGGGGCGAGAGATGTCACCGAAGGCAACCCCCAGGGTTTCAAATGCTCGAGCCCGAGGTGTAGGAGGAGGCAGAGGTACCAGCGGCTGCGGCGGCGGCCCTGGCTGCGAATCGCCGTCGTGTGGTTGCTACTGGCAACCGAGCCTCTGCCGAGCGCGCAGCCCCGCAGCCCCTGGAACGAAGGTGGCGAGGGAAACGGCTGCGGCGCCGCGGCCGCGCCGCTTGCCCTCCCAGCCCCACCCCAGGGCTCTCGCTCCCGCCCGCGTCCCGCAGCCCCTCCGGGCCTTGACCGCAGCTGTGCGGCAACGAGGGCCGAAGGGCTCTCGGGTTCGGGGCGTCGCTGTCTTGTAAGCGTCAAGTGACTGGCGCCCTCCGCGAAGGCAACATGGCAGCTCGGGCTCCAAGAATGGGATCCCTGCGGTCGCCTGCGGGGCGGGGGTGGCGGGCTCCCATCTCTAGGCCGAGAGTGAGCCCTTCCCGCGCCCCCAACTCCCAGCCGGGCCGAGCCAAGGGAACCGCGCGCGTGGCCTCGCCTCGCCTTCGCCCCTCGGCCCTTTGTTCTCCACTGGGCGGGCGCCTCACTCTTTGGGGGCTTTTCATTAAAACCTCGAAGCCTCGGCCACCCGAGGTGGTGACATCGGCCCTGCTACCACTCAACAGAAATGCCTGGCATTCCCCGTCCCCGGGGGGACCAGGCAGAGCAGGAGGCGCTGGGGCGGGATCCCAACCGACCCTCCCTGCGGAGCCGCCTCTCGTCGGGTCGGTTCCTTCCCGCCAGGCCTGAGCTCGCTGTTTCCCCTCCTCACCTCGGAGAGGGGTGAGGCGGGAGACCGGGGAAGGGACACGCGGGGCCAAAAGACAATGCCTGTCACACCCACTACCCCAAGGAAATGAGATTCTCCCCGCGGGGGAGAGAAAAGCTGCTGGCTCAGAGTCGTCCCAGTCTCGAAAAATCGGGGTGCCAAGCGCGCCTTTAGGTCTGCGCTGGACTCCATCAGGCTTTGGCGCGGGCAGAAGCCGGGGGAGGGCACCTCACAGAAAGGACC
Organism: Macaca thibetana thibetana; assembly: GCF_024542745.1. Classification (NCBI taxonomy): domain Eukaryota; kingdom Metazoa; phylum Chordata; class Mammalia; order Primates; family Cercopithecidae; genus Macaca; species Macaca thibetana. The sequence goes on along the minus strand of NC_065586.1, from coordinate 22,189,511 downwards.
CCCGGCGCTCCCCGGGTCTCGGGCCGCGGCGGCTGCACCACCCGGGGGACGACCCGCGCCCCGGAGCCGTCCACCCGGAGCGCCGAGCGGGGGGTCGACGCCCGCGGAGGAGGAAGGCCAGGGGGAAATTTGCATTTCGTAAAACCGCGGTTAAGAAATGACGATGCCACGTAGACAAGCCAGTTGTGACGTTCAGCACAACGTGCTACTGAACTACCGAGATCCGCCACCAAATGGCGGCTCCGGCAGCCTGCTGCACTGATAAAGAGGACTCGCCCGCCGTCGCCCATTTTAGGCCGCTTTCACTTCTCCGCTGATTCCCCAATCCCTTTCCCCAAGTCGTCCCTTCCTCTCCCGGTTTTAGGGCGCACGGGGAGCTCTCTTATCCGAGAAGCCTCTGTGCTCTGGGGATCCGGCAGGCGCGGGCTCTGCAGGAAGCCGCCGCGTCCCGGCAGCTTTCGGAGGCGATGTCCCAGCCTCGGCCCACCCGCTCCTCTGCCAGGCCGGAGGAGTCGGCACTCCCAGGGTCGCCTTGTCCGGGGACCTATTTTGGCGTCGCCTTCGCGTTCCGAGATAAGAGCCTTTGCCCAGATCTTGAGATTCCCGCCGCGCAGCCACCCCTCCTCAGCCCTGTCACCCGATCAAGGCTCTTTCCCAGGGGATTCGAGTGTGTTCTATTAAACAAGCCCAGCGGGAGGACCCTCTCCCCTAGGCCTTTCCAGTCACAGACATGAAGTCGCTTTCGGGAACCTTCAGGGTGGCCACTTTATAACTTAATGATTTTATTTAAAATCATTCAACAAAACCCCAAACTCCAAGGACACCTCGTTCCTTAAGGAGAAAGGGCATTGATAGGACTCGAAGAGGGAGGAGGACAAAGAAAGGTGATTATCGGGCCTGGCTCCTGGTAGGGCGCGCTCCCGTGGGCTCTGTCCGCGAAGCCGCTGCCTCCCCGAGTGCGGGTCGTTTTCCTGCCCGCGCTGAGCTCGGGGGACAGGGACCCGTCGCTGCGCCTCGGCCCGCCGCTGTGGAGGGCTTCGGCGGGAAGGGGGAGCACGTCCGGAGGCGGCGCGCACCCGGCTGTAGCCGCCGCTCGCCACGGGGTCCAACTTTGGAGAGCGACGTCGTTCCCCCGCCCCTCAAGCCCCTTAGGGCCTGACAATCTCGCTTTCAAATTTGGCGGGATCCGAGTCCGCAGAGCCGAGGGCGGCGCGAGGCGAGCAGCGCACGCGCAAAATGGCCTCCCGGTGCCCCGCGGCCTTGGCTCGCGCGCCCAGCAGGGCCGAACCGGGGTGGCGCAGTTCCGAGCAGGGGACTGGGTTGTAGCTCTTTCCCCTACTCTGTGAGATGCTAATTAGAAAATAAGGAAAAAGAGAGGGGCGGTTGCTTCTTTAAGGTATCTTTTTGATAAAGGTCTCCCTTACCAGGGAGGCAGCGCTTGTGAGAAGAAGTCAGGTGATTTCCTCCAGGCCAGTGTACTGTGCCCTTTCCACCGGGCACTAGAACCTAAGAAACCTGTTTTTTTGGAATGCCGTGGGGGTTTCCCACCCTAATCACCCTCGCCTGAGCTTTATGGTCCACGCCCCTCTCTCTGGCTTAGTTGAAAGATCTTCCACTCCTGAGGACTTCGGACCTGTGACTTGGGCTCCTGGACCGACTTCTCCACCTGCACTAACCTCGGTGTCCGTCTCGGCCACCATCCCATTCCTGGCATCCCACTTTCCGACGCGCTTCCCTATCACCCGGGTCTGCAGCCTCTTCTCTCAACTTGAGTTCCGGCTAATTTAGGACAGAGTTGGAGATCTCCAAATCCGCACCAACGTTGAAATCACGTCCACGGTGAAGTTTGCATTCCATGATGACCCGACAATTAGAGCAAGAAGTAGCATTTTACTGAAGGGTAGGGAACAACACCTGCTACTTTTGAAAGTAACTTCGAATTGTCTCGGAAGGGACATTGTTAAAGGCTAGGGGCTGAAGAATGAGAGTAGTTTTAACTCCTTTGTTGGAAGTTTTTATGAAGCTCTTACTATTTATTTGGAGGGCTAAAGCGACTTCCGAATGAGTTTTCCACTTGAACTTCTCCAGAACACTTCTCACAAGAGTTCTACAGAGGAGCCTTTCCAGTGATAAATATGACATGACTTCTGATGTCGTCGACTTGATGAAGACAGAGTTGATAGTGAAGTTCTTCATGTGAGACCTCTAGAAATTGCACACTAAGAAAAAGAAACTGGTGCAAATAAAGGAAATCCGTTTCAAGAACCAAAAGAAGAAAAAACGTTAAAAAAAATTAACTGCGGAAACAGGAAACACTCAACTGTGTAAACATTTTCGGAGACTTTCATAATCAAAACTGGGCGATCTTGAGATTTGCAGGGAGATCGGCTGGCTCAAGGTCTTCGCGGTGGGTATTTCCAAATCTGATTCGCTGCAAGGCTGTAATATGTGGATATCTCCTTCTATTCCTTGTAAAGAACTGGAGACGGCTCCTCGCTCTGAATTCTGTAGTGCTAATTTACCTCAAGGGCTTTTTTTTTTTTTTTTTTTTTTTGAGGAGTCATAATTTTTTTAGAGCAACCTTCCAAAGTATTACCTGTGTTAGTGTTCATTTTGTACATGAAGAAACATCCTCAAGTGAAATGCTGTATCTCAAGAGCTTTAAGTTGGAGCTGGGTTCAGTGATTTTTGCACCACATTAGTGTCTTAAAGGCATAGACAGTTTTTGAAAAGGGTTTAATTAGTATACTGTTAGATGCAGCACAGATCTAAAATGATGTCTAGGCGTTTTTCATATAATTTGATCAAGACCCTTTTGTTTTGGATAAAACGCAATGAAGACTGTGTGGGGAAAACAGCCAAAGTATTTTAAAAATCTTATGGAGCCTCCATTCCAACTAAGTTAAATTAAATCAGAATTTCCAACTATCATTCTTCATGCATTAGGAAGAAAAAGATCTCATTTATCAAACCTTTAAAATACAAAGAGAAATGGAAAAATTAACAATTGCTTCACCCCAGGATTTTAAGAGACTGGATTCCATGTGCAGATTGTTTCTAAAAGTAAATCCTATCCCCTCAAAAGATACCACAAAATAAAGTATTTTAAAATACCAAACGTCCTCCTTTCGTGTTGGTCAATGTAAGGCGCATTTCACATGGGTATTTAAGTTCCTATTGTTTTCGTAACAAAACCTTAATAGGCCCATACAATGAGTGTAACAAGATTTCACAAATTAACTGCACCTTCAAAATATTCAGAAAAGAGGAAAGGATGAAGGAAAGTCCCTAGCAGCTTATTCTGCCAGTTGCATTTTCCCTCCAGAGGTCCAAATAGTATCAGAACTGGATATGGAAATAGCAATATGGTTGGCAGGTTAAGACAACTGAAGGGCAGTTGTTTCTTCAATGCAGTGCAATTAACGGCCGGCAATTTTAAAAGCAAAAAGTACTTGTAAAGTGGTATGCATGTGTAAACCAAGATAGATCACTATTTACACAACAGCAACCAGCCTCATTTTTCTCTTTGCATTTAAGCTAAAAATCTGTAAAATCAATTTAGGCATTTTCTCTGAAACATTTTGTTAGCACTAACTTTGTGTTCTAGAATATTTTCAGAAGCAAAAGTCAAACTTAAAGCTGACTTTTCCTGTACCCTGCTTTGGCTACTAAAAGTTACAAAGTTAGCAGCTTTTGATATGGGTTTTCATAAGGTTGAAATTTTCTAACATATTAATTTAGCAAACGTTTTTAATCTTAATTGTCAAACTGTAATAGCTGCTTATTTAAGAATACAAAACATCTTTCATTCATAGAAAAAATTTTGGCTGAAATGTACTTTTAAGCTTATGCCATTTTCTAATTGAGGAGAAAAAAATCTTTTCAACTAAGTAACATTTTCACATATGGTTAAATAGTGCTAAGTAAGCCATAACTGCAGTATCTGATTAATAAGCAATTTCAAAAATCCATCATAAAGCAATTGAGATGTAAAGTTTGAATTCCATGTTGATCTTATAACTTGGTTTTATGTAAATCAAATGACAGTCCACTAGCATTTAAAGTTTTTAGCCTTTTAAAAATATTTTTTCATTCTTTATATAAATGATCATCCAAAGTAAAAATATCACACTTCCATTAACTTTTGTCTTAAACATCATGAAAAACTTAGAGCCTAGAAAATGAGTTAAATTCACCAAAATTGGCAAACATTGGTAACTTTTACTTCAAAGATTGTAAATAAACAGATACATCTTTCAATGGGCTTTCAAGCAGTTTTACAACAAAGCACGTACTTCTTAGCAACATCACTATAAGACAGCAATGTATTCTCTTTAATGTTTACCTGTTGTAATCCTCTATAGGGTTTCCAAAACTTCTGCACATTGTGCTTTTCATATCAAATTTTTATTAAAGATCTTAGCTATTTTCTAAATGAATATCCTTTTTATTGGATTTTTTCCAATTACAAATGAAATTTCATTTTACATCTATAATTAGAAACAACACTTACAATGGGACTGTACAAATTTAGGTCAAAATAAAAATATATGTATTTTGTGACTTCATAAAACATCCTTTACTATATCTTTAAAGAAAGCAAAAGTAACAGCAATATATGTAAAAGTAATGATTTAATGACTATAAGCAAGACAAAGCAATAGAATTGTGCTTCTTTTGCAGACTGGGGACAATGAAATGTTTAGCTACAATTTTCCCATACAAACATGAAACAATATTCATATAGAATAAACACCCTCACAAATAACTGATGGGTGATGAACACACACCAAGTTCGACCAAAGCAAAAAACAAATTGAAAATTGTTGGGTGGGGTTATTCATATTTTAAATTCAACATGCTTGCTCTATTTAAAAATACCTGTAGAAGCTTATAATAAATAGCTTCTACTTCCAGACATAGCAGAGAAGGCATATTCCATTGTTAACTGTAAAAGCAACTCTTAAATTTGAAATTCCTGCTATACCACATATTAAAATAACTTTAAGATAAAAAGCCTTCTTTCAGCAACTTGCTGGTTTATTTAAAAAATTGTTTTAGAATTACAGTGATCAATATGCATTTTTAAAATACAATATTAATTCCATCATAGCCAATGGAAAATTAACACGCTAAAGTTAAAGGTTTTTCTTTACTGCAGCAATTTTTAAAGTAAACATGTATTATTGGAGAAAAGTATATAAAGAAAAGTATAGAAAGTATAGAAAGATGTGCCAATTGCTTCTAATGGAACAGACTTCAGAATTAGATATCCACATTAAAAATATTATTTGCTGGTAAGCAACGCTAAACATAGGTTATGGGTATCTGCAAAGGTCGAACCAGTTAGGAGAATTTTAACAATCATTTCTGAATGCATGAAACACAATATTTCTTTATAGCATTTATAAATATATCATACAATACTGTTTCCTGTTATGTCATATACCAATATGGCATTGTACAACAAGCATAATGCCATCTGATTCTTACAAAAGCGAATCATTTAAACAAGTCAGTAAAATAAACGGTAGTACCCGCTTTTAGGCATACAGATTGTAAAACTGAAGTTCACTTTTCTTTGATCGGTTTTGCGTAGCAACAGAGAAGTATAAATCAAACAGGAGTCAAAATGGCTAAATATGCAAGAAATCGTTATTCACAGTGACATGGCTACATAGAATGCATTATTCTATGCATATTCTTTCCGTTGGTTGAATTTCAAGATAAAAAGCACTTGTTTTCTACAGGTTCACAAAACAGCATAATAACAAGAACAATCAAGGAGAATGTAATGTAGGCGTTAGTTGAGATTAACAAACTATGGCCCAATGCTTATGTCCACTGCAGAGTATTTCCAAATCCAAACAATGGTTACAGAAACCATTTCCCATCTTTCCTAACACAGAGAAAAAGTCTTGCCTGCTTTCCAAGAAACCAATTCTTTGTAACAACAATCTTTCTTTTCAATTAACGTCCATAGGAATATCACATGTAGTCCATCTTTTATAGCCAAATTTAATGTCACTACAAAAGAAAGCAAATTGGACGATAGTCACATGTATTAGCATCTATAAAGCTGTAATGGCATGAAGATATCTATATAAATCAGGGGTTTAAAATTTTTTTCCTTAACAGTCTCAGGTATCAACCAGAAGAAGTTGCTGATGACCCATTTACTGATGATTTTCGAGGTCTATTGGCAAAAGAAGATTGGTGGTTACCGCTGGGGCTGTTGCTGGTTCCATTCATAGTACTGGAAATGTGAGGAAACTGTGGATGAGGAGACTGCACTGGAGTACTGGGGCTAGGCAAACAAGAAGAGGTGGAGGGAATACCTCCTGCTGGGCTGTTGGCCTTGTCACTCCCAGAGTCACTTTCCAGTTCTCCAGCATTTGTCAGTCCATCTCTCTGATGACTGATCTTCATTCTTTTACAAGTAGGTCGAACTCTGTATTTCAAAGGAAGTGGACCATTCTACAAAGTTAAAAGGAAAAAAATTACTCTTAATTATTTAAATATAGTTTACCATCATAATCTAACAACAGACATGCTACTTACCCTTCTCCAGGTATAAATGTAGGCAATATCCATTAGTGTATAATAATCCTTTAAAGGTTCCTCCTCATACATGACATCAATCTAGTGAAAAATATTTTTATTAGGTAACAAAAGAACAAAGGTAAATCTACATTTTTTGTCATTTAAATATAATCCAAAAGTGCTTTAAAAAGCACATTCTCTAAACATTTTAACAAAGAAAGACTCCTTCTGAAACTTCAAATGAGGAAAAAAATATTTCCAGAGAGTGTTAAGGGATTTGTTTTCATAGCATAAAAGAGAACGCATACCAAATGTTTTAAGATAAATTTCAACTTTAGCACTAACTTAACATTTTTTTCCTATTGCTTTTTTGGGTTCAAAATTCAAAGTGAAAAATGTAATTAAAACTGTAAAATCTATATAAAATGCAAGAAGAATATAAAAGTAGATACCTGGAAAGTATTAGGTATGTCCATTTTACTTCTGAGAAACTTTCTTAAGTGCATCACAGTCATTGCTGCTGGGCATCGTAAATATCTTTTATCATTCACCTAAAAGTACATTTAGAAAAGTAACTTTTTTCAGTTACTTTCAGATACGAAGTTTCAATTTGATTGCTTTAATATGATAAAAGATACTAGTATCAAACAAAATTGGAGGTGACCAACCTCTCAACTAATTACTTTGAGTTTACTATCATTATAAATACTAAATGAACAGATTCCTAATATAATAAGCAAACTTCAAGCATACCAAAGTATTAACTGTGAACTATTTAAAATATTTTGTGAGACTAACAATCATACATAAAATAAATTCTAATTATTAAATATCACATGTAGACGTTTCTTAAACATTAAACATGACCATTTTCTTCTATTTAACAGCCGAATATTCTAAAGGGCAACACAATCCCTGATAAAATCTGGAATCCAAACAATGTTTCTTCTATGTTTTTGTAACATGAAACATACCTCCTCCTTAGATTTCTCTTTGTCTTTGTTTACTTTCCGATCCAATCTAAGAAACAGAAAATTTATTAGTGAAATAATCTAATAAAACATTACCATAAAATAGATTGCCTAAAGATTTTACCTGTTCTGGTCAAAGAATTCAATGGATAAGCTTATTATCTCATCATCAGTTATAATTCTCTTATCTTCATCTGCAACCTCTCCTCTATCTTCATTAGAGCCATTGGCAGCTATAATGATATAGTGAAATGTAATTTTTAAAAATTAGATACCTAATATATTTTATATATAAGAGGATGGAAGTGGTTAAGTCTATTTCAATAATTTTAATTCCTAGATAAGCTCTCCCCCCAAATAAAATGTCTTCCCTCCCCTAAAAGGTTTACCATCAGCAGAAGGATGAGCTGCATAAAAATCCCTTCTTCTCTTCATTTCATCTGAATGGGGAAAAAAAGATGTAAACATTTGGCATAACACAAAGAACTAATGAATAATCTCTTTAAATTCACTTTCTAAGCAAGTTACTCACTTTTGAAAAGCCCTGGAACTAATTTGTATACAATATCTTGAAGAGTTTTATCTGACCTGAAAAAGAATTAAAATAGAAAACTATGAATTAAGATGGCAAGAACTAAAAATGTTCGTATGTTTCTGCAGTCTTTTTTCATGCTATAGTATTTTACTTTATTGTGATGCTGTCTATAACTATATTGACAAGATAAAAATTAACTGAGAATAAAAGTTCTCTGTATATAGCACTTTTTAAATCAGTAGAAAAATATTTTATATTCACTAATAAATTCCTCACATTTGCTAAGTCAAGAGAAGTGTGCCTTTCAAGTTACTAAATTAAGCTAATATGAATAGAGAATGAAGAGGAAAGAATGGAAGCCCTTTTAAATATTTATTCTTGCCTGTCATGAAGTCCATAAAGCAATGCAAAAAAGATTAACTAATTCAATTTGTAAAGGACAGTTAGAAAAAAAAATCTTAAAATCACTTGTCTATACTAAACTTTGTCTAAACTTGGTCACCATTAACATGGCAAGAAATTAAACGGCTACCCTCCACAAAGCACACACATATTAGGTATGTATTCAAGAGTAAATTTTCTGTGAAGAAATAAAGAGGGTAGCCTTCAGTAAATTATACAACTTCAATAACAATTACAAACAAGGAATTTAAACAGTTTCCTACCTTATATTCAGTAGTGGTCTGGTTTTGTGAACTTGGACATCACAAATAGGACAATACTTGCTGGTCTCCAGGTAACGAACAATACACGTTTTACAGACTAGAAGTAGAACATGTAAAGTTTTTTTATGTTTAGAAATGAGTGGATAAAGCATTGGTGTCAGAAACCGAGAACTAGTAGAAACAAGGAGGTAAATGCCGAAAAGCATTTCCAACTAAATAAACTAATTCATACCCTGAGAACACATATACTGCATGCTTGTAATACAATACATATTAACAAAAAGTCATTATATGCAAGAGAAGAATATGACTTCACTTTGAACCAACATTCCCACAGATTGCAGGAATCATTAATAGTTTTCAAATTTCAGGTCGAACTGTAAAATACACATGATACAAAAGAGAACTAAAGCTTGGTACTTACAGGAATGTAGACATTCTATTATGGTTGTGGCATCAATGAAGTACCCTCCACAAAGCACACACATCAGGTGGGGATTTAGCTCAGTGATCTTGATTCTCGTTGTTCGATGCATTTCTGCTTGATAAAAAATCCTGCAAGACACAGAAATAATAGCCATAATTCACAGAACAAGAATGGAGATCATCTAGTAATCACACACCCTGAAACACTGAATTCAGAAAACCCATTTAACACTGTACAGCTGGGCTGTCCCAACGTTTCTACAGAAGGAATTTACTCATCAGATCGGAATCACTTCTACCAAACTGATGAAAAAGGATCCAACTAACGTTACTTCTGGTCTTTCAGATCATTCCTGTAGGAAGAAGAAAAGGTCTGGGGTGGGGGCTGGGAGCTGAGCGTATTAGGGTCTCTTTCTTCCATTTGTCCTCCAGCCCAGCAGCCCCAAGGCTGCTGCAGACGCCACACAATCCCCGCGGATATTTACCAACCACTAGGGCTTGTTCCAGCTCTCCAAATTTATTATAAAACTTCCTCAAGAATCTGCAAGCGAAAATCCCGGGGTTCCGGTTGTTTTAGACGGTTCCAGCAAGCAGAACCTGGCACGTTTTTACGCGACGCGCAGGGAAAACAATTCTGCCCTCCCTGCATCCCTGGCATTTCCGGAGCCGGGTGCCGGGGCTGCAGGAGGAGCACCTCCAGTCGGCCTGGGCCGGGGCCTGAGCGCGGCGGACGCCCGGGGGCCGGGATGCGAGGGGCGGATCCGGCGGCGCCCGGGGCTCCATCTCGCTCCGGATTCGGAACTCGCCTCGGTCGGGGTTTCCATAGCAACTTACACTTACACTTGGCATCCGGCCACCGCTGCAACTCCGCGCGGAGCCCGGCCCGAGCCCCGAGCCTCGGCGGGCGTGCGGGGCGGCGGGCGGGGGAGGGGCGGCGCGCCGCGGGGGCGGGGCCGGCGCGGGGGCGGGGTGGGTGCGGCGACGCCGCGGGGGCGGGGCGGCCCCACGAGGCCACGGCGCTGGGGAGCTGGGGAGCGGGGACTGGGGACCAAGTCCTGGGCGGCGGGGACCCGGGAGCCTGCGGCAGCGCCCGCGAAAGGAAAATGCAAACCGCACTCCCGGCCATTTCGGACACTCCGGGAGCCTCTTTCCACGTCGACTTGGTGCGCAGAGCTGGTTTCAGATCTCGACTCCCTCGGTCTGTCCTGTCTGCAATCACTAGGTCAGAAATTTCACGAAGGGATTTTTTGAGAATTGCCAACTGTGCACTTAGCCCGAAACCGTCAGGGCTCAAATTGCAGAGATGTTTATTGAACCGAACCTCTTTAAAACTTCTTTCTCTAATGTGACGCTCTCCTGTAGATCAAATGAGCGATACAAAGTTTTGGAAAGGCTGAAAACTGAAATCTGTTTTACAAGAAGAAGAGGGGGCAAAGCCCAGTGTTTTATTTGAACAAACTATGCTGGGGGCAAGAAAAAGTACTTTAATCAGTACGATAGTGACAACATGTACAGAACCATGTGACCAGCCCATTCCCAACGCTAAATCAACAGCTTGTCAACCCATAGCAGCGACAGAAGAGAAAAACAAATGTAAACCCCCCCATACGATGAAATGATATTCCCAACAGGTATCTCTATTACAGGAAAGTCACAATGGGGAACTGTCAGCAACAATACACCAGCCGACAGTCAGGGAAGTCAATTACTTCGTGTAGTATTCTTAAAACATAAACTTCAACCCCCCTCCTTCATTCATTTCAGAACCTGATACAAGACTAAGCTTTCAGACCTCACTGAAGTACACTTTTAAATCTTCCTTGAATGGAAATCCAGGACCTTTTGAAACCTGCAGTAAGATGTACCTGCGGTTTTAATTCCTAAGGTGTATTAACGCAGTAAAGGGAAACACCAATCAACACAGCTCAATGGCTGAAATTAAGAGCTAACCTCAAGAAAATGGTAAAAAACAAAACAAAGCCTCTCTTATGAAAGTGACCACAGTGGCAACTGGCGACCTCTACCAGAAAACTTCTGGTGTGACGACTCAGTTATCTTTGGATTACTTGTTTTGGAGAATACTGTCAACATGTTAACATAAATCTAAGCGGGGCATAGAGGAGTTGCAGGTAGAGCAATGTCCCTAAAGAGTAGCAATATTTAAATCAAATTGTACTTGGTAAATTAAAGAACAGCCTTCTTGGTGCTTAAAGAAAATTCTCCTTCTGAAACCACAGGATCTTTCCTAGAAAGATAGTGAGGTAATACTTCTGTTTGCCTGTGAAAGCATACTGCACTAAAAAACCACTGATCACAAAGTTCATGAAGGGGCTCCAATAAAAATAGCTGCCTTTATTTCTCCTCTACCTTGCAGAAAACCAACGCCACACAAACACAAGTATTAACAAGGAGAACAATCAAACCTCAGTGGAGGGTTATCTACCGGTTTGCTTTCAGCATTTAAGTCACATGTACTTGACCAAAAGTCTTTCAAATTCATCTTAAATCTTAATTCACAGAATTCCTCTACCTCAGTTCAGAAAAATTTGGTCACAATCCTGTGACCATTTATAATGCTAATAAATATCACTGTTACTTATATAAAAATCAGTTCTTTATGTTTTTATACTATTTGAAAGTAGTGGCAACCTAAGGAAGACTTCCAAAGTGTTTGACGTGCCTTGATAATATTTGAGAAACAATCTCTTCCACCACAGAAGTGAAAACCTTCCAGGTTCCAACCTAGAAAGTGCCAGTTAAGCAAGCAAAAATGCACCAAACATATTATGGTAAAAATACTCAACCATTAAAACTTGCCATTGTAACACACTCAGTTGGGGCTGTCAGTTTTTAGGTGGAGGCCTAACACCAGGAATGTCAAAATGAAGGAAAACAGAAGCAAGTTCTAGTGTTAACCATCAACTTGCCTATTGCAATCTAAGAAATGCAAATGAACTCCATAGCCCCAGTTGGGGTTCACAGCCCAACATAAGCATGGGTAAAGTTGGGGTTAATTTGACTCCTGGAGAGAAATTTGCCTATCTGCACACTTAACATACATCCAAGAAATTAGTGATAGAGTATTAATGGACTTATCATGTACAGTTAAATGCTTAATTTTCTTACAAAAGCTTTAAGTGTATACATGCATACACAGTGACTTGTATATGGCTTTAAAGATACTTTTACTAGGCATAAGACTCACACAAGTAGGTTATTTCATGATGTATGGAATTAACTCAAATCTAAAAAATTATAATTTTGTTTACAAAATCAACCCCAAGGATTTCTGATCAGTCTACTTAAAACTCAAATGTTAACATATAGAGTCTCATAACTTGTTATATACTGTCAATAATTTGCATCCTTAAGTATCAACTCTTTCGTGGAGCTTATAATGTGTTTCCAGAACATGGGAGTTAAGGTTCCTATAAAATACACGTTGAACTACTCATAATGTTGTACACACCACCAACCTACACTTGCATTTGGATAAATATGCTCGGAATTTTGCCCACATTAAGGGAAGGGGTTAATACATACTTCTCTTTCATATATTGAACCGTGACCACTAAGCCCACTAAATCCTTTTACTGCAATTGGTAATGATCAAAGTCTCTCTACTTGTTTACTTCCAATTATTAACTGTAAATCTCTGGGAAAAAGATCATGCCATATTGCTGTCAAGCCCAAATGACTGCGTAAACATATGCAATCAACTTTTCAGTGCTCCTTTCTAAAGCATCCCTTTGCCAAATGACCTATGCTGACATTTAGCAAAACCTATAAAAGGTAGTGGACTGGAGTCATGATGCTGAGTGCATCCCTTCTACGTAGAAGTCGAGAGAAAAGTTGCAGTCTCCAAAAGGGGAAAAAAGAAAAAGGAGAGAAAGTAGTAGTGAGAAAGGAAGCCTCCAGCAAGGCTAACGTCCAGTCACCATCTTCACTCCACAAAAAGCTCCAAATTTGAAATGTCCACTTCCCAGGGAGCACCTCCCAAGTGATGTTTAGAGCGCTCATCCAAGTCTCCCAACACACAACACCTTGAAAACTTTAGCATTTTAAACACAAATGCAGGAGACCTTGGAAACAACTGGGAACCGCCATCTTACCAGCCATCCAATCTCACACAAGTGTCCCCCCAACTTAAGTTAATAACATTTTTGTCGGGGCTCTCTCCAGCCTAACACCCACCTTGGCGGGTTGGCCGCCTCCCACGCAACCCGTCCCTATAAAATGGGGGCGTTCTCTGGGGGCTGGAGCCCCTCCAGAGCCCTTTCTTCGGGAGAGGAGGGAAGCCACTTGACCCAAGCAGCTCCCGATTTCAGGATCCCGTCCCCGTTTCATCCAAATCTACCTCTCAACAAAGGGCGCTGCGGCCGGGAGAGCCGCCGAAGCTGGAAATACGAGTGCTCCTCTTGGGGGCCATGTGCGTCGCGAGGGTGCGGAGGGGCGCCCGGGGTAGCGGGGAACTAAAACGTGGGGCCGCGCGCGGCGCGCCGGGGCTGAGCGGGGGCGGCGGCGGCTGGAGCGGCGCCGAGCCCTGCTGGCGGCGGCGGCGCGGCGCGGGCTGCGGGTCGGTCCCCCGGCGCCGCGGGAGTCGGCGGGCGGCGGCGGGCGCGCGCTCGCGGGCGCGGGGCGGGCTGCGCGCGGGGCCGGCGGGCGCGAGGCGGGCGGCGCGGGGCGCGGGGCCGGGCGCCCACGCTGTCAGCGCCCTCCCGGCGGCGCGGCCGGGGCGCGGGGGGGGCTCCCCTTCCACCCGCGGCCGCCCCGAGCCCCGCGCGGCCCCCGCCGGCCCCCAGCCCAGTCCCGGGGGCGCCTCGCCTCCTACGTACCCGGAAAGAGCAGCCGGCGCGAGGCGATCGAAGCGGGCGGAAAAGACAATGAAAGTTAAAAGTCGTTCAGCAGAAAATGAATGCGAGCCAAGCGGCCATCTTGAAGCGAGCTGCAGACGCCGCTGTCAATGGGCAACCAGCGCGGCCCCGAGCAGCCGCGGCCGCCGCGCTCGCCTCATGCCGCCTCCGACCGGCCTCCTCCTGCTCCGGCGCCTCGGCCTCCTCCGGCGCCTCGGCCTCCTCCTCCTCCGCCTCCGCCTCGACCTCCAACGCCTCCTCCTCCGGGGCCTCCTCCTCCTCCTCCTCCTCCTCCTCCTCGGCCGCCGCCGCCTCCTCCCGCTCCGCACTCGGGGGAGGGCGCGCGCGGAGGGGGCGCGATCGGTTTTATTCTGCGGGGCTGGGAGGTGCTGCTAAGCCGGAGCGGGACTCCCGCGCCCACATCCCCATTGTCTCGCCCCGATCTCTGCTTCTCATACTACGATTATTTCATAGTTGCTGTGGGGGAGGCGGGCGGGCGGGGGGCGCCGTGTGTGTGCGTGCGAGCGGGGGGAGGGGAGGAGGGGGAGGGGAGGGTGGAAAAAAATGCACCGCTGAAGGCAGAGTGGAAACTGACACCGGCTCCAAAATGGCTCGGAGTCCGCCCGCCCCCTCCCCCCGCCGCCCCCCCAGCGGGTCACGTGCTCCCCTCATTCCTTAAGGGCGGCCTGGGAATTAGTGTCGGTGTAGTCAGGCCCGTGGCCGCCCCCTCCCCTCTGCGCCGCGCGCCCGGCCCCCTCCCTCGCCCCGCGCCGCGGCGGTGGAGACATTTCTCCACAGCGCCACACGCGCCGCCTTGCTCCGCGCGGCCGCCACTCCGGCCCCGCACGCCGCGCAGTCCACCCCGCCCCCCGTTCTTTCTTTCTCCCGGCCGCCCGCCTCCTCCCGGGGCGCATACGTCCCCCGGCCGCCGTCCCCCGGCCGGCCCCGCGGGCTGCGGCCCAGGCTCAGGCGCCGCGGCGCGGAACCTGCGCCCGAGTTGGGCTCGCAGAAACAACAGCGCCCGCCCTTGCCCGCCCGCCCGCGGCCGCGCCGGCCTCTTCCCCGCCCGCCGGCGGCCGAGGCGGGGCGCGCGCGGGCGACGGCTGGCTCCGGGCAGGGGCTCCGCGCCGGGCCAGGACCCGGCGGCCGAGGGTCGGGATGTGGGCGAGCCCTCGGGCGCAGGTAACGGGCCGCGCAGCCGCCCGCGCCCGCCCCCGCCCCCAGAGTCCCGAAGCAGGGTTCTGCGACAGACCCGGGGGGATCGCATCCTTTCCTCCTTGTTTAACTTTAATCCTGAGAAAAGGCTATCGTTAAAAGTTCACACTACTCCTATCTAGCTTCACACAAAGTAATAATTAACACACGAATTCAGATCCAAACAAAATATCATCACTCTTTGTGGAAAACAACACCTTATTTATTCAGGGTGTAATACTGTCTACTTCCTTTCAGAAGACTTGAAAAAGATCAAAATAGAATAAATGGACAGTTAGTACTAAACGATTCAATACTTGGGCAGTATCTTTCCCTCTTAACCCTTTCACACGTGTTTTTTAAAGTGTCAAAATTGATGAATGGTATAAATTCAAAAGGAAAATTCTTTTCTACTGAAAAGAACATCCAGCTCGCACAAACGGTGGTTCAGCTCAAGGCAAGGCGTTTCTGGTTTTCCTCTGCACTCGGGCGGATCGTTAACTTCCCCAAGTTACAACTGAGTTGCTCTTTCCAGGCTTTTCGAAGCATCTTTAAGTTTCCCCACCAAGTCCTAAAAGACGTGTATACAATACCACGTTTTTAGGATAAAACATGGAAAGAAGTATCCAAGTTCAAGAAAGATGCAAGAAAAAAATTCAGGACACATCTTCCAAACAAGTTTAAAATT
The DNA here is from genome assembly GCF_024542745.1 of Macaca thibetana thibetana. Lineage (NCBI taxonomy): Eukaryota > Metazoa > Chordata > Mammalia > Primates > Cercopithecidae > Macaca > Macaca thibetana. The sequence continues at coordinate 22,173,636 of NC_065586.1, read as the reverse complement.
CAACAAGATTTTAACCTTTGACAAACTACTATCGGTCAAAAGAAGCGTTTCCTCAGAAATATCTCATGTTCAAATCGGTTATTTGCCCTCACACTGAAACATGATTTCTAACCGAATCCTTAACCGCCCAGGTACATCTGAATTTTCTCAAGTTATCTAACAAAGGTTATGCTGTATATACATTTTCTGAAAGTTTAAAGTTTGATTCACAGTTACATTAAAACGGCTCTGCAGAAGATGCCTTTGAAAAATTCAATTTCACTTAAATTTCCAGTAATGATCTTCATTTTTTAAGAGCTATGAAATAAATTCGTTGCCATATCCACTAATCAATGTAGTTTTGAATTTCCCCAGTCTTAAATGGGCAATAAAAACAGTTTTAGAATGTTATGTATACTTCCCCCTTTATAAAAAGTCATTAAAACCACGGTTTCAAAATCCAATTTTGACAGTTTAATTCAATTTCTGAAAGCAAAGACATTTTCAAAGCCATGTCTTAATTTTGCTTTATCTTATTGGACCAAACTCATCATGAAGAAATTTACACTAACACTACAGAAGTTTATTTTAACCAGCAAAAACAGCAAATACAGACCAATTCTCTATTAATAACATCTTAATTTCAACAGTGAAGCCTATGTTAAAATACTACTTTTGATGCCCCTTTCCCATTAAATCCTTAACCAATCTTCATTATCTGCTGACAGATGGTTAATTTTATTTTGAACTGTCCAAGAGTATAACTCTCAAGTAAACATTTATAAAAAGACAGGCATATTTATAGATCCTAATACTGTACCTGTAATTGTTCCATGCTGCAACTAAAACTAATCTCTGGGTAGGATGGGGAATCAGTGTTCTAGGGCAGGGAAAAAAAACACGCAACAAAAAACACTGTTTATTTAAATCAATGAAATTATAAATTTCATTACACATTTCATTATTGGGTAAGACCTATCTATAAATACCTGTATACTTAAGGTCACCAAATATGCAGGTCTGTGCATCTTATGAAGTTGATTGGTCTAAAATAACACAACAAACACGTAACAGCCTTTAACTCTGTGTTTTAAGAAGTTCCCTGATCCGCCCTAGAGAAGTTGGTTAAACTTTACCTTTATCTGATATTCCAAGCGCCAAGAAACATCCGTTATATGAGGGAGAGATCTACCTATGCTGAAAGATGCAATGATAATTTTGTACATAGTCTCTACAGAAGAACTTTTCAGTTATTTACTAAGAATGGCTCTACTTTCCACCCCCAACTCCATTTTAATCCATTCTCAAGTTAAACCATTGTTAAACTTTACTTTTAAATTCTGAATGGTAAAAAAGCATTTGAAAATCATCTCAATAAACTTTATCTTTAAAAACATTAGCTTAACTTCAATTGTTTGACGTGCCCTTTGGCTCTTTTTCTTTGGGTCAAGATCCCGAAGATCTTGTTTCACACCAACACTCTCCATTCATACCTGCAAGTGAAAAGTGCCTCAGCTTGACACCTTACACAGTACCTACCTTCCCAGTAGGATTTCTAGGGAATTCTTATTATTCTGGAGAGGAAAAAGAAAGAGAGAAAAAAAACAGATCTTTACAAATAGAGTAAAAGAAAAATAGTCACTGTTAATTAAAAATTTTAAAGTAACCTGATATTCCGTGCAAAACAGTTCTATTCGCTCTCTGTCAAATTTACAGTCTTCTAGATAAGTGCTAGAAGAAAAGAAAAAAGCCAAAGTTCTGTCTCCATTTTTAAAACTGAAATTGAAATCATAAAGGTAGCATTTGAAAATAAATGGATATTTAAATAAATCCTGTACCTTAGAGTTGACTTGTCAGCTCGGTGCTTTCCTGCCTCTAGTATGTAAGTTGCAGCTGCTGCATGACAATGTTTTAAAACCACTGGGTCGATATGTTTCAAGTCTGGATGATCTAAAATAAATTAACTTCCAGTGATGCCTATGATAATAAATTCTTTATAGTCATGTTCCTAAAAAGAATATTTTAATTTGGGTTTAAAAACCCTTTAACAAGATAAAAAAAATTCAACTATAAGGACAGTCATAATTATAAGTAAATGAGATGAGCAACAAGGTCAAGTGAAAAACAATAAAAAGAACACATCAAGAACTCTACTATTACTGGTTTCAATTAACTTACTTTGCCTTAATATTTTTACTATTAAAAATATTATAGCCCCCAAAGAAAATATTACAATGCAATGGTCATTCTAACACTGGGGTAAATTCAAAGGAAAATTCAAAGGAAAAACAAGATAAATATTTTACATGGTGTCAATTTTAGAATAAACTTCCGTCCTAAAAATGACGAGCTTAGGGTAACTGGCTCCATGAACAACACATCAAGGGGGTAGAAGGTAAGGCATGAGTTCAGAATATAAAATACAAATTTCAAAATTATAGTAGTACTTTCAGGGTTTGACAGTCATCCTTTTTTTTTTTTTTTTTTTGAGATTAACCCAGGTGGTGGTTACTATTTTCGTTTAAAGAACTTCCACTTTCATACTTTTTGTACAAGTGTTTAGTTCATGAAACTACAGAAAAAAAACAAAAATTTGAATTGTTGGGATATTTATATTTAAGAAAATCATCTAAAAGCGATCTGTCTTAAAATATGTCTTCAATCCAGACTGACACTGCACCTCCGCAGTCACTGACCAGATCGCTTAAAAGACACTCGCATCCTGGTAACTGGGGCGGAACAAAGTATTGTGCATCATAGTTTAAGGTTCTAGGTGTAGAACCTGAGTAAAACATGCTGAACTAGAGCGCTGGAGTGATCACAGCAACTTGAGGTATGCTCTAAGTTGGCAAATGTCAACACTATCTGACCTAGTAATTACTTCGGAAACAGACCCTTTTAAACCTTTGCTAGCCTAGCCCTGGAAGCTTGAATTGCAGGGAGCTCCCCAGATGAAGTCCAACTGTCAAAACAGCCGCAGCCTCAGACAAGGCTAAACACCTTAGATGTTTAGGCCACAAACAAGATTTGAACACGGGCTTTACAAAAGAACAAAGAGACTGGGAGGGAAACCGGGCCAGGAACGTGGAGCTGGCTCTATGCAGGTGCCAAGCGGGGCCAAAACAATGCTCAGGGTCTGCTCCGAGTCCTAGCAGAGCCACGTCCCCAACACTCCGTCCGGAGCGAAGGGCAAAGCCCGGAGACTTCCTCTTCCCGGGGCTTTCCCCTTCTCGCTCCGCCGGCTCCTCTTCTTCGAGCGCCCCTCCACCCCGGCGGATCCAGCTCCGAGCCGAGCCGAGCGGCTTACCTAACACGGCCTCGTCCGCCTGGGCGTCCAGCAGGCTCTGGAAAGCCGCCCGGAGGAGAAGCGTGAAGGCGTTGGAGTCGAAGGAGCCGGGATCCGCCAGCATCTGGAAGCCTTTCTGCACAGACTCGGAGAGCTCCATTGTGAGCGCGCCGTGACCTTCGACACGCACACCACGTGACACGCGCCGCGCGCTCAGCTGATGCGGCCGCGCGCGCACGCGGCTCGGGGCGGCTGGCGGCGGCGCGGGCTGCGGGGCGTCCCCGCCCGCCTCCGCGTCCGCGCGCGGGTCCCGCGCCCCCAGCAGCCGCCTGCCGCCTCCCACCGTTTCGGTCCAGCCTTTTCTTGTCCAGCGCGGGCCGCGGGATCTGCCGAGCCTTGGCGAGAAGGGCGGCCTCGGGCGCTTTGTGGACGCGCCGGGCGCTTTCTCCTTGGCTCAGCGCTTACCTGGGACGGTCACCAGCTCGGTTCCCTGAGAGATCCCGGGGAGACGGCGGACGGTGTCGGGATCCCGGCCCCCGCCTCCCGCAAACTGCGCCCTCCCCGCTCCTCGCTCTGCGCGAATCCTGCGGGGAGCTCCGATCTCAGGCAACTGGATTTTGTTTGTTTTTGTGGGTTTTTGTTTGTTTTGTTTGTTTTTTAGCTCACCAGCTTAACCTCGCAGCACTGCCCTTTTATGAGACTGTAAGACATCTAATTATGTGATTCTTGCTTATTTTTACTTTTTCTTTGTCATTTCTGGAATACGGCAGTAGAGTCCTTCGTGCATGGGGTGTGTGTACACATGCACACATACATAGAGTTCCTGTATGCACTGCACTCCAGCAATCGGATTATGAACAGATTTGACAGGATTATTAACAATTTTATATGCCGCTGCAAATAAATGCCAACTGCCATACACATTTTGTGCTACTCTACTCACTACATCTGTGGGTCCAGTTTTAGTTGCTGTATAGAATCTGCATAAATATGTTTTTATTAAACAGCTACCTTAGTAAAGTACAGTTAGGAATGGCAAGATCTTTATTAGAAGTGAATTACTGTTTAGGATGCTCATACCTTTAAAGATTCGAATACTGTATAAAGTTTAACTTCCTCTCTATTTCTACGAAGTTGGTTTAGAGAACAAGAATGATTCTTTAAAAAACCCGTGAAGCAAAGTAGTTAGGCATTTTTAATCAAGACAACTTGAAAAGTTAAAAAATACAAGTTCTTGAAGGGTGGAGGGAAGGGATGCGGAACAACAAAGATGTTTTAGTCTTCAGGAGAGATTATTTGCTACATTAGACCCAAAGTGAAATATTATTTTTCTAACTTAGATGTCTATTTTAAAAATTTTTGATGGATATAGTCGCCATTTATCTTGGCACCAATACATGAAGAGTACCTCATTTCACAACAGGATGCAAATGGAGTAACAGCATCAGTAACAAATTGAGTAACTCTACTCAGCCCTCCTTTGAAAGCTTTAAAAGGCACGTGCAGTGGCTGTTCACTCGGTGAGAATATAGTAGCAGTGAAGGATTTAAAAGTCTCCCTAGAGTCTTTATGAAACAAACACCTATTAATCATGTTCATCTTTTCTTCCCATCACTCATCTTCTTCCTAATTTGTTTCTCATCAGTAATAAAATGTCAGTTGAAAAACTTCATGATATCTGATTACATAGAGAATAAATAGGACAGAGTTGTGTAAATGTTCAACAATATTAACATCCAAGCTTATTACGTTTATTACACATGTATTTATGACCTAGTGTAACACTGATTATTAATACTAATAGATTTGAGTTGATAACTCTTAATACTCAATTTTAGTGTCAAAAAACAGTATTAATCATGGGGATAGATTTTAAAATATTATTTTAAAAGAGAAAAATAAACACAAGTGGTTGTGAATTTGTGGGCATAAAAGTTAGGAAATTCACAAGGATTGTTTCCATAATAGCTGTCATGTTAGTCTGTTGCCCATGTATGAGTACTTTCTCTTAGGATGTTTTGTCCTCTTAGGCCTAAGTATATTCATGTGTTAGGCCTAAATGATGGGCACATTTTAAGCTCGCACAAAAATTTTCACCATAGTGTGTTCTAATGCTAGAAAAACTGAATTTTCCTACTACAGTTATATTTATTTAAACTTCCTTTGAAGGAGGCACAGGATTGAGTGTTTCAAACATGTGTGTCTTTGACAAGCCATTGAAATACATGGAAGTATGATTATCAAAAGGCATGACTACCCAGATGTAGACTCTCTTGGTTGCAGCCATAAAAATCAATGCGTTTTATGTTAGAAAAACTACATATGAATATATTCTGAAAGTATGAAAAATACTGTTTAAAATTTTGCTTTACTCACTGAAAACAGCATTGGAACTTTGACTAAACTGCAGGTTCAAAGCCAGTAAACTAACTTTGGCCCCAAAAAGTTCTTTAAAAGAACAATTATGTGCAACTGAAAATAAGAAAATACAGATGTAGCCATCTTCACATGAATAATATATCTTGCCTTCTAAACTGCAAATATTAGGTAGACAATGCTGATAAATTTATTTTTCTTTTTGAGAATCTAGAAATCATTTGAAGAACTAGAAGTTACCCTTTTAAACAATGTTTTAAAGTTTCAAGTACATTGTATCCTTTGAACTGGTTAATTTTTTTAAGAAACAAACTTAATATTGGCCCCTTTATTGTGATTACAATTAAATAGGCTAGGGCTTTTGCAGGATCTATGTGGTCAGCTTTTCCCACAGGCCTCATTGCTGCATTTGTTAGTGTTATGAATTTAAATATTTTCTTTTTTAGATTGTGTAAGTACTTTTGCTCTTGTGCAAAGAATGCTGAAGGAAGATACTCCTTTAGATTGAAGAGTTCATGGAACTCCATGGGGAGAAAAAAAATTTTAATAACTTTAAGTGCCATTGAGACAAAGACTAGTTTTAACTGGCTTATATATTTATTATATATTCTAGTGGAGATCTGTTTTATCTGTTTTATTCTCTGTAGCCTACTCATATGCTACAGAGAAAAAAGTTTAAAACACTTTTAAAACTACCTATAAATAAGAAACCATTCTCTCTGTGTTCCCTAACACCAGTGCTTTGATGGTTACTTTAAACTTTGAGATATTTGTTAATGATATAGGCTTTACTGTTTTAAAGCTATTTTAACCACAAATGGACAGTTGGAAGGAGTATTTAACTGAGTTATATATGACACTTGAGAGTACAAGTCAAAAACTGTTTCAGTGAAATTTATAAAACCTATCTACATTCTTTTATTAAATAACTTGGCAAGGCACAGATTGTGACTTGGAATTTGAATGGTCAAGTTTTTGCACATTCATGATCACAGAGTTGAGTGGTCTCAAACTGCATTTTGTATCACACTGTCAAACACCAAATTGAGTATTCAGAGGGGACAGCAAAGCTTTTATTTTCAATTTAAACATGTAATCCAATCCCTAATTATTTCTAAATGGTCATTGCTGCAATAATTTATAGGGACAAATATAACCTTTTCTCACATTGTATAGCTTAATTTGCATATGTGGATTTTAAAATGTGTGAGGGAAATGAAATACTAAGTACATTAAATAAACTGGAACCACAGGGATTAAAATTAATGATACAATGTTCTCTAAAACAGTTAGCTAACGTATGCTTATGGTTTTGCACAAGTGTTTTGTATTTTTCCCCTAAAACTTTTTTGAATACATTTATATTAAGTAGTAAATAGTACAATTTCTATTTAATATTGTCATCATTTAGTACCATTTTATTTTATTTATTTTTTTATTTATTTTAGTAGAGACAGGGTTTTGCCATGTTGGCCAGGCTGCTCTCGAACTCCTGACCTCAGGTGATCTGCCCGCCTCTGCCTCCCAAAGTGCTGGTATTACAGGCGTGAGCCACAGTGTCCGGCTGGTACCATTTTAACTATTTCATTTTCATAAGTTGTATCTGGGAAATATAAAACATAAAACTTCAAAATATAAGAAAAATTAAATATTTTAAATCTAAGTTTTAAAAGGTCAAATTATCATGCTACTAAGAAATTTAGTTTATTATATAAGATCTCACAACATTTCCTGAAATTTTTTCTTTTTTTTTTTTTTTTTTTTTTTTTTGGAGACAGAGCCTTACTCTATCACCCCGGCTGGAGTGCAATGGCATAATCTCAGCTCACAGAACCTTTGTCTCCTGGGTTCAAGTAATTCTCATGCCTCAACCTCTCAAGTAGCTGGGATTACAGGTGTATGCAACCACACCCAGCTAAATTTTGTATTTTCAGTAGAAACAGGATTTTGCCATGTTGGCCAGGCTGGTCTCAAACTCCTAACCTCAAGTAATCCACCCACCTTGGCCTAGAAAACCATAATTTTGTTAAACTTTGCAAATAAGAAATTCTATAGTCAAAATGTTGGCAAAGAAAATACTATTTAATTTCTAAAGTGAAATTTGGGAGCTGTCATCAGTGTTGTCATGCCATGATTTTGTTAGCTACTTGAGTGAGTATAAGATAATGGCAAAATTAAAGGAGCAGACCTAAGAATGAAATTATACTTTAAGTTTCAAATCTTTGTATCTAACCAGTCCATAGTTTTAAAAGGATTTTGTGCATATTGGAAAAGTCATGTCTACTCTTTAGGACTTCAGTGTAGCATGTTGAAATGTACTTTAGGAAGTTTGATCCCTTATTTTTAAGCAAAGCAGTTAATGTCACATGGGGAATATCTGAGTTGTAAAAACCAAAATTATGAAGTCTTCATCTAAGAAGAAATGAGAAATTGATTTGTAAAAAAGAAATGAAAATAAACAAATATAATTTGGCAAAAGATGAAGGCAGATTTTTAAGTTAAAGGTAAGGAAGTTAGGAAGAAATGAAAGAAAGCAATCATACTCCATATAACATATAATGAGGAAAGAACAGGTTGTATTATGTGTCTGAGAATTTCTCTGCACAGACAAATAAAAAATAATTTTCCTTTAAATTCAGTAAGTGATTTAAATGATTCACTTATCTTTTGTATGGATTATAAAAAGCAAGTTCAATTCTTAAATCACATAATTTCTGTCTTCACCAGTTAATTTATATGAAAATTAGCAACTGGCCAATCATCTAATAAATTCCATCAAATAGACCATTTAGATAATAAGCACAGTTACCTCCTCACCAGCAAGTTGATTCTTTTTTTTTTCTCTACCAAAATTATAAACATCACCACTTCAGTTTTCTATATCATTGATCTGGTATCAGCCAGGATGACCCATGGCTTAGCTGTAGGAGGGTAAAGTGAAGAAGAGACATGAAACAAGTCGACACTGATGAATATATCTAATTCTTCCATGTGTACACAGACTGTCCTTTAAATTGTTTTATATTTTTAAAAAGAGAGAGGGAGGGAAGGAGGGGAGAAAGAGAAGGGAAAGAGGAAGACGAAGGAAGAGAGAAAGGACCTGAGAAGTGTCACAGAAAGCTTATTTAGTGTTTGTTTTCTTTGACACAATCCAAGATTCTTTTAGCTACAATGAATTCAACTAAGCTTCATAGTAAGGCTTGAAAAAGACCGAAAGATCATCTGTTATGTCCAGAATCTAATCAGTTTCAAGATGTCCTACATTTAGACTACAACAGCAGAGAATGTCTAACAGAGTCTCTTCCTTTTTTAGGTCTGAATTTGGAATCTCTGTGTTTTTTCATGCCTTAGAAATTGGAGTTTTGGTTGGTTTCATGAATTCCAGCAAAAAATGGAACAAATGGGCCTATGCTGTGGGATATTATTGTTGAAAGCCAGTAACTTTTTAAAGTTTGTATTTTGAGAACATGCTTTTTACATGTTAAAATGTGTACAAATAATTATCTTTTGTTTAAGGAACTATAATTTTACAAAGAAAAATGAAAACAAAAATAAAAGTTTTTGTAGATTAAAACTCAGGTAACAGTACACTTGCTTATAAACTAAAAAATGTAACTATATTCACTTGTCAAATGAAGCATTTTAGGATGGAAGTTATGTGTATAAGAAGGGATGATTTGCATTAAATACATTATAAACAGTTAAGGAGACTATATAGCTAAAGTACTTTTAACTCATTTAAAGTAAGCATTTAAACCAAAGTTAATATTTCAAAAGAGCTTACATGGCAATGAAAACCTAGATAAGAGTTTTAATATTTTTAATTGTGTACAATATTTAAAATAATACTGGTTAAGAATTTAACATTTTATTATGGTTGTTATATTCAACAGAATATCCCCCTTTTCAAATTAAATATAGACTTGAAGCCATTTTATGGATAAGTCAGTCTGAAAACTACATTTTGAAAAATCCTAGTAGAATAATTGTGTTCAACTTTTTCACATTTGTTACATAGCTAGAACTATTCAGAAAATACTTTGAATTGTTTATACATATCTGATTTTTACACCGTGGTGAATGTTTAGAAAGTAATTTTACAGAGTTTTAAGAAAACAAGCACCTAAAAAAATAAATTAAACTTTTCCACTGTGTTTCTTCCCATATGCTCAGTTTTTTTTTCCTGAACTTTTGTTTCATTATTTTATTAAGCTTAAAACATAAATGTTTTTCTCTCTCAAATGTTATTTTCAAAATTAATTTTCTTTGTGTAAGCATTTTAATCTATATTTTATGAAAGGGGATGGGGAGGCAAGTTTTATAAAATCTTTTTAATGTAACAAAACACCAAGAAAATAATGACTAGCAACAGGTGAAAGGGAGAATTGTGTTTATATAGTCAGTTTAGTCCATGTAATGAGAAACTTGGACCTGAATTACTGGCGTAATTACTCAACTTTCTTTTCTTTTTTTCTTTTTTCTTTTCTTTTTTTAAATGCTAACAGAAATAGGATGGATCATTTAGAGCAACAGTATTCTAAATCAAAACTCATCGGATAATTGGCAACTTTTATTTGACTTTTAGTGCTCTATAAATTACGACCAAAAACTGAGGAGAAATTTTGTAAAGAATTACAATGTAGATGGAAATAATGTGGGTAAACAAGGCCCTAAGAAAACTGAATTTTCAAATGGTTTTCTTAAAATTTGAAAATGACAGAAAATTTAAAATTCGGCCTAACTATAATATATAGGTGAGTAGTTGATAGAACTATAAGAAAACTTTTATTGTTGCTAAACAATAATTTAATTAGAATGTTTATGAATTGAAATAAAAAATAGTTTTATAAGACCAAAAGTATCAATAAAGACATACATATTTTGTTTTATAAGTTTCAATGGCAATATACATTGTTCTTTATAAAGAACTTTCAACAGTGTATACTGGAAATGTTGGAAAATAATTGATTTTGCACTTGCCAATTATAATAGAAGGAAAATAATATTCTTACATATATGTTTTTATATACTTTTGAAAGTTGCCTTATTTTTGTAACAAGGTGAACATAAATAAAAATATAAAATACAGATGTTTAGAAGTCAGTTTAGCCAATGATTAAAGTGCTTCTAGAAACCTAAAAGAGCATTTGCAAACAAATACTTTCAAATTAATTTTAATTTCATTTTGGTTTTATTCTGTTTCTAAAAGTTGCTAGGATCAATATTTGTTTGTAAAAACTGTGACATCCATGATGACAAATTTTCAAACTGAGTCATAATGATAGTCTGTTATATTAAAATCAAGAGTCACTACAGGAGAGTAGTCATTTTGCAAACATCCTGTCGTGTTAACAGGAGTTGGGGGAAAGCATATGTCATAAAGTAACAGACTTAAATCTTTAGCTAAGTAAGCTTTAAGTATCTGTCCATTGCCATAAATAGTATAAAGACAATCTAATTGTGTTTGCATAAGCTTTTTCTCTTAGCTTCCTTTTATGGTATTAAAGTTTAAGAAAAGTATAAAGATAAAAACTTGGCTAGATTTAAACATATTCAATGTGATTCCTAACATGGTTTGAAAAAAAAAAAACCTTTACATAGAACTGTCATCAGATCCTCAGGCATAGTTATATGTTAGCCAAAAATTTTAAATCATTCCAGCTAAATATAATAATAGGAGAGTAGCCAATACTTCTTTGAGTATTATAAGAATATTGCACCATTCTTTGAATAAAAATAGTCATTATTCTTTTTTCTTTAAGATATCTCAATAATTATATGAATGATAATTTTGGAAAATATAAGGGGTTAAGTGGCAAATTTAAGTATCAGGGTTTATCTTTCGTTTCAAGTGGAATATCAATTTTTCTAAAAACATACTCATTTATAACAAGATTTATTGAAAAGAAATATCAAAAAACTCTTTTTGGGGGAGCATTTATCCAGTAATGTACTCAATTTTATTTAATAGGGAGATTTTAATAACTTTGTTTAACAAGCTGTTTTTTATCTTAATAACTGTAAGGATTACTATAAAGTTATATAAAGTTATAATACCTTCTGAAAGTATACTGAAGTTGATAGGATTTTTAATATGAGTTATAAAAAAAAGCACCATAGGTTGTAAGTTCTTTACTTTTTTACTTTGTTATTCTTATAAAGAGTCCTTTATTAGACAAGTACCTAGTACATAATAGATAGTCAAGAATATTTGTTCAATGAATGAAGGCAGTATAGTGCATGGAGTAGAGGAAATGGGGCTTATGCCCACATCCCACTTGCTTCCAGTTCTATGACCTTGGACTAAAGACTTATTTTCTCTAAGTCTAATTTTCCTAAAGTGTACAGTGGAAATAATAATGGCATCTCTTTCACATGGCTCTTGGAAAGTATTAAGACCTAAGGCACATGCACCATTATTGGTATTTACTTGGTAATTATAACCAAATTGTGTAATTCTATAATTGTGAGTTTTTACTGGTGCAGGTGTGCATGTGATGTAACCATTTGAGGACCCCAAGCACATAAGCCCCTATTTAGAAAATGAAAATGAAAACCTTCTGGGGGCTGCCTGGTACTTCTTCACTATCAGGAACTGTAAAGTGAACCTGACAGAGCTCTTATAATAACAGCAGTCATATGATGCCCTCAAAGGCCTTGATGACAGTAATTCTCTTATCCTCTCACCTCTTGGTCCCCCAGGAATCTTAGAGCCCACCAGGGTTCATTATGGTCAGCCTACTTGTAAACATCCCTCTCTTTAGAAGGTGTAGTGGGCCATTCCATTCCCTCTCTTTTCACTGGTTCTTCCTCCAGTTTTTCTTGAATCATTTCCTTTGGTAAGCAGCTCTTTAGAAAATCTCAGGGAACAAAATCGAGATGTCTTTGTATTTTTCTCTGGCACATCCTTTGTCTGGGTTCAGGAGTTGCTGTCTCACACTGTCGTCTGAGTGATTCATAACTTGTGGCACTTTTGACTCTGCTTGAAACATCTATCTACAAAGAGCCCAGAGTCTATAAGGCATTGATAAGATTGGCCAAATTAAAAAAAAACAAAAAAAACAAAAAACAGTAAGAACCCTCATTTACCATGGAATGGAGGCACATGATTTGGAATGTAGAGGTTTAAACTCTACAACTCCAAAATGTTGAACAGTTCAGTGAGTTCTGGCAAAGGTATGCAGTCGTGTAACCGCACTACACTCAAGATGTAGAGTGTCACCATAATCCCAGCAAATTTCCCTGTTCCCATGTTCCTATTTGCAGTGATTATACTTGCCCCACCCCTGACCCCAGGAGACTGCTGATCTACTTCATCTCACTGTAGTTTTGCCTTTTCCGGAACATGATACAAATAGATTCATGCAGTATGTAGTCTTTTGTGTCTGTTTTGTTTTTTGGTTTTTTTTTTTTTTTTTGAGACGGAGTTTCGCTCTTGTTGCCGAGGCTGGAGTGCAATGGCGTGATATCAGCTCACCGCAACCTCCGCCTCCCAGGTTCAAGCGATTCTCCTGCCTCAGCCTCCCGAGTAGCTGGGATTACAGGTATGTGCCACCACACCTGACTAATTTTGTTTATTTAGTAGAGACAGGGTTTCTCCATGTGGGTCAGGCTGGTCTCGATCTCCCAACCTCAGGCGATCTGCCCACCTCGGCCTCCCAAAGTACTGGGATTACAGGCCTGAGCCACCACGCTCAGGTAGTTTTTTACCTAGCACAACATTTTTGAGATTCTCCCTGTTGGTATATCAGCAATTCATTTCTTCTTATTGCTGAATAGTATTCCATTGTAGGGACATACCAGTTTGTTTTTCCATTCACCAGTTGATGGACATGTGGATTGTTTCCAGCTTTTTGGCAATTATGAATAAAGCCTCTATAAAGATTTGTGTGCTAGTTTTGTTTAGACATAATGTTTTTATTTCTCTTAAATAAATTCCAAAATGTGGGATTGCTGGGTTATATGATGTGTATATGTTTAACTTTACAAGAAGCTGCCAAACTATTTTCCATAGTAGCTACACTGTATATATTCCCACCAGTATTGTATGGGACTTTCAGTTGCTTCACATCCTCTTTCGTATATGGTATTATCAGTTACTTTTATTTTAGACATTTTGATAGGTATATATAGTTTGTTATTGTGGTTTTAATTTGCATTCCCCTAATGACTAATATGTTGAGCATCTTTTTATGTGCCTATTTCTCATCCAAACATCTTCACCAATTAAGTGTCTATTCAAATATTTTGTCCAGTTTTTAATATGGTTGTTTTCTTATTATTGAGTTCTGAGAGTCCTTTATGTATTCTAGAGACTTGTCCTTTATCAGATATGTATTCGCAAATATTTTTGTAGATATTTCATGGATTGTCTTTTCATTTGAGTGTCACTCAAAGAGCAGAAATTTTAAGTCCAACTTTTTTTTAAATGAATCATGCTTTTGGTATTGTATTTAAAAATATCATTCCCTAACCAATGTCACAAAGATTTTCTCCTATGTTTTCTTCTAGAAGTTTTATATTTTACACTTTAGATTTATTTTGAGTCAATTTTTATGTATGGTGTGAAATATGAATTAAGTTGTTATTCTGTGTGTTTGCATATGGATGTTCAATTATTTTGCCCTATTTTTTGAAGAGACTATCTGATCTCCACTGAATTACCTTTGTACTTTTTGCAAATTTCAACTGACCATATGTTGTGGGTCTATTTCTGGATCTTCTATTCTGTTTCATTTATCTATTCATCAGCCCTTTTGCCAATACCACGTAGTGTTAATTATGGTAGATTTATAGTAAGTCTTAAAATTAGATAACGTGAATCTTCTTTGTACTTCTTTTTCAAAGTTGTATTGGCAATTCCATTTTGTTTGCTTTTCCACATATATTTTAGAATCATCTTGTTGATTTCTTTGGTTTTTTTTTTTGTGATGGTCTCACTCTGTCACCCAGACTGGCTCACCACAACCTCTGCCTCCTAGGCTCAAGCGATTCTCCTGCCTCAGCCTCTCGAGTAGCTTGGATTACAGGTGTGTGCCACTACTGCCTGGCTAATTTTTATATTTTTAGTATAGATGTGGTTTCACTATATTGGTCAGGCTGGTCTTGAACTCCTGACCTCAAATGATCCACCTCCCTCAGCCTCCCAAAGTGCCAGGATTATAGCCGTGAGCCACTATGCCTGGCCCCACCTTGTTGATTTCTACCAAAAAAAAAAAAAAAAAAAGCCTACTGGGATTTTGATTGGAATCACATTTAATCTATAAATCATTTTGGAGGTGAAATGACAACAATATTGAGTCTTACAATATGTAAACATGGTATATTTCCACTTTTATTTACATCTTTGATTTCTCTCTTTGATGTTTTATAGTTGAGCATGCAGATTTCATATTTTGTTAGATGTATACCTAAATATTTTACACTTTTGGTGCCATTTGAAATGATACTTTAAAATGTTTCATTTTAAAATTTCTTCATTACAAGTATTCCAAATATAATTGATTTTGTGTGTTGACCTTATATCCTATGACCTCACTAAAACTACTTCTTAGTTCCAGTAGCTTTTTTTATAGCCTCTTTGGGAATTTCTGTAAAGCCAATCACGTCTTCTGTGAATAGAGATAGTTTTATTTAATATTTTTTCCTTTTCAATCTGCATATCTTTGATTTATTTTTCATGCCTTATTGCACTGGCTATGGCCTCCAGTACGATGTTGAATAGGAAGGTGAAAGTGTCATCCTTGCCTTGTTTCTCATCTTTAGGGAAAGCATTTGGTCTTTGAGCATTAAGTATGATGTTAGTTGTAGATTTTCATAAGTGCCTTTTCTTAGGTTGAGCAACATAGGAATATTCCTTATATTTCTGGTTTGCTGGTAGTGGTTTTTAAAATGATTGAGTAAATGTTGAATTTCGTCAAAGCCCTATTCTTTATCTATTGAGATGATCATACATCTGTTGATATGGTGAATTACTTTGATTGCTTTTAAAATTTTGAAACTAACTTACATTCCCAGGATAAAGCTCACTTGGTCTTGGTGTTTTATTCTTTTCATATATAGCTGGATGTGATTTGCATATATATATATGTAAAAACAAGGTTTCACCATGTTGCCCAGGCTGGTCTTGGAACTCCTGGGATCAAGCAATACGCCTGCCTCAGCCTCCTAAAGTGCTGAGATTACAGGCGTGTGTCACCGTGCCCAGCCTTGATTTGCTAAAATTTTGTTGCAGTTTTGTGTGTGTGTGTTCATGAGGCAAATTGGTCTATCACTTTCTTTTCTTCTCATGCCTTTGTCTGCTTTTGGTTTCAGGGTAATGCTGACCTCTCTCCTCTTTTATTTCTGGAAGAGTTTGTGTACAATTGGTATTATTTTTTCTATAAATATTTAGTAGAATTCACCAGGGAGGTCATCTGAGCCTGCAGTTTTCTTTGTTACAAGGTCTTAGACTATGAATTTATTTTTGAAGTGAATATACTACAATTCAGGTCATCTATTTTTTTTCTTGAGAGAACTGCCACTTGTCTTCATTTCTTTGACGGTGTCATTCAAAGAGCGAAAGATTTTACACTAGTCATAGTACTTAATACAATAGACAATAGCAAACAATTGTAAGTTCTTAAGCAGCACAGTACAGTGAAACAGTAGTGTTCAGGAAGATGAGTAGGATTTAGACAGGATCAAAGAAGGAGACTGGAGTTAAGGAGACTATCTAGCAGACAGGGGTCAGGGCAGAGGTGAAGGTAGCAAAAAGGAGGAAAGTGAACACTTGGAAGTCACTTTAAAGAAAGAATTGACAGGACTCAGTAACTGTCTGGAAGTAGGGGCACTCAAGAATGAACCTAAGATTCTTTGTGGAGAGATTGGAAGAATGGCAAAACTGCAGACATAGCTGGCTGGATGGAAAAGGTAGCCATTGTACAAGGCTGGGTCATGCTTCCTCTTGGGATATGTTGAGTGTTAAGTGAGTTGCTATGGAAATTTGTGGTGAAAATAGCATTAGAAGGGATGACAGTAAAAGAGATTCCTGAATTAGCAAGGCCTGGGTGCCCCAGAAGGAAAAGAGAATCAGGTAGGATTTCCATATGAGATATAGCATGCCTAATTAAATTAGAATTTCCAATGAAAAATGAATGATTTTAAATAAGAATGTTCTAAATATTGCACTTGACATACTTATATTAAAAATTAATTCATTGTTTAGCTTACATTCCAACTTCATTGAGCATCCTATATTTTTATTGCTAATTCTGGCAACTCTAGGATCTGAGAACTGTGATTTCCTTGTGGAATTGATCTCAGAAACCACAAAGAAAGACAAAACATCATAAGAAGAAATCACAAAAGTTGCAGAGGAATTTAAAACTACCAGTCAGTGTAGGTTGAGGACCAGGCGGTTGATGACAGAAGAGCACTAAGACTCTCCAAATCATAGGCCTATTTTCAAGTTTGGGTCCATAAATACAAATGTTAGCCGCATTTGAGTTTCTCTCTGAATAATATTAAAAATCACTTATGACCTAAGAAAATGACAGACTAAACATTATTAAAACATATTTCAAGAAAATTAGATATTATTATTTTAGTTCAGTTTATTAGAGACAGGGTCTAGCTCTGTCACCCAGACTGGAGTGCAGTGGCACCATCATGGCTCACTGCAGCTTCAAACTTCTGGGCTCAGGTGATCCTCCCACCTCATCCTTCCAAATAGCTGGGACTACAGGCACATGCTACCATGTCTGGCTCCTTTTCAAAATTTTTTATAGAGAGGGGGTCACGCTATATTGGCCGGGCTGATCTCAAACTCCTGGCCTCAAGTGAGCCTCCTGTCTTGGCCTCCCAGAATACTAGGATTACAGATGTAAGCCACTATACCTGGCCTAATTTATTTTAAAAATAGCAAATTATAATAATAATCTTATCAAGGGGGTAATTAGAAAAATTATAAAACTGGCATTAAATGCTTTAAATTAATTTGAGATAAATAATTAAATTAATTGAGATAAATGATACACTACATACTAGGGAGCTATGCCTTAAGATATGCATCCTCTCAGCAACTCTCTGAGCATAAGTACTAATATGCCTTTTTCACAAATGAGAAAACTGAGGCTAAGAGACTTTTGTTCTCTTCAAGTAACAGAGTGTGGTGGCTTCATATTGGGGCAGCTTAGCTAAACTGGAACTATGTTTCCCGGAATTCCCTGAACTTGTATGGCTCCTGTTTAGAGTTGGCCACAAGAGCTTTCTGTGCGTGATTTGGAATGCAGAAGCGAAGCAGCAGCCATTGCATGCAGAGCAATGTTGCTGATCTCCTGGTTCGCTTTATTGGCATGAGGCAGCAGCTGCAGTCACAGGTCCCTTCGCTCCCGCCAGTCTTTGTCGGGTGCTCTCAATCCTCGGCCAGGTTAGATGCAATGAGAGACAGTACAAAGCCACCATCCTGTGTTACTGCAAGTAGGTGTTCTGGCTTTCTACCACTTTGTGTCCAGCTTTCCTTGCCAACAGCCTGCCCTGCTTGTCATTTTGAGTGGCTTTGGGCCCTCCAGCAGAGGCAACATTGAGCCCCATATAGGCTCCAATCCATGCTCCCAGATTAGTGCTTTATCTGCTCCTCCAACTATCCCCTCCTTTGCAGACCTTTATTATCATATCTCCCACAGTTGCACAAATCTAATCCCTATGATGAATCCTTTACTCCATATTACTCCTAAGAGTTCTGCTTCCTGGATTGAACCATTGACTGATAACCAGAGCAAGCAAATTGCTGAGCAGCTTCCCAAGCCCAGGTCTGTCTGGTTCCAAGGCTTATATCAGTCTTCCTCTTATATTGAAGAAAAACAATTAAGATTTATGCTTTTATAGCCCAGCAAGGTGGCTCACACCTGTAATCCCAGCACTTTGAGAGGCTGATGCCGGAAGATCCCTTGACCCTGGGAGTTCAGGACTGGGCAACACAAGGAGACCCTGTCTCTACAAAAAATAAAAAATTAGCTGGTTGTGTTGGCACGTGCCTGTGGTCCCACGTACTTGGGAGGCTGAGGTTGAAGGATGGCTTGGGTCCAGGAGCCTGAGACTGCAGTGAGCATGCCACTGTATTCTAACCAGTGATAGAGTGAGACCCAGTCTCAAAAAAAAAAAAATAATATATATATATATATATACACACACACACACACACACACTGTGATATTTGGATAACATTTATTATCAAGCTTGGCTTATTGTTATAAATGGTATAATTGCTTAGTTATCTTGCTGAAATTGGTGGGTTTCATAGCAGTTTAAAGCTCGTTCATGTTTCCCAATACATGCTATTTTGAACTTCAGCCATTGTGTATATGTCATCTCTCGTACTGAATAATAAAGTTCTTCAAAAACAAAACAAAACTTTTGAGATTTGTTCTCCAACAACTTCTGCCACAGTCTTTTGCAAATAATAGGTGCTCGATAAATATTTGTTGGCTAAGCACAGTGGCTCACACTTGTAATTCCAGCACTTTGGGAGGCTGAGTGAGGAGGATCAGTTGAGCCCAGGAGTTTGAGACCAGCCTGGGCAACACAGTGTGGGACCCTGTCTCTCAAAAAATTAAAAAATTAGCCAGGTGTAGTGGCATGCACCTGTAGTCCCAACTACTTGGGAGGCTGAGGTGGGAGGATTGCTTGAGCCAGTGAGGTTGAGGCTGCAGCTGCAGTCAGCTGTTATCATGCCACTGCACTCTAACCTGGACAACAGAGTGAGACTCTGTCTCAAAAAATAAAGTTTGTTATTTTTAATATGAGTAGTCCAGTTCCTCAAAAATGTGCAGAATACTCCCACATTAGAATATGAACTTACATTTAGGGGCACAAGGGATATATCATAATATGTACAAAAGATGTTGCAGTTGTAATGTATAGACAGGTCAACAATTGTAAATAGGAATTGGACTACTGTCCAAAGGGCTGGAATGTTCTTGTTACAAGCTGAGAAGCTTTACAATGAAAGAAAATCTTGCCCTCCCTTAGTCTAAGGCATATTGTGGAGATTTTGTCACAAATTACTGAAAAGATCCCTGTCCTGTTACCAATAGAGCAGTGCATCCAGCAGTTTTCTTAGTCCTCGGAAACATACTCTGACACTTAATGAGAAAAAGATATTTTTGAAGGATAATAGGTTGCCTCAGAATCTCTGGATCAGAGAATGAGACTTTTGGGCAGTGAAACTTCCCAGGAAAAATGTGTTTCCTTAAATTTTGTGCTATTTACAAGTAATGGCCGTAGACGTGACACACATTTAAGTTTAACCTGTATTATTATTATTGTTATTTTTGAGACAGTGTCTTGCTCTGTCGCCCAGGCTGGAGTGCAGTGGCACGATCTCGGCTCACCACAACCTCTGCCTCCATGGTTCAAGCGATTCTCCTGCCTCAGCCTCCTAAGTAGCTGGGATTACAGGCGCCCACCACCATGCCTGGCTAATTTTTGTATTTACTAGACAGGGTTTCACCATGTTGGCCAGGCTGGTCTTGCACTCCCAACCTCAGGTAATCCACCTGCCTCAGCCTCCCAAAGTGATGGGATTACAGGCGTGAGCAACTACACCTGGCCTAATCTGTATTATTAACATTTCTTCATTACTTAAAGTCCAGTCAGCAAAGTAATAAATCAAGCCCTGATTTGTGTAATGTTTGCTAATTTTCATGGTGCACATATTGCCACTGCAGCCAGTCTCAAACTCCCAATGTGATGGCATTGAACATGGAATTGGGAAGAGATGTACCATTAAAGATACAATAGATGTAAATAATCTTATATCCATATGTAATAGTAAAATAACTAGGAAATGATGGATTTTGAGTGTTTGCTACCTTTTAAAAATATAATTTATTTAATTGTATGTTTATATAACTTCATTTTCAGTATTACATTTAACAACTGGTTCACAGCCTTTCTGAAAATTTAGCAGTCAGCTTTTGCAAGCTGGTATAGCTGGCTCCAGCACACCACTGCTTTGGGGCCACCTAGTCAGAAAACAGCACCCCAAGTCACCCACAGCAACGCTTCAGAGAAGATGGCGTCATACCATAGCTAGACACTGACCCTGCCACTAGCATTGGCTTTGGGCACAGGAGGGTACAGCTACAGCCAATGCTCTTGCTAGTTCAGGAGGCATCCACAGTTGGCATCTGTCACCAGAGCACCATGAACCTGTGTCCTTTTGTTGCTAGCTCCCAAGACTGATTTGGTAGATACATCTGATGATAGCCCTCAGGGACACAGAATCTGCAAAAAACAAAGAAAAACAAAAGCAAAAGAAAACTCAAGCATTTCACACTTTCAACTTAATAGGTAGCAGACTCTGCCTCATAATGAGAGGGATTCTCCAAATATAGAAAAAGAATTGAGATATTGGGTGGCCAGGAGAAGAGCAAGTGTCTGCCCAGTTCTGTATTTCCTCCTGTTGATTGCCTTATATCAGTATACAATCTTTCCCTGCATCTAAACTTCTAAAAATAGAAGGAAGAAAGAAGAAAAATAAGAAAGAAAGAAAAGGGAGGAGGGAGGTTTGGAGAGAGAGAGAGAAAAAGAATCTTGGAAGGAAGTAAATGATTCTAACTCACATGATGAGTGAGCTCCAGTCCAATGGAAAATGTGCTCCCCTCCTTCCCGGAAATGGTCAGCCAGTGTCATCATGAACTCATCCAGCTCCAAGTCAGGATCTCAGGATGCTGTGTACGTCTCTTCTAGTGTCATCTCCATCCTGTCTCAATAATCTGGAATCTATTTATATAAAATAGTAGGACGAAAAGAGAAATTAGTTAAAATGTATAGTTAAACCTGTCTCAAGAAAAAAGAAAATAGGTTTTTGTTTGTTTGTTTGTTTTGTGTGTGTGTGTGTGTGTAGTCTCGCTAGGTTGCCCAGGCTAGTCTCGAACTTCTGGCCTCAGACAATCCTCCCACCTTTGCCTTCCAAAATTCTGGGATTATCCCCTGCACCTGGCCAGTAGTTCTCATTTATATCAAGAATCACTAGCCAGGGTAGAAGTTATGATTTCCTCCTCTACTACACAATCCATATTCTCTTTGCCTTCACCTAGTACTTCAGCTGGTTGGAATTCTTAACCCAAAGGGATAACTCATACCATCATTCCTGAAAGAGGGGAGCCCTTAATGGTCCTGCATATGTGGGGTTTCTATAATTTCACCACTACCAAGATAGTATTAAGAGGTGAACTGATGGGTCTTTAAGAATTTGTGCAGCTGGGCGCAGCGGCTCACTCCTGTACTCCCAGCTCTTTGGGAGGCCCAGGCAGGTGGATCACTTGAGGTCAGGAGTGCAAGACCCGCCTGGCTAACATGGCGAAACCCCCTCTCTACTAAAAATAGAAAAATTAGGGGCCGGGTGCGGTGGCTCACGCCTGTAATCCCAGCACTTTGGGAGGCCAAGACAGGCGGATCACGAGGTCAGGAGATGGAGACCATCCTGGCTAACACAGTGAAACCCCGTCTCTACTAAAAATACAAAAAATTAGCCGGGTGCCGTGGCGGGCGCCTATAGTCCCAGCTACACGGGAGGCTGAGGCAGGAGAATGGCGTGAACCCGGGAGGCAGAGTTTGCAGTGAGCCGAGATTGCGCCACTGCACTCCAGCCTGGGCGACAGAGCGAGACTACGTCTCAAAAAGAAAGAAAGAAAGAAAAATTAGCCGAGCGTGGTGGTGTACACTTGTAGTTTCAGCTACTCGGGAGGCTGAGGTGGGAGAATAGCTTAAACCTGGGAGGCAGAGGCTGCAGTGAGCTAAGATTGCATCACTGCACCCAGCCTGGGTGACACAGCAGGATTCTGTCTCAAAAAGAGAAAAAAAATGGTGCATACTCTTTTCTTACTCTTTATTTAGTGACAATGTTACTTTTTCTTAATAGCCAGCAGTATTCACTGAAAGCAATGTAATAACTTTCTTGAACTGTTACCTGCTGCCATGAGAAACCTGAACTGGCCATGTGACACTTTCAGTTTATAATCTGGTTTACCTGTAGTAAAGCATTTCTCCCTTGGGTACTAAGAGCCCTATGCCAGAGTCCACTGTCACAGGGATAGTCAGCAAACATTTTGCAGGTGGGTCATTAGGGATGGTAGTGGAAAGTTTCACTCTTCCTTCTACCTCTTGGTTCCAAATCCAACCCTCTAGCTGTGGGAAAATTGGTTGCTAGTTAAGAGTATTTGCTGCGTTCCGGAAGACAGGGCACCATGTATCATTAAGTGTTTAATTTGATGATTAGGTGTTAATCATTTCACCATTCTACAAGGCCCGCTACCCCTGAGTAATGTATATACAATAAGTGCATCTTATAAATGCAGGATTACTGTCTTGAATAAATTTTTTATAATATCGTCTTTTTCAAGATGTCTGTCAGCTTCACTGACTATACTGGTGAGTTAAACAGCAATGTGAAAAGAATCTCCATTCCTGTATCCCTTAGGGATAGAGTATTGCTTTTGGGTGACTTGTTGGTATAGAGGGAGTAAAGAGGGGACATTCTAAGGACTCTGAATGTGGCCCTTCCCATCATAATAGCTCTTACTACAATAGTCAGTATGAAGATTTCTTCCATTTCTAAATTTACTTTCCATTATGCTCTTAGCCACAGAGGAACTAAATGCAGTATAATCCTACCAGGTCTAGTTGAGACAAACTCATATCAGAACTTTATTTCAAGGTGGGCGTGGTGGCTCACACCTGCAACCCCAGCACATTGGGAAGCTGACGTGGGCAGGTCACTTTAGGCCAGGAATTCAAGACTGCCTAAGCAGCATAGTGAGACCCTGTCTCTACAAAAAACTTAAAATAAAATTAGCCAGGCATGGTAGGGCTTGCCTGTAGTCATAGCTACTCAGGAGGCTGAGTTGGGAGGCTCACTTGAGCTTAGGGGCTGGAGGCTGCAGTGAGCTATGATCTGCACTCCAACCTGGGCAACAGAGCAATATTTTTATGGTCTCTAAAAAAATAAAAATTAAAAAGCCAAACAAGCTTTATTTCACATTTTTATTTATTCAATAAATACTTCTGTGTATCAGCCACTTACAAGGCATGGTTCTAGCTACTTGAGATTCAGCAAGGAACAAAACAGACAAAAATCTCTGTCCTTATGGAGCTTGTTTTAAAAGAAAAAAAAGCAGACAACAGGCCAAGTTCAGTGGCTCACACCTGTAATCTCAGCACTTTGGGAGGCTGAGGCAGGTGGATCACTTGAAGTCAGAAGTTCGAGATCAGCCTGGCCAACGTGGTGAAACCTCTAAAAATACAAAAATTAGCTGGGCGTGTTGGTGTGCACCTGTAGCCCCAGCTACTTAGGAGGCTGAGGCAGGAGAATCACTTGAGCCGAGGAGGTGGAGATTGCAGTGGGCCAAGATCATGCCACTGCATTCCAGCCTGGGCAACAGAGTGAGACTTCATCTTAAAAAACACAAACAAACTAACAAAACCAGACAATAAATGAAGTAAGTAAATAAGTAATGTGATACACAAGAAAGAAACACATTCTGTAGTGCAAAAAATAAATCTAGGAAAGGGGATAGGGCATTCTAGATGGGGAGGTGTTTTCACTTTTAGAAAGGGTGATCAGGGAATGCCTTATTGAGCTGGTAACATTTGAGCTAAGCTGAAAGGAAGTAATGGAGTGATTCCATTCTTTCCTACAAAACACACTGCATTCAAGAATTAGATTTAAACTGGCTCTAAGCCAGTTGCCAATAATCCCTCCAAACAAGGTATTTGCCTTTACAGTGTATATTTACCCTGATTAATGACCATGGGCACCTTTGGGAAAGCCCGGGAGGAGAATTTACGCTTGACATG
Organism: Macaca thibetana thibetana; assembly: GCF_024542745.1. NCBI lineage: Eukaryota > Metazoa > Chordata > Mammalia > Primates > Cercopithecidae > Macaca > Macaca thibetana. Next base: position 22,149,155 of record NC_065586.1, on the reverse strand, counting down.
CCTAGTGACCACAGATGATAATGTAGCTAAAGTACTGTATAATAACAAAGTCCCAGGTAGACTCTGGCTGTTTTGTCTCACCACCACCACCACCACCACCACCCCCACCACCACCCTCTATGGAGGGCAGCAGAAACACGAACAAACCTGTGTCTATTTTTAAGACTCCATTCATATCATGGCCCTTTTGTTATGACAATGGATGTGCAGATACATTGCAAGTAATTCAGTTATAGGGATGAGAATGTTACGTTATTTCACATTGCAAGTAATTCAGTCATAGGGATGAGAATGTTACATTATTTCTGTCTTTGATTTGTAGTGGCTGAGAGCATTGGCTTTGAAATTTGGAAGACTTGGGTTTAAATTCTAGATCCATAACCTACGTGTATGATCCTAGGCAAATGACTCAACCTCTCTAAGCCTCAGATTCCTCATCTAGAAAAATGGGGACAATAATATTTATTTCATTGTTTGATGAGGTTGTTATTGAGAATTAAATAAAATAATCTGTAAAGTGCTCAGGGTTATGTATTAAGAACTTAATAACCTCTGAACTTCTATTTCCTAAGTGAAGCCTCATGAGGATTTGTAAAGCACTCAGTCTCGTCAGGAAGACACTTACAAATGATCATAAAATGCCTCAGCAGGTGTCTAATCTCACCCACTATAAAACTGTCATGATTAAAAAGCAACACATAGACTGCATCAATTCTATGGAAAGTCTCAGTGTCAAATTTAGAAAATAGCAAGGCTGCTCCCTGAGCCCTCGAGTGCAGGTACTGAGTCTTGTTCCCACTGTGTCCCTGTGCACTACCACACCTCATAGAGGACGTGACAAAACTCAGGCACTGAAGAGATATTTATCGAATAAATCTTTTTTTAAATCATGCTTCCAAATGCTAGAGGTATCCTTTATTTATTTATTTATTTATTTATTTATTTATTTATTCTTCAGCTTCCAAAGCCTTATGCTACAACACACTTCCAATCAAAATTCCAGCAGGGTTGTTTTTCTTTTGTAGCAATGGAGAAGCTGATTCTAAAATTACTGTGGAAATGCAAAGGGTGAAGAATACTCAACACAATCTTGAAGAACAAAATTGGAGGACTTTTACTTTCAGATGCTAGGACTTAAAACTTTGGGAGGCCAAGGGAGGTGGATCACAAGGTCAGGAGTTCAAGACCAGCCTGGCCAAGATGGTGAAACCCCGTCTCTACTAAAAATACAAAAAAAAAAAAATTAGCTGGGCATGGTGGCGGGTACCTGTAATCCTAGCTACTCAGGATGCTGAGATGGAGAATTGCTTGAACCCAGGAGGCAGAGGTTGCAGTGAGCTGAGATAGCACCATTGCACTCCAGCCTGGGCAACAGAGCGAGACTCCATCTCAAAAAAAAAAAAAAATCTACGTCATTAGGACAACATGGTATTCATGCATAGACAGAAAACTTGTCATATAGAACAGAATAAAGAATCAAGAAACAGACCCATACATACATGATTATCTGGCTTATGGTAAATGTGACATAGCAGGGCAATGAGGAAAGTATTGGTGTTGAGTCAGCTTGGTATCTATATGGGAAAAAAATGTACCATAACTTTACCTCACCCCTTACACAAAAATAAGTTCTGTGTAGAGTACATGTAAAAGGTACATACGAATAGTGCTTTTTAGAGAAAAGCACAGGAGAAATCTTTATGATATTGGAATAGGCAAAGATGGCCTACCTGCAACACAGAGGGCTAACCAAAAATATTTGTTTAAATGATATAATAAGATATATTAAAATTAAGAACTTTGTTCATCAAAAGACTCCCTTAAGATAATAAAAAGAGAAACTATAAAATGGGACAACATGGCCAGGCGTGGTGGCTCACGCCTATAATTCCAGCACTGTGGGAGGCCGAGGTGGGTGTATCACGAGATCAGGAGTTCAAGACCAGCCTGGTCAAGATGGTGAAACCCCGTCTCTACTAAAAATACAAAAATTAGCTGGGCGTGATGGCAGGTACCTGTAATCCCAGCTACTCGGGAGGCTGAGGCAGGAGCATCACTTGAACCCGGAAGGCGGAGGTTGCAGTGAGCCGAGATCGCACCACGGCACTCCAGCCTGGGTGACAGAGTGAGACTCCATCTCAAAAAAAAAAAAGAGAGAATATATAATAATACGAATATCTGAAAAGCACTCATCCAGGATATGTAAACATTTCTACAAATCAAGAAAAAGACAGACTACCAATAGGAAATGGAAAAAAGACTTGAACAGACTTTTTTTTCTTGAGACAGAGTCTTACTCTGTTGTCCAGGCTGGAGTGCAATGATGCAAGCTCAGCTCACTGCAACCTCTGCCTCCTGGGTTCGAGCAATTCTCTCCCTCAGCCTCCCAAGTAGCTGGGATTACAGGCACATGCCACTGCACCCAGCTAATTTTTGTATTTTTATAGACACAGGGTTTTGCCATGTTGACCAGGCTGGTCTCGAACTCTTGACCTCAAGTGATCTGCCCACCTTGGCCTCCCAAAGTGCTGGGATTACGGGTATGAGCCACCATGACTGGCCCGTGAACAGGCTTTAACAAAAGATTATGTAAAAATGACCAATAAATCTATGAAAAGATAATATCATTAGGCAATAGGGACATGCAAATTAAAACCACATTGGCTCTACCAAACATCTGAAGAAGAATTAACACCAATTCGTTTCAAACTCTTCCAAAAAAGAGAAGAGGAGGAAACACTAACTCATTTTATGAGGCCAGTGTTACTCTGATTCTAACGCCAAAGACACCACAAGAAAACTACAGACCAGTATTTCTTATGAATATAGAAGCAAGAAACCTCAAAAAACACTATTAAATCAAATGAAATGGCATATTAAAAGGATTCGAAACTATGACTAAGTGGAATTTAAAAATCAGGAATACTAGTGTGGTTCAGTATAAGAAAATTAATCAATGTAATACATAACATTAATAGGATGAGGGGGAAAACCCGCATGATTATCTCCATTGATGTAGAAAAGGCATCTGATGGAATTCAACACCTTTTCATGATGATAACACCCAAAAAACTAGAAATAGAAGGAACTTCCTTCAATGTGATAAAAGGCATTTGTAAAAAACTCATAATTAACATTATGCTCAATGGAATGAAAGACTAAAAACTATTCCCCTAAGATCAGCAACAAGACAAAGATATCTGTTTTAATAACTACTGTTCAACAGTGCCCTTAAGTTCTAGCCAGAGCAGTTAGGCAAGAAAAACAAATAAAGGACATACGAATTGGAAAGGAAGAAGCAAAACTAACTATTTTCACAGAGGACATGATCCTACATGTAGAAGCTCTCAAAGACTGTACAAGAACAAACAGGAATATTTGTTTTTAGCTCTAGTGAAATCTGCTTTCAGTATTAGATTTTAGTAGAGGTAAAAACAAATTTAGCAAAGTTGCAAAGTGCAAGATCAACACACAGAAAAAATGGTTTTGTTGTGTTTCTTTTTTGAGACTGAGTCTTGCTTTGACGCCCAGGCTGGAGTGCAATGGCGTGATCTCGGCTGACTGCAACCTCCGCCTTCTGGGTTCAAGCGATTCTTCTGCCTCAGCCTCTTGAGTAGCTGGGACTACAGGTGCGTGCCACCACACCCGGCTAACTTACGTGTTTTTAGTAGAGACAGGGCTTTGCCACGTTGGCCAGGCTGGTCTCCAACTCCTGACCACCCGCCTTGGCCTCCCAAAGTGCTGGGATTACAGGCGTGAGCCACCGTGCCTAGTTAACAGTGGTTTTTCTATATACTAACAACAAACAACCAATAAGGAAATTAAGAAAACAGTTTCATTTTCCATAGCATGAAAATGACAATACTACACAGAGTGGTCTATAGATTCAATGTGATCTCTATCAATGTTCCAATGATAATTATTGCAGAAATGGAAAAGCCTATTCTCAAATTCAAATGGATTGTAAAGGACCCTGAATAGTGAAAAGCTACTAAAAAAGAACAAAGTTGGAGAACTCACACTTCCTAATTTCGAAACTTATTTCAAAGCTACAGTAATCAAAACTATATGGTACTGACATAAAACGGAAATGTAGACCACTGTAATAGAATTGAGAGTATGGAAATAAACCCATAAATCTATGAAAATTTGATTTTCAACAAGACCATTCAATGGGAAAAAGATACTCTTCAATAAATGATGCTGGGACAACTTGATATACATGTGCAAAATAATAAAGTTGGACACCTGTTCAACAGTGCTCCTTAAGTTCTAGCCAGAGCAGTTAGGCTACCCCCTACCATATATAAAAATCAATTCAAAATGGATCAATAATCTAAACATAAGAGCTAAGATCATAACATTATTAGAAGAAAACAGGTTTTCTTCTATATCTTCATGATCTTGAATTTGACAATGATTCTTGGATATGACAACCCAAAGCAAAAGCAACAAAAGAAGAAAATAAATTGGATGACTTACGAAAATTACAAGTTTTTGTGTTAATGTCAAAGGACATTGTCAAGAAAGTGAAAAGACTGTATACAGAATAGGAGAAAATATTCACAAATAAGTATCTGATATCTAGAACATAGAAAGAACTCTTAAAACTCAATGACAAAAAGACAAATAATCCAATTAAAATATAGGCAAAGGACTTGAACAGATATTTCTCCAAAGAAGATAGGCAAATGGGCAATGGAAACCTGAAAATATGCTCAACTTCGTTAGTTATTAGAGAAATGCAAATCAAAACCACAATGAGGTTCATACCTGCTAGGATGGCTATGGCTATAATTTTAAAAACAAATACAACCTGAAAATAATAAGTACATTTGCTGCCAAGGATGTGGAGAAGTCAGAACCCTAGTACAGTGAGAATGTATTTTTTTTCTTTTTTTTTTTAAGGCAGAGTCTCACTCTGGTGGAGGGCAGTGGTGTGAACTTGGGTCACTGTAACATCCACCTCCTGGGTTCAAGCGATTCTCATGCCTCAGCCTCCTGAGACTACAGGGATGTGCCACCACACTCAGCTAATTTTTTTGTATTTTTAGTAGAGATGGAGTTTCGCCATGTTGACCAGGCTGGTCTCGAACTCCTGGCCTCAAGTGATCCACCCTCCTTGGCCTTCCAAAGTGCTGGGACTGCAGGTGTGAGCCACCGCACCTGGCCAATCGTGATAATGTAAAATTGTTCAGCCACTGTGGAAAACAGCTTGGCAGTTCCTCAATAAGTTAAAAATAGAATTACCATATGACCCAGGAATTCCACTCCTAGGTATATACCCAAAAGAATGGAAAAGAGGTACTCAACCAAATACATGCACACACAGATTCCTAGCAGCACTATTCACAATAGTGAAAAGGTGGAAGTGGCCTAGATATCCATCAATGGATGCACAGATAAACAAAACTGTAGTACCCACACACCAGGAAATATTAACCAGCTATAAAAGGAATGAAATACTGATACATGATACAATATGAACGAACCTTGAAAACATTATGTTAGAGAAAGATATTAAACACAAAAGGCCACATATTGTGTGATTCCATTTATCCGAAATATCCAGAGTAAGTAAATCTATAGAGATGAATGCAGATCCATGGGTGCCAAGGGATGGGTCAAAGGGCAGGAAACATGGAGCCATTGCTTCATGTGTACAGAGTTTCCTTTTGGAGTAATGAAATCTTCTGGAGCTAGATAGAGGTGGAGGTTGTACTACATTGCGAATGTCCTAACTGCTACTAAATTGTTCACTTTAAAAAGGTTAATTTTGTTATGTGACTTTCGCCTCAATAATCAAAATAAAAATAAATTTAAAAAAACACATTGGAATATCCACCAGAAGAGTTAAAATGAAAAAAGACATACAATACCAAGTTTTGGCTGGGACGTGGAGCAAGAGGAGCTTTCAAAAACTGGTGATGGAGATGTAAATTGGTTACAGTTACTTGGGGAAATTGGCAATATCTACTAGAGCTAAACCATATGCATACCCTATGACCCAGCAAATCTACTCTTCAGTGTATACACAAATAAGTGCATAAATATGTTCATCAAAAACGTGTTCAGAGGAATACTACTTGTAATAGCCCACAGCTGGAAATTAACCAAATGCCCATCTACAGTAGAATAGATAAACAAATGGAATACTGTACAGCATTGAAAATGAACATTCTAAAACTATATGCAACAATATGGGTTTACCTCATGAACATAATGTTGAATGAAAGAAAGAAACCAGATACAAAAGAGTACATGCCACATGATGAATCTATGCGGTTGCAAGTTAGGATAATGGGTGTTTTTGAGGAGACACTGGAAGAAAACAGTGCCTTCTGGGGTGCAGATAATATGCTAGTATTTTTTTTTTCTTTGTTTCTTTTTTTTTCTTTTTTTGAGACAGGGTCTCCCTCTGTTGCCCAGGCTGAAGTGTAGTGGCACAATCACAGCTCACTGCAGCCTCCATCTTCCAGGCCCCAGTGATCCTTCTGCCTCAGCATTCCAAGTAGCTGGGACCACAGGCACGCATCACCATGCCTGGCTTTTTTTTTTTTTTTTTTTTTTTTTTTTTTTTTTAGTTTAGGAGCTGACGTTTAATGGGCAGAAGAAAAGAGAAAGAAAAACAGCTCTCTCTATTGAGAGAGAGGGGTAAGAGATGGCAGTCATGGACAGGAAAAGAGGAAATTATGATAGAAAAGCTGGAGATCCCGTTGCTGACACCCCAACGGGCAGTCAGAGGCTGGGGTCAGTCAAGAAACCTTTGGATAACACTGGGGTGGGGGGATAGCACCAGCCATAAATCCTCCGTTGTTCCAGGACCTTTTCCAGCCCACCCCACGGCTAAGTTCTCCGTGAAAGGAAGCTGGTTCAAACATGGCTAACATGCCCAGCAACCCGTGCGTGCTGGGGGATTCTCCATGTTCTCCGCAGTAAGCCTGTCCCCCAAGTCTTGCAAGGCTGGCAGTCATGTTAATCATTTTTAAATGGCTGAAGGGGGCCCAGTATTTGGTTTGATGTGGTTCTAAAATGGAGGCCGAGCGCCCCAAATGAAAGGACAGAGTTGGATTCTGCTCCTCTACTCACTGTTTCGATGAATGCTGTACTTGGGTATCCCAGACAAGGTCCCCAATATGATACAGTGACATCGTCTGGGGTATATACCCAGGGTTCGTAGTCTCGCGCCAGGAAAATGTAGGACACAAACACACACAAGGAGTTTAGGAGCGGAGGATTAATAGGCAGAAGAAAAGAGAAAGAAAAACAGCTCTCTCTATTGAGAGACAGGGGTCTTCTGAGCAGAAAGAGCGTCTTTTATAAAATTTTTAGTAGAGACAAGGTCTCACTGTGTTGCCCAGGCTGGCCTCAGATTCCTGGCCTCAAGTGATCTTCCTGCCTTAGCCTCCCAAAGTGCTGGGATTACAAGGTGTGAACCACAGCATCTGGCCTATTTTCTGATTTGTTGCTGTTTTCATGCACATATTCAATTTATGGAGGTTCATAGCTATACACTTTTCTGCTTATATCATTCTTCAATAAAAAATTTAAAATAGTATTATGGAGAAGTTTTGGGTGATGGGGAAACGTGTTTCTGGAAGATCTTCGAGAGTTTCGGGATAAATCCTGACTTCCCTACTTCTAAAAAGCTTAGCGACCCAGAGAAGTTTGGATTGTAGAGCAGTCATCATCATGCTCTGTCTTCTTCTGGGGTTACAATAAGCCATGAAGAGACTTCCACTCAGAATTTCCATTCCTAGTTTGAAAGGAGAGCATCATTTCATTTGTTTGCATGAGAAATAGAGAATTTGTAGCTGGAGAGGACTTCAGAGGTAGCCTAGTCCAATTCCTTAATTCTACTAATTAGAAAAAAAATACAGAGAAGTAATCCAAGCAAGTATAACATAATATCATGTAAGTAATATAAGCAATATAATTAAGTAATATAAGACATTAGGTAATATAAGTTTAAGTAAAATAAGCCATATATTCTCTTCTCTGTTCATATTAATGATCTTAAGGGATTCTAAATCTCAATCCTGCATGTCCCTCCTCCCATTTGTAATTCAAATTATGTAATTTTAGGATTTGAGATATTGAAATTATTATTAGAAATAAAAATTTAAAACACTGATAAAGTATCCCTTTAGAATTATCTTTCCTGCATTAAGAAGAATGTAAAGTAGATCTCAGGCGTTTTTGAGATTTAACAGATCAAGTTAGGAAATTGAATTTAATTGATCTGCCAGGACAAATTTCCTTAGAATTATAGGTGACATTGAAGTACTAAAGTTGAATGCATTTCAGGAGTTAATAACAAATGAGAAAGTAATGAGCTAATTTTATAAAAGGGTCCAGTGCTACGTATCTTTAAGGAAAGCTTAACAATCATGAAAAATGGAAAAGTGGAGACATTTTCTTCTCAGAAAATGCCACCAAGTCATTTACTGCAAATGCCTAAGTTGAATTTATATTTTTATGAAAAATAAATTTGAGTTTCTATCAAAATATGTCGGTTCTCTTGAATTTCAGCTCATTTATATTAAACCAGGCATGAATTGACAAGCTCTTAACCATAAGCTTGAGACAGTCATTTTGATCTTCTCAGTTGGAATTCCTGTTCTGAACACCTATACTTGATGCACATACATCGTCCCTTGGCTATCATCCCTGTGCCCATCTGTTGGCATGGCTAGCTGCCCACTCACAAGTTTGGACTCCCGCCCTGGTGTGGAGGTGCCAGGGAGTAACAGTTTACAGCGGCAGCCTGCACAAGAATGTCAATGTGTTCTCTGCCCAGTGTTGCAACGTGGTGTCCACTGAACTTAGGTGCTGTGTGTTTCCCTTTATTGGATCACATTGTTCATCATAGGTTCTTGATAAATGAAATGTAGAGAACAATAGTAGAGTCCGGGGAGAAGAGGATGAGAGAAGTGAGCTTCCTGGTTTTTAATGTTTTAAAACCTGCAGGGTGGGCCTGACGCAGTGGCTCAGCCTATTATAGCACGTTGGGAGGCTAAGGCAGGTGGATAACTTGAGGCCAGCCGGGCCAACATGGTGAAACCCTGTCTCTACTAAAAATACCAAAATTAGCTGGGTGTGGTGGCCATGCCTGTAACCCCAGGTACTTGGGTGGCTGAAGCACAAGGATTGCTTGAACCAGGGAGGTGGAGGTTGCAGTGAGCCGAGATGGCACCACTGCACTCCAGCCTGGGTGACAGAGGGAGACTATGTCTCAACAAACAAGCAAACAAGCAAAAAGAAAATAATAATAAATCCCTGTAGGTTAATTTCACTGGAGCATCTACCTTGGGAAGCCAGGAAGATCATCATAAGTACCCCATAGGAGAAAACATCACCCCCACTCCGCATTTTTTTTTTTTTTTTTGAGACGGAGTCTCCCTCTGTCGCCCAGGCTGGAGTGCAGTGGCGCGATCTCGGCTAACTGCAAGCTCCACCTCCCGGGTTCACGCCATTCTCCTGCCTCAGCCTCCCGAGTAGCTGGGACTACAGGCGCCTGTCACCATGCCCGGCTAATTTTTTTGTATTTTTTAGTAGAGATGGTGTTTCACCCTGTTAGCCAGGATGGTCTCGATCTCCTGACCTCGTGATCCGCCTGTCTCGGCCTCCTAAAGTGCTGGGATTACAGGCGTGGGCCACCGCGCCCAGCCCAACATTACCCCTTTAATGAGATCAGTCACAGCAGACAATTGAGCCACTTTTAAAAGACTGTACCCATTCCTTTAAACAACCCAAAGGGCCAAAACGCTAAAGTTCTTTTCTTCCAAAAAGTTTGTGATGTCTCTTCATATCAGGCTTAGAAACACTAACAGGTTTTCTGGGTGTTTCTAGGCTTTAGAGAAACTACTATTTATCTCAGTGTGATTGAAATAGAAAAGATAAAAATATATTATACAGAATCTTCCAAATTCTTCTAAGGCTGTTGTTTATAGCTCAGTTACAAACACGACTCTTTTTTTAAACATAGGTCATTGAATATAAATATCATGCAATTTTCTATATTTTATTATATCTAGGAGTATGCAATGGAATGTTAAAGCATAAGGTTTTAAGACCCTATGTAAGGCAATTTACAGTCAACTCTCTGATCCTTCAAATTCAGGAGCAGAGGGGTTAGAATCACACATATAGAAGGAAACAAAATCTTACACGGTCTGATGATTTAGGCTTTGGTTCGAAAGAAAATGTCTCAAGTCATGAAACCCAGGCATTAATCTTGCAGAACTCCTGGGAGATAGATAAGGTGACTTTTTGTTAAAAGGACAAATGATAAATAAGAATATCAATAGAGGCTGGGCGCAGTGGCTCACGCCTGTAATCCCAGCACTTTGGGAGGCCGAGGCAGGTGGATCATGAGGTCAAGAGTTCCAGACCAGGCCGGGCGCGGTGGCTCAAGCCTGTAATCCCAGCACTTTGGGAGGCCGAGACGGGTAGATCACGAGGTCAGGAGATCGAGACCATCCTGGCTAACACGGTGAAACCCCGTCTCTACTAAAAAAATACAAAAAAAAACTAGCCGGGCGAGGTGGCGGGCGCCTGTAGTCCCAGCTACTCCGGAGGCTGAGGCAGGAGAATGGCGGGAACCCGGGAGGCGGAGCTTGCAGTGAGCCGAGATCTGGTCACTGCGCTCCAGCCTGGGCGACAGAGCAAGACTCCGTCTCAAAAAAAAAAAAAAAAACATAGTGAAACCCCGTCTCTGCTAAAAATACAAAAATTAGTTTGGCGTAGTGGCACACGCCTGTAATCCCGGCTACTTGGGAGGCTGAGGCAGGAGAATCGCTTGAACCTGGGAGGCAGAGGTTGCAGTGAGCCGAAATCGCACCACTGCATTCCTGCCTGGGCGACAGGGCGAGACTCTGTCTCAAAAAAAAAAAAAAAAAATAGAATATCAGTAGAAATCATGGGTCCATTACGATTGCTTTTGCACCTTTACAAAGTGCTGAAATATGGCCGGGCGTGGTGGCTCACACCTATAATCCCAGCACTTCGGGAGGCTGAGACGAGTGGATCATGAGGTCAGGAGTTCGAGACCAGCCTGGCCAATATGGTGAAACCCCATCTCTATTTAAAAAATATATATATACAAAAATTAGCCGGGTGTGGTAGTGCACGCCTGTAGTCCCAGCTACTCGGGAGGCTGAGGCAGGAGAATCGCTTGAACCCGGGAGGCAGAGGTTGCAGTGAGCTGAGATTGTGCCACTGCACTCCAGTATGGGCAATGATACAAGTCTCAGTTTCAAAAAAAAAAAAAGTTCTGAAATAATGAGTAGGATGGTTACCAAGATTCGGGAGTGAATTTATTTTCTGCCAAATGACATGAATTATCTTTGTTCTGTGACAAGTCTATAAGCCAGAGGAAAAGAATAAATACTTTTTTTTTCTTTTACCTTAAACAATTAGTAAGCACATAGTATGCATCTATTATGTGCCTAGCACTACAAGGGATGTGAAACCTACTTGTTAAATTCAGTATTTATCAACAGAAGGCTGTGGTAAAAGAATCCTTGGATTTGCCCAGTGCGGTGGCTCATGCCTGTAATTCCAGCACTTTGGAAAGCTGAGGCGGGCCGATCATGAGGTCAGGAGTTCGAGACCAGCCTGACCAACATAGTGAAACCCCATTTCCACTAAAAATACACACATACACAAAAAATTAGCTGGGCATGGTGGCGCACGCCTGTAATCCCAGTTACTCAGGAGGCTGAGGCAGGAAAATCACTTGAACCCGGGAGGCAGAGGTTGCAGTGAGCTGAGATCGCACCACTGCACTCCAGCCTGGGTGACAGAGTGAGACTCCGTCTCAAAAAAAAGAAAAAAAAAAATCATTGAATTTAGTCTCACAAGAATCAGTTTTCTGATCGTGGATATACCAATTGCTAGCTATGAAACCTCAAATAAATTGTTTATTCTCTTTGAATCTTACTTTCCTTATATTTCCTAATGAGGGTGACTCCTATTCTGGTTTCTTTTTAGTGTGGTCACTGTTGTAAATACACTGACTATGTAAAAGTTCTTTGAAAATCAAACTGTGCTGGCCGGATGCGGTGGTGGCTCATGCCTGTAACCCAGCACTTTGGGAGGCCGAGGTGGACGGATCGCCTGAGGTCAGGAAACCAGCCTGGCTAACATGGTGAAACCCCCGTTTCTACTAAACAAGTACAAAAAAGTAGCCAGGTGTGGTGGCAAGTGGCTAATCCCAGCTACTCAGAAAGCTGAGGCAAGGAGAATTGCTTGAACCCAGAAAGCTGAGGTTGCAGTGAGCCGAGGTCGCACCACTGAGCTCCAGCCTGGGCGACAGAGTGAGACTCCGTCTCAAAAAAAAAAAAAAAGAAAGAAAGAAAATCAAACTGTGCTATAAAATAGGAGGCATTATTTACATCCCTAGAGAAAAATCATCCTTATACATTTGTGGGGAATTACTTTCCTTGGTATTTGAAAAAAATAAAATCTTGTTAGCTTTTTAACTTTGATTTTAGGTTCAGGGGTACATGTGAAGGTTTGTTATATAGGTAAATTGCATATCACAGGGGTTTAGTGTAAGATTATTTCATTGCCCAGGTAATAAGCACGCTACCCGATGGGTAGTTTTTTGATCCTCACTCTCCTCCCTCCGTCCATCCTCAAGTAGACCCCAGTGTCTGTTGTTCCCTTCTTTGTGTCCATATGTACTCAGTGTTTGGCTCCCACTTACAAGTGAGATCATGCAGCATTTGGTTTACTATTCCTTTAACTTTAACATATGTAGAAGTTTTTTGTTTTTTGTTTTTTTTTTTGTTTTTTTTTTGTTTTTTTTGAGACAGAGTCTTACTCTGTCACCCAGGTTGGAGTGTAGCAGTGCGATCTTGGCTCACTGCAACCTCCACCTCCTGGGTTCAAGCGATTCTACTGCCTCCCTTTCAAGTAGCTGGGATTACAGGCACCCACCGCCATGCCCAGCTAATTTTTGTATTTTTAGTAGAGACAGGGTTTCACCATGTTGGTCAGGCTGGTCTCAAACTCCTGACCTCAAGTGATCCACGCCTCAGCCTCCCAAAGTGCTGGAATTATGGGTGTGAGCCACTGTGCCCGGCCTGTAGAAGGCTTTGAATGCAAGATTGGAAGTTTGGATTTTGTCACAGTGGTAGTAGTTATTCACAGATTTTCAGCTCGGGAGTGACATGCTACTTGGTTATTTCATTCAATTTATATAGTCTTTTCACTTTTAAAATATATAAATGGTTTAAGCTTAACCAGGAGATTGCCATTTCATGATGAGTTTCATAGGACTATCATCATCATCATCATCATCATCATCATCATGATCTGTTATTTTGTGCCAAGCACCATTCTGTAGTTTAAGTATATTTACTCATTTAATCCTCACACAACCCCATATATAATTACTATTATAATTATTATTCCGATTTTATGAAGACACTAGGCACAGAGAAATTAAATGCTTTTCCTTAGCTTACACAGCCAACAAGCAGAGAAGCTGGGATTTGAACACAAGCTTCAGTCTGTGCTCTTCAACAAATATTCAACTAGATTCAATATTTATTGAATATCTACAATATGACACAACTGTGTTAGATGATGGAGCCAAAAAGAAGGAAAATAGCCAGGCATAGTTGCTCACGCCTATAATCCTAGCCCTTTTGGAGTCTGAGGAGGCAGGATTGCTTGAGCCCAGGTGTTTGAGGCTGCAGTGAGCTATGATTGTACCACTGCACTCCAACCTGGGTGACAGAGCACAATCCTGTCTCGGAAAAAAAAAAAAAAACAAGGAAAAGGTATAGTGACAGCTCTTATGGAGTCTATCCTTCATGAAAACATCCTTGTTAATTACATTTTCCCCTAGTTAGTCATAAATAATCACTATTTACTTATTTATTAATTTAACATTAATCTGTTGAGCACTTACTTTATGCCAAGCTTTGTTCTAGGTGTTTAAAGCCAACAAAATTATCTGCCTTCATGGAACTTACCTGCTAGTGAGGGGAGACAGACAATAAACAAATAAATAAGTAAAATATATATCTGAAGATGAGAAGTGCAATAGATAAAAGAAGGGACGGAAGATACTGCTGGGGTGAAGGTGGGAGTTGCAATTTTAAAGAAGCTAGTCAGGTAAAGACTCATTGAGAAGGTGACTTTTGGTCCAGGACCTGAAGATATCTAGGAAGATACCTGGAGAAAGAGTATTCCTGGCAGAGGAGCAACAGTGGCAAAGATCTCCAGGAATGAGTACACCTGGAGTGCTGGAAGAAGAGCAAGGAACCCCGTGTGACCAAAGCAGAGGCAGAGCACAGCGGGGGACCAGGCAGAGCACAGTGGGGGACCAATCCAGGACTTTTGAGACAGCCATGAAGACTTTGACTCTATACCAGATGGGAATACACTGGAAGGGTTTGAGCAGAGGAGATTTTAAAAGGATCCTCTTGGATGCGCTATTCAAAGTAGGCATTAGGTATAGGGGTTGGAGGAGAACCTGAAGTAGGAAAGCCAGTTAGGAGACTATTGCAAGAATCTAGGGGAGAGATTATGGTAGTGTACGTCATGATGGAGGTGGTAAGAAGGGATTGGAGTCTGGATAGGTTATAAAGGTAGAACCAATAAGACTCCCTCACAGGTTAGATGTGGGGGTGCAGGAGAAGAGAGAAGAGCCAAGGATGACACCAAGGCTTTGGACCTGAACAATTTGGAAGGATGGAGTTACCATTTATTGAGATGGGGAAGAGAGTGGGATTTACAGTTTTTATCTAGGGGGAAAAAGTCAGAAGTTCCATTAGGGACACATTAAATTTGAGATGCCTGTTACACATTCACTTCATGCTCTATAGGCAGGGAGATATTTGAGACTGCAGTTCAGGGAGGAGGTGTGAGCTATAGGTATAATATTAGGAGTTGTCAATACAGAGGAAGTTTGTCAAGCCTAGAGATTACTTGAGAATAACCTAGGAAAGAGACCGATTGAAAGACTGAGCCTTGGGGTGCATCAACATGTAGACTTAAAGGAAAAAAGCATCAGGAAGAAAATCAGTAGAAAATCACTGCCATGTTTGGAAGGAGCACAGGAAGATCTTGTCGCATTTTTAAACTAGATTCATCAGTTTCCCAACACCATATTCTGTTTGTTTATTGAAAACTTGGCAGCCGTGTGTAAAGTGGCATTGTTTCTTTTCACAAACAAATTAGAGCCCATTTAGTACTGTGTTTGAGTGCTATTAAATATTTAGGTAATCAGTTGCAGGACTAATTGACCTTTGGGGAGGTCTTTGTAGCCCCTTCTAGAATGTCAAGTGTTTTGTTTTTAAATAATAAAAAATTGTTGCTTGAGAGTATGCAAATCAAATTCTCAGTCCAATTAATTACATATTAATGTTTTGTTAAGTAAATCTGCTTAAGGTGAAATTGCTCTGCGGTCAGTTTTAGCAAGTAACCAACTGATATTCGGGGTCATAGAAGGTCTTTAATGCAGGAATAATGTGAATCAAGGGAAATGTCTGTGAATTATATGGTAAGAGTTGTCTGTTCTCTTTGCATGGAGGTTTTCCAGCTAATTGAGTTCATTACTTGTCCCATTAAAGGAGATTAAGTATGTCAACACTGTAGCTGGATAATAGAAGGTCTGTAGCAAAAGGACGGCTCACGCTAAAGTTCAAATCTTTATTTCTAGGGAACAAGATATAGAGATAACAAAGGGAATGAGGAAACAGAGGTTTTAGCATTCCAGACTGAATATGAAAAGAGGCTCGGCAGGCGACAGGGCGCAGCGAAGAATGAAAAAGGTGGGGGAAATCTCACAAGATATTCTCCACTTCTTCAGGTCTGCCCCTCTGCTAGATACATTTCTGTTCTCCTGTCTTCCCCATCTTGGTAACGTTATAACATTCACCATGAGGCAGGAAAATAGGGTTTGAAGGCAGGGAACCTAAGGCCGATTCACACTTCAGCTGTAACAGGAAATATCCTCTCCATAGGGCATACACTGAGAAAATGACTTTGTAACTTCACTTCATCCTCTTCATTTACATAGGGTATACCCCAAGTAGAGGGAATTTAAATTCACAAAAACTGTGACAGGGCCTTTGTGCCCCTATGCTCAGGCCCGTTCGAATACTGTGAAGCTTACTTTCTTTCTTTTTTTTTTTTTTTTTTTTTTTTTTGAGGCAGAGTTGCAGTGAGCGCGATCTTGGCTCACTGCGAGCTCCGGCTCACTGCGAGCTCCGCCTCCCCGGTTCACGCCGTTCTCCTGCCTCAGCCTCCCCAGTAGCTGGAACTACAGGCGCCTGCCACCACTCCTATCTAATTTTTTAAAATATATTTTTAGTACAGACGGGGTTTCACCGTGTTAGCCGGGATGGTCTGGATCACCTGACCCGGTGATCCGCCTGCCTCGGCCTCCCAAAGTGCTGGGATTACAGGCGTGAGCCACGGCGCCCGGCCGGAGTGCACTTTCATTTTCCGTAAATCCCTTTATTCCTTCCTTGTTTTGTTTGTGCGTTTTGTCCAATTCTTTGTTCAAGATGCCAAGAACCTGGACACCCTCCACCGTTAACAGCCATGCTATCCCACCTGAGCAACTATTTTAGTTTACTAGCCAGAATATTCCTGCTAAGGAGCTATACTAAGGACTCACATGTATTGTGCATCGCAGCCAGATGTTGCCTTCCTGCTGCAGTCTGTATACATATGAGCCAGGTGTGGCAGACACTGCTATTGGCTCCCAAATCCATTCACTCCCTTTCTCTACAGTAACTCTGGAATTTTAGCAGACACGGACCACACAAAATAAACATTAGTTTTTCCAGGCTCTTTTGCCATTCCATTCTGACGACATACCCATTTTGAGATTTGCAAAAACTTTTGCCTCTTCCATGAAACCTGATCCAAATCACGTACCAGAAAGATGATTTTATTCTCCTGTGAATGCTCACAGGATTTTACCTGCACTTCTGTTATGACATTTATAAAAATGTCTGATATACATTCCTTAACACTTTTTTTTTGAGACAGAGTCTTGCCCTGTCACCGAGGCTGAAGTGCAGTGGTGCACGTATAGCTCACTGCAACCTTGAACTGCTGGCTCAAGTAACCTTCCTGTCTCAGCTGCCTGAGTAGCTGGGACTAGAGGCATGGAATCCCATACCCAGCTAATTTTTAGTTTTTTTTTTTTTTTTTTTTTTTTTTTTTTTAATTTTGTAAAGATAGGATCTCTCTGTGCTCCTCAGTTTGATCTTAGATTCCTGGCCTCCTTCTACTTTGGCCTCCCAAAGTTCTGGGATTACAGGCATGAGCCACTGCACCAAGCCACATTCCTTAACACTTCTATCTTGTAAGCTCCTTGGACACATGAATTGGATTTTGTTTATGTTCCATAGCCTCATATCAAGTACTTTGCAAGCAGAAGGCATTCAATCAATATTTTTTGTGTATGGCATTGTGGAAATAGCTCCTTTGTTACTCTCTTCCCACTTGTTTTGGACTTCACTCTCCTTCTAATGTTTTATTTTCAAATCTTTATTATTATTGTTTTTTGAGATGCAGTCTTGCTCTGTTGCACAGTCACGTGATCTCTGCTCGTTGCAGACTCTGCCTCCTGGGTTCAAGTGATCCTCCCGCCTCAGCCTCCCAAGTAGCTGGGATTACAGGCACGCACCACCATGCCTGGCTAATTTTTGTATTTTTAGTAGGCACGGGGTTTCACTATGTTGGCCAGGCTGGTCTCGAACTCCTGACTTCATGTGGTCTGCCCACCTCGGCCTCCCAAAGTGCTGGGATTACAGGCATGAGCCACCATGCCTGGCCATCTTTATTCTTTTGAATGGAATACAGACAACATAATTAAACTTGAGCAAACAGAAATTAAGTGGTTCTACTTTTATTTTTCTGTCATCTTTTAACATCTTTGCCAAATAAGAGGCTCCTAATTATTTCATTAATTACACTTTTATTTAAGACAATGGTGGAGAGCTTCCTTAAAATATACTCTCACTGTTACTCTTTTGCTTGAGAACCTGTCGTGGGTCTCCACTCCTTTCTGTGTCAAAGCTGAATTCTTCTGAGTCGTTTTTCGGTGAATTCCTCCCGTGGCTATCCAAATGTAATTTCTGCCACTCCCAGGGATAACCTCCAATGCTGTCTGGTTAAACTCCTCACTGCGTGGAGTGAACCCTGTTAACTCCCACTCCTGTTATTTCGTTTTTTCTCTTCCTCCAGCTGATACCACCTTTTTGCTCTAAGTTTCTTGCGGAAATCCTATTCATCTCTTAACTGCCTACTTGAAATTCACCCTCTCCTTGTAATTTTACGGTAGTACATTAGCACTTATTAATTGCTTTCTTTCTTAAACTGCATTTATAATTTACAATGCTTTTCTTAATTTAATTTCATTTAAAATGACCTCTGCTGTTTAATTGTTTGTACTCAACTAAATTATAAGCTGTTTGAATTCAGGAATATATATTTATATACTGATATTTAATTATGGTTAGTTATAGTTACATAATCACCAAGTAGCCACCTAGTCAAGGGCTGGGTACATAATAGATATTCAATAGGTACTTACTGATGGATGGATTTTTTTGGGTACAGAAGCATATTCTATAACCCTGAGTTAAATATAAACTAATTTTTAAAAAATTTTCTTTACATAATATATACATCTAATTTTATTTTTCATATCATTTTAAAATGAACTGAATGCCTATTGTCTACCTATATCACTCAATTTTATTTTTATATTTATTTATTTATTTATTTTTAAAACAGAATATCACTCTGTCACCCAGGCTGGAGTCCAGTGGCATGATCTCAGCTCACTGCACCTTCTGCCTCCTGAGTTCAAATGATTCTTGTGCCTCAGCCTCCTGAGTAGCTGGGTTTACAGGCGCCTGCCACCACACCCGGCTAATTTTTGTGTTTTTAGTAGAAATAGGGTTCTACCATATTGGCCAAGCTGGTCTCTAACTCTGGACCTCAGGTTATCCCCCTGCCTTGGCCTCCCAAAGTGCTGGGATTACAGGTGTGAGCCACCGCGCCCAGCCAATTTTAAAGTGATTTCTGGGGATATGATCCCTCTTCAATGAAAATAAAAACAAAACCATACTTTGATAACTCTTTCTTGAAAAGTCACTTAACATACAAAATCAGCTTAAAATTAGAAATTAAAGACAATTTGATAAACTTAATTTTACCTATTTAGAAAAGCTTAGCAATCCACTTTTGTCTGAAATGAAGCCTTTTTTGAATTATAGATTTTGTCAACATATTTTATTGAATAATAATAACAAGTTTTTGAGAAAATAAAACCAGATAAATTATGAAGAAAAGATTATGAAGAAGGCTATGCAAGACTCCATTACAACGTAAAGAAATGCATCTTCACTAAGATAGTTTCTCTCAGTGCTAAGTTGTAATTCTTTGGAAACTACTGTATGCTGCAAGCATAAGTACTCCTGAATAAAATACTTACAGAGTCCTAAGAAGTTTATCTGAAGTATAAAAAAAATTTTTTTTTTTTGAGCAGAGTCTCACTCCATCACCCAGGTTGGAGTGCAGTGGCGTGATCACAGCTCACTGCAGCCTTGACCTCCCAGGGCTCAAGTGATCTTCCCATTTCAGCTTCCCAACTAGCTGGGACTATGGGCACACACCACCATGTCCAGCTTTTTTTTTTTTTTTTTTTTTTTTTGTATTTTTTAGAGATGAGATTTGGCCATGTTGCCCATGCTGGTCTCCAACTCCTGGGTTCAAGCCATCTGCCCGCCTCAGTCTCCCAAAGTGCTGGGATTACAGTCATGAGTCACCATGCCCAGCCTAAAAACATTTTCATGTGGAATCTAATTTATATGTAAGAAATAGTTATAAGCCCTTTTAATAGATCATTGAAAGGTGAAAATAGGCCGGGTGAAACAGCCTGGACAGAAACCCCGTCTCTACTAAAAATATAAAAATTAGCTGGGCGTGGTGATGGGTTCCTGTAATCCTAGCTACTTGGAGGCTGAGGCAGGAGAATTGCTTGAACCTGGGAGGCAGAGGCTGCAGTGAGCCAAGATTATGACACTGCACTCCAGCCTGGGCGACAGAGTGAGGATCCGTCTCAAAAAAAAAAAAAAAAAAAAAAAAAGAAAAGAAAGGTGAAAATACGTTTATAATAACAATTATAGCAAACTCAAAATTCACAAGATGTAAATTAAGGAGGCTTCCCATGACTTGATATTAAAAGCAATAAAGTGTTCAACATGTAATTCTTTTTGATTTTCCAAATAGTTTTGTAAAACTTTCATTGCTTTTATAAAAGATGACTATCTAATTAGGTGACATAAGGAAGAGAATATTTTGTTTTCCTGCTAAAGACTAAGTCTAAATTTCTATTATCATCGTAAAAATATTATTATAAAAATGACAAATTTTTATCAGCCTGGAAAAGCCTTAGTTCAGGTTTGATTTCTGGAGGTCACAGATGAAGTTGAAAAAGCTTACTGTGTTCTAGGTGCAGCATTAGGTTCTGGAGTTGCAACATGTTTATAACGTTTACAATACTGTTCAGAATTTCATAATTGGAACAAATTATGCTAACAAATTTTCTGCAATAGGAAAAAGAAAAGAATTATTTTTTGACTTTAGGGTTCATGGGTTACACTTACATATCAGTTGATAATAATGACTTACTGATTAATTAGAAAAAATTCAGAAGCGTGTATAATTTTCACCTTATAATAAATCAAGAGCTGGCCAGGCGCAGTGGCTCATGACTGTAATCCCAGCACTTCGGAAGGCCAAGGCAGGTGAATCATGAGGTCAGGATATTGAGACCATCCTGGCCAACAAGGTGAAACCCCGTCTCTACTAAAAATACAAAAATGACCTGGGAGTGGTGGCACATGCCTGTAATCCCAGCTACTTGGGAGGCTGAGGCAGGAGAATCACTTGAATCAGGGAGTTGGAGGTTGCAGTGAGCCGAGATTGTGCCACTTACTCCAGCCTGGCATGAGTGGTGTGATCAAAAAAAAAAAAAAAAAAGTCAAGGGCAAACATCCTATAGTCCCTTATAGGGACTCATGCATCCACACTTATGAATGAGATTCATGCTATTCCAGATCAGAATTTTAAGGTTTTTCATCATGGTCATTAATAAAGTTGCAGAACAAAAGATTGCTTATTCTGATAATGTCATTGTAAGTTATAGAGACTGAGTTTCCAAGCATGAAAATATGTGACATTCCCAAGTGATTTAAAATTTGGAAACATCACCATTTCATTTTAACCACTAGGTTTAAAGTGTGTATTTCTCTTATCTTTAAAACAGCTAATTTAAAATACCTTTAAAAGGATTAATAGTATTATGTAAGAGCATAACACTCCTATTCTCAAATTTATCTTAAATATATGTTTCTGAGATTGTTCTGAAGGAGTCTCTGCTTTGATACTTGTCATACTGATTTCAGAAATTAGTCAGACATAAAGTAGAAGTACGAGAGACACCCAATTATATCCAGGAATTGACACCCTACAGTTATTTTAAAGTGCTCTTTGCTTATTTCTGTGGTCTTTTGTTTGGGACCCAATATAGCTGGACCTACATTTGAACTGTATGAGGAGAGAATGCGGCTGGGTGCAATGGCTCATATCTGTAATCCCAGCACTTTGGGAGGCCAAGGCGGGAGAATAGTTCAAGGCCAGGAGTTTGAGACTAGCCTGGGCAAATAGTGAGACCCTGTCTTTACGGAAACTGAAAAAAAAAAAAAAAAAAAAAAATTAGCTGGGCGCAATGGCACACACCTGTAGTCCCAGCTACTTGGGAGGCTGAGGCAGAATGGCTCAAGCCTAGGAGTTTGAGGTTGCAGTGAACTGTGATCATGCCACTGCATTCCAACCTGGATAATAGCAAGACCCCATCTCAAAAAAAAAAAGAAAAAAAAAAGGAAGGCAGGATAGAATGTAAAATTTGTGAAGAAATTTACTACTGTTGTGATGTAATGGTAAATTTAAAATATTTTAAATTTTACTTATCTTTCCAATCTTGTCTTCTAGTTAAAGGGTTCTTTCGTTACCTAAGATTTGTCTTTGAAGTCTAATTTTTATTTTATTTTATTTTATTTTGTTTTATTTTATTTTTAGCAAGACTCTGTTGCCCAGGCTAGAGTGCAGTGGCACAATCTTGACTCGCTACAACCTCTGCCTCCAGGTTCAAGTGATTCGCCTGCCTCAGCCTCCCAAGTAGCTGGGATTACAGGCGTGTGCCACCATGCCCGGCTAATTTTTGTATTTTTAGTAGAGATGGGGTTTCACCATGTGGCCAGGTTGGTCTCCAACTCTTGACCTCGCCTTGGCCTCCCAAAGTGCTGGGATTACAGGCATCAGCCACCGTGCCTGGCTCTAATCTAATTTTTAAATCATTTGATTAAAGTGAAAAAGCCAATAAATGGAAACCTAGAACTTAGCAGTGAAACTAAGACATTCCTCTCTTCTTAGCATATTAAAGCATGTGGGGGGCCAGGTACAGTGGCTCATGTCTGTAATCCCAGCACTTTGGGAGGCTGAGGCAAGAGGATCGCTTGAGCCCAGGAGTTGGAAGCTGCAGTGAGTGAGCTACGATTGAGCCACCGCACCCCAGCTTGGGTGACAGAAGGAGACCCTGTTTCAATAAAAAGAGCATGTGTGGTAGGCAACCTCTAGGATGACTCCCTGTAACCCTCATCTTCCCGTAGTCATGCCTTTGCATAATCCCCTGAGTCAGGGCAGGACTTTGTGACTCAGTTCTAACGACTAAAACAGAATAGAAGCCATGAAGCATCCCTTCAGAGACTGGTTTACAAGACTGCTGCTTCCTTCTCTTTTGGCTGCCCAGTCTCTGGCTGCCTCAAGGATCACTCAGAGGAAAACCAGCCTCCATGCTGTGAGCTGCCCTATGGAGAGGACTGTGCTGTAAGGAACTCAGGGAAGTCTTCCTCTTTGATTAGTTTGGACCCCAATCCAACATCCCATAAGGAATGGAGGCCTCCCAACATCTGCATGAGGGAGTCATTGAGCACCAGTAGACCCTTGAAATAGACTTGACCATCAGCTTGACTGTAACCTCACAGAAGATTCTGGGCCAGAACTACCCTCCTGGTTATGCGGCCCCCAGAGTCCCCAGTTTCAAAAGCTGGGAGATAAAGAATGTCGTTTTAAGCTGCTACATTTTGGAGGTAACTTGCTTTGTAGCAGTAGATAAACAATATAGAACATAATTTCTAATACTTTCATAACTAAAACCCATTGAATGGAAGCCAGAAAACCCAATTTTAGACCACGTTCTACTCAATAACTGGTAGTGTTATATAATGTACAGAGTAGGAGTTCACCAAAACTCAGACGTAGCTTTTTTTTTTTTTTTTTTTTTTTTTTGGAGACAGGGTCTTACCCTGTCATCCAGGCAGGAGTGCAGTGGCACAATCAGGGTTCACTGCAGCCTCTAACTCCTGGGCTCAAGTGATCCTCCTGCCTCAGTCTCTCAAGTATTTGGGGCTACAGGAGTGTGCATACTGCCATGCCTGGCTAACGTTTTTATTTTAATTTTGGTAAAGATGGGGTTTCGCTATGTTGCCCAGGCTGGTTTCAAACTCCTGGACTCAAACAATCCTCCCACCTTGGTCTCTCAAAGTGTTAGAATTACAGGCACTGCACCAGGCCAGCATCTTATGTTTCTTAATGTGAAATTTCATTTTCTAGAAGTCAGTAAAGATCTAAGCTCTAATGTCAGACTGCCTGGGCTTCAATCTTAAGTCTACTAGCTATTGAGTGTGCACAGGTGCATGAATCTTTTCTCCAAAACTTATTTTTTTGTCTTTAAATGAAGGTAATCGTAGTACTGTTGTAAGAACTGAATGAAGTAATTCAGTAATTTAAAGTGCTTGGTATCTAGTACACATTTAACAATGATAAATTATTATCATCATCATTATTATTACCGTCAGGTCAGATAAGAGACTGACAGCTTTGATTCTTGATATTTTTCTTCCCAGCTTGCAAAAGAGCCCTTCATTCTTTAGAAAATAAAAATACAACTAGTTTGCTTTTTTTTTTTTTTGAGATGGAGTCTTGCTCTGTTGCCCAGGCTGGAGTGAAGTGGTGTGAATTCAGCTCACTGCAACTTCCACCTCCCAGGTTCAAGTGATTCTCCTGCCTCCACCTCCCAAGTAGCTGGAATTACAGAAGTGTGCCACCACGCCCCACTAATTTTTGTATTTTTAGTAGAAATGGGGTTTCACCATATTGGCCAAGCTGGTCTTGAACTCCTGACCTCAAGAGATCTGGCTGCCTTGGCCTCCCAAAGTGCTGGGATTACAGTTGTGAGCCACTGCACCTGGCTAGTCTCCTATTCTACAGGAAACTATGACTAAGAGTTGTTTCAAGTTTTAACTTAATAGCGAGCTCTATTTAGAAAGTATTTTTATTCTTTAAAAGAATATTTTGATTTATACATTTCTCATTTAAGCTATGATGAAGTTTTCATAAATTTAACATGGGACAAAAATGCAAGTAGTAGGATTACCAACTTGCATGATACTTTTTAGGTACTTATTAGGAAACCTGAATATTGATAAGACATAAATTGTGTCCATAAATTAATGCTTTCTTCCCTGAATACTGCAAAACTATTCATGCAATTATAATGTTTCCTTCAGAATAATAGCTTTCATTCATTCAACAAATACGTATTTAGCACCTCCTGTGTTCCAGGGACTCTTTTGGGTGCTAGAGATGTAGTGATAAACATAACACAATCCTCGCTTTTAAGGAACTTACAGCTGGAGCCAGAAGTACACAGACAACTTTAGGACAGCTTAAGGAATACAACTGAGTATGGGATACAATGAGGTACCAAAAAAATAGGGGTGAAAGGAGGTTCCCTGGTGGAGGTGAAGATCATGGGCCTCAGTCATCAGGCAAGAAAAGTGGACAGAGGAGTTGGGCTACAGTTCTGGGGTTACTGTGTAGATACCTAGAGGCCAAAGAGTGTGTGGCATATTTATGGAGCCACATGTAATTCAGGATGGTCCCATCTTGTAGGGCAGTGGGGAGTGACCAGAGATGCAGCTAGGGAGAAGAACAGGGTTCAGATAATAAAAAATCATGTATACCATACCAAGGGTTTTGGATTTTATTTTATTGCTATAATTTTTGAGAAGGAGTCTTGCTCTGTCGTGCAGGCTGGAGTGCAGTGGCGTGATCTCGGCTCACTGCAACCAAAACCTTCTGGGTTCAAATGACTCTCCTGTCTCAGCATTCCGAGTAGCTGGGATTACAGGCATGCCCGGCTAATTTTTGTAGTTTTAGTAGAGATGGGGTTTCACCATGTTGGCCAGGCTGGTCTCGAACTGGCTGGTCTCGAACTCCTGACCTCGTGATCTGCCTGCCTCAGCCTCCCAAAGTGTTAGGATTACAGGCGTGAGCCACCGTGCCCGGCCGGGTTTTGGAATTTATTGTGAATGCATTGGTGAAGCAAGGACTGGTTTTAAGGAGGGAAGACTCCAACAGGTTACTCCCTTATTCAATAATGTTCCTTTACTCAAAACTTAGATTTTCTCAATTTAAGAGAATGCCTCTTAAATTGCCTTCAGCTCACTCTTTTGAATGGACTCAATGCTAATAAATGCATTTGAGAGTGAGCTTGAACTGAGAGTGGAATGGGAAACAGAAACCTTGTAGAGGAACTGTGTTTAATAAACAAACTTGATGATGAAGCAGGTTAATTATTATTTGGGGTAAAAATTTTGCTCTGATTATAAAGCCATGAGGCTGAATCATTGCATCTTATTACATTTCATAAAACAGACATTTGTATGCGTCTGAATTTGTTAATTGGATGGCCAATCACGTTTTTAACTGGCTTGATAACAGCAGAATACCTCAAAACTAGAATCTCTTCTAGTATCTCTTCTAGTTTTAAGAAAATGGCAGCCTGGGAAGCTTTTGGTTGGGGCCAGGATGCTGCAGTCAGAGCAGGGCTGTGAGCAACCACTGCCTGCTTCCCACACATCGCTCCGCAATCTAGGTTGTGGTCCCACTCTCAATCATCTCAGATGTCACCACCGTCATTTGGGTGTGGGTTTCTCACCTGGCAGTGCTGTCTACCAGTGTTCGGAACATTGCTATATGCATTTGTCTTCTTTAAAGTGTTGGTACAAACACGTCCAGTTAAATTCCGTGATGTGTGGAGTCTTTCTCACTATAGTAAGATGGTTTAAGGCCAATACTGACCATCTTTTACACTCATCCTGTTCATAGTTTATGGCAAGCATATGGAGGAAAGTCTGTATTTTTTTTTTTTTTTGAGAAACAAAGCAGAGATTCATGTTTGAGACCAACTTAAAATATTCTACTAACATTATTTTATAGCCATAAAGTGTTTATTCCCCAATTTTTACTTATGATATGTAGCATTAATGACAGTTTTTCTAATTTGGGAGATCAGATGTCTTCACTTTTTTGCGGTTTTATAACTTTATTTCATGTATTCGACAATCAGTGCTTAGTTCTCATCCATATTGATTGTAGATTATTATTATCATTTTTTCTTGAGACAGGATGTGGCTCTGTTGCCCAGGCTGGAGTGCAGTGGTGCCACCTCGGCTCACTGCAGGCTTGACTTCCCAGTCTCAAACAATTCTCTCACTTCAGAATCCAGAGTAGCTGGGACCACAGGCATGTGCCACCATGCCCAGCTAATTTGTGTGTGTGTGTCTGTGTGTTTTGTTTTGTTTTGTTTTTTTGAGATGGAGTCTTGCTCTGTCACCCAGGCTGGAGTGCAGTGGTATGATCTCGGCTCACTACAACTTCCATCTCCTGGGTTAAAGCGATTCTTCTGCCTCAGCCTTCCAAGTAGCTGGGGTTACAGATGCGTGCCACCACACCCGGCTAATTTTTGTATTTTTGGTAGAGATGGGGTTTCACCATGTTGGCCAGGCTGGTCTTGAACCGCTGACCTCAGGTGATCCACATGCCTTGGCCTCCCAAAGTGCTGGGATTACAGGCGTGAGCCACCACACCCAGCATTTTTTTTTTTCTTTTTTTTGAGATGGAGTCTCACTCTATTGCCCAGGCTGGAGTGCAGTGGCGCAATCTCGGCTCACTACAGCCTCCGCCTCCCAGGTTCAAGCAACTCTCCTGCCTCAACCTCCCAGGTAGCTGAGATTAAAGGTGTGTACCACCACGCCCAACTAATTTTTCTGTATTTTTAGTAGAGATGGGGTTTCACCACGCCCGGCATTTTTTGTATTTTTTTTTTTTTTTTTGTAGAGGCGCGGTTTCACCAGGTTGCCCAGGCTGGTCTCAAACTCTTGAGCTCAAGTGATCCACCTTCCTCGACCTCCCAAAGTGCCGGGATTACAGGCATGACCATTGTATCCTGCCTGTCTGTAGATTTTTGAAAGTGGCAACAGGTGCATAGGTAACCAAAGTATAGAGCTCATTTGGTGAATCTTCATCCTCATTACGTTTTCTGGATAACCACACATGGATGGGTATGGAACACCCTTATTCCTTTAGCCTAGACAGCTTTGTCAAGCCTGGTATCAACAAGCACATCTGGAGTTCCCACCTCCTTCACAGCAAATTTCCAGATCTCTTTGAATGCCTGAGGGACATACTTCTTGAAGCCTACTCCATGGATGCATTTCTGAATGCTGATGTTGTATTCTTGGGTCACCACCTTGCTGATGGCAGAACAGCCTTTCTTCTTGCCACCCTTCTTTGCAGGAGCCATTCTGCCAGGCCCAAGTTGGAAAGGAAGCCAGATGTCTTTACTTAATAGTTTTTCTCCTTTAGCAGACATAGTCTTATAATCCTATTTATTTCCAGAAAGAGTTTCTGCCAGGTGGAAAAAACATATGCAACAAAGTGAAATAAAAATAAGTAAGGAAACCAAGAAAAAGGGAAATACGAGTAGAAAAGACAGAATGAGAAGAGAGGTTATCACACAAAATATATACAAAGAAGACTATGCTTGCAGGAAGAAAGCCATGCATTTGCCTTAAAACTTCTTAAGGGTCAAGAGGGAGAAAAAAAACACCATTAGTTGTAATTCCCAGTGCCCAGGTGATTTAGAGAAATCACATACCACCACCACCATTACCATCAGCAGCAGCAACTGTGCCCTTGGAGAAGCCTGGTAATTTGTGGTTCTGAGACCAAAGAAATTTTTCTTGCTCCAGGCGCCACTCATCAACCATATATGCTATGAAGTGCTCTATTGTGGGTTACTTAATTTCACAACACTTTTTATTGAAATAGCAGGAAACAAAAGCCAAAATGTGACAAACTTAATGGAGTTAATAATGACTCAAATCATTTTACAAAAAAGAGGCAAAGAAGCACCTATTTAATTGCTCCAGTACCACTCTACCTCTGCTAATTGACATCAACAAAATAGACAGGTGTACCCTACCTTTCTCCCCACTCCGCTCCATTCCCTAGCTGCAGGGGAGCCTGGGAAAGGTAATTTTTAGCTTCTCAGTACAGGAAGGCACAGTAGAAGAAGGCTGGGGGAGATATTGTGTAACGAGTCTACTATATCCACTTGTATTAGTCTGTTCTTATGCTGCTGATAAAGACATACCCAAGACTAGGTAATTTATAAAGGAAAGAGGTTTAATGGACTCACAGTTCAGCATGGGTGGGGAGACCTCACAATCATGGCAGAAGGCAAGGAGGAGCAAGTCACATCTTACATGGATGGCAACAGGCAAAGAGAGAGAACTTTTGCAGGGGAACTCCTCTTTATAAATAAACCATCAGATCTCAGAAGATGTATTCACTATCATGAGAACAGCATGATAAAGACCTGACCCTATGATTCAATTACCTTCCACTGGGTACCTCCGACGACATGTGGGAATTGTGGGAGCTACAATTCAAGATGAGATTTGGGTGGGGACACAGCCAAACTATGTCACCACCCCAGTAATTTTAGTCCTTTGGATATTGGTTGGTCTAAGAATTGGTTTGGACCCCATTTCTGGCTGATAAGATGTGAGGTGGTATCTTCTGGCAAGGGCTTCCCTTCCTGAATAGACAGAAAAAAACTTCTGAAGGAAATCATTCTCTGCCCTTACCCTTCTTCCTCTCTGGAGCCCAAATGCAATGCCTGGCTATGTAGCAGCCACATGGAGACAAGTATGAGAACAAAAGTCAACACATTAAGGATAATAGGAAAGATAGAGCTGGGTCCCTCATAGCATTGTTGAGCCATTGCTCCAGACCTGTATTGACTTCCCTTGGACCATTTTTATTTGAGACAAATAAACATTCATTTGTTAAAACAACCAGAGTTGAACTTTCTGTTTGCTGCTGGATGCATTCCTAATCTAGAGTCTGTTGCAGCAGCCAGGCTAGGACAGACAGCTGTGAAGATGCAGAGACATGGTCAGACTCAGGATATATTTTGGAAGTAGAACCATCAGGACTTGATGACAGGTTGGCTGAAAACAGGAGAGAAGGGGATGGAAAAAATCAAAGATGTCATCTATGTTTTTTGCTAGATATGACTGATGGAAATGTGTAATCTTGTTTTAATTCAGAAGGTGGGAAAATTCCTACTCTCACTGCTGCAGAAATACCTAAGGAAGATAAAAACACTTTTGTTGCTCCCTTGAAACCTGTTTTCCATTGAGGCAAACAAAAAGTTGGGTTAGATTAATGTTAAATAATGCAGAAGACAGTTGGAAATTCCTAACATCTATTCTGGACACTGTAGCTGGAACATATTGCAGCCTCTCCATGCCTTCTCATCTCCCAAGCCTCTTTTCCATCAAAGTCCAGGTGTACAAAACAAAATCCTTACATCAACCATTATGTTCTGGTTTTTATTGCTTGCAGGAATAGACTATTAGAATACTAATACTTCTAAAGAATATATTAACTTCTCGAGTCAGTAAATAATGCTCCACAGCTGGATCAAATAAGCATTTCAAATCAGAGCTATTTTTTTAAAAAGAATATTTTCTTTTTTTAATGAAAAATTTTTTTTAGAGATAAGGTCTCACTTTTAGCCCAGGCTGGAGTGCAGTGGTGCAATCATAGCTCACTGCAGCCTCGACCTCCTGGGCTAAAGCACTCCTCCTGCCTCAGCCTCCTGAGTAGTTGGGACTACAGCTGTGCCTCGCCATGCTTGGTATTTTATTTTATTTTTGTAGAGATGGTGGTGGGGGCGGGGGTCTCACTGTGTTGCCCAGGATGGTCTAGAACTCCTGGCCTCAAGCAATCTTCCCTCCTTGGTCTCCCAAAGTGCTCAAATTATAGGCATGAGCCACTGCATCTAGACCATATCTTTCTTTCTTTCTTTCTTTCTATCTATCTATCTATCTATCTATCTATCTATCTATCTATCTATCATCATCATCTATCTATCATCATCTATCTATCTATATCTATATATTCTATAATCCTAGCACTTTGATATTTAAAAATTTCAAGTAAAACAGTTACATGATGTGTATATTTTGTATCTATTCTTACATTGCTAAGGCTTTACTTTTGTTGATGAGAATAAACTAGGAATGTCAAATACATTGCCTGCTATAACCACAGTTACTTTTAAAGAAGATGCATCACCCCCCTATACCTCCTGAAAGGGCAGCCTTTAGGTACACATATTGCATGACCTCGTCATCCCCTGTCCCAACCCCAGCTGGAAGGATAACACATTCATAAGTTGGCATGAGTAGGCTTGGAAGGGTAAATGGGTCATTGAAATCCCCCTCCTCACCTCCTGTCAGAAAATTGATATAAAAAACTTAAGTGAATGAAGCAGTCTTCAGCAGAAGGTGAAACTTGAAAGATATGAGGTAAGCCTGGCATGGTGGCACACACCTATAATCCCAGCTACTCAGGAGGCTGAGGCAGGCAGATCGCTTGAGCCCAGGAGTTCGAGACCAGGCTAGCAACATAGTGAGACCCTGTCTCTACAAAAAATTTAAAAAGCAGCCCAGGTGTGGTGGTGCACCTGTGGTCCCAGTGACTCAGGAGGCAGAAGTGGGAAGATAGTGTGAGCTCAGGAGATCAAGGGTGCAGTAAGCCGTGATTGCACCCCTTCACTCCAGCCTGGAGTAAAGAAATGCCATGAGAGCCTCCAGGTAGGTCCTGAGTGGGGAATGGCAAACCAAGTAACTGGCTTGAGCACAGAGAGCCAGGTCACAGTCTGTGATGGTAGAATATTCCCTCCATGTGCCTCTTCTCCTGCCTAGCACTGGGTGGCAGGAGGAGGAAGCCCGGGTTGCAGCAGTGGCAAGATGAGCCTCAATAGCCAAAACCAGTGATAGCCAGGAAGTCAGCGAATTCGTCTGAAAGACCTTCGAGGACAGACAAAGCCAACGTGGCCTCTGTCTCCTGTAAACTCATACCTCAGTGAACTGAGGGAACTAGAGCCAGGCTCTGCCTTTTACAACAAAAACAGCCCAACCAAAGCAGCCCAACCAAAACCCCAAACAGAAACAAATTCTACTATCTTTTATACTGTAAATACAAATAATTACACTTTTGTGTTCTCTCCAAGCTTATGCTACATGAGAGCAAGCCTTTGGGGCTCATGGAATACTTTCATATGAATAATCCCAGACATTACATTATGATCTAGCTTCCTTCCTTCCTTCTTTCCTTCCTTCCTTTCTTCCTTCCTTCCTTCCCTCCTTCCCTCTCTCCCTCTCTCCCTCCCTCCATCTCTCCTTCCTTCCTTTCCTCCTTCCTCCCTTCCCTCCTTCCTTTTCTCCTTCCTTCCTTCCTCCCTCCCTCCCTCCCTCCCTCCCTTCCTTTCCTTCCTTTCCTTCCTTCCTTCCTTCCTTCCTTCCTTCCTTCCTTCCTTCCTTCCTTCCTTCCATCCTCCCTTCCTTCCTTCCTTCCTTCCTTCAACAGGATTTGTTCTGTTGCCCAGGCTTGAATGCAGTAGTGCAATCATGGCTCACTGCAGCCTCTACTTCCCAGGTTCAAATGATCCTCCCACCTTAACCTCCCAAGTAGCTGGGACTACAGGTGCATACCACCATGCTCAGCTAATTTTTAAAATTTTGTATAGAGATGGTGTCTCACTGTGTTGCCCAGGCTGGTCCCAAACTCCTGATCTCAAGTGATCCTCCCTCCTTGGCCTCCCAAAGTGTTGGGATTACAGGTGTGAGCCACCACCCCACACCTCAGACATTATTTTCTCTAAAGGAAAACCTAAATTGTACATGAGGCATTTCATTCAAAAATCCCACTGAAACTGAAACATTCTGTGAAACTAAAGAAGGATTTCTAAGGAAGATACTTTTGCAGCCTTCCTCCCCAGTCACCTGGCCCATGTTGTGTGAGGTGGAGGAGAGTAAACCAGGACCCAGGACTTCCAACAGCATATCTCTCTCTGTCTCTCTCTCTCTTTTTTTTTTTTTTTTTTTTTTGAGATGGAGTCTTTGCTCTGTCACCCAGGCTGGAGTGCAGTGGCACGATCTCCGCTCACTGCAAGCTCCCTGCCTCCCGGGTTCACACCATTCTCCTGCCTCCGCCTCCCAAGTAGCTGGGACTACATGCATGCACCCACCATACCTGGCTATTTTTTTAAAAACTTTTTGTAGAGATGAGGTGTTGCTATGTTGCCCAGGCTGGTCTTGAACTCCTGGTCTCAAGCCATCCTCCCACCTTGGCCTCCCAAAGTGCTGGGATTACAGGTGTGAGCCATTGAAGCTGGTCTCTGTTTGACATCTCTTTTCTAATTCTTCCACTTTTCTTGTTAACCAAATTTAGCCAAATCAAATACCCCCACAAATTGTGTGTGTGCACAGTGGCTAAAACCTTCTTGTGACTCTTGTTTGCCAAGCTACAAAAGACACTGAACCATCCCTGATACACAGAAGCCGTGTCCAATGACAGGAGGGTGGGATAAGTACATGGGATATGATGACTGTGGAAAGCTCTCTGGGGCAATAATGTTTAAGGTGAGAATTTCAGGAGAAGAAGAAACCAGCTATGCTGGAACTAGCATTGTAGCAGAGGAAACAGCATATGCAAAGGCCCTGTGTCAAGGCATTTGGCTATTTCTTGGCATATCCAAGGAATAAAAGAAGACTGAGATGCCTGTAATCCTAGCACTTTGGGAGGGCGAGGTGGGTGGATCACCTGAGGTCAGGAGTTCGAGACCAGCCTGGCCAGTATGGTGAAACCCCCGTCTCTATTAAAAATACAAAAATTAGCCTGGCATGGTGGTGGGCGCCTGTAATCCCAGCTACTTGAGAGGCTGAGATAGGAGAATTGCTTGAACCCAGGAGGCGGAGGTTGCAGTGACCTGAGATCACACCATTGCACTCTAGCCTGGGCAACAGAAGGAGACAAAAAAAAAAAAAGACCAAGTGAGCTGGAGTATATTGAGAAAATGGGAGAAATGACAGGACATGAGCCTAAGGAAGTATGTAGAGGACAGATAGTATTGGGACTACAGTAACATGTTTGCATTTTACTATCAGTGTAAAGAAAGCCTTTGAGAGGTTTAGGCAGTAAAAGTGTCATAATCTGTATTTCAAAACTGTTGACACCAGTTATACAATGTTCACAAATGGGCAAAACTGATGGCAATAGAAGGTAGAAGAGCGGTTACCTTTGGGGGTGATGACTGGGAGGGAGAAGGAGGGAGTGCTTTTGAGGTGCTGATCTATTTCTTGATCCAGGTGTTGGGTATACACGGATGTCCAGGTTATAAAACAGCACTAAGCTGCATATTTATGATTTATGCACTTTTCTGTAAAATGTATTCTGTAATATTTTGGTAAAAATTTAGCTAAAAAATGGAATACATGCTTACAATAGTTTGAGGAAGAACAGATTTCAGGGACAAGGCAGAGGGGAGACTCCTTCAGAAAAGGATGTTGGCTTGAACTAATATGGCAGCTGTCAGGCCAGGTGCGGTGCTTCGCACCTGTAATTCCAGCATCTTGGGAGGCCGAGGTGGGAGGATCACTTGAGTCCAGGAATTCAAGATCAACCTGGGCAACATAGTGGGTCCCTGTCTCAACAAAAAATTTAAAAATTAGCCAGGCATGGTGATGCATGCCTGTAGTCCCAGCTTCTTGGGAGGCTGAGGTGGGAGGATGGCTTGAGCCCAGGAGGTCAAGGCTGCAGTGAGCTATGATCATGCCATTGCACTCCACCCTGGGCGACAGACTGAGATCCTGTCTCAAAAAAAAAAAAAAAATCCAGTAAATTTTTTAAAAAGGTACAGTTGTTGTCAAGATAGAGAAAATTAGACAGATAGGAGATATTTTGGAATGAAATTGCTGGAACTTGCTGATGGATCAGATACTGGCATCTTAAAGAGAAGAATGACTTCTAGGTTTCTGACTTGCACAGCCAGGTGAAGGGTGATGCCATGCCATTCAGTGCATTGTAGGCAGAAGGTCAAGGATTCAGCTTTGGAGATATTATGTGATTTTTAGACACTCCTGAAGCATCTACCAGGTGGTTGTAGCTTCAGGTAGATTGTTGGATCCCTAACTGATGCTCAGAGAAGAGATCTGTGAAAGAGGCATAAGTGTTGTTATTGTAGGCATACAGATTGTCATAGAAGCTGTGAGAATGTTTGGGGTCATCCATGGAAAGAGGGTGGAGAACACAGAGAAGAAGACCAGGACTATCTTAAAGAGCTGCTTCCTTTAGAGTTGGTTAAAAAAAAAAGAGAGAGAGAGAGAGAGAGACAGAAAAGAAGATCAAGGAGATAGGAAAAAAGCAAGCAATTGCGGTGTCAGTCAGAGGGTTGCCTGGTGCTAGGTGGTTAAGTAAGATCATGATAGGGAAGAATCCTTTGGATTTGACAACATGGAGACCACCAGTAACATCTCGAAGTATCTGTCACTTTATTAATGATCCCAAGCTTGTCTTCCTCTGTGAAATGCCCTAATAATTTACCTACTTCCCAGAGTTTTTGTGTTTAAAGCACTTTGCACACTTTGTGCAAGACCTGGCTAAATATGAGTTGTTAGTTTAGCTGAGAACAAATGCTTGCATTGGTATAAAATAAGGTTTGATAACACCCTCCTAATAAACTTGTTAAAGGAATACAGAAGTAATGTTACATTTTAGAAAAGTAGATTTTAAAAACAGGTATAGGAAGTAGGTCTTCCTCATACCTCCATCTGAATCGATTACATCTGGTAAATCTGAGAATAAGAGGACCAAACCACATCTTCAAGGAAGTGGAATACTCAGCGGCAAGGTTAGGCCCTGCCACCCATTTATTTAATTAAGAATCCTTTAGAGAGGTAGTTTGAGTATTGGTAAAAACAGAGAGATCTGTGTGGCAGAAAACATGATGATAAATTAAATCACCAACACATATTTCAGTTTCTATACAAAACAGTCTAGAATCGGCTCACTATAATTGTATGGCTGGTAGAGATGCTTCAAAGACATGCTGCAATTCAGCAAAAGCTGCCACAGGGCCAAACAAAGCCAGTGGCCCAGGATTAGGGGACCTAATACTAGTAAAGATAGAGTCACAGTGCTCCCTACAGTTTTTAAGCCTGAAGGCCAAGACGAGGCCAAGGATGCTGATGCCTTTCTCCAGGTCTTTCTAGTGTTCATATTCTACCACCCAGAAATCTAGTCCTAAGAAGGGAAGTTACCAGTCATTGCCAGGGCTAGCACAGCACTGGGACAATGGGAATATGCAGGAGATAGTTCCTCTATTGCCTTTCAACTGAAGATGGACCAGGCTGGGTGCAGTGGCTTATGCCTGCAATCACAGCTCTTTTGGAGGCAGACAGAGATAGGAGGATTCCTTGAAGCCAGGAGTTCAAGACCAGCCTAGGCAACATAGCGAGACCTCCCCCCAACCCCCTGCCCCCGCATCTCTACAAAAAATTTGAAACAAAAAACAATTAGCCAGGTGTGGTGGCAAGCACTGTTAGTCCCAACTATTCGGGAGGCTCATGTGGGAGGACCGCTTGAGCCCAGGAGTTCCAGACTACGGTGAGCTATGATTGCACCACTGTACTCCAGCCTGGGTGACAGAGCTGTCTCCAAAACAAAAAAGATGGACTAATTGGCCAGGTTCTCAGATAAACCTGGTGGTGGAAGGTAATCTTTGGCAACCAACAAACTGGAAAACATATTACTCATTTTTAATCTAGTTAATAAGAGAAATTGAGAGAAGTTCTAGCACAACTGTCAGGTACTGCAAAGGCACTATTTTTCCTGGTCTGTTCTGCTGGAACTCCCATTCCTAGACAGCCTGGCGTCAGGCACAGCTGAGGGGGAAACCCTGTCAACAGAGGACAGGTCCCTATTCTTACTGAGGGGCAGGTGATCAGGTCGCCATGCTACCAGAAGAAATAGCATTGACTGTTGGCTGAGCCACTGGGTTTTCATGCACTGGGATCGGGAGGCTGTGATCAGAGAAACAGATGAGAATCTTTTCGAAAACAGACAAATATTAAAATGCAGGAGGTCTATTTACTTGTCAAGTCAACGTTCAGTAATAAGGGAGAACAAAGTTTACCCTGCTATCAGAAAATAAGAAATCAGAATCCAGTCATATGGGATGGGAGAAGCTCGCAAGCTACTAAAACTGAACTCAGGAAGCAGATAACCAGCTAGGAAAGAGGTACCCTTAAATGCCTGGCTGTATCTGAGAGTGTATCTTCCTTCTTCAGAGCCCAGAGAACAAGCTAAACAATTCCTTCATAAATCAGCACACATCAGCTTCTAAAATCAGCAAGATGTCTCCAAACATCTTGAACTGACATTAAGAAATGCTGCACCATTGAGAAAATGGTTTCCAAGCATTTGAACTTAAAGAATTAACTTGTTGAAACACATCTTTGATCATTGATAAGTTATTGAATTCAAAGAGAAGTAATCAATAATGAATGGTAAACCAATTAACTAGGAATCATATTTCAATTTTTTTTGTTTTGGCAAACTTGATGATTAGTTGATATTTTTCAAATATTTAGGAACAAGGAACACATATAAATTTCACATTTGTGTCATTAGCATTTTGACCAGCAATTCATTTTTCAATTTCATGTGTGAAGCTAAACTTTCTGATGATCTGTTAATCTTCATTTGTTTGGAATTAGCCTGAAAAGTACTAAATACTGCTTTTTGGATAAAATCTTGAGTGGATCGGAACCAGTTTGTTAAGAAAAAATAAATCTGAGTCCTCTTCATGTTTGAAGTAACTGAACTATTACTTCAACTATTGCTTGGCTATCTTAACAGTTGATCTTGATTTCCACACAATGTGAAAACTTATTATTAATATAACCAAAGGGGAAAAAACCCTTAAATCTATTACAAAATGCTTTAAGAGATAGTATTTGGTCATGATATTTATTAACACAGTTCATAGTGAAGCTGAAATATGGCAATAATCTGGTTAGTTTGATTTATGTGGATAGACAAATTATCTGGTTGTCAAATACATTACAAAACTCATATTTTGCTTTCTATTTTATAGACTTGATTTTAATGATCTGTATATTTTACATTCATGTCACGTTTGTACCTGAAATCTCTAATTAATTCATGTTTTCCATTACACCTTGGAGTAATCATTGCCCAGCTATAGGGAACAGTATGAAATGAAGTGTGTTATGCATCATTAAATGTTAATGATAAAATAAGGTATTATCTAGTTAGTTAATTTAGACCAGGTAAAACTGTACACAAAAACGTTTCTCTCTGTTGCTCAGCAATTCAGCCGTTTCTCTGCACATCCTTCCCTCAAGTTCTCCTCTCCCATTCATATTAATTATTCGAGGTCCCGAAACTTTTTCTTCCAGCAACGTTTGCTCTGATACTCATTCAAAGGTATAAATAATTGATAACAACTTAGAATGTGAGTTTTCTCAGTAGCATTTGGATTTTACCGAGGTTCAAACTTTTAAGCTACAAAAATGTTGAATGCATCAGTAAATGGGTGATGGAAATATTTGGGAAGGATGCACTCTTTACAGTTGTCCTTGAAATTGTATCAAGTAGCCACTTGCCTACTCTGTCTGCTAGGAAGGCAGACAAGAATTCTGCACCTTCCTCTTCCACCCCTTAAAACTCTCCTTTGTTTTACATAACCAGAAAATGTTTATTTTAATTATCTAGATCTTCATTTCTAATTTTCCTTTTTTACTGTAAGAAATGGCATGGTAAAAGGTTCAATAAAACTATAGTATTTTATGCTCAATATTCTAAATTAAGAATTAAAGTCCTACTATCCAGATGCCATTCCAAATGATTAATTTTGTTTCACACTGTTCATAAAAATAATACATTACTTTAGGTGTTGTTTTTTCCCACCAAGTTGCTTAGTTAAAAAAAAAAAAAACCATTAGTAATTGCTGGTTCCTATTATGTAAGTAGATAAAATATAATTAGAAAAACAACTGGATAGTTTCACTCTATGTTGTTCTCAGTGCAATGTCCAGTTTGCAAATGCTTTATTTATTTGTTAATTTTAGAGGACAGCATTTCAGTGCAATAATTGAAAATAGCTCATAGCCTTTTCTGTGAAGAAACAAAACATTGTGTTGGTGTCAAGTAAGTTAATTATGCTTTATCATCTTCAAATGGAGCATATAATTGATTTATGAAATTCTGTTATCACTGTGTTGAGACCATTGTTAGTAATCAAGAATTCCAATAGTTTCTTCTTATTCTTCATGTACAAAATCATCTGGGTATTCCATAGGTTAAAAAACAATTCAATTTGGAACACCTGTACTATCATAAATTGAAGAATTAAAAACTAGATAAAAAGTGTGGAAACTACTGTAAAAGATTACTGACTTCTAAAATATATTGCATTTATTGTAGCAATACTCTCTTATTCAGCAATATGACTATGTAATTTTTCTCTAGTACTTTGTAGAATTTTCATTAATTCCACTTAAAATAAATGGCTTATATGCAGTTCTTTTTTGTGACATGAAAACTGTAACATTTTGACTGATCAATATTCTTTTGCTTGTTTATTTTTAGGTCTTTACAATTACCTAAGGAATTGCCTGAGGCATTGAACATATTGCCGGATATTTAACTGAAAACAAACAAAAATGTTTTCAAACAAGGATGTAGATTAAAAAGCTATAAGATGACCTCAATATCACCCCCACTCCATCGCCTCTACCACCACCACCAGCCCTGCCACACACACTCTCAGAATGTTTGGTATCATATACAACTCGCCTAAAGCAAGAGATAATGTCAAAAATTTAAAAAGAGAATGCTACTCCTACATTTCCAGGTAACATAAAGAGTTGTAACCCTTGAACTTCCTGTATATATTAACATTTATTTTCAACACACTAATTGCTCTTGTGACCTTGGACCTCAATGAATTTTATGTATTTAATAAATGAATGCAAGTGTTCATCTTGATTTTAGATTTAAATTTATCTTTGAACCATATCAATTTCTCATAAAACAATTAAGAAACAGCATAAACAAAAAGGGAAATGAAAATATTTCATTTAATTATTTAAGTGTTTGATAATGCTTGGTATCAAGTAGACATAATCAGAAGAGTATTAAATAAAGCAATGGGTTAGGAAGGGGCTGTTAGAGAACATAGACGGTATTACTCTTTAATAATTAGGTACAAAAATAAGGTCTTAATAAATTGGAAATTTATGTTTTCCATTGAATGTTCTTAAAGTGCCAATAGAATTATAGTGAAATTATTTTCTTTGCTGATTCCTATGATAGTATCATACATACCTTATTTTAGATATTCACATTTTCATTCTATTAGAATGAAATACCTGTATGTATTCCATGTGCTGACATATAACAAAATCTGGGATTTAAGAAAATGTACTTCAAAAATGTAAAAATTGCAGGTAATTGAAATTTGAGGTATTTATAACACAAATAAGGACCATTTAAAATAGACCAACAGGTAATATTAAAAACAAGTATATACTTCTGTAAAGATTGTGTGTGTTATATATTGTCTATCAAATACTGGACATTTGTGAATTAACTTCTTCCTAATCCTAAGTATTATCTTTCCAAAAACTTGCTGTGAAGGTCATTTATATTTCCTTTCTAAATGGATTTTGAATAAAACATAAGAGCTGTATTTAACATTCTGCATCTTAATTCCAAGACTCTGATTGTATGCCTTCTTTTACATTATAAACATCAAATAGAGATGATTTTCTTTTTGAATTCCATATTACCTAACAATATTTAACACATGAAATGCTAGAAGTGGCACTCATTGATCTTTGCTCTGCATTGAAAGTTGATCAGTACATGGCCTCATGAAAAGAAACATGTTCTTTCTAGGGTTTAATAAATGTTTCACAATGATTTTTTTTAAAGTAGGCCTTAATATCCAATCACTTGCATTCAATGGCTAGATTTGAGTGGATAACAACACCTACCAAATTACAACTCCCAATTTTTATTTCAGAAGGAAGCAATCCTTGATAGATGAGAAAATAACTTACTTTAAGCTTTATTCATTTTTCTTTTTGGCTACCATAAAATATCTTTTTCTAAGTAGCTTTAGGGTTTTTAAAAAAAATCTAATCCAGATTAAATGTTTAAAAAAACCTGGCAAGTTAATTGTAAGTTTTCCCATAAAAGAGAGAAGCACAAAATGCCATGGAGTATATCCAAGAAACATAACATAAACATAAGACTTACAATGCACAATTTAAAATTTCATATATTGTCAAATGATAAATGTCTGTTCCAGCCATGAATACTTTAACTTCAAAAATCTTTCATAGCCTTAAAAAAGAACTCTCACAGAAACAGAAGCTGGAATGCTATTTGTGAACTAGGCCTTGCACCTTGTCAATATTTTTA
Organism: Macaca thibetana thibetana; assembly: GCF_024542745.1. Lineage (NCBI taxonomy): Eukaryota > Metazoa > Chordata > Mammalia > Primates > Cercopithecidae > Macaca > Macaca thibetana. The sequence goes on along the minus strand of NC_065586.1, from coordinate 22,108,334 downwards.
GTTCTTAAATTTCTGGAATTTCTAGAGCCGTAAAACAGCTATTTCATTTTGAAATTTTGATTTTAACATTTCACTAACACACTGGGAAAGGATCATCTTAACTAAAGGTGTCAAGACTAACGTTTGAGCTTAGTCGTTGAATTTTCTCTTACGGGAAACAGTTTAATCCCCAAGTACTATGAGATAGGCATTTTAAGGCAACTTTTAAAAAAGGAAAATAAAATAAATCTGCTTTTTGCCGTCTAGGAAAGATACATTTTTCCTTGTGGAAATCTGCAGTCTGAAAAGACAGATACAAAAAGCATGAACTGTTGAAAATAACCTAAATGTTCTTTGAATGTTTAAAGGCCAGCTCATCCTGCAGTGGTGATAGAATAGTCGGCTTACAACACGCAAAGCCGAGCCGCGGGTGGGCAGGCGCCGTCCGTGGCTCGCGGAGTGGATGAACTCGAGGGCGTGGCCGCTGCGCTTGGGGAGCTTCCAGGGCGCCAAGTTCGGGTAGCGCTTCTGATGGATTCCCGGGTCTGGGAGGATCCGATTATCCCGGGGCCCGGTGACACGCACAAAGCTGAGGTTAGAGTTGGCCAGGAAGGGAGGACCTAGTGAGGCGGTGGAACACAAGCGGGAAGGCCTTTCCTTCTAGGAGCAAAACCAGCCACGCGCCCGGGACGCCCGGGGACCCCTTTGGGGCTCGGTTTCCTTCGCTGTGATCCTGAGTCTACCCTGACATGTTCCCCTCCACCGGCCTGAAGAAATCGTCGCTTCCAGCCTCCAGCTACCGTCACCTTTGCGGGGCTGAGAGCGGAGGACCGGGACAGAGAAGGAGCCGGTGGTCCTGGTCAGCTGCGCAAAACCCGACGGCGCGGGGACTCCGGGCCTGGGGCCTCCATGGCCGCGGCCTCCTTGTCTCCCGGGCCGGCTGCTCCCTACGCTGCGAGACTGAGGGCACTGGGGACCCAGGGACTTCTCTGGCACTAGCGAGGTCCTAACCTTGAGTGAAGAACGCTGTCGAGTGCAAGTGAAGAATAACGGGGGTGGACGCAAGGAGAATGGTCTCGGGGCGCGCTTGCGCCTCTACCCGAGGACCGAGGTGGGGATTCGACAGACGCCAGCGGTAGAGACCCGGGACGAGAAGCCCCGACTTTCTGAGTCGTGAGCCGCCTCCAATCGCCCCAGGACGTAACCCCGAGGAGCTTTCAGACACGGGCCGCGCCTAAAGTCGCTGGGAACCGCGAACATCGGAGTCCCAGCCACCTCCCGGACTGGCGCCCCGAGGCCAGGGGACCCGCCTGGGGCTCCCGGCCGAGCCCCGACCTCGGACGTTTTTCCGGGAGCTGCGAGAGGCCTCGCGGCCTGGGCCAGGCGCAGCGGCAGGCATCGATCGCTGGCTCCCAGCGAGTGGCCCCGCGCAGGTGGAGGTGGCCCCGTCACCTCCAGGAGCGCCCCCAAGCCCCGGTGCCCCCAGCGTGCGCCCTCTCCTCCTCCCCGAAAGTTAAGTTCGTGTTTTTCGGTTCTCGGTTACGCATCCCCTTGGCACGCGTGCCCAGCCACACCCTGGGCGAAACTAGAGGGCCTGCGTCCCCTGGGGGCTGCCGCGAGACCCCGAGTGAGGTGTCCCCTCCGGGCCGGGCCCGAGTCGGAGACCCCCTTTGCAGCCTAGAGGAGTGCGGGGCGGGTGCGGCGCAGGAACCGCCAGGCCGGGGAGGGGGCCACGCCCGGGCCCGGGCCAAGAGCACGCGTCCCCCGCCCGGGCCCTGCGGCCCTCCCCAGGTGTCTGAGCAGAGCTGCTGAAGCTGTAGAAATGTGCTGGCGCCTGTCCACCGCTGCACACAAAACCCAGCCAAAAGCGGCGAGAGGAAAAGCGAATATGGCGCTGCTGAAAATGGAGCCTCGGCATCTAGAAAGTCTTGCTTTCCTTTCCTCTTCTGGCTCTTAATTCGTCGATCTTTTCCCCCTTGCCCTCTCACGAGGGCCTCCTGCGCTTTCCTTCGGGTGTTCTCTACCCCTCGGCCCCTTTCCTGTTCTTATGAATAATCTCCTTTACTCGGTTTTCCTTCTTCCTTTCCACTCTCGGTTCCTCTTTCTCCATTTTGTGTTACAGGCGCCTTGCTTCTTGTTCCCTTTCTGGGCGCGCACTCCCCCGCCCGGCTCTCTTTATTTTGTGTGTGGGTGTCGGAGCAGGGGAGGGGGTGGCAAGGATGTCAGGCTGAGTATCGAGTTTGTTTGGTTTTTTTTCTTTCCTTCTTATTTTTTTAAAGGTATTATCTTAGGAGCCAAGCATCTCCTTTGGTGGTGCGCTCCTTCGCCTCGCGCCTGGTGCCCCCCACCCGGCTGCACCCGCGGCTTGCGCGGCCGGGTCCCACCAGCCGAGCGTCACCCGCCCAGGAGGAGCCTCGGGTTCTCCGCAGAAGCGAATACTTTCTGTTTTTGTTTTAAGCTAGAGCCTTGCTTTTGCAGTGATTCGTGGCTGTGGCGTGATTTTAAATAGGTGAGGAATCGGAGTCTCATTTCCCCAGGGGGCTTCCGACGAGGATTTTAAGAGAAGCGTGCAAAGAAGACAGCAATGTCCTTTTTTTTTTTTTTTCTTGTTTTCTTTTGAACAGAGGGAACCCCCCCGCCCCACGCTCCACGCGCTGAGATAGTTACGTCTTTAAGGCTAAACTTTTTTAAAATTAGTTTTTCTTTTACACTTATGGCTGACTTTTGATCCTTTTAAAAAAAGGATGAAGTCAAAACAGACTGATGCTTTTGAATACACAACGTCCCCACGTCTCCACGTCCCCAAATTGTGATGCTGGGATAGTTCCTCTAAGATGCGTTCTGATTTTGAAATTCAAGGTCTCTAAGCTCTGTTAAGCGGAACCATGAAAAATATATTGCTACATTAAAAATAGACGGTGATACTGACTGCTACTGCTGAATCGTAGTAGAAAATTTTTTTTTTTGAGTCTGTGCAGGATTTGCCTTGGTTTTATTAGGGAACCTGCTAATAGAAGCAATTTCAAGTGATGGGCTTCCCTCATTAAAAAGCTGGCAGCAATGACATCTTTTCTGAGTGCCTCTCCTTAGTCGTGGTAAAAAAAAAATTAAAATAAAATAAAATTAGTTTACATGCAGTGTTTGAAAAGAAAATGATTTTGCTTCCCAAGTTTGTATGTATTTTCTTTTTTTTTTTTTACCAACTATATTTCACTTTATTTACAATTGTCAGTTTATTCTCACACCTGGTCAGTTTCATCTTCTCACCATGGTCTGTTAGAACCACATCCTCCGGCAAAAAAAAAAACCCCAAAACAACCCCCCCAAAATAAACAAACAAACAAACAAACAGGTGTTCATCCCTATGAGATGCTAATGCCCCTGGAATTGTTTGAAAAGAGCAAAATTTTGTAAGGAGTTTCTTTTTTAAAAAATGTGTTATAGAAGTATTCTTCAAAAAAAAAAAATCTTAGAATGTTTCCTTTAAAAATTACCTTTGTTGGTTTTTCATTAATTGTCATTGATTAAAATTAGGTTATAAACCTATCTTAATTTCAGACTGTTTCTTTATGAAAGAAAGGAGAAAGTAAATAGGTGTTGGCAAGAACTAAACCAATGCAACTAGGCCCTATTGAGAGCCTAAATCTGTAAATTGGTATCCTTAAAAAACATTAATCAAATTGAGGTTGGTGCAGGTAGTTCTCTGCCTCGAACAGCTGATTTTTAAAAGTCTTATAAAACAGGTTAAAATGTGTTTTTAGTCTAGGTTCCTACTTCTTTCTTATGCATTTCTCCTGGTAGATAAATAAATGAATCTAACTTGATGAGTAGGTAGATTTTTCTCCAGATGAACTTTCTAAAAATGGGCAAAGTTAGGGAAGTGATTAATACCCTTCAGTTTAATTGGAATGATTCAGTGCTTATACCCAGTTAATCCTATTAAGATGCTATTTCCTGCTCAGGGGGATAAATTAAGCACAACTCAGATTGTTTTAGATGGACAACTTGGTATATATTCTAAGCAATGGGGGCTAGAAAAAAATATCACTTCTCCGAAAAATATACATTGTGTACCAGTAATGTTCAAAGTACTTTGAGGAAATGTATTGATGAGATGGGTATAAATCATAGTGAATGTTGTTAAGGAGTTTACAGATTATAAAAAGCAATTGATCTTTCTTTATTTTCTCTTATTTAGAAAACAAACATTCATAAGAAAAAAATAAAATTAGATCCCTTCTTTTTCCCACACACAAATTCAGTTTCAGATCAATTACAAAGTTAAATAAGAAACACAGAATTAAAAAAATATTGAAAGGCCAGGCGCAGTAGCTCACGTCTGTAATCCCAGTACTTTGGGAGGCCAAGGCGGGCAGATCACGAGGTCAGGAGATTGAGACCATCTTGACCAACATGGTGAAACCCCGTCTCTACTAAAAATACAAAAATTAACTGGGTGTGGTGGTGCATGCCTGTAATCCCAGTTACTCGGGAGGCTGAGGCAGAAGAATCGCTTGAACCCGGGAGACAGAGATTGCAGTGAGCTGAGATCACGTCACTGCACTCTGGCCTGGCGACAGAGTTATCTCTGTAACTCTCCATCTCAAAAAACAAAAAATTGAAAGGAAATAAAGAATGTGTAGTATGAAAGGGTTTCTTAAAACATTGAAATGCACAATCCATTAAGGAAATGGTAAATTGGATGATAGTCATGCTCCAAATAATATGTCAGTCAATAAATAGTAGTCCCATAAGATTACAATATTGTATATTTACTGTACCTTTTCTGTGTTTAGCTGTGTCTAATTATACAAATACTATTGTGTTATAATTGCCTACAGTATTCGATACAGTCACATACTGTACAGGTTTGCAGCCTAGGAGCAATAGGTTTGTACCATATACAAACCATCTAGGTTTGTATAATTACACTCTATGATGTTAGCATGACAAAATTGCCTATGGACCTATTTCTCAGAATATGTCCCTATAGTTGAGTGCCATGTGACTGTATATAAAATTTTTAAAAAATACTTTTTATATGACAAAAGATATCATAAAATGTTACAAGATAAACTGAGAAGATATTTTCAAGGCATGTACTTGGTGAAGGATTAATATTCAAAGTGTATAAATAACTTATATAGAAATAATTTACTAATTCATGTATAAAGAATTTCATAAATAAAAGATGTGGGCCAGGATATATACATTTGAAGTGAAAGTATAGTACTATTAATAGGATGAATACATATCAACTTCAAAAAATGTAATTTCCTATGGGATAGAAAGAAAGAAGGAGGGAGAATAGGAAGAGGCCCCAGGGGGCAACAATCTTATTTTTTTTGTTTTTTTATACAGAGTCTTGCTTTTGTCCCCCAGGCTTGAGTGCAATGACTTGATCTCGGCTCACTGCAACCTCCGCCTCCCGGGTTCAAACGATTCTCCTGCCTCTGCCTCCCAAGTAGCTAATTAAGGCGCCTGCCACCATGCCCGGCTAATTTTTGTATTTTTTAGTAGAGACGGAGTTTCACCATGTTAGCCAGGCTGGTCTCGAACTCTTGACCTCAGTTGATCCTCCCGCCTCGGCCTCCAAAAGTGCTGGGATTATAGGCATGAGCCACTGTGCCTGGCCCACCACAATTGTTTATAAAAAGATCAGAGGCAACTATGGGAAGATGTTAACACATTTTGTTCTTTGTAGATTTTTAAAAGCTTGTTATACTTTATTTAAAAATCTCTAACATCAATTCCTAGTCTAAAGAATGAACAAATGACACATTTCTTTTCCTTCGTCAGTAATAATCTTGTAAGATGGTGTTCACATGCTTTTCTTTGATGGCAAAGAAAACACCATTCCCCAATGTTTTTCCTGGGCAGTGTTTGAATATTATGTGATACTTACAGCAGAGATTTTCCTAGTTTGGCGTCTCTCTGGTGTAAGCTTGTTTTCTGAGTAGATTTAAATGAGAAGAACAGAAACATATTTGAAACTATGACTAGGTATGAGAGCATTTATTCTCTTATAATGAAATCGTGATATATGTTTTTAAAAAGTGAGCAAACAAAAACCTCCACACCATTATAGAAACACTGTTAAAAAAAACTATTGAATAATTTGAGGCCTAGTGTGTAATAATTATTATTCAAGTGTATCTAATTTGTTGTGCTAAGTGTCAGGAATTGGTGTTGTGGAAGGATATATGAGATCTCATTTTCTCCTTTTATATGGCAGGAGTTTATACAGTATTTACATCTGTCATTGATACTTTTTATGAACAGAAGTTTTGTTTGCTTATTACTTCCACAGGGATTATTCATATGGAGCACTGGAAAGATGTAACATTTCATTTACTTTGATACCTTGTGTTTATTTTAGGTCCACAAGCATCATGAAGCCAAGTGGTTACTGTTTTGCTTATTTGGTGTGAACTGAGTGAGCCAAGTTTGCATACCAAGTGATTCTCATGGTGGACAATACCAATGTGATTATGCCAAATGCATCGCTTCTGATGCATCACTCTTTGGGCATGTATAGACCCTGCTGATTTCTGCCAAAGCACTCTTCTTAAAGTTCCAAAACATTACCCAAAAACCTCTATGGCCCCCTATTGCCAACAAAATTAAAACCTTTCCCTTCATTGGCATTAGAAGCCCCTGTAACCTCATTGCTTTTCCATTTCCAGCCTCTTTCCAATACTACCAAACAAACTCTGTATCCTGCAGCCACCAAACTGTACTAGTTGTAATATGTTCACTAAGAACAGCGGTCTCTCATTTGTCTCTCTTTTCTCTCTTCTTATAGCAATTAGAATATAACAGACAACCCAGCTAACACAGAGGCTCATTTTTCTTATGTGACAAGAAGTCTGTAGATAAAGAGATGCTAGTGTTTTCTTGGGGGTTCAGTGATATCAGCTCTGTGATTCAATAGACCTTCATATCATAGTTGCAAAATGGCTGCCATAGTAAGTACAAATACCACACTGACTTCTGAGTGGGAAGGCAGCAGAAAAAAAATGTGTTATTGGTGAGTCTTACTCACCTCAAGGAAGTATAATATTTTCCAAAATGCCCCACCAAAGGATTTCCTCTTACATCATATTAGCCAGAACTGGGACATATTATCACCCTTTATCTGGGGTACAGGCCCACATTTCCACATCAAAGGGAATTTGCTCAATGCCTAAATAAAACTGGAATTCAGTTAAGCAAAGAAGAAATAGAGGAATGGTTTTTGGGGTAGGCAGTAAACACTGTCAGCTACATCTCCCTGAAAGCCATCACTCCCTTAAAATATCTTTGAGTAATGTCATCAGTGACTTCTGAACTTTTTCATCCAATGGACAGTGTTTATTTTCTAACTGACTTGAACTTTTTGTGGGGCTTAGCCACACTCTTTTTGAAATTTATGTGTTCATCAAGTACCCACTCATCACTTACTATGTATTAGTCACTCTGCTGGGCAAAGAGAATGAAAAAATGAATCATGCATGGTCCTGAACCTTCACAAGTTTATAGCCTAGTGGGGTGGACAGGTGAATATATAAGTGCAAAAAAATGTTATAGATACTGTGATAAAATTATGTGGGCCGGGCGCAGTGGCTCATGCCTGTAATCCCAGCACTTTGTGAGGCTGAAGTGGGTGGATCACCTGGGGTCAGTATTTTGAGACTAGTCTGGCCAACATGGTGAAACCTCATCTGTACTGAAAAATAACAAAAATTAGCTGGGTGTCGTGGCAGGCACCTGTAATCCCAGCTAATGGGGATTATCGCTTGAACCCAGGAGGTGGAGATTGTAGTGAGCTGAGATCGCGCCATTGCACTCCAGCCTGGGCAACAAGAGCGAAACTTTTTCTCTAAATAAATAAGTAAATAAATACTATGTTTTGTGGGTCTTTTTTTTTTTTTTTTTTTTTTTTTTTTTTTTGACAGGGTCTTACTCTGTCACCCAGGCTGGAGTGCAGTGGCACAATTATAGCTCACTATAACCTTGGCCTCTCTGGCTCAAGCAATCCTCCTGCCTCAGCCTCCTGAGTAGCTGGGACTATGCAGGCTAATTATTTTATCATTTATAGAAATGGTGTCTTGCTAAGTTGGCCGGGCTTGTCTTGAATTCCTGAGCTCAAGCGACCTTCCCAAACTGACTTCCCAAAGTGCTGGGATTACAGGCATGAGCCACCATGCCAGGCTTAGAATGATGAATGAGATAAAATGGGGCACAAAGAAAGGAGCAGCCATTTCTGGATCTCAGGTGCGATCTCTCTTTTCAGGGAAGGACAGGGGTGATACAGCCATTAACAAAAGCAATCTCACTTTCCTGGTTGGTTGTCTCTTTGCCTCCTCCCCTGGAATAATACAGACCTCTATAGAAAATCACAAGCAGGGTAGGGATAAGGGAGCTGGCCTCCTCCCTTCCCTTGGCCTGACAAATATGCATGGAATTCCTAGGAATGGTCAACCTTTTTTTTTTTTAACTTCATATTAGAATCCAACTCATATGGAATCCATGTAGAATCCAACTCAAACAGAATCCACCAGGCATGAGAATTCTGGAATGCCCTTCCTGATTTATTTACTTCATCTGTGTTCCATGAAGGGCACCGGGTCTCAAACCTAGACTTGGGAGCTCCAGGTCTTTACTGTCTTAGGTTTCAGGTCCTAACCACTCAGGATGGCAAGAAGGGCGTATTTGGGGAGATCCAAGCCTGTCTGCTTGGCTGTAGTGTAGGACTGGGGGGAAAAGAAAGGCACAGTAAGGATCAAAACAAGGCTGTAGCAGTAGGTAAAGATGAGTTCATGCCAATGTAGGAGGCTTGAAGATATTTGGTAGGTCATAGGTTCCCAAACTTTCCAGCTCACTGCATCTGTATCATCTCCGTAATTTGTTCATGGTGCCCTCAGCCAGAAGAAATAATTCAATTCCATTCATTAAGGAGGTAAGTCTAAACAACACATTAGTGGTCATTTGTGTGGTGTTTGATAGATGGGGCTGTATTGCTCTCAAACATTTAAAATATCCCATGGCAACCTTGTGAGTTTGTTCCCTGTGCTGTCCCAGGGTGACTTGATGTGCAATTTGAGAACCATGGTATAGGTCATGAAAGATTTTTCATCTGCTGAATTAAATATTTGATTTTTTATTTGAGAAAGCTCCACCTTTCTGTAGATTGGAGTAAAGGCATGGTGGGAGGTAAGGAGACCATGAGTTAATGGTAGTCATTTAGGAGAGAAGTGATGGGGATATAAAATGAGACATACTAATGAGCATGCTGCTGGATCTAAAATGTGTTACTGAGGTAGAATGGAGAGGAGGATTTCCTTATCAATTGGTTTTTGTAGAGAAAGAGATAGGATGATTCCTAGACTGTAGGCTTGGGTTAAAGGGTATATGATAGCAGACACGTAGAAAAAATATATCTTTGGGAGAAAGAGTAACATTTTTTGGCATGCTGAATTTGAGATATGTGTAAGGATGAGATGGATATAGGGCATTGGAGCTCAGGAGCAGATCTGAAAAATAAATATAAGTTATAAATTATGAATATATAGATTGGGCTGACAACATAAGAGTAGATGAAATGGCTCAGGATGAGTGTGGAATAGAAAGAAGCCTGCCCATATGTGATGGTCAATTTTATGTGTCAACTTGACTGAGCCACATGCTGCCCAGGTATATGGTTGGACATTATTTCTGGATGTGTTTGTGAGGGTGTTTCTAGAAGACGTTTACATTTGGATTGGTGAACTGAACAAAGCAAATGACCCTCCCTAGTGTGAGTGGGCACTAACCAATCCTTTGAGGGCCTGAATTGAACAAAAATGGGGAGGGACATTGAATTCACTATTGGTGTGATTGAGCTGGGACATTGGTCTTCTTCTATCCTTGACAGTCTTGGTTCCCAGTTCTTCAGCCGAGACTGGGAACCACACCATTAGCTTTCTGGCTCTCAGGCCTTCCAAGTACATCATTGGCTTTCCTGGGTCTCCAGCTTGAAGACAGCAGACTGTGGGACTTTTTCCTTATAATAATATTTTCTTTCAATTTTAATTTTAATTTTTGTAGAGATGAGGTCTCACTATGTTGCCCAGGCTGATCTTGAGCTCCTGGCCTCAAGCAATCCTCCTGCCTTAGCCTTCCAGAGCACTGGGATTACAGGCATGAGACACCATGATTGCTCTGGATTCCTTATATATTATAATGAATACATCATGTTTAGAGAGCCAACAAAGGGCAGGGTCCTGCCTAGGAGACAGAGCCAGGACACGTATCATGAAGCTTGTGTAAGGTGATATATTTTGGGTGGAGCCAAGACTCTTCCCCTACTGTTGTTCTGTTCAACAGAGACCCTGGGTCTTTCTTTTTCTTTCGTGGTGGCGCCCCCTGGATAGAACCTCAGAGAGGCAGCATCACAAAGAGCTATGCAAGGAATTGGTTCTGCAGTGGAGACAGTGCAGGGCAAAGTGTGGGGGATTGCGGGGAGAAGGAGCGGGTAGGCGAGAGGTGGTAGCACACAGTGCGAGGATTCTGTGCCATGCCAGTTCAGCCTGTGTTCAAAGCAGCTGTTCTTTCTGGGCTTCCAAGAGAGGAGCACCATTTTTATGCCCATGTTGTAAGAAACAATGAAGTATGTACTGGTTAACAGTATCAAATGCAATGCAGTGATTAAATAAGGAGTGGAGAAGATCTGTGGAATCTTACAATTTGAAGGGCCCTGGTGACTTATGTAAATACCTTTTTTTTTGCAATAGAGCAAGTCAGAACCCTAAGGATCTCAGGGTATAACAAGGGAGACAGCCATGTAAAAACAAAACAAAACAAAACAATGCACTGTGATAAGGTGTAAGGTTTAATATAAGGTGGGATAACTTTCTCTCACCTCTCTTATTCACTAGCCACTTCCTATCAGCAACTGTCACTGGTAGGGTGGTTTCTGATGCTCTGAAATGTCCAGGTGCACTGGCTTCCAGCCTAGCTCCTCTCCTTCCTCTGCGTGTTCTTCCTGAGCAATTTCATCCAATTTAGGATTCTAACTAGCACCTGTAGACCAGTGATTTCTCAATCTGTATTTCTAGTTTACTGACTTACTGAGCTTGAGTTCGGCATTTCGAACAATGGGCATAGTACCGGGCACAAGGAGGTCCTCAGTAAATGTCTACTAATTCATTTAAAAGTTGATCCTAACAACATAAACTGGTGATGTGGGAGTAAATTTGGATATCAAGTAAACTGAAGTTTACACAGTGAGTAAGTAAGGAAATACTTCCCAATAGATTTGACATAAAATTTCAATACTTTTTTTTTTTTTTTTTTTGAGACAGGGTCTTTCTGTGTCACCCAGGCTAGAGTGCACTGATGTAATCAAGGCTCCCTGCTGCAGCCTCTAACCCCTGGGCTCAAGGGATCCTCCTGCCTCAGCTTCCTGAGCAGCTGGGACTACAAGTGCAGTCCATTATACCCAGCTAATTTTTTTTTGTTTTTTTGTTTTTTTTGAGATAGGGTCTCCCACTGTTGCCCAGACTGGAGTGCAGTGGTGTGATCTTGGCTCACTGCAGCCTTGATCCCCCGGGCTCAAGTGATCCTCTCACCTCAGCCCCCTCGAATAGCTGAGGCTACATGCACACACCACCATAGGTGGCTAATTTTTGTATTTTTTAGTAGAGATGGGATTTCACCATGTTGCCCAGGCTAGTCTTGAACTCCTGGACTCAAGCAGTCTGCCCATGTAGGCCTTCCAAAGTGCTAGGATAATAGGCATGAGCCACCATGCCCAGCCTGCCCATCTAATTTTTAAATTTTTTGTAGAGATGGAGTTCTGCTATGCTGCCCAGGCTGGTCTTGAACTTCTAGCCTCAAGTGATCCTTCTGCCTTGGCCTCCCAAAGTGCTGAGATGACAGTCATGAGCTACTGTGCTGGGCCTAAAACCTCAGTAATTAACTGGAAAGCAGATGAGAGTTTCACTATGGAAATTGGGTTAGGTGCAGCTAATCACAGTGAAGAATGGATTAAACACGGATTTACAAATCAGAATCCAGGTTCTGCTGTTAACTTTGGGAAATTCAGCTAATTCTCTGTGTCTTTGTTTCCATGCTAGTAATGCTTTCTTTTAAAATGTGTTTATGGTTATTAAGATGTAATTCACATACCATAAAATTTATCCATTTAAAGTGTATAAGTCAGTATATTTACAGACTCATATAACCATCATCATGAATTCCAGCATGTTTTCATCACCCTAAAAAACACCCTCATGCCCTAATTCCCCATTCCCCATTACCCCAGTTTCTGGCTACTGCTTTCTATCTCTATGTATTTACTATACTGTACATTTCATATTAGTGGCATCATATAATATATGGTCTTTTGTGTCTGGCTGCTTTCTCTTAAGCATAATGTTTAACCATAAAAAAAGTTAGCATAATGTTTTCAAGATTCATCCATCTTATAGTGTGTGTCAATACTTCGTTCCTTTTAACGGCTAAATAATATTCCATTAATTGGATCTATCAAATTTTGTTTATTCATCCATTGATGGACATTTGCATTGTTTCCACTTTTTTGTTATTATGAATTATGCTGCTATGGACAGTACTGTATGTCCTGCATGGACATTACAGAAACTTTTCTGTGTGGCCATATGATGACTCAATGTTTGACATCTTGAGGAGCTACCAATTGGTTTTTTGAGTGGTTGCATCACTCTGTATTCCCACCAGCAATGTATAAGAGTTCCAATTTATCCATGTCCTGGCCAACACTAGTTATTGTCCATCTTTTTCATAATTGCCATCCTCATTGGTATGAAGAGATACCTCATTGTGATTTGATTTACATTTCCCTAGTGACTAATGATATTGAGCTTTTTTTTTTTATGTGCTTATTTGCCATTTATATATCTTCCTTAGAGGAATGTCTACAAATCCTTTTCCCATTTAAAAATTGATTATTTTTCTTTTTATTGTTGCATTTTAAGAGTATGTATTCTGGATGTTAGAACCATATCAGATATATGATTTGCAAATATTTTCTTCAATTCTGTTGGTTTGTATTTTCATTTTCTTGTTAGTATATTTTGAAGCATAAAAGTTTTTAATTTTGGTGATGTTCATGTCCAATTTATTTTTTCTTTTGTTGGTTGTGTTTTTGGTGTCATATCTAAAAGAATACATTACTCAATCCAAGATCACAAAAATTAAGGTCTGTATTTTTTCTAAGAGTTTTATGGCTTTAAGTTTTACATTTGGGTTTTTGATCCATTTTGAATTAATTTTTGTATATGATGTGAGTTAGGGATCCAATTTCATTCTTTGCATGTGGACATGTAGTTGTCCCAGCACCATTTGTTGAAAAGACTCCTCTTTTCCTCTTGAATTGTCTTAGTGCCCTTGTTGAACTAGATTAGCCATAGATGTAGTGACTCCCAATTCTATTCCATTGAACAATATGTTCATGCTTATTCTAGTACCACAACTATAATCCCAGAATGAAAAGGTGAATTGCATAGTAGAAATATCTATTCTCAAATTACTTCATAACTCAAAAGACTTGTGGGCAATTCAGTTCTGGGTTTTCTTTCACATCTCTTTGGAAAAAAAAAGTCTCTGCCTCAACCCCATCTAAAATAACTAAATTGTATGCATAAACCTAAATTTAAATACTCACCTGCAGGGCTCTTTTATAGAATTCTACTTATGTTGATGATGTGGACTTTGGCAATCTCTTTTTCACTGTATTCTATGAAACAGCTTAAAAAGTCAATTATGAATTGAAGCATTCAATTATTAGAATGCATAATACTAGTCTAATTTAAAAGTTAGTCTTCAATTTCATGCAAAAGCCTTCAAATTATTAATTTTAGAAAAAATATGTATTTGTTATATCTTGTAGACTTAGACAAAGGATTTAAAATTCCTCTACTTTAAATGCAAGGATTCCCATAATGAAAAATCTCTTGACTCTAGGGCCATGGCATCTCGTAATTCAATTTATTGTCTTTGTGTTTTGGTTACTGACACTCTTAATTTTACAAATGTTTTAAAAATATTATCTAGATAAGGAGATATGGTAGCATGATGAAGCTCTCATGAAGGGGAAAAGTGGTTCTCTTGGAAATGCCATAGACAGTTGTATTTGATTCTTTAGCTCATAAAAAAATATTTTTTCTCTAAGTAAACAGTCACAAACTCTTTTCTGGTTTTGCCAAAGGGAAGCCTGTGGCACAATGTTTCTATTGAAGTCACTTGCTGAATTATACCCTCTGTCAACTCTGAAAGGATTTTTGATCTTTGTGATTATTTAGACAGTGCTAAACTTATGAAAATTTTCTGTTTCCTATGTCTTATTGGTCATGCTTAGGAACTGTTTTGTGAGAGGCAACCCAGGATAAGAGAAGGAACACTTGGCTAAAGGTTGAAATACCCCAGTGGCTTCCTGTGAGTCTCAGTTTTGCATATTCAGAAATACAGGTTTATCAGCTTACCAAGAGGTAAACAGGTATGAAAAACCTGGGTTTTCATAACCAAATGTAAAAGTAGTTGGTTTTCAAACCACAAAACTCAATGACCGTTCACTGAGGGCTCCTTCTCACCAAAGAATAAGAACCAATTTTATACAATAGTTGTTCTCCTTTCTGATGGGTATTTCTCAGGAGATGAAACAGCAGATTAGAAATATCTGGTGAATATGTACCTGGAATATGAGAGAGAGAGAAAGAGATACAGTTAGGGAATTTTAAAATAAAACATTTAATATTATTTCAAGAATATTACTATTTCAATAATTGGGACTATTCTTACTGTGTGAAGTTGAGTAGTACTGAGAAGTTCTGCTTCTGTCAAACTCATGATCAGCATCACACACCTCTTTGTGGTTGTTGTAGCCTCCTTTTTCATTTTGCCATTGTTTCAGGTTGACGTTGCAGTATCCAGTTTGCTAAATGTGTTCAATAGAGGTAGCAAAAGTGCCTAACCTGAATTTAATCATGAGAGAACACCAGACAACCTGACGTTTAGGGACATTCTATAGGCATTCTACTGGCCTGTGCTCCTCAGAAATGTCAACATCATGATAATAAATAAGAGAGATACAGAGAGAAAGAGATACCCAGGAATTGTTATAGATTAAAGAAGACCGAAGGACATGACAACTAAATGCAAATCATGGTCCCGGATTTTTTTTATTTTTATTTTTTTAACAAAGGAACTCATGGGAACAACTAGTGAAATCTGAAGGTCTATAGTTGGGACTGGGACCTCATTCTAATAGTGTATCCATGTCAAGATCCTAACTTTAGGCCAGGCACGGTGGCTCACACCTATAATCCCAGCACTTTGGGAGGCTGAGGCAGGTGGATCACTTGAGGTCAGGAGTTCAAGACCAACCCCATCTCTACTAAAAATACAAAAACATTAGGTAGGCATGGTGGTGCACACCTGGAATCCCAGCTACTTGGGAGGATGAGACAGAAGAATCACTTGAACCCAGGAGGCGGAGTTTGCAGTGAGCCAAGATCATGCCATTGCACTCCAGCTTGGGCAACAAAGCAAGACTTTGTCTCAAAAAAAAAAAAAAAAAAAAAAAAAAAGATCCTTACTTCGATAATTGTACTGTGGTTATGTAAAATAATACATTAATTTAGAAAACACACTGAAGTATTCAGAGGATATCATGTCTGCAATTTACTCTCAAACAGATCATGAAAAAAGCACCCAAATATATAAAGCAAATACTATGAGACTTAAAGGGAGAGATAGATTGCAATACAGTAATAATAGGGGATTTCAACACCCAACTTTCAGTGATGGACACATTATCAGACAAAAACAATCAACAAAGAAACATCAGGCTTAAACTGCACCAAAGACAAAATGAACCTAACAGACATTTGTAGAACATGTCATCCGACAGCTACAGATTACACATTCTTCTTATCAATACATGGAGCTTTCTCCAGGATAGTTCATATGTTTGTCCATAAAACAAATCTGAACAAATTTCTAAGAATTGAAATTATATCAAGTATCTTTTCTGGCTACAATGAAATAAAACTAGAAGTCAAAAACAGGAAGAAGTTTGAAAACTCTACAAATACATGAAAATGAACGTGCTCCTGAATAACCAATGAGTCAACGAAGAAGTTAAAAAGGAAATTAAAAAACTTTTTGAGACAAATGAAAATGGAATCACAATATACCAGAGCCTATAGAAAACAGCAAAAGCAGTTCTGAATGTATTTATAATATAAACACCTTCATCAAAAAAACTGAAAGATCTCAAACAAACAATCTAACCTTGCATTTCAGGGAATTAGAAAAACAAGAACAAACTAAACATAAAATTAGTAGAAGGAAAAAGGTAACAAAGATTAGATCAGAAATAAACAAGATAGAGATTAAAAAACACAATACAAAGGATCATTGAAATAAAGTTGCTTTTTTGAAAAGATAAACAAAATCAACAAACCTTTATCTAGACTAGGAAAAAAAAGAGGAGACTCAAATAAATAAAATCAGAGATGAAAAAGGAGATATTACAACTGATACCACAGAAATACAAAAGGATCATGAGACTTATAAACAACTATAAAGCAAAAATGGGAAAATCTAAAAGAAATGGATAAATTCCTGGACACATACAACCTATCAAGATTGAATCATGAAGAAACAGAAAATCTGAATGGACCAATAGATCTAAACATTTCTATTTCTTCCTGAATACATTTGAAGAATAATGATTGAATCATTGAATCTACCAAGATTGAACCATGAAGATCCAATAGCACGTTGGTCTCGTTATTAGACCAGCAAGTAACAAGATTGAATCAGTAATAAAAAGTCTCTTATCAAAAAGTCTCCCTCAGAGCCCAGGACCTGATGCCTTCACTGCTGAATTCTACCAAATACTTAAGAAACTAATACCATGCCGGGTATGGTGGCTCACGCCTGTAATCCCAGAACTTTGGGAGGCTGAGGCCGGCGGATCACTTGAGATCAGGAGTTCGAGACCAGCCTGACCAACATGGTGAAACCGTGTCTCTACTAAAAATACAAAAACTTAGCTGGGCATGGTGATGGGTGCCTTTAATCCCAGCTACTCGAGAGACTGAGGCAGGAGAATCGTTTGAACCCGGGAGGCGGAGGTTGCAATGAATCGAGATCATGCCGTTGCACTCCTGCCTGGGAGACGGAGTGAAACTCCTGCTAAAAAAAAAAAAAAAAGAAAAGAAACAGAAACTAATACCAATCTTTTCAAACTGTTCCAAAAATTGAAGAGGTTGGAATTCTCCCAAACTTATTTTGTGAGAACAACATTACCTGACACCAAAACCAGAAAAGGACAGACACAAATAAAGGAAACTACAAGCCAATCTCCCTGAAGAACATAGATGCAGAAATCCTCAACAAAATATTAGCTAACCAAATCCAACAGTTCACTAAAAAGATCAGAACAGATCAGAAAAAAAAGATCGTACATATTGAGAAAGAAAGACAAAAGAGTAAAGACAGCGTTTAGGGAATTTGGTTGAATTCTTTGTACTAGTCTTACAACTTTTAAGCCTGAAATTTTGTCAAAATTAACACATTTGAAATGAATGGAAGATTTTTAAAGTTTCAAAATTGTTTAAAAATATTTAACTATACAGTACATGAGAGTTATTCTGTAATTAAAAAAAAATAGAAACAGTATGGGCCCGTGGTTTAGAGAGAAGTCTAGAGAAGGATGCCTGGGTTTGATTCCTTGCTCTGTCACTAGCTGTGTGATCATGAGTAAGTTACTTTAACTTCTAAATTTCCTTACCTGTAAAAGAGGGGTAATAATACTGAAACCTACCTCATAAGGTTGTTATGAAATTTAAATGAGTAAATATTTGAAAATGACTTTCAACAGTGTCTAACATAAAGTGTTGTATAAAGTGTTTGTTAAAGTTTTTGTTTTTGTTTTTGTTTTTACAAATAACTGATTTGGATTTTTATTAGTCTTTTCTTTGGCCAACTTGGGATTCTTGAAGTTTTCCTTGATAAACTCTTGTGCTAATTTTTTGATCTGCTTCATATTAGGAACCTGTAAACTGTTTTCTTTTCTTTTCTTTTTTTTTTTTTTTTTTTTGAGACGGAGTCTTGGTTTGTTGCCGAGGCTGGAGTGCAGTGGCACGATCTTAGCTCACTGCAACCTCCGCCTCCCAGGTTCAAGTGATTCTCCTGCCTCAACCTCCTGAGTAGCTGGGGTTCCAGGCATGCCCTACTATACCTGGCTAATTTTTGTATTTTTAGTAGAGACGGGGTTTCGCCATGTTGGCCAGGCTGTTCTCAAACTCCTGACCTCAGGTGATCAGCCCGCCTTGGCTCCCAAAGTGCTGGGATTACAGGCATGAGCCACCATGCCTGGCTGACTGCAATGGTTTTTCATAAAAAATATTTAATATAGTTCTTTTATTTTCACTTATCAATTTTCAATTATCCAACATATTTATGATTGACTAAGTCAAATGCTACAGTAAATTTAAAGATGGAAAATGTTTCTAACCTCAAGGAGTACACAAATTAGAAGGGGAAATTAAGCACAGAAATGGTTATAATGTGAGATTTGGAGAAGTAAAAAGTGGGAGAGGGTTTACAAGAACGAAAGATTACATCTAGATGGTGAGAGCAGGAAAGGTTTCATAGAGGATGAGGATAAAGTTGAAGGAGGAATAAGATTTTAGTAGGTGAGATAGATGGGCAGGTGTTCCAAGTAGCAGGATGAACAAAAAAGCAAGACAGAGCAGGTGGTACCTTGGGCTACTTATTTGAAGTTTAAACTAATTTAAAGTTAAAATGTAAACCATTGTAAGCTGTCGTTTCCTTATCCATAAAACAGACATAACATAGTGCCTGTCTTACAGAGTAGATGGGAGAAAAATGATGCCTGTGTCGTATTTAGCACAGGGTCTAACAGTAAATGTGCATTATACATGCTATCTATCATGCTGTAGTATTTTTGGTACACATTTGTTGGAATTTAGGTTATGGCAGGAAAACAGGTACATGGAATGTATTGGATTAATATTGAGTGGTGTGAATGGGGGTGAGAAAGAGAGGACAAAGTTAAAGTTGAGAGACATTGCAAAGGTCGAATCCATGCGACTGACCACAGATAAGAAATAAAAGAAGAGGAAACTTGGGCTGCTAGATGAGTAATCATGACCTGAAAGAGCCACAGGGAAAATAAACGAACTTTTTCTATACCCCATAAATTCCGGGCACTGGGCGAGTACTTGATTCCTGTGATTTCATATTTTAAAATCATCCTTTTGGTGGAATCATACTGTAAATACACAGGGCACTTGCTATTTACACTATTCTAAGGTGAATCATTCCATAATTCTACAAAAATTTTTTTTTCAAATATGGGTTTTATATCAAGTTTGCTTAAAATCTAGATCAGCACCTATATCTATAAATCCCAAAGATAATGTTTCTGTGTTTTCAGAATTATAATGATGCAACAACTATTTGTTGAATGAACAGTACGCTGAGTACCAACATTTTACTAGAACAACTGTCTTCATGAGTTAGTTGCCTTTAATTCAAGGTAGCGAGGAGGGAGCCATTTCTGGGGCATTTGGTCTATACCCCCCATACCTGAAATTTTACTGGAATTGTGGAAGCGGAGAACAGTGTTTTCATCTTTTTTTTTTTTTCTCTGAGATGAGGTCTCGCTCTGTCACCTAGGCTGGAGTGCAGTGGCACAATCTTGTCTCACTGCAACCCCCATCTCCCTGGGCTCAAGGGATCCTCCCACCTCGGCCTCCGGCGTAGCTGGGACTACAAGCATGCACCACCACACCCGGCTAACTTTTTGCATTTTTGGTAAAGAAGGGGTTTCACCATGTTGTCCAGGATGGTTTCATCCTTATGTCATGCCCTCTATGCCACTGCCGGGAACACCTGGAGACCACTAGGAAGTGTGTGATGCTGCCTGGTGACTTTTCCTGAATAACTCATCTTTACGTTAATGCAAGAGGCTTAGATTCTTTACTTTAATCAAAATTGTACCTTGTGATTGAAGTAGGATTTTTTTTCTTTCATTTATTTTAAACAGAACTATTCATCTTTAACTTTGTTTTAGAGACAGGGGCTTTTTCTGTTGCCCAGGCTGGAGTGCAGTGGTATGGTCATAGCTCACTGTAACCTCAAACTTCTGGGCTCAAGCCAACATTTTGCCTCAGCCTCCCAAGTAGCTAAGACTACAGGCACATGCCACCAAACCAAGCTAATTTTATTATTATTATTATTATTATTATTTAGTACAGACAGGGTCTTGCTGTGTTGTCCAGGTTGGTCTTGAACCCCTGGCCTCAAGCAATCTTCCCACCTTGGCTTCCCAAAACCCTGGATTATAAGTGTGAGTCACCATGTCTGGCCTGAGTTTAAAAATTTTAAATGGCATAGTTGTCTAACATTTTAGAGGTGAAAAAACATAAATCCACATGTTATTTTCTAATAGGCCTATTAATTAGGTAGGGCAAATATTATTAATTTTATAGAGGAGGAGATAAAGGAGCACTTACCCTGAATCATGCAATATTTAGTACTCTTCCTCCTCCGTCTGCCTACCTTGTTGAATTCATTCCATACTGTTTTCTTCTCCCCTGTGTCTGAGTTCCTCAGTGGATTGTTTGACCAGCCTATTCCCTACCCACAGTCCCTGGCAGTCACAGCTGAGGAGTCAAGTCTTCCTTGGGCACCTACTTACTTTATTATTTTGAAGCAAATGGCAAGAGGATATTTGTATCTATTCTAAAATTTTTAATGTTGATTTTTAATAGATGAGTTCAGAAAGATAGGCGAGACTGCCAATTTATCAGCATTTTTACTGTATAGATTGAATAGCAAAGAACTGTTGCCTCAAGTTGCTTCTGTAAACACATCATGGAAAATTGAAGACCATGGCTCCCTTGCTAATAGCACTGCAGTCAGGAGATGGAAAATGTGATACAACTTAGCTAGTTTATTGAGATAACCATAAGGTCTTTCAGCAGAAGTTTCCCCAGTATACCGAAGAAAGTTAAAGTTCTTCTCCTTCTCACCCCTCCACCCCTCAACCATTTCTAGCTAGATCCAAGATTCTATTGGTCTGGACCCAGATGAAATCATTGATACTGTTTTCAAATAACACTTTTCTACTAAGAGATCTGCAGTGAATTAAAATTTTAGCTCTGCATTATTAAAGCTATAAAAATGGTTTGAAAGTATTTCCATATACAAAAGAGAGGTTCATGAAGGAAAAAAACAAAAAAAAAATTAAATTTTCGTTAGAACCCACCAGGCAGAATATTGGTGCATTATTTTGCCCCATTTAAGAGATAATTATCTGAATAATTTCACAAGATTTTCCAACTAAGTGATACAACTTTAAAAAATAATAAAAAAGAAATATGCTAATATACCTTAATACTGATTGCCTTTTTTTTTTTTTTTTTTTTTTTTTGAGATAAAGTATTGCTCTGTCTGTCACCCAGGCTGGAGTGCAGTGGCATAATCACAGCTGACTGCAGCTGCAACCTCAACTTCCCTGGCCTCAAGTGATCCTCCTGCCTCGGCCTCTCAGGTAGCTAGGACTACAGGTACGCACCACCACACCCAGCTAATTTTTGGATTTTTTCTAAAGATGGGGTCTTCCTATGTTGCCCCAGCTGGTCTTCAAGTCCTGATCTCAAGCTATCCTCCCGCCTCAGCCTCTCAAAGTGCTGGAATTACAGTTGTGAGCTACCATGCCCAGTTGAATGCTAGTT
Source organism: Macaca thibetana thibetana (assembly GCF_024542745.1). Taxonomy (NCBI): domain Eukaryota; kingdom Metazoa; phylum Chordata; class Mammalia; order Primates; family Cercopithecidae; genus Macaca; species Macaca thibetana. The sequence continues at coordinate 22,086,579 of NC_065586.1, read as the reverse complement.
TCTGTGATGCTGCTTTTGGCTTGTTAAACATAACTGACCTTAGTCCTCCAGTTTTGTATGAGAAGAATACTTTTGGTGAGTAGAAAACGTTTTAAGCTTGAGGCTGGTTGGAAGGGTTCGATTTACTTTTACTTATAAATCAGTTGTAAAATATGACTTGCATTTGTTTTGAGAATTAATTTCATAGTTCTCCTCTTGCTCTTAGTAACATCTGTGTAGTGTTGTCTTTTAACTTATTTCTTGGTGCCACCATCTTCCATTTATTGGGGTGACTTCTGTAACTCACTTGATTTAAAAAAAAAAATTCCAAACTTTTTTTTTTCTTTTTTTTGAGATGGAGTTTTGCTCTTGTCGCCCAGACTGGAGTGCAATGGTGCGATCTTGGCTCACTGCAACCCCTACTTTCTGGGTTCAAGCGATTCTCCTGCCTCAGCCTCTCGAGTAGCTGGGATTGCAGGCGCCTGTCACCACGACTGGCTAATTTTGTATTTTTAGTAGAGACGGAGCTTCACCATGTTGTCCAGGCTGGTCTCGAACTCCAGACCTCGGGTGATCCTCCAGCCTCAGCCTCCCAAAGTGCTGGGATTACAGGCGTGAACCACTGTACCTGGCTATTAAAAAAAAAAAAATTCTAACTGGATTTTTTGTTTTTAACAATTCTGTCACCATACTTCTGAAATACAGAAACGAAGAAGAATTCAGGTCATGCACAATCATGCTAATGGCAATCCTGTGAGTTGCCTATGCTGTTGGGATGAAGCTGGAAGAATATTATCTGAAAGCCTTGGATTCATGATATCTGGAAGGTCTATAGATCAGTGTGGTCCATTGTGGCTTGCCTGTTAAGACAGGTGAATCCTATTTGCACAGATGTTCTTGCTTTTCTCTCTTCCTCTCCGGGAAGAAAATAAAATATATATGCCCATTAATCTGCACAGATGAGCCCCATTGATAGAGCATATTCTTGGGAAAAGTAAATTTGCAATTCAGTTGTGTATAATATACAAAAAAGGGGACAAAATGCCCAGTCCATTTTACTTTTAGCAATTATAAAGACCCAAGTGCTAATGAAGCTATAGGACTCATTTATCTTGGGTTATCTTAAAATTAAGAAAAGATAATGTATGTTTCTAAAATTAATCCAGTGGGCTTAGTTTGGCTTTAAAAACTGAACATAAATATTATGGCCTCAGATGAGATAATCACAAAGATTTAGATGACACTGTATTCTTCTCCCTTATTTTTGTTAGTGGTCATTCTGCATAAAAGCTGTGTTTGATATATACCATTGGAATAAAATGTTCAGAGTCCATTCAATATTTTAAATATTTATATGCTCCTTTGAAGCAGTTTCAAGTGGAGAGGGAAAAAAAGGCAGAGCTAAGTAACCGTGGAAACAGCCATTTTATGTAAAATGTTAAAAACTACACAAGCAAGCTTGAAGACAGTTTTAAAACCAATAGTGGTACTTATATAGACAATTTTTTAGCCTAGAATGAGTTAATATTCCTTTCTGAGTTCGTTTTCCTTATCACCTGTCTCTCATTATCTCTCTTTTTAGAAGTCAAATGCTAGTATGATGACTGAAGTGAGGAAAAGATATTGGAGCTGAAGAGATTTACATGAGTAGAACCGTTCCTAATACTACTTTAAACAGAAGAATAAACATTGAATGAAAGGGCAGTGAGGTACACCAGTTGCAGTCTGTTCTAACTGGATAGTCACAAAAACAATAGAGGAAAGGACACTCAGTTTGGTGTTGGGAGAAGAAAAGCCAGTACCTGATAGTTTTAGCAGGTACATAAAATATTACCAAGTAGAAAGCAGCATCGTCTAATGAAATGAGACTTCTCATACGCTCTGTAGAAGCATTTCCTAGATTGTTTTTTCAAATTCAAAAATTTCAAGTGCACTTCCAAAAGTTTGTTGAAAGTGGCGTGGTGCAGCTTGGCGTGAATTCACAGCTGTTTAACATCTCAACGCTTTCAGAGAACTCGGCTTCTAATTGGTTCCAAAGCCAATTTAAGTTGTCTTATCACGCAACGGGAACTCAAAATGCTGATTGGACTAAGACGCGTCGCTTACAACGTCTATAAATCATGATAGCGATTGTTCTTGGAGGGATTCTGTACAGAGCAGTTTACTGACTGTTAAAAATTTAAACATCACGTTCTCAAGTGGAAACTCGCAATTATTTGAGGAGAGAAAAAGGGAGAAAAAGAGCGTTCGGAACTTAGAAGAGTACGTTAAAAGGCACCAGGAAACATTCACACAAAGGGAACGATTTTCGTTTAAGTATTTATAGGAATGGAACATGTTTGCCTGCAGTGTTTCTGTGCTAAAAATTTTCAGGAGTTAGTTATAGATCATTCCTTTTTCTTCTTTAACTTCTCTTTCCTCAAATCGGGTTTTAATTATCCTTCGAGATGTGTGTTTTAAGTGGTATGTCTTCGATGTGGGTGTGTAAGCTAATTCCAGGGAGGAGGGCAGAGTTAGCAATAAACTACAACGCACTGGAACTAAGGAATGTTCCTGTACCTTTTTTCCCCTGATGTTTCTTTCCAGTAACAAAATGTTAGTGTGAAATCATTGTACTGTATTTAGTACCAAACAAATAGGGATTTCATTTATGCCTTTAATAATACCTGAAAATAAAAATAAAGCAGGCAAATAAATACATTTCAGATGACCTTGGGAGTACTACACAAGTAAATCACGAGAGATTAGCGAGCGAAGCACTGGACAAATTGTTTGAAACAAAGGGAAAGTTTCTCAGCTCACAAGATGAAAGCTTTGATTTCCTCATAAAAGAAAACTGTTAAGAAATAATTATTTTCCTGAAATACAACGTTCCAAATGGGAATTGGCGAGGGGAAGCAACAGTATTTTAACACATTTTGCAATCTGCAGTGCTGTTTGATTTTGTTGTATAATTTTTCGATATGCTTAAAAGGTGGAAAATAGAATTAAGAGGGTTGGAAACATGAAATGAAACATTTTGGTTCTGATTGTACCAATCAGAAAGCAGAAAAGAACAGCCGCACACTGCCTTTATTATTCTTCATAAAGGCTGTGGCAGAAGAGGCACGCAACATGGGAGTCTCTGTGGCGCAATCGGTTAGCGCGTTCGGCTGTTAACCGAAAGGTTGGTGGTTCGAGCCCACCCAGGGACGCGCCCTCGTTTTACGAGGTGGTCGCGGGTAGTTTTGTAGAAATGGAGTTCAGGCCTCGGGCTAAGCTGGGGTGGATTTCCAGGGACCAAGCGGAGAAACCACCGACCCTTACACTGCGCGGCCAGCCGGCGAGCCCTTCGGTTTCGCCCCGTCCTGAGCTACCTCCTCTACCCCGCTGTCCTCCCCCGGCTGCAGGTGAGCGCGGCCAGCCCTTCCTCGGGGTCGTCGCAGGGATCTAGGCCTCGCCAGGGTCCCGGAGCGGGGACGCGCAGAGGCCGCGCGGGCCCGTTTGCCGCGCGCGACCGCCTCTCCAGTTGTGCGCGTTCCCGGAGGCCCGAGCGTACACAGGGAACGCGGCCCGGGCTGGTCTTGCTGGGCTTCGGGACGCCTGAAATGTCACGGGGCCACCGCAATGCATGCATTTCAACAGTGTCAAGTTCGAGCTGCAAACTGAAAACTCTCACATTTTGTTGAAGCATGGCCGCCCTTTTGTCTGTTCCCTGTCAGCGTAAACATCTTCGTCTGCGACTTAAACATTAATTGTTCCTGGTGTTAATGCCTACAGAAATAATTTTTGTTGCAGTAAATCTTTCGTGTGGACAATATTGTAAGAACATATATTATATTCACTTTTTCTACTAAAACGCTTGAATTTATTAGAGAATGGAATAAGCCTGCAACACTTCCCATCGATGCAGAAAAGGAGAAAAACCTCTTTTAAAATAGTATGATTGTTAAACCTAAAAAAAAGGTTTGATTGTTAAACCTAAAAAAAAAAGATTAAAAGTGAAGCTGCTACATAATTCGCTTCAACTTTCTACTTTCAACGTCCCCTACTTTTATTTCCCCAAATGCAAAGCCCTCTCAAAATAGTTTCCTTTTATTTTATTACTTTGAGAAATAATCCTAGTTTCATCATAACAATTATTGTCTTGGTTTGGACTACAGAAAGTTGAAAGAGAATTCTGAAGAAAAGTGTAAGAACTAGTACAAATGATTCCTGTGGATATATTGTTTTATATTCTTCGTTATATTTCAGCTCAGTTGACATATTAATAAAGGCTAATTTTATTGAGCGCTTTCATGGAGAAAGGTATATAATCTTCACAAGCCTTCCAGGTCCTATTACTGCCATTGTACAGATGAGGCAACTGAGGCACAGTGCGACTGAGTAATCAGCTGAGTAATTTGCTTGAAGTCACAGTGAGTTTGGAACCTGGGTAGTCAGGCCCATGCCCAAGCTCCTCCCTGCTGTACTGCCTGCTTGGAAGTTCCTTCCTCTAAAATACAGCTACCTAATTAGTTAATTTAAAACCAAAATGATACTTGAATTGGTTTTTATGAAGTTTCGTTAATATTTTGCTCCAAATCTCGTAAAGGGAGTAAAATAAAAACCAACACAACATTTATGGCGTGCTAAAGGGTATTGTTAAATTATGCATTCATTGGGCTGGTCAATTTTATTCAAATGAAGGCTGTGTGTGAACATGAAGTCTTCCTGGGGAATGTGTCTTAGGGAAACAGTTTGTTAGCATTTAGGTACAGAAGGCAAGATGAGAGAGAGAGACAGGCAAAATCTGGAAGGAGATAGATTCAGGCCATGGAGTCTAGAAACTAAGGATTCTTTGACTCCAAGCTGATGTTTGGGAATTGGGACATCCACGGAGACCCCTGTTTCGGGACACTTTTGTGAGATAGTACCAGAATTTGTACTTGACTAGGGGCCTAGGTGGCAGTTTAAAATTCAATCTTCAATTTCTAAGTACATTCTATTTCATCCTATTTTGGGTATTAATATGATTTAGAGACCAGAAAATGAAGGAGAATTAAATGGGAATGGAGGTGCCCCGCTGAGTGCAAAACTCCCCTCTAATGTAAGCAGAAGCAGTTGCTGTTATTATGTGGACAAGTGCTTAGGCCATTTCCTTGGCTCTTGCAGGCAGGTAAGATAGGTAGGCCCCAGTGTGGGTGGCTGACACCCGTAGTCTCAGTACTTTTTTGAGGCCAAGGCAGGAGGATTACTTGAGCCCAGGAGTTAGAGACCAGACTGGGCAACAGAATGAGATTCCATGTCTGCACAAAATAAAACATTAACCCAGCATGGTGATCACTTCATTGCACTCCAGCATGGGTCACAGAGCAAGACCCTATCTCAGGAAACAAAAAAAGGTAGGTGGGCAACAATTTGGAAGAATTGCATAAATATTTATAATTGCATTGGCTTTATAAAATTTCAATGTGTCATGGTTGTAGATGTTGCAATAAATGCTATTTCTGAGGAACGTCTTTCTGTCCTTAATTTCTTGGCTCTGTAATACCAGCCAAACCCAGATATATGTCAAGATCATTTAAAGCTTTAATTAAAGGCTGAATAGTATTTAAAACGCTATATTGTATATTTGAGTATGTAAATATGTTCCTAATATTGCTAATAGAGTTGTACACTTAAACTGCATATACAAAATCAGAGGGAAATTCACTGAAGTAACATAATAAAAGGTGAACCAATTGCTATGATTTAAATATAAAAACTCATTAGAGAATGTACTATTCATCTAATTTAGGAAAGGACAAAACAGATGATAGATAAAAATTAAAGATCTGTCACAAAAATCATAGAAATCATTCATTTAAAGTATTTTTATAATGCAAGTGTTTCTTTAGAACATAATGCAGGCTAGGAGGAAGCCACATGGTTTAACATGTCTCTGCTTTCATTTCTAACACTTATGTCTGATGTCATGCAATGCAAAGTTTAGGAAAAAAAGCCTGAAGAAACCGAACTGCTCCGTTTCTGCATGCATAATACATGATAATGAATAATGCAAATATGAACTTTTATTTCTCTGAATTTTGATGGACACAGGGCCTAAAATGTTCTTCAATTTATAGCTACAATTGAAAACAGCAATGAATTGAGGGTAGAATAAGCTATAATACATTTAACCAGAAAATAGTTAAAGCACTTGAAACATTTTAAATAAGTAAGAATGTTAATTTTATCAACTGTATTATTTCATTTTAAGTCCTCGGTGTTGATCCCTTTTGGTAATGTCAGTGTATACTGTGTTTTTACATGTTGAAAATAAGCTTTGAGCTTACAGGAATAGGGTGAGAATAAACTATGTTTATAGATCACACCAAATACTTAAATCTTAAGTTATTTTTAAAGCCTACATTTTTAAGAAAAATCTCAATATTTTAATTGTCTGAAATACGAATGAAAAGGAAACTTTTTGATTAAGCATAAATACATATAGAAATGTACAAGAATTATTGAGTATAACTGAATACATTTTTATAAAGTTAACACATCTTTGTAAACAGCTCTCAACATCCCAGAACTCCGCTTTATGTTTTTTTTTTACCAGTCACCAAAATATAAGTTTTAAACTATAAACATACAGATTATTAGGTTAAAATGTGAATTTTTAAGTTGTCATTTGAACAGTATTGAAAAATAAATTTACGACTAAATCCTGTGTCTTAGTCTGCTCTGCTCAGCCTACAATAAAAAAACACCACAGACTGGGGGGGTTAAACAACAGATAAAATTTATTTCTCACAGTTCTAAAGGCTGAAAAGTCTGAGATCAAAGTGCCAGCAAGGTAGGTTTTATTCTGCTGACTCTTCTCTTGGCCTGTGGGAAGCTGCCATCTTGCTGTGTGCTCATGTGACCCCTTTTTTGTGCATGTACCTAGGAGAGGAATTTCTAGCTCTCTGATATTCTATTCATAAGGACACTAATCCAATCATGAGAGCCACAGCCTCATCACCTTATGTAACACTAATTACTTCTCCAAAGCCCCATCTCCAGCTTCTGTCACATTGGGAATTAGGGCTTCAGAATATATGTTTTGGGGGGGACAGAAACATTCAATCCTTAACACCATATCAGAGGAATACTTACAGATGAAGATTAGAAAAAATAATAGAAACTAGAAATCAATTTTCCATGCCTACTCACTTATGACCTAACCATCTATGATAGACTTGGTAAGAAAAAAATTGTGGTATTAAGGCGAATATGAGAAATTTGCTATTTACTTGAAGGGTTTAATTTTGTCTATAAACAAATAAAAAGTGCTCTTATCCCTTTCCATCAAAGATACAAAACAAAAACAACCTTTTAGAAATGATTATGGCATTTAAATTAATTCAATTTTATTTTTGGAAATAAAGTGTAAATTTTAAAACCAAGATGAGACTTGATCTTCAGAGTTGCCGTAAGATAAGATAACTCAATAATTTCCCAGATAATATAACCAAAAATCTTAAGAATTTTAACCTAGAGTTCTATATTGGAGGAAAAAAATTAGTTGTCCTGTCATTTTGAAACTATAAAAAAAAGAGGAAAATCTAGAGCTATATGAAAAAAGCTATATTTAAAGTTGTGGAAAGTCCAAAAATACCACTGAGGAAACGCATTCAAGAAAGGATCAGTGTACAAGAATCTCAAGAAAAGATTTACTTTGTTTAAACAAAATTATTCATTGTTATTATTAAAGTGGTATATGCCTAAGGTTATAATAATAAATATCTATAAAAATTTCAGTATAATTATGTTTATTGCAACTTTACTTAAAATAGTGAGAAACTATAAACAAGAGAAAATATCAAACACTAATGGAAATAGTGAAATAAATTGTGGTATATTCTTTAGACATGAGAATACATAAAAAGCATTTATACAGATGTTTAGTGTTCTTCAGAAATAATGCCTTTGTGCAATGTTAAAATGTGGCATTAGGCACAAAACACTGGATACAAAACTGTCCAAAAAGTATAATCCCTATTATGCAATAAGACTGAATTACTTATATAGGTGATCTATAATTATTTCTTGATAGTGAGTTAAATACATCAAAATGAGAGGATCTGATTTTTTTTTCTTTTTTATGCTTTACCTCCCAAGTTGTCTACAACAAATATATATTACTTTAATTTGTTAACTTTTTTCTAATATAAAAATACCTGAACTCATACTCTATATGCAATTTTGAATGCTGTTTTTCTATCTTAAAATTTATGTATTTGTTTGAGTTCCCCAAAGAAACAGGAACAGTATATATTTCCTGTAAGGAATTGGCTCATGTGATTAGAAAGGCTGAGAAGTCCAAGATCTACAGTTGGAAAACTGAAGACCCAGGAGAGCCAATGGTTTAGTTCTAGTTTGAATCTGAGCTGATTGGACAAGGCCTGTCCACATTGGGGAGGGCAATCTGTTTACTCAATCTACCAGTTCACATGGTAAACTCATCCAGAAACACCTTCACAGACACACCCAGGAACAGTGTTTTACCAAATACCTGGGCACCCTGTGGTTCAGTTAAGCTGATACATAAAATTAACCATCACAAATTATATTGATGAAGACCAGAGAGCCCAGAAATAAATCCCTAAATATACAATAAAACAACTTTCAACAAAAGTGCTGGGATTTTTCAATAGGGAAAGGATATTCTTTTCAACAAATGGTGTAGGAAAACTGAACATCCCATGCAAAAGAATGAAGATGGACCATTATTTTATACCATATGCAAAAATTAACTCAAAATGGATTACAGACCTCAATATAAGACCTACAACTATAAAACTCTTAAAAGAAAACATAGGGGGAAGGCTTCATGGCATTGGATTTGACAATGATTTATGTATTTGTTTGAGTAGATATGACACCAAAAGCACAAGCAATAAAAGAAAATGTGGATAATAGACTACATCAAACTTTAAAATTTCTGTGCATGAAAGGATCCTATCAAAAGAGTGGAAAGGTAATTCTCAAGATGAGAGAAAATACTCACAAACTATGTATCTCATAAAGAGGTAATATCTAGAATATGGAAGGAGCTCCTAAAATTCAACAACCAATAGAAAACTAAACAGCCAAAAAATGGCCAAAGGGCTGGAGTTGACATTTCCATAAGAAGATGTACAAATGGCCAATAAGCACATGAAAAATGCTCAACATCATTAGCGCTAGGGAAATGCAAATCAAAACTACAGTGAGAACCACCTCACATACATTAGGATGGTTGTTATCCAAAAAAAAATAAAATAACAGGTGTTGGTGACGATGTGGGGAAATTGGAACCTTTGTGCCCTGTTGATGGGAACTTAAAATTACATGGCTATCGTGGGAAAGCAGCAGGCGATTCCTCAAAAAATTGAAAATAGAATTATCACATGATTCAGTAATTCCACTTTTGAGCATATACCCAAAGAAATTGAAGACAGAATCTTGAAGAGCTATTTGTACACTCATGTTCATAGCAGTGTTATTCACAATACCTACAAAGTAGAAGCAACCCAGGTGCCCATAGAAACTTGGTAAATGATGAATGAATAAACAAAATGTGATAAACACACACACACACAATGGACATTATTCAGCCTTAATAGGAGGGAAATTCTGACACATGCTACAACATGGAGGAACCTCAAAGATGTTATGCTTAAGTGAAATATATCACTCACAAAAGACAAATTGATGATTTGTATGAATTGTATAATTCTACTTGTATCAGGTACATAGACTAGTTAAATTCGTAGAGATAGAAAGTAGAATGGTGGTTGCCAGTGACTGGGGGAAGGGAGAAATGGAGAGTTGTTTTTAAATGAGTATAGAGTTTCAGTTTTGTAATATCAAAAGAGTTTTAGGGACTGGTTGTACAACAACATGAATGTACTAATTCTACTGAACTCTACCCTTTAAAATGGCTAAGATGAGACATTTTATGTTATGTACATTTTAATCACAATTAAAAATGAAAATATAAATTATTTTGCGGGGATTTTTCCCCCTTATTATGTAAGACAGTGTGATATTGAAGCAAGGATAGATAAGCAGACCAATGGAAACAATTCAGAACCCAGAAACAGATTTAAGCACATTTAATTAAAAAAGCAAGTTGAAGGCCAGGCCCAGTGGCTCACACCTGTAGTTCCAGCACTTTGGGAGGCCAAGGCAGGAGGATCAGTTGACGCCAGGAGTTCAAGACTGGCCTGGGCAACATAGAGAGATCCTGTCTCTACACATTAAAAAAAAAAAAAGAAAGGGGAAGGGAAGGGAGAGGAGGGGAGGGGAGGGGAGGGGAGGGGAGGGAAGGGAGAAGGGAAGCCCTCAAGGAAGAGGAGCACAACTCCTGACTCCTTAAGTGACTTCCTTCCAAATAGTTCAGTATGGAAAGGAGAAAAGAGTAACTTTAAGTGAAGAAATCTGACAAGTACTACCTCAGCCAGGTGATCACGATCAATACCAACAGTGTTAAGTCATGTTGATGGTATGTACCCTTGATAGGATGTAGCTCTTCACCTCTGTGGTCTTCCTTCCAAAAATTTATATTCCCACTCTATTCACAATGAAAACAAATTTCAATAGAGGGTCATCCCACAAAGGGGTACCAAACCAAATCCTGATTCCTTTATATTTCCCCTAAATTTCGCTTTAAAACTGTACATTTATCTTGTTTTTCTATTCTACTCCTCATGTACTTTTCACAGGCAGCTAAAAACAAAAACAAAGCAAAATAAAAACAATTAGTACTTTCAACAGTGTGCCTATAAATATCCTCAGCCAGACCTATGAGAATTCCTTATGTACGTTTTCTGTTTTCCATGTTCCTGCAGAAGACATTTCACCACTGTCTTCTGTGGAGTTTGTACCTCCTGTTAATAAATTATAATATGTCCCCTTTCCTTCAGCCTCCAATAGCTATTTCATTACTGTCTTTTAAGCCTTCAATAATGGGCTCTTTAAGGACTTCCATCTCCTGCCTACCACCTGGTCCCAAAGGTAAGACTGCAAGTTTTTCTTTTTTTTTCTTTTTTTTTTTTTTTTTTGAGACGGAGTCTCGCTCAGTTGCCCAGGCTGGAGTGCAGTGGCGCGATCTCGGCTCACTGCAAGCTCCGCCTCCCGGGTTTACGCCATTCTCCTGCCTCAACCTCCCGAGTAGCTGGGACTACAGGCGCCCACCGCCACGCCCGGCTAATTTTTTGCATTTTTTAGTAGAGACGGGGTTTCACTGTGTTAGCCAGGATGGTCTCGATCTCCTGACCTCCTGATCCGCCCGCCTCGGCCTCCCAAAGTGCTGGGATTACAGGCGTGAGCCACCGCGCCCGGCTGCAAGTTTTTCTTAAGGCAGATACCACTTCCAAATATCAGGTTCTGTCTTAGTTATCTGCTGTTGCATAATAAACCACCATAAAACTCAGTGAGTAAAAACAACAACCTTTTTTTTTTTTAATCATATGTCTTGGTTTTTAAATTTTTAAAAATTTTTTATTATTTGGTTTGAGATTGGGTCTTGCTCTGTTGCCCAGGCTGGAGTGCAGTGGCGTGATCCTAATTCACTGCAGCCTTGGCCTCCTGAGCTCAAGCCATCTTCCCACCTCAGCCTCCTAAGTAGCTGGGACCACAGGTGTGTGCCATCATGCCCAGCTATTTTTTAAAGTTTTTGTAGAGTCAAGGTCTCCCTACATTGCCCAAGCTGGCGTGGAACCCAGGACTGCATTTATTACCTGGCTTGTGAATGTGCCCACTCTAACTATGGCGAGTGGGGACGTGGTAACACTTTGGATCTTTTAGTATCAATGTGAATTCAAACCCTTGAAATGTCAGGAATTCCTCTTCCCCCAGTTCACCCACACAAATGGCTATATGTCCCTTTGGAAAAAGGACTGGGGACTCTATCATATATACTTGCTGTGGGTGATAGAATTCTTCCTGGGACCTGGTCTATCCTTCAGTCAGTGAGTTCCTAGCCTGAGTAGTGGCTCGGATCCAGAATTGAGGCAGAATATGGTCATTTTTATTGGGGTGATTGGTCTCAGTGTCCTGAAGATTCATGGTTGATTTCTTTTCTTTTCTTTTTGGAGATGGGGGTCTCACTCTGTTGCCCAGGCTGAAGTTCAGTGACATGTGTCGTCATGGCTCGTGGCAGTCTCAAACTCCTGGGCTCAAGGGATCTTCCTACCTCAGCCTCCCAAGTGGCTTGGAGTACAGATGCATGCCACCATGCCTGGCTAATTTTTAAATTTTCTATAGGGATGTGGGGGTCTTCCTACATTTCCTGGGCTGATCTTGAAACAATTCTCTTGCCTCAGCCTCCCAAAGTGTTGGGATTACAGGCGCGAGCCACCACTCTTGGTCTTGATTTATCCTGATTGTATAATTTGAGTAATATGCTTATTGGCTGCTCATCCAAGATGTCCCTACAGATGCTATGTTCCATTAACCAACTTCACATCTCTGTGAGTCAGACACCTCTCCCTCTTTCAGTCCAAACTTGCCAGCCATTAGAATAATAGCCCACAATCTGCCCTTATCACTGCAGGACACTATCATCCCCATTATTATCAGGGAGCCCAGTTCTGTACCAGTATCCCCAATCTCAGCCCAAGCCACAGGGGACAGCCACACTGACCTTCACAGAGCTGCTGGTGCCCCTCATCCCGATGGCTTCATTGCTTTATTAAACAGTGTCCTCTGGCCCCTCCCACAGTCTATCATTGGTGAGTGGGTTTTCCAGCACTCAACAGGGTATATTCACTCTAGACCATTTTCCTAACCTTTCGATCCTTTATTTTCCTGTCTGTCATGGAAGTGCCAGCACTTTCTCTCACATAATGTGGCCATGTTTTCTACAAGCTTCTGAAATCTTGTAGTGTGTTGTCACCAACTCCTAGGTTGCTTGTCAGGGTTAAATCCTGTTTCACAGGACAATGCTCTGTCTTGGTTGGCCCTCCTTTATTCAGCCTTATCTTGTACTCTCTTGGTTTGTGATGGTATATGTCAGCTTGGTCCTACATTTCCTTTTGAGAGCATCTCTTCCCTCTCTCAGGAGGCTGGCTTATGTTATGACTCAACCCTACTCATTTATCTGATGGCCAAAAGAGAAAGTAGAAGTGGATCTGAAAGGAGTGCTTGTGGCCTTGCAAGGCAGATGACTGCATCATCTTCAAGCAAGCAGGCTGTGCTGGCCTTTGACAGGATGAAGTGGGCCACTTCTGTAGGCCCAGAGTCTGGGCGGAACATGGGAATTCAAGATGCCCCCACGCCATGCCTTAAGGTCAACTTCTTCCCAACAGGCCCTCTCCTTATTCAACCTCTTCCGAAGCTCTGTTACTCTTATTGTTGAGGCTCGGGCTTGATTCTTAGCCTTTTTTGGTGTTGGCTCATAGATGAGAATCTCTTTATATGGTGTGGAAGAGGCCATCTGACTTTCCTGCTTACGCTTAATTGGTGATTAATTAACCTCAGCCTTTCATTGTCTTCCTCTAGGGCATCCACTGTTGTCAGCAGCAGCCAATTCCCTAATCCTTGTAATTACCACTTTTTCTATCTCTCAAAATCCTAAAATACTTCATCTGCCAGTACATTCCCTTTTGCTGGTATCCAATGACTGCTCACACCGGGAACGTTTTAATACTTGTACCACTGTCTCATGCCAGAGGCATCCATGCTCCATCTATCCCCAGTGATGGGTCTTCAGTACCTGCCCGCCAGTGGGTGATCTGGCTGTGCCTGCAATCTCTCTCTCTCTCTTTTTTTTTTTTTTTTTTTTTTTTGAGACAGAGTCTCGCTCTGTCGCCCAGGCTGGAGTGCAGTGGTGCAATCTCGGCTCACTGCAAGCTCTGCCTCCCGGGTTCACGCCATTCTCCTGCCTCAGCCTCCAGAGAAGCTGGGACTACAGGCGCCCGCCACCACGCCCGGCTAGTTTTTTGTATTTTTAGTGGAGACGGGTTTCACCGTGTTAGCCAGGATGGTCTCGATCTCCTGACCTCGTGATCCACCCACCTCGGCCTCCGAAAGTGCTGGGATTACAGGCGCCTGCAATCTCATTTTAAAGCCACTTTCCTAGGATCACTTCCAGCACTAGCTGCTGCAGGTCAGATGCCCTGAGACTCTGAGATTTGCATGTAGGAGTTTATTGAAGAGTGCTCTCAGAAGCAACTCCTTTGAGGAAACCAGGGAGAAAATAGTAGTGAGCAGAGGAAAAAGCCGAACTGAGATGCAGCTGCATCAGTAGCCTCAGCTGGTTCCAGGGGGAGCATCGAGGCTGAAAGAGCATTCAGAGATGTATCAATCCAAGGCACCAGGGCTGGGTCTTTGAATCCCTGCATTGAATCCAGTCATTGGATTGTGGGCTGCCCTTGAAGAAGAGACATAAATGTATTGAGGCAACTTCCTTTAACCAAGGTCAATGCCAGAAAATGGATTCAGCTGTGAGCAATCAACAGCCAATAATTACTCCCAGCAACAGCCTTGAACCTGAAGGGGACCTGGGTGAGGGGCCATAGTATCCATGGGACAAGTCTCCTAGGAGTGGTTAGTTTTCTTATTATTTTTCCTTATATATATATATATTATTTCTTCCTGTCTTTTTAGGTCATTGCTGGTTTTTTTTTCTTTTTTGTTACACATTTGGTTTGTATACTTTAATTTTTTAAAACACGGCAAAGTCATTAAGATTTATATTTAAAAGACAGAGATTTTGCCATGCAGTTATATGGTTTGGCTGTGTCCACCTAAATCTCATGTTGAATTGTATTCCCGACTGTTGAGGCAGCGACCTGGTAGGAGGTGATTGGATCGTGGGGGTGGATTTCCCTCATGCAGTTCTCGTGATAGTGAGTGAGTTCTCACGAGATCTGATGGTTTAAAAGCGTCTGGCAGTTCCCTCAACCCTTGCTTTTTCTCTAGCTCCTGCTGCCTTGAGAGGAAGCTGCTTGTTTCTCCTTCGGCCATGATTGTAGTTTCCTGAGGCCTTCCCAGCCATGCGGAACTGTGAGTCAATTAAACCTCCTTTCCTTATAAATTACTCAGTCTCAGGTAGTATATTTATAGCAGTGTGAGAACGGACTAATATACGTAGTTATTCCTCTTTACATTATTTTCTAAATAGTCTGTATTTGTTGCTTGCTTTTTGACTTAGAAGTTATTTAGGAGAGACTTAATAACCTTTTTCAAGTGGTTGTTTTTTGCAAAGTTAATTTTACGAATTTATGGTTATGTCATGGTGTAGTCAGAGAATGTAGCCAATATAGTATCTACTTTTGTCATTTATTAAAGTTTTCTGTTTTCCATTAAAAGTTTTGTTTCCATTTTTCTTGCATATACCAAGGAAGATACAAAATAACAATGCAGTTGAATCTGACAAACACATTGGTGTGTAATGAAATGCATAGTGTGCGGGATATATAGAAAAAGCAAAGGATATGTTTTTTCCTGTTTGTCTTTCTTTATATTACCAAAGTTCTTGGCACATAAAAAAATGAATATGAGAACAGTATGAAAGTGAAACGGTTCTCTTTATTCCTTTGTGCCTTTGCATACTGATCAGGGAAAAGCAACCAGGATAATAAGTTTTTGCATTGCTTTTCCTGAAATGTTGACTATTTACCAATAGATTTTAAAAATAATTTCTGAGGCCAGGCGTAGTGGCTCACACCTAAAATCCCAGCACTTTGGGAGGCTGAGGCTGGGGGATCACCTGAGTTTGGGACCAGCCTGGCCAACATGGTAAAACCTTGTCTCCACTAAAAATAGAAAAACTAGCTGGGCGTGGTGGCACGTGCCTGTAATCTCAGATACTCAGGAGGCTGAGGCAGGAGAATCACTTGAACCCAGGAGGCGAAGGTTGCAATGACAGAGCGAGACTGCCTCAAAAAAAAGAAAAAGAAAAAAATATATATATATGTTTTTTTATAAGTATGTATTTATTGCTTTAAAAATCAAGCAACAGAATTGTTTTTTATGAGTATGTATTTATTGCTTTAAAAATCAAACAACAGAATTGTTATTGTAATAAGCGTGAGAGGGTTTCCCAGGCAACACTGGATTCTGATTGGCTAAGTTAAGGTAAAATGAAGCAGCGCACAAGTTTTGTGTTTTAGACTTGAGGCTCAAGTGTACTTACTTAGTTTTTGATCTCAATAAAATAGTCTTAAGAAAAATCATACAACATTTTGATTATGTGGATTTTGGCAAAAAGGAGATGGAGTGGACATAGGGCAAGAAGTACTTCATGATTCTTGATTAAACTTCCAGTGTTTTGAAAATCAAGTTAAAATTTCTGAAATCTTATACTCTAATTGTATTAGCACAATTTATAAATTACTGCAACTTTTCACTAAAATCCTGTCCTTCCTCAGTCTTCGTTGTATTATATATGTAACCTATATTTTCAGGAGAGTTTCGTGTGCCAAACTACCAATGATGAGAGTTACATATTTCAAAGAAATATTCTAAGTTTTTCAAATAAAACCACAAGTAAATTACCCATTGTACATAGAATGTTGCCACCTAGGTATTTTTTCAAAAGAATAGAAAGTATTCTCATTTTGATGCAGTAGCTTGTTTTCCTTAAAGAAATTGTTGCCCTGTTTAAGTCTGTTGGTGATAATTCAAAGTAGGTTATATATTATCTTTAGTTTTAAAATACTTAACAAATCTAGATTGAAGCAGTTTGAAGACTAAGTGTTTACTGTAAATATAGTTGTAAAATAGAGTGAAGGAAAAATACATCACATATATGGATTGAGGTATATGTTATCACTAATTTTTTTTTTTTTTTTTGGTAATTAGTTAGTACATGCCAGATGAGGTGTCCCTAAATTGGGTTTCACTGAATGACTTTTATTGGGGTAAAAAAAATCATAGAAGTACAGTCACCTGCAGATAAAATACTGAAACACTGAGTTTGAAACTCTTCTCTGAGTATCTTGTTCTCATTATGGCATAAACCACACATCATATTGTGTTTTACACTGTTGTTACTATTTTATTTTTCTTAGATATTAAGAAAAATTTAAGTGTAGTTTATTAAAGATAATTTGAAAATATAAAAAAGAAAATAGTTAAATGTAGTTCTAACAATATTATGCATATAATTTTGTACTATCATTTTCTCTTGATATCTTGTACTAATTTTCCCATATTAATATGTAAAATATTTTTCACTGCTGTGTAATATTTCATCTAGTATGTATACCACAGCACACTTGACTATTCCACTATCACTAAATATTTAAGATGTTTCATTTCTTCATGGTCATATATAATGCTGAAATGAGGGTCTTTGTATATAATGATTTTTTTCTTTCATATTTGGGAAGAATTTCTTGTGTGACGTTTTTATAAGCTACACCACTGAGGCAGAGTATTAATATATTTAGAGTTCTTGATATCTGTTGCTAAACTGCCTTCAAAAAAAGGCAGTATCAATTTGCACTCCCAATGACAATATATGAGAATGTCTGTTTTGCCATACTTGTAGCAGCAGTGAGAATTGTCAAAACTATTTTCTAGTTACTTTGATAAAAATATTAATACTGTCTCCTTATTGCTTTAATTTGTATTTCTTTGGTTATTAGCAATGCTGATAATTTCCTCAAGTTTGTTAACTTGCTTTCTTCTGTGATTTGGCTGGACACACTTTAAAAAAGCATCTTTATAATAAAGCTACTTATAATGTACAGTGATATCATATAGATAGTATTGTGATATTATACATTGTGTATTGATATAACACACACCATACAATTCACCCATTTAAAGCAAACAGTTAAATGATTTTTTAATATATTCATAGGGTTGTGCAACCATCACCACAATTAATTTTACAACATTTTCATCACTCCAACAAGGAATCATGTACCTATTATCAGTCACTCCTTATTTCCCCCCAAACCCCTTTACAGACCTAGGCAACCACTTATCTCTACTTTCTGTCTCTATATGTCTACTTATTCTGGATATTTTATATAAATGAAGTCACACAATATATGATCTTTTGTGACTGCCTTCTTTCATGTAGCGTAAGTTTTCAAGAGGTAACCATGTTGTAGCTTGAAACAGTGCTTTCTTCTTGATTGCCTAATAACATTTTGTTGTACAGATGTAAGTCATTTATCAATTTATCAGTTGATGGATATTGGAGTTGTTTCTGCTTTCTGACTGTTATAAATAATGCTTCTACGAACATTTATGTACAAGTTTTGGGGTGGACACATATTTTCATTTGTCTTGGGCCTACAACTAGGAATGTAGTTGGTGGGTCCTATGGTAACTCCATGCTGAGTATTTTGAGGAATTGCCGGAGTGTTCATACATGCTTTTATGCATGTTAATCTATTGGTGTCTTGGTGCTGTTCTTATAGATTTGCATGAACTCTTTATATAAGGTCAGTGTTAACCTTGTATACTTGCAGAAAGTATTTTAATCCCCATATTGCTTGCCTTTAATTTGGGTAATGAATTTTGTGTGCAAATATTTTTCAGTTCTACATTGTCAGTTCAGTCAATATTTTATTTTGTAACTGGTTTCATTGTTACTAAGCTTTTTAAAAAACCATTCCTTGGCTGGGCAAGGTGATACATGCCTGCAGTCCCAGCTACTCAGGAGGCTGAGGAGGAAGGATTGATTGAGCCCAGGAGGTTGCAGCTACAGTGAGCCATGATGGTGCCACTACACTCCAGCCTGGGCGACAGAGCGAGTCCCTGTCTCAAGAAACAAAAAACAAAAAACAAAAAACAAAAACCCTATTCCTCTGAGGAGTTTGAGCCATATTAATGTTTATTTTCTTGTAATTTTCTATATTCTTTAAAAATATTTCATTACTTTATTTAGGTTATTTGGGTGGATGGTGTCAGATTAACATTAAAATGGATTTTTACTCCCAATTATCTAACCAGTTGTGCCATTACCATTTTTCTTAACACTTCCTCTCTTCCCTGCTGAATTTGTCTTGATACTGCCTTTTTATTGATTATTAATTTTTTTTTACATGTTCTAATGTCTGTTTTGGTCAGCATGCCTATTCCTGCACCAGGACCACATTGTTTAAATTATTGAAGGTTTAGAATATGTTTTGTACCCAGGAAAACAGCAATATTTCCTTCAACCCAGCACCTCATATTTAATAATCGTTTTCAAAAATTTCTTAGTGACTCTTATTTTTTTCCAGATGGTTCCCAGCTTTTTCCAAAGTTTTGTTATGTTTTCTAAATACCGTTGGAATACTTATTGTGCTTGCATGAAACGCTCAGTTAAACTTTAAGAGACTTGACATTTTAATAGCAGCAAATTTTGTCATCCAGGAACCTGGTATATCTCTCTGGTTATAGTTTTTTGAAAAAGCTCAGCCAAGTCTTATACTCATTTTATGCAAATCACATATGGTTTACTCCCCACTGGAGCAGATCCAGGTTCTGAGGGGCCCAAAGCTTATGTGATTTTGGGGGGTTTTCTTAAAGAAAATGAATACAAAATTACAAATACAAAATTAGGTACCTAATCTTGGAAGGAGCCTGGGCAAGCAGTGGGCTCTGGGGCTGCCTTTATTTTCTAGGCAGTTGGCCTCTTTTCACAGGTATGTCTTTGCTGATCTTGTTATTATATATTTGTAATATATTATCTTGTGTTCCCATAGGAATTAAAGAATCTGTGAACTAAACTTAGAAAATACTTTGAAAAAATCTGTTTTCTACTTTTCCATTTTGGAATTTCTATACAAATAATCTTACTATATGTGACTAGCAATAACTTTATATCATCTTCTATAATATTTTTTCTACATCTTAAACTTGTTGAGAAAAGGATCCATATATTGAAGATCATTAATAAATGTTTTTAGTGATGACTACTAACCTAAATAAAGGAGTGTATTTACTGAGGCCATAGCTAGATGAATTTGCTCCTCACCAAGTTTCATGCTTCAGATGCAACATAATTTTGCCCATAATGCAGAGTGTAGGCTACAGACCTGTATATATAGAATAATATAACTTGCATCATAGACTGGGTTTTTAATACAACCTTTTTTTTTTTCTTTTAGAGACAGGATCTCACTCTGTTGCCCAGGCTGGAGTGTAGTGGTACGATCATAGCTCACTGTACCTTTGAGCTCCTGGAGTTAAGCAATCCTCCTACCTCAGCCTCCAAAGTAGCTAGGACTGCAGGTGTGTGCCACTATGCCCAGCTAATTAAAAAAAAAAAAAGTATTTATTTATTTTTCTTTTAAGAGACATGGCGTCTTGCTATGTTGCCCAGGCTGGTCTCGAACTCTTGCACTTAAGGAATCCTCCCACCTTAGCTTCCTGAATCACTTAAGATTACACGCACAAGGCACCACATCCAACTTTACTATAGTTTTAATGCTGTGAACTCAGAGTATATGTATAAAGACTTCAACAGTTTTCATTCTAGAAATTATTCAAGAAACTATGTATTTGACCTGGTTTCTTGGATCAAAAATAGCCAAATGAGAAGAAAAGCTTCCTAATTAAATAGTCCTGAACATAAGTTAATGACTAGATTTAAAGAGTCTCGCTAGGGATTTATTCTATTTACAAAACAAAAAATATTAGAAAGGTTATTTAGTATATGTATCCTACTACTACTACAACATTTTATAAGATAAGGGATCTAATTTTCACAGGTCGTTTGAAAATTGCATATTTTAGAAATTTCAGAAGATACATCATTTATCATTTCTGTTTTACTCTTCGATGTTTTTGAATTCTAATATAGAGATTGTAGGACAACAGAAGAATGGACAGTTCAACTTATTAGTTAAATTAACTGTCACCTTTGTAGCTGATACATATTTTGGAAAACTCACAAAATCCTGTAGTACCCAAAGCATCCCACCAAGTGCTTTAGAGGTATGCAACACATTGTGGTTTATGGCACTGAGAACACCAACCCTAGTCCCTAATTATCCAAATAATCAAGAATACGGGGACGTTTTTAGTTAAGACCTTTGGTTTTAATAACCGAAGATACCTATTCACAATAAAGAATTCTCAGATAATTGTGATTATAACTGCTAGTTAAGTTTAGTTGCATATTAACTAAATGTTTGAGACATGGGATTAAGAAGGGACGTGGTAAAACACAAGCAGCTTTAAGTGATTTAATTAGCACACCAAAAAGGTGGAGGGAAAAGCTCACAGGCTCACCTTAAATTGTTTTCAGGCCAGGTGCGGTGGCTCATACCTGTAATCCCAGCACTTTGGGAGGCGGTGGCGATGGGGTGGGATGAGGCCGGATTACTTGAGGTCAGGAGTTAGAGACCATCCTGGGCAAAGTGACAAAACTCCGCCTCTACAGAAAACAAACAAAAATTAGATGGGCATAGTGGCAAGTACCTGTAGTCTCAGCTACTTTGTGGGGTGGGGCAGGAGGATCACTTGAACAGGGAGGTCGAGGCTGCTGTGAGCAGAGATTGCGCCACTGCACTCCAGCCTGGGTGATAAAATGAGACCCTGTCTAAAAAAAAAATTGGTTTTTGTTAACATGATTTAATACCTATTAGATTTTGTCTTTGTCTAAACATAAGGAAATAACAAAAACCCTATACTTTATATGTGCTTTCGGAATTGGGAACCACAGAAAAATCCATGAAGGTTTAGGATGTTTTCAAGTGTGTGGAGGTTTTGAACATTTCTTTTCATAAATCTCACCTTTTTCCACCTCCAAATGGACTTTTGAGGAATAAAAATGGATTACTGTGAATTAATGCAAAGAAAAATATTTATTGAGATGTACAACATACCACCCAGATCAAAAGCCTATAGTTGGAACAAGACAGTTAAAAACATGACAAAACATAATAACCTTTCATTGCATTAAGAGGCGAGAAAAGAAAGAAATGAATGACCGTGTAATGTTCTATCCCTTCCAGTGGAGAACTTCTGCATGGAATATTGTGATTAGCATGGTGATTGTGTCAGCTTTAAGCTTTTATCACTGTCTAGGTTTTAAAGCAGGGCATGCAATATTGTATCTTAAAAGCACTTTAATTTTTAAAAACCCCAGAGAGCCTTTAAGTGAGACTTAATTAAAATTCAAATCAACCTTAGATGTATGTCCAAGACAGTTTTCAAAAGACCTGTACAACCTATGTTCCTTTGATTCCATTCCCTTTCCAGTGTTATCTCCAGTTGCTCTGGGCAGCACGCACTTGGCCAGCGAGTTTGGAAATTCATGAGGGCATTCTGGGGTTGACACAATGATTTGATATAGGGTATCACTGACACTTAGAGGAGGGGACCAGGTTTGCCTGATGGCCCCAAAGCTTGATTTGGTTCTGCACAATGAAAAATGTTCCGGCCCTGCTAGTTTCAAAAGATGCCCTGAACAATATCCTATGACAAATATGGCAGTAGTACTTTTAATACAGATCTAAGTCAGCAGCCTTCCATGTGAAGGAATATCGAAAAGTTTTAAAAGAAGCTACACAAAAGGGCTCCTTACTTAGGAAAAAGTCCTTATGTAGAGGAAAGCTTAAACGACATAAAGATATTGCATAAGAATCATCAAACAACTTACTCTTTCTGTGGATCCTGGCTTTGTTAGAAGTTTTGTTTTGTTCATTATAGGGGGTTTTATTGGCATTAATTTGATGTTTTAAAGGTTGACATTACAATATTACTGATCTTGATGATTGAGTTTAAATTTAAGGAACCCTTAAATTTTGTGCTCGAAATCAGTGGTTGACTCGTCTCTCTGTTGGCATAGCTCTGGTGTTCACAGTTTACAGGGGAAAGGATTTTAATGCAGCTGCACATTTATTGCAAAAGCAAGAAAAATCAAAATTATGTTGTGTAATTGAGATTTGGAAATTACTAGACTAAAAAACTGAATATTACTAAGAAGTAAATGAAATACAGAAGTCACAATACATTAATAAATGTTATTTTAAAAATATTTTGTATTATTGCCATTCTCTGTATTTTTTTAATGCAATACAAAATTGTGTGAAAATCACAAACAATCACCCACAATATCCCGCCCAAGAAAGAACCCATAGACCAGCAGCCCACAAGACAATACAATGGATGGGAGCAGCTTCCATTACTTTCAAGGGAGATTTGAGCTCTCTGGGAAGAGCAAACAGTATCCAGCAGATGCATTGGAGCCCCAGCCTGGCATTGGAGATATCAAGGACATTGAAAAAGCAAGAAAGTCTATGCTAGACCCAGCACACAGATCTCATTTTCACCTTACAACCCCAAGCTTAGTATTTTTGTGTTTTATATTCGATGGATTACGCAAGGCACTACTCAGTGTTGGTGTGAGCAAAAGGTCTAATATTGTGATTGGGAATGAGAACAAGGAAACAGATACTCTTTATGCTAGCAAATTCGAAGATGTTATGCCTAACTTCACCGCCCTTGAGATGTCATCAATTCTCCGTCACTGCTGTGATCTTCTGCTAGGCGTTGCTGCTGGATCGAGTGACCCGATATGCACCAACAGCCTCCAAGTACAGAGACAATTCAAGGCAATGATGATATCCATTGGAAGACATTTGCATGGTAAAAGTGCTGATTTATTAATTAACTATAATGCAGGGCCAGCTATATATTGGATCAACTCAAGACCATGGGTTGGAGGATTAATGTTCACATTTCTTTTTTTTTTTTTTTTTTTTTTGAGACGGAGTCTCGCTCTGCCGCCCAGGCTGGAGTGCAGTGGCCGGATCTCAGCTCACTGCAGGCTCCACCTCCCGGGTTCACGTAATTCTCCTGCCTCAGCCTCCCCAGTAGCTGGGACTACAGGCGCCCGCCACCTCTCCCGGCTAGTTTTTTTTTGTATTTTTTAGTAGAGACGGGGTTTCACCCTGTCAGCCAGGATGGTCTCGATCTCCTGACCTCGTGATCCGCCCGCCTCGGCCTCCCAAAGTGCTGGGATTACAGGCTTGAGCCACCGCGCCCGGCCTAATGTTCACATTTCTATTCGGAGAATTTGAATCCCTGCATGTGAGCTACTTGATCAAGTTAAAGTAGTTGCCAACAAAGCACAGATGACGACACTACACTGTGCTACTACACTGTGGGAATGTTCCTGGATCAGTGCATGGATGGTTCCATTGCTTTACCTGCTGTTGTATCTGAGATTCCAGTTTTTGAGCAGAAGAAAGCACTGGTTAAAAGGGCACTTGGAGATTTCTTTGAATTTGGGGGTGTACTTCGCCACCCTGTTATTGGGGAGCTATCACCACGAATGTTCCCAAACCTAGCAACAGCAGCAAACTACTGGGCCAAAAGAAGGAATCCCACATTTTCTGGATTTGAAGCCCTTGACTTTATACCAGGATCAACTATTACACTCCGTCTAGTTTGAATGACATCTGCTCGGAAAATCTCCAGAGGAAGTGACATGGATCCATATACACTTAACATCCTTCGCGGGTACGGGAGTTTGGGATTTGACTAACAAATACGTGAACTAATCCTTGTATTTACATATAAAAAGAAATTATGTGAAAATCACATTCTAAAATTATCTGAGTGTTACCTATTGTTTTCAATCTTGGTCTGATATGTCTCTGACATCTATTGTAACTTCTCTATAATCTTTTATTTACTTCTTTAAAAGAATCCATCCAATATTCTCTGGCCACTGAAAGATGTGATCTCCAAAGTCTTTTTAAGTACTGGAGGCTAAGAATATGCTTTGACATGTGGTAGAATTTTGAAATAATTGAAATGTTTTCTGTAGTCACATGCGTTTTTAAATTTTATTCTTTATAGATAAGGCCCAGATCGTTTTTAAGATTATTGTATTTCTTCTCTAATTTGTCTTGATGATTTTTTATAATTATGTTGAAATAAATCTGATGCATTATTTATCCTAGCACAATTTTTTGTTATGGTTCTGGTGTTCTCCTGTACCTCTGTTCATTTCAGGAGATCTCTTTTATGGAATGACTTATTATCTTTTCTTAAATCAAAATGTAATCATTAAGTCAGTGCAAGGATCTGGCTATTTTAATGGATCTTGTAATGTAGTCATATCTGAGCATTTACATACTGAAATACATGGTGTGAATTATTTTCCTTTTAGTTCTCTGTTAAACTGTTGAAATGCTATTTTCATTTCTAAAACATTGTTTATGTAGTTAGATTATATCACCCAGGAATTTCATTCCCAAATATGTAATGGATTATGTTTCCAAAGGTGGCCATAGCAATATCTCCCATTCCACATCTATTTTCTTTCTGCAGACCAAGCCAGG
Organism: Macaca thibetana thibetana; assembly: GCF_024542745.1. NCBI lineage: Eukaryota > Metazoa > Chordata > Mammalia > Primates > Cercopithecidae > Macaca > Macaca thibetana. The sequence goes on along the minus strand of NC_065586.1, from coordinate 22,061,377 downwards.
TGTGCGGTGGCGCGATCTCTGCTCACTGCAACTTCCGCCTCCCAGGCTCAAGCGATTCTCGCGCTTCAGTCTCCCAAAAAGCTGGGACTACAGGCGCACGCCCAGCTAATTTTTTGTATTGCCCAGGTTGGTCTCGAAGTCCTCGGCCTCCCAAAGTGCTGGGATTACAGGTGTGATCCACCGCGCCCGCCCCACATGTACATCGAATATAACCGCCATTTCAACATCAAGAGGTGGGATCTGTTTTCCCTTTCCTTGAATGTGGGCTGGTCCTGTGACCTGTTTTGGCAATAGAATGCAGTGAAATAATGTTGTGTAAGTTTGGGGCTTGGCCTTAAGAGGCTTGCAGCTTCCACCTTTGCTTCCAGGAATGCTCTTTCTTTGAACCTTGCTGCCATGCTACCAGGAAGCCCGAGAAGCCACATGAGACGTTGACCTGGAAGAAAAGGGTGGTCCTAGGCCAGCAGCCCCAGCTGAGCTCCGGATTAGCAGCCAGTGCCAGCTCAGTTATGTGAGTGAGGCCACTTTGACTTCTTAGAGGCCCAGAGCCCCAGCTGCCGTTACTTTGTCAAGCAGAACTGCCCAGTCAACCCACAGAATCATGAGAAGTCATATATTGCTGTTTAGGATGGTTTATTTCACTCGGTAGATAAAATAGGCTATCAAAGGGAGTCATTACAGCATAATCCTTATAAAAAAGAGTTGTTAAATCAGACATTGTTGAGAACCACTGTCACAGACAGTAAACACGTTCCCCTTATGACTTTTAAAAGGTTCAACAACTTGCCAAGATTTTTTTTCCCTAACAATAGATCACTTGGATTAAAAACCAGTCAGTTCCCAGATTTAAAAAGACAACCAATAAGGCAGAAACTTGCTACATCAATTTCTGAATTTTTATTATTCTCTCTCATTTTAAGAGGGAAATTCATTATTTTCTATCGGAAGGTAAAAAACGTGGCTAGAGTTAGCTGTGAGACAGTGGTTGCCATCGTATGAGTCAAAAACTGGTGAAATTTCTCCAACTCTATGCTTACCAATCATTGTGTGCTAATTCTCAAATGTATACAGATGTCGTTATGATTAGAAAAATACAAATTCACTCAAAAGCACCACTAATTTTATAGTTTCTTTTTTGGTCATTATATAATTTTCAGTTGTGGAGGGATCTGAACATTAAAACAGAGTTCTCATACTTGAAATATTGGGAAACCCACTGCTGGAGGTCCCTAAATCCAGCCGCTAATGGATTTGTAGCTGCTAGTATTCCTTCAGATGAATCACTCTCTTCTCTCTATTTGGTTTCTGGATCTTGAAATCATTTGGTTTCTCACAGTAAACTGAACAATGGACTAGGAAAAGAAATTCCATAGAAAAGTTAGATTAGAACTTTTAGTGGCATTTTGTAGGGTAACATAGACTTTCATTAACCATCATGAAGGAATTGCCTCATGGAGCCATTTTTAGAAAGCACAGACTTTTGTCTGTGGTTTCTGGGTTGGTGGAGGTCACTGTGTTGGTGGAGATACAAGTAACTGGGAGTAAATGGAAAAGCTAGTGGTTGTACACGAATGAATAAAAATTCATAGTAATTTATGGTATTTGAATTGAATGCTGTACACAAATAAGGATATATTCTGGAAGTCCTAAGTCAGGAAATGATGTTTATTGAATCTGAGCATACCTTTAAGTATTTTAAATAACCTTTTAAACATTTTATGCTTCATATTTTTCAAAGAATTTTCCTGACTGTTATCTACCTCACGAGTGTCTTGAGGATCTACTGAGATATTATTCTCCCCACTTATAGACCAGGAGGCTGAGGGCACAAAGAGGTGAAGTTATTTGGCAACAGTCCAAGGTGAATTGCAGATCCCGGAGAGCGGCTCAAGTCTGTGAGCCCTCATTTAGTACTTTTAGAGGAAATGTGATCTTTAAGATCAAAGATTTATAAAACGCCTGTTCTTATCAAGCACGGACACTAGATCTACCAACCCTTATGGAGATTAGCTTGATGTCATTAGCCAGGGAGAACTTGCTCCAATACCAGAGAGTGGGTGGGGGAGGGGGACACACACACATGAAACAAAGTGAAAGCATCACTATATTCACTTGCATATTAAAGTGATTTCATATACTTATTGTTCTTCTTTGTTACAGGTGATTGACATTTTCTTATAATCGAATAGAGTGAATGAATAAAAATGTCTTTAGAGATCTATTACTGCTATCGTCATTAATCTGTAACATACAATTTAAGCAAAGTGTGCTTACTGTGTAATTCATTTTAAAGGCAATTCCTGTAGCTTTCCTCTCAACTAGTCTGCCATCACCAAGCATCTAGGTGGACCCTAGAACTACCAATGTTGACCTTCCATTGAGTATTTGATGCATTTTAAATGGTTTTTACCCATAATTTAAACATAGACCAACATAGAAGTTTAACAGTGTAAGAGAAAGACTGAGGTTTAAAATAACTATGTTGAGATTCTCTGGTGTAAAAAAACTGGAGGACTGTTTTGAGTTAATTTGCATAAATATTGGCAGAAACTTTAGCTATCATTGATCAGCAGGTGTTTGCATTTTTAAAATCTTATAAATGTTGGTGTTCAATGCAAATCCTTTAAGTTTTAAATTTTGCTAACCAAGATTTAACAGTAGGGAGAGGAGAAGGAGGAAGTAAAGAAAAACTGCTGTCCATTTTCATCACTCTTTCATAAAAGGTGGGACTCAATTTCAAAATAGAGGACGGTTGTTTAAATTGAGAAAAGTTGGCTTCATGGACAGCTGTTACACAGCCCTTCTTTCCTTGCTATGCTGTGGACTGGTGGAAATTTAATGACAGAGGGAAGTCACTTAACATGCCTGCACTGGGAACCACAAACCTAAGCCAATCTCTTTGTTTTATGGATGAGCAAATTAGAATTCCTGTCCATGGATATCTAAACATACTTTAAGAAGCTCAGTAAGGCTGATGCATGAGTGTTTCTTTTTTTTTTTTTTTTTTTTTTTTTCTGAAGACAGCTTCATTCTCTGCTTGTGCTGGCCAAAGCCCCTTAGAGATCATGTACCTAGAAAGGCCCAGTCATCATTTCCAGTAGCCATTAGAGTTCCTTGATTGTTATGTCAAAAAACGATGCTTTTTTTCTGGTAAATAATGGCTTCTTTTCCTTTATATTGTTGCTGGAGTAGTCAAAAAAATTTAATTTCTCTGATCTGAAATCTGAGTGTTCTGGCTACTAATGTCATTCATCAGAAAAGTGAGGCCACTAATTAATATTAGGTAGGAGCATAAATGGAATTTGGGACACATTTTTATAATTTGTTCACCAGGCATGTAAGAAATTTTATGATATTTACATTTTCCCAGTGCCATATCTCTTGTTATAACTTCTGAAGTCCATAGAACTTTGTTTTCTTAATGTTTTTACCCTGGAATTTTCAAGATTTGCATGTATAGGAAGGAAAAAAATCTCTTGAAATCGGACATTATCGCCAATCTCTTGTCTCTGATTTTTCATTGCCGTTTCATTTTCTTTGTCCCTTCTTGCTCATTTTCCTCTACTTCACTCCTCCCAACACATTCCTACTCCCAGAGAAAGTTTCTAAAACACATCTTTGGAAATTCCAGTTTACCTTAATTTCAGCTGAGGAGTTGCATTGTTTTTGTATGCTGGGAAGTACCATTATACAAATACCATTATAATGCTGTCAATCATTTACATTCTAGTATGAATAAGTTCCCAGGCACATTTGTTCCGCACACCCCACTACCCCATCTAGTTTCTGGAGGGACCATGAAGATAATGGATATTGGAAAAGGGTGCCATCAAGTGGGGAAAATGGCAAAAGAATGGGCAAGCTAAAAGCATTCGATGTGAATCTCATCAGCTTTACAGTTTTGCTTAGGACTAGGTGTTGTCCCCACTTAAAAAAATCCATTCTAATTAGTTAATCAGACTTACCTGCAGATAACTTTGAATAGACAAAAGAGAAATGGGTGTGATGATATTTTTTAAAAAAATACCCAATCATGCTTTACAAACAATCAGCACAAAGGCTTCCGGTTAAACATGGTGGATTGAACAGATGCATTTATATATGTTCCCTCTGTAAACCGCACTAAAATGATATTAAAGGATTAAAAAAGAACAAGGAGAATGGCAGAAGAAATGACAACAGATGAAAGATGTCAACGGAGATGGAAGATCAGGAAAGCAAAATGAGGGATAACTAATTTAGTGGCATGAATATGATGCCCAAGACCTTGGGTGAGGAGCCAGCCAAAAAAGCCACTTCTCTCTGCAGAACCCCAGAAAGCCACAGGAATTTGTAGGAAGCAGAAACCTCTAAAACAGGGAGTACAAAGTGGCACTGACATTCAAAGAATTATTTGAAAGGCTTTGGGCTTCCAGATTACCTCCTTCCCCTTTCAGGGCTTGGCGGCTACCTTTCCTCAACCCCTCAGAAGGTTGGAGGTTTGCTTTGGAGAGTGTGTGAATCAATTCAAGATAGAGACAGAAAAAAACCAAGCAAAATAAAATATCTGGGAAAACTTACAGAACCCTATGTGACTTCGCTGTGCAGATTTATGGTTGTAATTATGAATCATAGAAAGTTGATTCATTATGCTGTAACTATAATTGGGGGGAAGTAAAGTGGTTTGCTTGTTTGGTAGGGGTGGGTAGGTAAGAAATCTTGACTTTCCATAGGAAAAAGTCAAAAGACAATATTAAGAACAAGAACAACAACAAAAACCCCCACAAGAAATAGAATAGCTGGGTGCCATGGCTCACGCCTGTAATCCCAACACTTTGGGAGGTCAAGGCAGGAGGATTGCTTGAGCCCAGGAGTTCAAGACCAGCTTGGGCAATGTAGTGAGACCTCATCTCTACAAGAAAAATTTAAAAAATAGTTTGGTATGGTGGCTCATGCCTGTAGTCCCAGCTACTTAGGAAGCTGAGGCAGGAAGATTGCTTCAGCCCAGGAGTTCCAGGCTGCAGTGAGCTATGATCTTGCCACTGTACTTCTGCTGGGGTGATGGAAACCCTGTCCCTTAAATGAAACAGGAAGGGAGAGGGGGAGGGGAGAGGAGGGAAGGGAGGTAGGAAGGCAGGAGAAGGGGTTATTTTGAAATACAGTAATATAAATTAGAAGAAACAGCCGCTTCTATGGAGTGAGATTCCAGAATGGGAAGGAGTACTCCTTATGAAGTTTCAACTGTAACTGAAATGTTAAAAGAAGTGTTTTAGGAACTATTTTTCCCTTGTCCATGTTTTATTCTCTGCTTTTCCATAAAACATGTCATTGTATATAAATAAGAAAAACTGTTGTTTAAAAAAAGTTATATTGTTCTGAACTTTGACAACTTTCTTTTTCTTTTTTTTTTTTTGGAGACGGAGTCTCACTCTGTTGCCCAGGCTGGAGTGCAGTGGCGTGACCTTGGCTTACTGCATCCTCTGCCTCCTGGGCTCAAGTGATTCTCCTGCCTCAGCCTCCTGAGTAGCTGGGATTACAGGCACACACCACCACGCTGGCTAGTTTTTGTATTTTTAGTAGAGACAGGGTTTCACCATGTTGGCCAGACTGGTCTCAAACTCCTGACCTCAGGTGATCCACCCACCTCAGCCTCGCAAAGCGCTGGGATTACAGGTGTGGCCAACTTTGACAACTTTCTCAAGAGAAGTGAAGAAAAATACTCCAGAGTGAATCTTCTTTGGAAATTATAGACTCTGTTGCTTGTATTTAGTTCTTTCTTGATCTTACTAGTTTGATTTTGTGGTTTTATTTTTAACCCTGCTTTGTTCTGTTTTCTTCCTAGTAAGAACCAAGATAGTAGCCTTTCTATATTTTGTATTTCTTTTGAAAAATACAATGACATGAAACAGAAATTTAGAAAAGCTGAAGTTTATTTCTTTTTGCACCTGGAAATTGAAGGAGATAATAGATAATCTTGGTTATGGTAGATGTTTTTATAACGGCCTATTCTTTTCTTTTAAGCTTAGATAGATTCGCTGATGTTTTCCATTTGCAAAAGTAAACATTTAAAGGGGTGGGGTGGGGAATGGGGCAAAGAAACAAACAAGAACAAGAAAAGTCCTAATATGGAGGCTTCTGCCCTGAACTGGATACATTTTAGAGTCTACTCAAAGAAGCAACAGGACCCAAGGCTGACAAACTCCTTCAGCAAGGGAGCCTGGTTGCCCAGGCAGACAACTTAAAGGAATTCTTATCACTTGCATATAACAAGAATTGGAGAAGATACAAATAAAACTGATAATATTAGAAATCATGTTGTCCCTAGAATGACATTGAATTTTCTAGCCAGTTTGTGAAACTGGAGTTTATCTCAAACTGATAAGCTTATCAAATTCCAGGCTGGAAAAAAAATCTCTTATCAAAACCTTTCTCCAAATGTAAATTTACTTTAGGAAAAGGAGGGCTGGTGTTTTAGATGGTGGAAGATGAGTGTGTAAATGATACACTTAGATAAACATAAGAATTATTTTAAATTGTTTTGGAAAATAAACTATGTCATAAGTAAAAAAGCCACTTGCATCCTACAGTTATCTTTTTGGAATCTGAGTCAATTAATTGCTTTAGTATTCAGAATTTTTAGTAACACACATGAATGTTAAATATTACTATATAATGTATATAATTTATATGCTTTAGATATACATAGTGACTTGATAGTGTTCACACATAAAACATTTTTAAATTCTGATATGTGAAATATTATTTGAGCTAAAATACCTAAACTAGTGTTTTTAGTGTCTTTTTGTTTTGTTTTGTTGGAAACTCAAATAATTGAGTGTTTTGTGTAAAAATATTTGTTAAGAAGGAAAGCCTAGCCATTCTTTGACAGCACACTATTTAACATGAGAAATGGAAGCTCTTTTTGCATAGTGTAGGTTACCTGATGCATCCATAATGAAGACAGCCTGGCATAGTGTGTTCAGGAGCCTTGTGCCAGTCTGACTTGCAGAGCGGCTGTGGGCATGCTCTTAACCATTCTGTGCCTTATACCATGAGTGTTTGGTCTAGATAATTTCATTTCAGTTCTAAAATTATCTGGTAATTAATTGGAACATCTGATTGTTTATAAATCATGGCAAGTTGCTGATTTTCCTGAATTTAAAATAATTAATATATGTTTGGAGAAGTTTCTGAAACTGCCATGGGGAGGAGGAATTGTGTTAAACGTGGCTTACTTTCATCCTTTCTATGGTGGAGGTGAGATTTAACTGAAGTTTAGATTTAGGACAAATGTTGAGTTCTGACTCTGGAAGACTCGTACTACTAGTATTGTCAGATTTTGTGTATAAAACAAAGAGCATGACGGTAAAGATGACATGATTCATTCAATGGTGATCTTGATCATGATGATGTAGGTGTGCGCTCTTACTGTATGCCAGGGACTATCTGAAGGACTTCACATACATGGGATTATTTAATCTTCTCAACATTGCGAAACATAGATAGTAGTATCCCTATTTAATGAGGAAACAATACAGTTTAGAGTTCATTTCAATTCTTAATTATCTTTAAGCAGATATATTCCGTAATTTAGTTATAATAGTATATATAGAAAAAAAGAGGCTTTGGATTCCTGGTTCCACATGTGAGGAACTAGGAAGTTACCATCCTATCCTAACAAATGAAAATTTCAACCACACCTCTTAGATGTATAAGAGAAGTGAAGTCACAGGGCAAAATGTTGTGCTTAAAATTGGAGAAGCAGACAGGCAGACACAGAGAATCATAGCATATGGAGGAGAAACTGCCTCAGAAATCCTGAAGTGTAATTGAAAAACTGACAGAGGCTAGATGTAGGCATATCTGCGAGTTAAAAACTCCAGGGGGACCCAGTCATGGGGTTTCTGTGTTTTACCCCTAGAAGCTCAACCAGGTGCTCACAGTAAATATCAGAGAAAAATTCCCTTGTGCTTTGGGCAGGGGAAGGAAAAAGGAAGCATTTTGAAATATGCCAGAGCACTTAGTTCTTCTTAACAAGGTCTGCCCTCAGGAGAATCTATTTAAGCAGAACTTAACCTTGGGTTTATCAGAGCTTAACTGACCTGGAGGAAGGGACATACCCATCCAATTCTAGCCATCCTGTCCCACTAAAGGGTGGAGAAAAAAACTGAGAAACACTTATGAAGTTCATAGTCTAAAGGTACAGCCTCACTAAACAATGGAGGCCTGATTATAGGACTAATGAATGCTTCCTCTTCCTCCATACCTTCCATCATATTACGAAAGGCCTATTATGGCAGTCATTTACCCAGTACATCCTGTCTATCCAGAAAAAAAATTACCAGGCATACTGACAGACAAAAAACAGTTCGAAGAGACAAAGCAAGCATCAGAACCAGGCATGACAGGGATATTGAAATTATCAGACAGGGAATTTAAAACAGCTATGATTAATATGCTAAGGGCTCGAACGGATAAAATAGCATGCAAGAGCAAATGGGCAATGTAAGCAGAGAGATGAAAATTCTAAGGAAGAACCAAAAAGCACTGTAACAGAACTGGAAAATGCCTTTCGGCTTCTTAGTAGACACAGCTAAGGAGAAAATCTCTGAGCTTCAGGATATCTCCATATAAACGCTCAACACTGAATGGCAAAGATAACAAAGACTGAGAAAAACAGAATATAATATCAAAGAACTGTAGGACAGCTACAAAAGGTGTATATATTAAATAGAAATACCAGAAGGAGAAGAAAGGAAGAAAGGAACAGAAGAAATATTTAAAATAATAATGAATGAGAATTTTCTCCAAATTGATGTCAGATACGAAACCACAGATTCAGGAAACTCAGAAAACATTAAGCGAGATAAATACCAAAAAATTGCCCTGAGGCATATGGAAAAATTGGAGAAATTGTAGTTTGAAGTTTCAAACTACAAAAGATCAAAGATAAAGAAAAAAATCCTGAAAGACACCAGAGGGGGGTGGAAAAAAAACCTTACCTATAGGGGAATGAAAGTAAGAATTACATTGGACTTCTCTTCAGACATCATGCAAACCAGGAGAGAGTGAAATATTTAAAGCTGTAAGGAAAAATAACCACCAACCTAGATTCCTGTATCCTGTAAAATTGTCCTTCAAAAGTAAAGGAGAAATAAAGACTTTTCTCAGACAAACAGAAATTGAGGGAATTTGTTGCCAGCAGACCTGACTTGCAAGAAATGTTAAAAGAAGGTTCTTTAGAGAAGAGAAAAATAATATAGGTCAGAAACTGGGATCTACATAGAGAAAGGAAGAACAACAAAGATGGAATAAGAAAAGGTAAAATAGAGTTCAAGACCAGTCTGGGCAACATATTGAGACCTCATCTCTACAAAATATTAAAAAATATGCCGGGCATGGTGGTGCATGCCTGTAGTCCCAGCTACTTGGGAGGCTGAGGTGGGAGGATTGCTTGACTCCAAGAGGTTGAGGCTGCAGTGAGCCATGAAGGCGCCACTGCATTCCAGCCTAGGCAACAGAGTGAGGAGCCGTTTGAAAAAAAAAAGGAAAAGGTAAAATAAAGACTTATTTTTCTTATTATTAATTGATCTAACATAACAATTTGTTCAAAACAATAATGGCCACAATGTATTTGATTATGTATGTTTATGTATATATCTTATCTGTGCCTATGGGATATATACACATAATACATATATATACACAGTATACATATACGTATATACAGTCATGAACCACATGATGATGTTTTAGTCAATGACAAACCACATATACAATGGTGGTCCCATAAGATTATAATAGTGTATTTTTATTGTACTTTTTCTCCTTAGATATGTTTAAATACACGGGTACCATTGTATTAGAATTACCTACAGTACTCAGTATAGTAACATGCTGTACTGCTTTGTAGCCTGAGCAATAGGCTACACCATACAGCCTAGGTGTGTAGTGGGCTAGACCATCTACATCTTACCATCTAGGTTTGTGTAAGTATACACTATGGTGTTCACATAGTGACAAAATCACCTAATGACACATTTCTTAGACTGTAGCCTTGTCATTAAGCAACACATGACTCTACATATATATTTATATATGCTATATTTAAGTGAAAGTAATGACAGCAATGATACAAGAGACAGGAGGGAATAATTAGGATTATTTTGTTTTTGTAAGGCATTCACACTATCTGGGAACTGGTAGTGTTATTTGAAAGTGGGCTTCGATTAGCTTTAAATATATATTGCAAACTCTAGGACAACTACTAAAAGTTTTTTTAAAAAAGAAGTATAATTGGTATGCTAAGAAAGGAGAGAAAACAGCTGGGTGCCATGACTGATTACCTGGCTAGTGCCTGTAATCTCAACACTTCAAGAGGCTGAAACGGGAGGATTGCTTGAGTCCAGGAGTTCAAGACCAGCCTGGGCAATATGGCGAAACCCCATCTCTACCAAAAAATACAAAAAATTAACTTGGCATGGTGGTGCATGCCTATAGTCCCAGACACAGGACGCTGAGTCAGTGAGCCAAGATTGAGCCGCTGCCCTCCAGCCTGCGTAACAGAGTGAGACCTTGTCTCAAAAAAAAAAAAAAAAAAAAGAGAAATGGAATCATATAAAATGCTCGGCTGAAACCACAAAAGCCAGAAGAAAGAGTGAAAGCTATTAATCCAACTACATCAACAATCACTGTGAACATCAATGGTCAGAGTGGATAAAAATACAAGACTCAACTATATGGTGCTGATAAGAAAACCACTTAAAAGATACATATATACCTAGTCAAAAGAAAACAGGAGTAGCTATATTAATTTTAGACAGAAGACTTCACAGCAAGTAAAATTATCAGTGTAAAAGAGGGGCATTACATAATGATAAAAGGGACAGTTCTCCAAGAAGACATAACAATTTTTTTTTTTTTTTTTTTGAGACAGAGTTTCACTCTTGTTGCCCAGGCTGGAGTGCAATGGTGTGACCTCAGTTCACTGCAACCTCTGCCTCCCGGGTTCAAGCAAGTCTCTTGCTTCAGCCTCCCACATAGCTGGGATTACAGGCGCATGCCACCACACCCAGCTAATTTTTGTATTTTTAGTAGAGATGTTGGCCAGGCTGGTCTCCATCTCCTGATCTCGTGATCCACCTACCTTGACCTCCCTAAGTGCTGGAATTACAGGCATGAGGCACCGGGCCCGGCCAACATTTCTTAATGTGTGTGCACCTACCAACAGAACAGCAAACTCCAGGAGGGAAAAAGTGATAGAACTGCAAGGAAAAATAGATGAATCCATCATTACAGTTGAAGACTCCAACACGCTCTGTCAAAACGGACAGATCCAGCAGGCAGAAAATCAGTAAGGACATAGTTGAATTCAATGCCATCAATCAACTGGGTATAACTGATGTCCATAGACAGCTTCATCCAACAACAGCAGAATACACATTTTAATCAAGGTCACACGGAACATTCACCAAAATAGACCACATTCTGAGCCATAAAATACACCTTAACAAATTTAAAAGAATTGATAATGGAATGTCATTACCAGGTGAAATTTCTTGTTCCTAGCTTTATCTCCAGGTCTTTACCAGGAGGAAACCTCACTCCACGTTATAGTTATGTGAATTGTGTTAATAATAGCTGTAGCTCCTTGTTCTTTCTGGAGAACCCTTGAGACTTTCATAATGGGGAACATAGGAAACTCCAACTCTCTTATTCTTGCATTTTGTTCATCAAACTCTTCCCCTAGAATTAACATGCTTCTCTTGCTGCCCTGCAGCCTTTCTCAGCCCACTCCTCTGCTCCAAGATGGCAGAGTTCTTATTTATATGTTACATGGTTGCCTGGTTGTAATATTAATTTTCAGTGACTCAAAACACTGCCTGACATGCTTCCTTTTAGAGCAACCTATGGCACCAGAGTAACGTCTGCTCAAAGATAGCCCTTTCGTTCACACATAGGTTTAATTATATTTTGGGGAGTTTGTTTAGTGATTTGTTCACAGTATTAGGACACCTCTGAAAATGCAATGTTTCCAGGCACAGTGGTGCATACCTGTAGTCCCAGCTACTGAGGAGGCTGAGGTAGGAAGATTGCTTGAGCCGAGCAGTTCAAGACCAGCCTGGGCAACACAGCAAGACTCTGTCTCTAGATCAAACGGATTTTTAGAAATGCAGTGTATGGAGCAAAAGATAGATTATGCAAAATCCTCTTATAGGATGTCAGACTCTGCTCCAGCCTAGTGGTAGGACATGTATAGGATACATTACATGTGCACAGAATACTTAAAAATTGGTACATTTGAAAAACAGTTGATTTGGTTGTCATACATGTACCAGAAAAATTGTATAGACACTGAATTTTGTGAATAAATTTATTTTTAAATTATATAAGAAAATACATGTTTTAAGCCCAAAGATGATTTCTTTGTGATGCGAATAATAATATTTAATTTTCCATATTTTATAAAGAATTGGATATGTTCTATATCAGGCTGTCTTAAAGTGAGGCAAATAATTTTAGTACATATAATGTGAGATATACTAAAGGATACAAAAATTTTCAAATGAAAATATACATTCTTAGGTCAATAAGTCGTATTTTAATTTCCTGTGCATTTAAATTGCACTAACTAAAAAAATTTATGGCAGCACAAACTCTGTATAATCTTCAAAAACCTTACATTTATAACACATTCAAAATATGCCAAGATCAGAGTTCAACTTATTCAAAATTTAACAATTCAAATTTATTGCTAAGTTATTGAAGTTAAATGATATGCTATTACATGGCTTCAATTTGTTCTGAATTGAAATAAATGAAAGAAAATAACTCTTAGAAAATTGCAAGAAAATTGAGGCTAGTTTTTGAGTCTGGTTTTGTTTTAAAATCAATGGCAGTGGTTCTCAAACTTCAGCATGTATCAGGATCACCTGGTTAGAACACAGATTGCCTTGCCCTGAGATGTTCTGATCAGTAGCCAAGGTAGGGAGCCTTTTTCTTTCTTTCTTTCTTTTCTTTTTCCTTTCTTTTTCTTTTTTTTTTTTGAACCCAGGCTGGAGTGCAAGTGGCACAATCTCAGCTCACTGCAACCTCTGCCTCCTGGTCTCAAGTGATCCACCCACCTCAGCTCTGCAAGTAGCTGGGAGTACAGGTGCGCAGCACCATGCCTGGCTAATTTTTGTATTTTTTGTAGAGAAGGAGTTTCACCATGTTGCCCAGGCTGGTCTCGAACTCCCGAGCTCAAGTAATCCACCTGCCTTGGCCTCCCAGAGTGCTAGGATTACAGGCGTGAGCCACCATGCCCAGCCTGAGCCATTAACATGAATTTCTAACAAGTTATTAGGTGCTGCTGATGCTGCTGTTACCTGGATCATACTTTGGGAACCACTCCTCTGCTCTGAAGCATTGATGAACTCATTTTCTTCCATTCGTGCCAATGATGACTTGGTGTCATTGCTGGCTTTGTTTGAAATCTTCCTGGTTCTAAAAAGCAGCTACTTCTTGTTAGCATTTAAGGCAAGGAAGTCAGTGCTAATGACCTCCTCATTTTCAGTTACCCTTTTGATTCTGAAATGGTGATAAAGTAACCGTACTCACCACCAAAGTCCCTGTACACCAGTGCCTGTAACTATGGAAACACCATGTTTTGGTACCCCACTAATGTTAGGTGGATGACTATTTAATATATCGTAATGTTTGGTTCTGCTGTCCATCTGTTTTTCAACTTGATTACCTAATGATAGCTTTGTTTATTTTTCAAAGTATTTGTTTACATGCATGCTTAGTGGTGTCGGTAGCTGGTCCATAATACTTACTTTGGCCAACTAACACAGAAACATTTACTGGATTCATCATGAGTAACTAATAAATTTATGTAGGCGAAAGGAGTAGTTAATTAGCTCTAATCTTCGCAGTAAGGATCATTAGTGTTTAGTGAGAATGAATAATTTCATAAGACCTGGAAATATATTGCCCCAAGCCAAATAGTTTATAACCATAGAATTGCAAATTGCTATTTGAAATTAATGAGTGACATTTTCACATATTGTTAGATGATCTATAATATTTTTATGTTATACCTTTAGGTCCAATAGGGTGTATATGAGGGTCATATAATTTCATTGTAAATTATTGCAATTAAACAGACTTGAGATTCTGTCTTAATGTGAAATGCTACCCCTTTTCCTGGCTAACACCTACATCAGCTTAAATACTGCTTTGCAGAGAGGCTTTCTCTGATACCCTTCTTCTATCCCTCCCTCATTCTCTCTCATGGTGCCTGACCCTTACACTTTCAGAACAATTATTGCAATGTGTAGACATACATTTACTCTATGTTTTTATATAGTTAATGTTTCCTTCTCTATTACTCATCCCATGAAGGACAAAAATGAATGATTTGATGAATGAAAACTGTAAGTGTGAAGGACACCAGATACCCCAGAGTCTCATTTTCTCTCCTGGCTATAAATATATCAAGGATTCATTGGATGCATCAGGTCTAATCAACTTGAAAATTTCAATAACCAATACTGAAGAAGGTTCTTAAGAACTTTAGGCTGCATTACCAAATATTAACTCAGACTTTATCCTGAAAAAAATACTTATGTAAAACCAAATACTTATCCAGTTAACATCATTTACCTTTGATTGTGGTATGGAATAAAGATCAGTGATGACCGTTTTCCTCTTTTACCTGCCATTCTTATGAATAATGGTAAAACTTAAAACAAATTCTAACGTCACCTTAACTGTGATACCAGATCAAGGATCCAATGGATTAAGGGCAAAAATCGTTACTTGTTCTCTTTGAGAGCAGTTGACACTGCCCTGTGTGATTCTTTCATGGTGTCCTATGTTTTAACAGAATATTCCCTGATGATGCTTTATTTTCAAGAGTAGCAACTTTTACAAACTGTACTTAGGCTAAATCCATACTGAGACAACAAAAATGGCCTCTTATTCTAGTTTGAAAACATTACCACTTTAAATAGGGCACAGTCACATGATAAAATGTGGACATCAGTACTCTACTGTGACAAATAACTCTCAGGTGTGTTGATGGGTATTGATGTCCACATTACATCCTTTGGGAGGCTGAGGCAGGAGAATTACTTGAGCCCAGGAGTTTGAGATCAGTCTAGGTAACATAGCGAGAACTTGTCTCTACAAAACAAAAACAAAAACAAAACAAAACAAAAAACTGGGTGTGGGTGCATATGCCTGTGGTCTGAACTACTTGTGAGGCTGAGGTGGGAGGATCACTTGAGCCCAGGAGGCTGAGACTGTACAGTGAGCCATGTTCATGCCACAGCACTCTCCAGCCTGGGTGACAGAGTGAGATCCTACTTCAGGGAAAAAAACTGAAGTAAAATACATTTATTTTAATAGTATGAAAATTAGGTATTTTTTTGGACCTAATCACCTACCAAATGTAAGAAAAAAATGGATTAAATCCTTAACACTTGATGTATCAAGCAGAAATTGCCAGTTAATATAATATAATTAAAATTAAGAACACTTTAAATTCATGGTTTATAATAGGCACATAAATATCTGGGGGCCTAACCTAGAGTAAAAGAACGTATTAGTCTAGAGTTTATTCTTATAGAAAATAAATACATAACATAACAAATTAATATCTTTAATTTTTATATTGTGATGTACTTGATACACATGTATCAAGTACCTGTGGTAAAATCATAGTGTATTCATGTTATATTTCAGCAAAATTTGCTAAGCCAAGAATAGCAAATGAAGGGGATCAGAACATGCCACTTCAAAATATGGCACGTTGGCACATTGATTACTTTGAGCTGAAGGCAGTTGAGAAACAGAAGATGCAGGAAGGGCTTTCTGACTTCCTCTTTCTACTTAAAAGCAGGACATAAATTTCTAGTGAGAAAGGTGTCCTCCCTGGAGAGGAGAACAATTTTTATCACCAGAGACAGATAATTGATGCTGATAAATCTGTAAAACAAATCTTACTAAAATAATCCTTACTGTTGATTAGTTTCCCTTATGTATTTCCTAGTCACTTTCCCACAATTTACCACCCTAGCCAAACCACCTTTTCCTTTGCCTTGTCACGTATGTACAACTTATCACTCTGTTAAGATAGTATACAAGCTGTCAGGCCTATCCACTTCTTTTGGCCTTTCCTTTATACAAAGGCCAAAGGCCCCTATGTACATGAAAATATTAACATCAAATAAAATATGTATGCATTTATCCTGTTTATCTGTTTTTGTCAGTTTCATTCTCAGGCCCAGCCACGGATCTTAAAAAGGATACAGGAAAAGTCTTTTCTTCCCTACATAAACATTTTATGACCAAGACTTCTTTTCCTAAAGCCTTGAGAACCCTGGAATGTGGTGTGTGCAGGGGGCATGGAGGGGAGGCGGGAGGGGGCAGGTGTGAATGTGTGGGGTGTGTGTGGAGTGTATATGTGTGTGTGTGTGGGGGGGTGTGTATGTGTTTTGAGAAGGAGTCCTGATGATAACATCTCTAAGCACAGTAGGGGAGAGGAATCTGCTGGGGCCTGTGCAATTACTATAATTTGCTGAGGGATGGAGATCAGACATTCTCTTCAGACCTAGCTGGTGCCTTTCGCAGCATCAATGATCTCTACTCAGGTGGCTTGCTACACCTTGGTTAAGTCCTCACGTCATCCTCTCGAGCACCAGTTCTGCATTTCCCACTATAGGTGAAGTTGGATGTCCTGATGCTAAATTAAACATCGTTAGCACTGAACTCATCATTCCCTGTCCCCTACATCCTATCCTGCTTATTTTGACTGTCAAATTCAGGACCACATTACTGTCTCTAAAGAAGGTTAGAATAACTACCTCACTTTTGTCTCCCCGCTGCCATCTGCACTACAGTCTGCTGTCAGATTAGCTACCTTTCAAATCACGAATCACATCACGTTTGTTCAAAAGCAGCCTGAACATCAAGGTCCTCTACCATGAGGGAACCACTGTGACATTATCAGCACACAACTGAGTCTTCATGGCCAGAATTAAGCAGATGGCAGGGTGATCATCTGTGATTTCTAGAGCATTTGAAACAACTTGATGAGCCTCACCAGACACAAATATCCCACTGGCTTTTGTCTCACTGTGGTTAAACCAGTCAGGATTAAAAAACAAACAAGCATGTTCTGGCTTTTTCAATGCTTGGTGTTTTTGTTCACTGGTAAATATTTAAGTTTCATACTGTGTCAATTCAACACACAAACACATTATTAAGTCTACATATAGAGTAGAAGAGTTAATGGAAATTCAGCAAATTTTCCTTAAGAATAAACTACAGAGGGGGAAGGAGGCAGGCAGTGTCAGACAGCTGTTTTGGAGAGTTCCTTTTCTTTGTGTGATTTACTTTGACTTTTTATATTGATCAAATTCATAAAATAATTTTTTAGCTCACTTAACTTTACCTGAGGAATCATAGCTTTAATTGGATTCTGACCAGTCATTAGGAGAAAACATTTTTAAATATTTTTATTTTATTTAAGTATTTTTAGAGATGGAGTCTTGCTATGTTGCCCAGGCTCAAACTCCTGGACTCAAGCAATTCTCCCATCTCATACTCCCAAGAAATTGGGACTATAGTCATGCACTACCATTCCCAGCTTGGATAAAATTTTAAACATAGTCTGAAGGAGAAAAAAAATTCCTTTTAGACTCATACATAGTTGTTTTTTTTTAACCTCCACTTCCAACCAATCACCAATGACATTAATCAATGAAGAGTTAGAATGGAAACATTGAACTACTTTTTTTTTTCCTAGTGCAGGCAAGCCTCACATATCACATATATTATTTCAAGATCGTATTCATATGAGATTAATTTAATAAAAGAAGAATTGGGCTAACCTGTTATGGGCATTACTCATCAAAATACAACCTAAGATTTGGCTTCTCAATCAGACAGCCTTCCTCTCCTATTACTAAATTGTGTTAACTATTGATGCCAAAATTAATTATTCAGCATTTGCAAATTCTCAGTTAACAATGCAGGGAGCATCCCACTAATTGATAGCTGTTCTTGGTTTATTTATTTTACTCCATCAATCTATTTCTCTTAGGAATGGCTATTCCTTAAATTTATTTTCCTTAAAAAATGCGTATTTATTTCATCTAAAACTCTTCGGCTTGAATCCTGTTTTAGCACAGAATGAGGCCCTAACTCCATGCCTTGCTGAAAACAGAAGGTTATGAAGTTGCCCTGTGCCTTCTCCAAGTTACAGAGGTGGAGGAGGAGTGGTTGGACCAGGAGCAGGCATCCTATAACAACAGCTTTTGTCTTTTGCAGGAGTTGCCTAGGATCAGAAAATTTTTGTTCTAGTTCTAGCTCTGTCTCTAAGTATGCTTGCTTATTTATTTATTATGTTTTTAATAATGTAATAAACACCCTCAAACCCACCATGCAAAACAAAAGTAAGAACCTTGACAAATAACTGAATCGTAACCATATGGCTTCCTCTCCATTTCATCTCATTCCTTCCCGGACCCAAAGTTACCCCTGACTCCTATGTTCATACCTCTTTTTTATGTTTTGGACCCAGTTAATATAGTTTTAGTGCTTTTATATCTTTCCTTGGAAGTATTTTCTGTTTTAGTTGTGTTTAACGTTGGAAGGGCATCAGTCTACCTCCTGACTTATCCTTTGTGTGCTAGTGTGTTAAGCCAGTTTGGGATGGATTTTTCTGCTACTTGCGACATAAAGCTTATAACCGATTCAGTGGCTGATTTTAACTAGAAATGAAGGACACTGTCATCTTCCACAATAAGTCAAATGAGCTGAATTTATGGAGACCCCTGTAGTTCCCTCCTTCTCATACCAAAAAGAGACCAGCCTGACTCATAGGCCCAGAGGAGAATTCTCCTGTCCTCTCCTAGACAGGATTTTTATCTAGGCTATTTCTTTTTTGTTTTCTTTTGTTTTTAGAGATGGAATCTTGCTCTGTTCCCCAGGCTGGTATGCAGTGGCATGATCTTGGCTCACTGCAACCTTCACCTCCCGGGTTCAAGCGACTCTTGTGCCTAAGTCTCTGGAGTACCTGGGATTACAGGTGTGCACCGCCACTCTCAGCTAATTTTTGTATTTTTTTTTTTTTTTTTTTTTTTTTGAGACGGAGTCTCACGCTGTTGCCCAGGCTGGAGTGCAGTGGCGCGATCTCGGCTCACTGCAAGCTCCGCCTCCTGGGTTCACGCCATTCTCCTGCCTCAGCCTCCTGAGTAGCTAGGACTACAGGCGCCCGCCACTGCGCCCGGCTAATTTTTTGTATTTTTAGTAGAGACGGGGTTTCACTGTGGTCTCGATCTCCTGACCTTGTGATCCGCCCGCCTCGGCCTCCCAAAGTGCTGGGATTACAGGCTTGAGCCACCGCGCCCGGCCAATTTTTGTATTTTTAGTAGAGGTGGGGTTTCGCCATGTTGCCCAGGCTGGTCTTGAACTCCTGGCCTCAAGTGATCCACCTGCCTCAGCTTCTCAAAGTGTTGGGATTACAGGCATGAGCCACTGTGCCGCGCCCATCTAGGCTTTTTCAATGCTGACATTCCCTCAATTTGTAGAAATGTCAGCATTGACATTCCTCAATATTCCTAAATGTAAGGGTTGAATTTAAAGCTAGTAGCAGTGAAGGGGAAAAACCCAACTGTCTTGCTGTAACTGAAACCCTTATTATTCAAGGAAAATTAAAAACAATATGTGATTCCTTTCTCATTTTTCATTAAGGACGTTTTTTGTTTTGAAGATACGGCTTAACTATTGATGTCAAGTATATTTTGTGATGGATTCACTGATATCAGAGTGCAGAGCTAGATGAACCAGCAGGCTAACTCAGGATGGCAGCTTTTATATTCTTGCAAACAGTAAACTAATTAGTTACTTAATATTATTTATTCAACAAACATTTCTTGAAGATCTACCATGTGACAGTATTTTCAAAGGTACTCAGAATTTGTTTAAATCAATAGTAGTAAAATATGCAGACACAGAAAAGACTTCATGTAAGAAGTTTATACTCACAGTTCCCTGGAAACAGGAGGCACAACAGACCACACAGGGGACCTCAGGGGAAGTACCAGGGTCTGTGAGGAGATGGGGTATAAAGAAAAATGTGGGCAGAAGCTTTTATTGTGCTTTCTGCTGAAGAACAGGGGAAGCAGGGAAGCAGGTTTAGGACTAGCTGGTTTGAGTAATTTCAGTGGGCACTGGGGTATAGGGACTGTCTCTAGTTGTCTGGTACCTGGTGCTGACATATTAAGGTTGTGTAATAGTGGCCTGGGCTGTAAGAGTCCTATAAGAGCCCAGTAAAGGAGGTGGTTAGTGGTATGGGTTTTGGATTGGTTGGTTTGCATACAAAAGGTGTACTTGCAAGTGAGTCCGTTACTGTGTCTAGGAATTAGCTAGCCCTGGGAGGGGGCAGTCTCTCCCAGGTCAGCAAGGCCCCAGATGCCAAAGCATGAGAATAAAAAAATGCCTGGGCACAGTGGTTCACACCTGGAATCCCTGGACTTTGGGAGGCCGAGGTGGGAGGATCACTTGGACCCAGGAGTTCGAGACCAGCCTGGACAACAAAGTGCAATCCTGTCTCTACAAAAAATTTAAAAATTAGTCAGGTATGGTGGCACACACCTGTGGTCTCAGCTATATGGCAGGCTGAGACAGGAGGATCTCTTGAGCCCAGGAGGTCTAGGGTACAGTGAGCCATGTTAGGGCCACTGAGCTCCAGCCTGGGCAACAGTGAGATCCCGTCTCAAAAAAAAAAAAAAAAAAAAAAAGATATACTTAATACAGACAAGCACTATGTTTGATGATGAGAATAAATAAGATACAGGTGGAAGGTGCTGAGAAAACCAGGAAGGACTCTGGAAGAAATGATGCCAGAGAACAGAGAACCAAAGTAGGCATTGTCTGGACAAGTGGGCTGGTAAGAGAAATTCTCGCTTAGAGAAGGGCATGAATATAAGAATGGTGGCAAACAACATGGTTTGTGAGGCAAACACAAAAATGTAAATGTTCAAGTTTAAGATCAAAGACAGAGACAGACAGTGTTGAGGCTGGAGTGGTAGGCAGAGACCAAAGAGGGCTTTGCATTTTTTGAGGTTTTTAACTCTTATTCTGCAGACCAGGGTCACTCTGAACTGTATTTTAAAGACAGCTTATGTGCTGCAAGGCAGTAATACTTTTTGGTTTGTTTGTTTTTTAAAGGAAGACTTGATTCAAGACTATTACAATGAGGTCAAGGCTATTGCAACCTAAGAGAGAGACTCTTTCACGCTCAGATAGTCCTGTTTTAACTCAGATCCTCTCTGCAATCCACATTAGCATACTAAAGTTTCCAAAAAGTGAAAACCAACCCAAACCTCTGCTTCACTTAACTCAGTGAATCCTAAACATTTCTTTTTTTAATTAAAAAACTTCTTTTTTTTTCTACTATTAAAACACAGTACACATCTTGGGAAATAGTACCAGTGACTGATGACCCATGAATCAGTTTTACGCTGATGGGGATATCATTAACTTTGACTCTTATGGATTGCTTTATAAATGATTCCTCCTTTTGAAGCAGCAATACTGATAGAAATGGAGAAGCAGAGCTGGATTTAGGAATTATTGGGGAGATAAAAGAGCAGTGCTTTACTGCTTAGAAAGAGGTGGGGAGCCCAGGTCATAGAATGGTTATGACATTTTGGGTTTGCAGTCTGTCTGACCACAAGGCAGTTCAGGTGCACTCTTGCATGAGAGATATATAACTGCATTTGAAACTACAGAAGTTATGTTTGATTACACTAGGAAAGTTTGTCAAGAAAGAACGTCACTGGACCCCAGTGAACCTTAAGTCTTAAGCAAGAGGAGAAAGAAGATTCCAGGAAGGTAACAGGCAAAGATGTAGGAGAAGTCTCAAAGGCGTGTAATATCTTGGAATATCAGAGAATGGGAAGTTGAAGTAAAGAGTGATTGACAGATCCTCATGCAACAGAGGATTTCAGTAAGATTACAATGGTGTGCTAGGGCAGGCTCATCATGGCTCACAAGTGCCAATGTTAAATTTCAGAAGTTTTGCAAACCAGTTGATGCCAAGTTGGTAGCTGAAAGCAGTCATGGTGAATGTATTTGCAACACTTAATGAAAGAGGAATATACTACAAATCTAGGCTCCCCCACTCCTGCTCTGAGAAGCTGATTATTCAATATTTTACTGGCACATCACTGGGTAAACACTAGAAAATACTCTGGATTTTTAGATAGGAAGTTCTTTTAGAAAGGTTTTAAAATTACTTCTAAATAGATTGCAGTGGGCTAAGGAGTGAGTGGGAGGTAAGGAAATGGAGAGGTTTAATAAGAAAGAAAGAAAGATATAAATTATATAATAGCCAGAGGGTAATATGAATTCAAGGGAAAAGAGAACAAGCTGATTTATAGCTCAAGGGGATGTTTCCAACAGAGAACAAAAGCCTGGCTGAAGGTACAAGGTGACAGAAGGCCAAGGTCTCATGCGAGGAACAAGAGGATGATCTCAGGCCTCTGGGGTGGGGTCCTTGAATAGGAGAAGGGACAGCTCATCATTTAAGACTGGGAGGAAGATGAGATCTCTGAGAAGGAACCAACATTTACCATTCAACCCACATTTAAACTTGTGGGACGCTACATCTCTCCTCAAGGAACCCTGGCTGCTTCTGACTTTAGAAGCTAACAGTTGCTGCTACTTGTTTTTTTCCTTTGGGCAACAGCATGGATCTTTTAGTTACTCGCATACAACACCAGTTTAAAAATTCTTTGTAGGCTGGGCGCAGGGGTTCATGCCTAAATCCCAGCACTTTAGGAGGCTGAGGCAGGAGGATCACATGAACCCAGGAATTCAAGACCAGCCTGGGCCACATAGTGAGACCTTGTTTCTACTGAAAATTTTTTTTAAAAGCTGGGCATGGTAGTGCATGCTGCAGTCCCAGCTACTCAGGAGGCTGAGGTGGGAGGATCACTTGAGGTCAGGGGATTGAGGCTGTAGCGAGCTATGATTGTGCCACTGTACTCTAGCCTGGGTAACAAAGTGAGACTCTGTCTTTAAGAAAACAAACTCTTTTATTAAGCAATGAAGGAGAAATAAATGGACTTTAAGGAATCTAAGGAAATAACAAAAGGAATCTAAGTGTTGAATTGTTTAGGTTTATATTCAAACCAACTGTGAATATTTTGGCTATCCTGCTTTTCTGGGTTTAGTTGTGTAATGAATGAAGCCTGGATTTAATTTCTCACCCCAGTTTATCCTGTTCCTCCTGCCATTTTCACTACCATGATTCAGGTTGCTGCAACTGCTTACATTAATCCACTCCTGACCTAGCAAGGTCCTCTCACTGTGGAATGTGAAGTTGGGATCATGGATATCATTCTGTTCCTTATTGCCACTTCTAACACTGGTAAGGCCAACAACTCATTGACACTGGAAGGAAAGACCTGTGAGTGCAATTTTCTGAGCCAGGATTGTGTCTTCTTTGTATCCTCATTCATCTGTTTATTCATTCAATAAATATTAAGAGCACACTATTTTCTGGGCAAAGTGCCACAGGCTAGGGATGATGGGGTAAACACACAGAGCTTTCAGTACAATGAGGGAGACATATATTAAGTAGCCATATAAATAAATATATATAATTACATGAGGTAGTAAGTGTTTTGAAGGAAAAATGAAGAGTTGCATGAAACATTTTAAAAGAGCGAGCCGGTGCTGTGGCTCACGCCTGTAATCCCAGCACATTGGGAGGCTGAGGTGAGACAATGACTTGAAGCCAGGAGCTCAAGACTGGCCTTGGCAACATAGTGAGACCCCATCTCTACAGAAAATTTTAAAATTAGCTGGGCACAGTGTCGTGTGCCTGTAGTCTCAGCTACTCAGGATGGAAGATCCCTCGAGCCCAGGAGTTCAGGGCTGCAGTGAGCTGTGATTGTGCCACTGCACTCCAGCCTGGGCGACAGAGCAAGACTCTGTCTCTAAAAAAAAGAGAGAGAGAGAAAGAGAGCTGACTGAATTCTGAATTTCTGGAGTTGTGGGAGGGCTTCCCCGGATCAGTAGGAGTTTTGCAGGAAAAGTGTGAGGCAAAGAACATTCCAGGCAGAAAGAACAGCCATTAGAAGGACCTGAGGTAGGAAAGCTTTGTCATCTTCTGGAAAAAAGAAAAACAAAGTGAAAAAGAAAGCAGAGTGAGTAAAATCTAGTGAAAAAAAAGAAGGCCTTGAAGAAGTAGATTCTGTTAGAGCTTCTGGATTTTATTGTAGGTGCAGTTATAAACCAGTGAAGGGTTTAAGACAAGGCTATTACATAACCTAAATTGTATTTTGAAAAGATCATTCTGCTTATGAAATGCAAAAGGATTGGGAAGGAACAGAGTAATTCTAGGGAGTCCATTTTGGAGGGAGATTTAGTTGATCAAGTGAAAGAAAATAGTGTCATAGACTAGGGAGTTTGCCTTGGAGGTGGAGAGAAAGGGAATATTTGGATTATTACATCACACCTGTACATCATTTTACTGTATGTCTTAGGAACAATAAGAAAAATAAACTAAGGGTACAGGACTGGAAAGTAAACAATAAAGAATGTCATTATTTGCATACCCCAAAGAATCTACAGAAAAGTTAGACATAATGTGAGAGTTTAACTAAACTCTTTCAAAAGTTAGAAGTAATGTCAGAGGTTTTAGTAAAGTGTCTAAACACAATGTTTAATTTTAAACTGAGTGGAGGAAGAAGTGAACAGAAAAGAAAGGTGATGGCTAGAATGTAGAGGGATATAGGTTTAAAAGATGAGAATAAAAGGGGGAAAAGAGAAAAAAAGAAAAGGAAGAAAGGAAAGAGGTAAAGACAAAAACCATTATAGTCCAAGTAGTTGAACTACAACTACAGAAAGTCATGGTGAGAAGGGGCATACATGAATTAGCGCTATTGATACAATGCCGTTCCTAATCTAGGTGCTTCTTGGCCGGGGGTTATTGAGGTGAAGGAGAAGTCACTGAAGATGAGGCAGCTAAAGAACTGAATTTTACAAAAAGAAGAGGGAATAATATGCTGGTACAGATAAGGAGGAAGAAAGATGTTTAGATGGGTCTTTCACTTAATAGGACTGTAGAAGACATGGTATCCCTGAGGAATGACTGTTATGGCAAGAAATAAAAAAGACCATTCAGAAAGGATGCTAAAAATAGAGAGTTTGTTCACTGTAGATCAGAATTTTGAAAAGCACTGGACCAAGTGTCAGTGCATCGTAGATGCTCCACACATTTGTTGATTGGATTAATTAATTAATGACGAACGCAGTAGAGAAAGCGAATTCATCTTGAGCCCATAACCCTATCCAACATGCATGAATGTCTCAGCCTCGCTTGCTTTACTTTAAAACTTCCTTCAGACATTCTAAAGATCCTCAACTCTCAGTCTGAGGAACACTACCTGTCTTGGAATTCTTTGTTTCCATACATGGCAGAGGGGAAGTGGTTGTAGTCAAAAAGTATAAATTTTCTCAGCATTATTTTGTAATAATTATTATTCCAATAACAGAGTTCAATCTGATTCTCATGTTTCTGCCAAATTAAAAACATCCAGTGCCTTTAAACAGTACCTCATCTCAGAAGTCTTCATGCTTATTTTTATTTTTCTCTACTGTCATCCTGAAATGCTTTTTGAAACATATTTTTAAAGTTGTATCAGTCTTCAGACTCAGTAATATACTTTGTTTCTGTACTCATCTCAATATGTAGCATCAAAAGTCCTCTACAACAGCTATAAATATTTATAAATCCCTATTTTCCTGAGGTGAAAATTGACCATTGGAGGTTAATAAATATTGGCTTTGCCTTGGGGTAACATCTCATTAAACCAATAATCCTATAAAAAAGATCTATCTTTATGTTATGTCTTAAAACCTTTGAAATTCCAAATGATTTTTTAAAAACCACATACTGCCTTAACCCTCTATATCTTAAACAAAATATGCATTATTTCTGATGGTGGTATTTATCGTTTACTTTAATACATTTTCTGACAGCTTTATTGAGGTATAAATGACACACAGTAAACTGTACATATTTAAAGTCTACAATTAGATGCTCAAGAAACTATCACCACAATCAAGATAATGAATTTATCACCTCCAATAGTTTCTTCCTGTCTCTTTCTAATCTTCTCTCTCTAACCCTCCTTCCAGTCTCAGGAAACCACTGATCTGCTTTTTATTACTATAGATTAATTTTGCACTTTCTAGAATTCTGTATAAGTAGAATCATAAGTATGTACTTGTCTTTGGCTTCTTTCACTCAGCATAATTTCGAGATTTGTTGATATTGTTGGATGTATCAGCAGTTCATCCCTTTGTATTGCAGAGTAATACTCTGCTGTATGGATATACAACTTATTTATCCATGGTGGACACATGGATTGTTTTCAGTTTTTGATATGACAAATCTAGCTGCTATGGACATTCATGTACAAGTCTTTGTATGGAGATATGCTTTTACTTTGGATAAATACCTAGGATATGAATGATGGAGCAATATGATAGGCATATGTTTAACTTTTAAAGAAATTTTTCAAACTGTTTTTGAAAGTGATTATAACATTTTTACTTTCCCACTGGCAGTATATGAGTTCCATTTTTTTCCACATCCTTGCCAACACTTGGTATGGTTAGTCTTTTCAATTTTTGTAATTCTAATAGGTATATAGTATTTTCTTACGGATTTTCAAAGTTCAAATTACCTTGTTGACTAATAATGTTGAGTATCTGACCATGTGCACTTTCGTCAGTCACATATCTTCTTTGGTGAAGTGTTTGTTTACAGTATTTCCATTTTTATGAGGTTGTCTGTTTTCTTACTGAGTTTTGAAAGTTCTTTATACATTCTGCATGCAAGTGTTCAATAGGTATGCAATTTGCACGTTTTTCCACTCAGCCTGTGGATTGTCCTTTCATTCTGTTAACAGTATCTTTTTAAGAGCAAAAGTTCTTAATTTTGGCAATGTATCAATTGTTTTGTTTTATGAATTGTGCTTTTGGTGTCATAGCTAAGAAATCTCTGCCTAACCCTAAGTCACAAAAATTTTCTCCTAGAATTCTTACCCTTTTATGTTTTACATCTAAGTCTGTGATCCATTTAAGATCATTTTTGTAAATGTGTGAGATACAGATCAAAGTTTTTTGCTTGTTTTTGTTTCGACATGGATAGCCAAATGTTCCAGTACCATTTGTTGAAAAGACAACTCTTTAGCCAATAAAGTGCCTTTGCATCTTTGTCAAAAAAAAAATGGTTATGTATGTGTGGGTTTATTTCTCGCAGGCTCTATTCTGCTCCCCTGATCTACCTGCATATCTTGATGCCTGTCTTAGTCCATTTTGTGTTGCTATAAAAGAATATCTGAGCCTGGGTAATTTATAAAGAGGAAAGGGTTATTTGGATCATGATTCTGATGGCTAAAAAGTCCAAGACTGGGCATCTGGTGATGGCCTCAGGCTGCTTCCACTTGTAGTGGAAGGTGAAGGGAGTTGGTGTGTACAGAGACCATGTGTCAGGAAAGGAAGTAAGAGAGGCAGGAGGTGCCAGACTCTTTTTAACAACCAGCTCTCATGGGAACTAATAGAGTGAGAACTCACTCACCTGCAAGGGAAGGCATTGATCTATTCATGAGGGAGCTGCCCCCATGACCCAAACACCACCTATTAGGTCCCACTTTCAACATTGGGATCAAATTTCAACATGAGGTTTGCGGGGAACAAACATCCAAACCATAGCAATGCCAATAGTACATTGTCTCTATTATAATGCCTTATTCTTGAAGCCATGTAGTAAAAAACTTCCAACTTTGTCATTCTTTTTCAATGGCATTTTGGCTATTCTAGATCCTTGGTATCTCATATATCAGTTTGTCAATTTCTAAGGCAAAACAAAACAAAACAAACAACAACAAAACAACAACAAACTTGCTGTGATTTTTGAGTATGATTGCCTTAACTGGGGGAGAATTGACAACAACATTGAGTGATCCAGACCAAGAACTCGGTATCCATCTCTCCACTTCATTGAGTCTTTTCAAATGTCTCTCAGCACTGTTTTGTCATTTTCAGGGACAGATCCTGCGCATCTTTTATCAGATTTTTCCCTAAATGTTCCATACTTTATACTACCCTAATTTTTAAAATTCCAGTTTCTGATTGTTCATTGCTTATTTATACAAATACAATTGATTTTTATATATTGGTCTTGAATCCTTCAGTTTTGCTAAACTTAGTAGTTCAGTGGATTTTATTTTGTATACTTATGTAATTGATAAATAAAGACTGTTTTACTTCCTTTCTAATTTAGATGGCTTATTTCTTTTGTTTTTGCCTTTTTGTACTGGCTAGAACCTAGAAATTCAGTACAATGCTGAATAGAATTAATGTTAGTAAATATAATTGTCTTCTTCCTGATCTGGAGAGGAAAGCATTCAGTCCTTTGTCAGTGAGTATAATGTTAGCTCTAATTTCTCATAAATGTACCATTTTGAAGAGGTTTCCTCTTATTACTGACAGTTTTCCTCAGGAATTGATGTTAGATTTTATCACATACTTTTTGTAGGTCTATTGAGATGATCATGTAGGTTTTCTTTTTTCATCTGTTAATATGGTAAATTGCACTGTTTGATTTTAAAATGTTTAATCAACCTCACATTCCTGGGATAAACCTCACTTACTAATGATGAGTTATCTTTTTTATACATTACTAAATTTGATCTGCTAAAAATTTTTTAAAGAATTTTTCATCTATGTTCATGAGATATATTGGTCTGTTATTTTATTTTCTTGTAATATCTTTGTCTGGTTTCATTATCAGAGTAATACCAAAATCTCATAGAAGAAGTTGGGAAGTATTCCCTTCTGGAAGAGTTTTCTAAAATAGTGTTTAAAAAAATTGAAATAATTCACCAACAAAACCCGTAATTTTCTCTGTGGGAAGAGTTTTACTAATAATGCAATTAGTTTCTAACTACTTATGCAATTTCTTTAATAGGTATAGGGTTATTCGTGTTAGCTATTTCTTCTTTTTTTTTTTTTTTTGAGACGGAGTCTCACTCTGTCGCCCAGGGCTGGAGTGAAGTGGCGTGATCTCGGCTCACTGTAAGCTCTGCCTCCTGGGTTCACGCCATTCTCCTGCCTCAGCCTCCCTAATAGCTGGGACTGCAGGCACCTGCCACCACACCCGGCTAATTTTTTGTATTTTTAGTAGAGATGGGGTTTCACCGTGTTAGCCAGGATGTTCTCGAACTCCTGACCTCATGATCCGCCCGCCTGGGCCTCCCAAACTGCTGGGATTACATGCATGAGCCACTGTGCCCGGCCCCAACTATTTCTTCTTTAGTGAGTTTTGGT
Organism: Macaca thibetana thibetana; assembly: GCF_024542745.1. NCBI lineage: Eukaryota > Metazoa > Chordata > Mammalia > Primates > Cercopithecidae > Macaca > Macaca thibetana. The sequence continues at coordinate 22,031,995 of NC_065586.1, read as the reverse complement.
TATTTGTGTCTTCCAAGGAATTTGTCATTTCACCTACATTCTTGAATTTACTGGCATACAGTTGTCCCTAATTATCCTTTTAGTGTCTGTAGAATCTGTAGTGACAGCATTCTCTCATTTTTGTTAATGGAAATTTGTATTTTCTCTATTTTCCCCTGATCAGTTATAATTTTATCAATTTTATAGATCTTCTGAAAGATCTATAAAAAGATTAAACTTTGATTTCATGAATTTTCTTCTGTTTTTTTCTGATTTCTAGTTCATTGATTCCTTTTCTGAATTTTATTATTTCCTTTCTTCTGCTTCCTCTTCTGCTTCCTTTGGGTTTCATTGACTTTCTTCTAGCTTTTTAGGGTGAAAGCTGGGTCATTTTGACAACATTTTTCTCTTCTGGTATGGATATGTAGTGCTATCAAATTCCCTCTAAGTACTGTATGAGTTGTACATTTTATTTTTATTTTCATCTCATTTAAAGTACTTTCTCCTTTACCCTTTGATTTTTTTAACCCATGGCTTACTTAGAAGTGTGCCATTTAATTTCAAAATATTGGCGAATTTTTGAGATAGTTCTGTATTGTATTTTTAATGGCTTTTATTGATATGTAATGCATATACTATCAATTCAACCCATTTAAGGTATAAAATTAAATGTTTTGTTACATTCACAGAGTTGTACAACATCACAACCACCTAATTTTAGGACATGTTCATTACTTTCAAAAGAGACCTTGTACCCATTAATAGCCACTCCCTGTTCTTCCTCTGCACCCCCATCCCTACCTCCCTAGATTAAGACATCTACAAATCTACTTTCTCTATACATTTGTTTATTGTGGACATTTCATGTAAGTAGAATTGTGTAATACCTGTTTTTTTGTGACTGGCATCTTTTACATAGCATAATGTTTTTGAGATTCATCAGTGTTGTAATATGTATCAATATTTCTTTCCTTTTAGTAGACAATTATTATTGCATTTTATGGTTATACAGTGTTTTATTTTTAATTTACTTAAATTGTGGTCAGAAGTCATATTTTGCATGACTTGAAAACTTGAATTTATTAAGACTTGTTTCGTGACCCAGAATATATACTCTTTGGTAAATGTTCTACATGCACTTGACAAGAATTCATACTCTTCACTTGTTAAATGGATGTTCTATAAATGTCAGTTAAGTCAGTTTGGTTGATTATATTATGCAAGTCTCCCATAGCCTTTTCAATTTTCTATCAGAAAGGATATTGCAGGTTTCAACACCCTTCTATCAAATATAGACAGAAGGGTGTGTTGAAACCTGCAATTTTAATTGTGGATTTGTCTATTTTTTCTTGTGGCTCTATCATTTTTTGTACTATTGGAGCAAAAAAATTTCTATTAGGTATATCAACATTTCGAATTTTTGCATCCTCTTATTGAATTGATCCTTTTATGATTTTATGATCGTCTTTATCCCTGGAAATTTTCTTTGTTCTAAAATAGTCTCTGATATGAGTATAACCAGTTTTAGTTAGTGTTAACATGTTTTTTTGTTTTGTTTTGTTTTTTTTTTTTTTTTTTTTTTTGAGACAGAGTCTCGCTCTGTCGCACAGGCTGGAGTACAGTGGCCGGATCTCAGCTCACTGCAAGCTCCGCCTCCCGGGTTTACGCCATTCTCCTGCCTCAGCCTCCTGAGTAGCTGGGACTACAGGCGCCCGCCACCGCGCCCGGCTAGTTTTTTGTATTTTTTAGTAGAGACGGGGTTTCACCGCGTTAGCCAGGATGGTCTCGATCTCCTGACCTCGTGATCCGCCCGTCTCGGCCTCCCAAAGTGCTGGGATTACAGGCTTGAGCCACCGCGCCTGGCCCAATGTTAACATGTTATATCTTTTTTTATCTCATGACTTTTACCTTCCTGAGTCTTTGTGTTTAAAATGGCTTTCTTGAAGGTAGCACATAGTTGGATCTTTCTTCTTTAATCCTATACAATAATCTTTGCCTTTTACATTGCCTTTTACTTTGGGTGGTTAGACCAGTGGTCCCTAAACCCCGGACCACAGACTGGTACTTGTCCGTGAACTCCACCTGAGCTCCACCTCCTGTCAGATCAGCGGTGGCATTCTACTCTAACAGGAGTGTGAACCCTAATGCGAACTGTGTATGCAAGGGATCTAGACTGCGTGCTGCTTATGAGAATCTAATGCTTGATGATCTCAGATGGAACAGTTTCATCCGAAAACCATCCCCCTCCCCCACCCCGGGTTAGACCATTAATTTAATTTGTATGATTGGATCCAAACACACTTTCTTGTTATTTGGCTTCTATTTTTCCCACCTATTCTTTGCATCCTCCTTTGCCTTGTTCAGCCTTATTTTGAATTATTTGAGTTTTGTATAAAATTAATATTATTTCTTTTTCAAATATTTGGATAAAATTGTATTCTATTTCCTTTGTTGGCATATTAGCTACAACTTGTATTATTTCAGATGTTAATTTACACTTTACAGTATACGTCCTTATGAGTCTACTTTTAACCTTTAAGGGATATTATGCCACTTCTTATTTAGTGTAAGAACCTTATAGCAGTATGCTTCCATTTGCCCCCTCAAGCCGTTATACTATTGCTAAACATTTTATTTCTGCAGATTGTATAAACTTCACAAAGTATTGTGATTTCTGCTCCAAGCAGTTTATTATCGTTTAAATATAATTAAGTGGTAAAAAGCATTCTGTTTTATTTAGCCACATAGTTATTATTTCTAATGCTCTTTATCTCTTGATGTAGTTTTCCATCTAATATCTTCTTCTTCCTGAAGGACTTAAAGGAAAATGACGTACAGCAGATCCTTAAAAAACATCATTTCATTATCACAGTGATGACCAAAAAAACCCTGGATTTTTTATATGTCATTTCACTTAAAGTCACAGTTTCCAAGAATCTATTGATGACCTTAAGTGAGGACTGTCTTTTTCTTTTGCTGTTTTTAATCATTGTTCTTTGTCAAAGATCTTGGCAATTTGTGATAAACCTTAGTGTAGTTGTCATTTTTCTTGGGTTTAGGGCTCGCCGATCTTCTTTTGTCTGTGGTTTATAATTCTGTCTAATTTGGAAATATTCAGGACACTTTTTCTTACCTACTTTCTCTTCCTCACCCCCTTCTTTCACTCCTTTGGAGGCTCCAATTACATTTACATCGAGCCACTGGAAGTTTTACTGTCCTCACTGATGCTTTCTTCATTTTTTTCCCGTCTTTTCTCTCTCTCTTTTTGGATAGTTTCAGTTGCTAAATCTTCAAGTTCACTCATCTTTCCTTCTGCAATGTCAAATCCGCCATCTATACCATCCAGTGAATTTTTTTATCACAGACAATGTAGTTTTCATCTCAGAGGTTTGATGTGAGTCTTTTGAAATATTGTGGGTTGCTTGTTTTTTAGAAACAGAATTTCACTCTGTCATTCAGGCTAAGAGTTAAAAGAATATACCCACATTATAGATACAGAAATGGCATTTCTGGACAGATATGCACAGTAAGGTGAAAGAAAAAAACAAAATAGTATGGTGTCTGGGTAAACTTATTAAATCCCCCTCCCCTAAGTAAAAAGAAAAAAATGAAATGTAACGTGCAAGATAGAGATAAAAAAATCTGTTCTGGAAGAATATATGTAATTTAAACATTTTAAGTAACCACAATAAAATGCTTTTTAGAAAATAGATGAAATTAGCTGTAATAATACATTGTAATTACCCAATATACCTAAATATTATTTCAACATATAATCAATGCAAAAATTATTGAGATATTTTGCATTTAGTTACACAACGTATTTGAATTTGGTATAGAGTTTACACTTACAGCACATCTCAGTTAAGAGTAGTTGCATTTCAATTGCTAATAGTCTCTTGTGGCTTTCGGTTACTATATTGGATAGTGTAGCTATAGAAGAATTTAATGAAAATTTTAAAAATTTGCAAGATAAACAATGAGAGAAAACAACAATGCAAAGGTGAAAAGGGAGATTGCTGCTAATGTCCCACGCACATTCCCTCTACCTTGCCCCCTCTTTGCCTCTTGTTTTTGTTTGTTTGTTTTGATGGAATCTTGCTCTGCTACCAGGCTGGAGTGCAGTGGTGTGATCTCGGCTCACTGCAACCTCTGCCTCCTGGGTTCAAGCGATTCTCCTGCCTCAGCCTCTCGAGTAGCTGGGACTACAGGTGTGCACCACCACGCCCAGCTAATTTTTGTATTTTTAGTAGAGATGGGGTTTCACCATCTTGGCCAGGATGGTCTCGATCTCTTATCCTTGTGATCCACCCACAATGGCCTCCCAAAGTGCTGGGATTACAGGTATGAGCCACTGCGCCTGGCCCTATGCCTCTTCTTTATGTACCTGTGATTTCTGTAAAGACCTGAGATTGCCCAAGGTCTTTTTTCTGACCAAAGCAGAGAATGTCTGTTTAATCTACATTCTGGGCAAGTGACAAGTGCCAGAGTATGACAGCTCCCCAGTAACAGCTTACAGACAGTGACAGACAAGGAGTTGGTAGGTAAATGCTTCTGCTTCTTTGCCTGTTGGTTGAGATAACTCAGACATGTTCCACAATGATTCAAAGAGCTCCCCAGAAGGTTTTAGCTCTAGTTGTCCACAGTGGTAACTTGCTGGATAATATTATTGGATTTCTTCCCTCTCATGCTATGCTTTCCTGCTCTCCATTAATGTTTTCTGGAACTGCCTCTCAAATAAACTACTTGCACTCAAATTCTTGGGTCTGTTTTAATGCAAACAATGACATATAGTTTAGGAAGCAAATTAAGGGCCAAAACAACTTTCTTACAGAGCCATTAAAAAATTAGAAACAGCAAAGGACAGAACAGACACAACCTAAGATCCAATGACTGATATGGGAAAGGCTTGGCAAAAACAGTGTCTGAAGATGTTTTTAAAGACAAAGACACAAAGCAATTTAAACAGAAGATAAGATGTCTCAAAGACAAAGACTAATCATAATAAAAGCAATCAATGTCTTAGAATTAGAGAAACTGACAAATGAATCAGAAAATATACTTAAAAAGCAACAGAAGAGTTTTTTTTTTTTTGTCCCAATTAGAGGAAAGAATTAATCTAGAACATCTTTTCCTTTAAAAAAAAAGAATTGATGTAGGAGCACCAACACTACCTAGTTGGTTTGCATTTCATTAAGACAAAATTATTTAAGTATCCAGACAAATACGTATTATTATTGTGTATTTTTCGAGACAGGGTCTCTTGGAGGGCACTGGTGTGATTATGGCTCACTGTAGCCTCTATCTCCTGGGCTCAAGTGATCCTCCCACCTCAGCCTCCCAAGTGGCTGGGAATACAGGCATGGGCCACCATGCCTGGCTAATTTTTAAATTTTTTGTAGAGATGGCCTCTTACTATGTTGCCCAGGTTGGATTCAAACTCCTGGACTCCCTGCACTTAAGTGATCCTCTTGCCTTTCCCTCCCCAAGTATTGGGATTATAGGTGTGAGCCACCGCACCTGGCCCAAATACTAATTATTTACCAGGAAAAAAAAAAAATCAGAATAGCCTCAGACTTCTCTAAGAATTATTCAATATCTGACACATATTGAGAAAGAAGAGTATTTTTCTCAATCAAGCTGACATTCAAATATAAAGGCAAGAGACAGACAAATAGCCTTAACTATAAACAAACCCAGGAACCACATGCTCTTTTAGAAAAAACATGAAAAATCAAAACCAAACAACTAAGAAGGAAAGAGAAATATCACACTAAAAAAGTCTGTAAGAAGGACTCAATTAATTTAAATACAGAATTAAGACTAAAAAATGATGGGAAACGTGGTTACAGAATGTGTTATAAACTTTGACAATGTGAAAAATGATAACATAATAATATAAATCAGGTATGGCATGAAAAAGAATGAGATCATTTCTTTTGCAGGAACATGAATGGAGCTGGAGGCCATTATCCTTAGCAAACTAATGCAGAAACAAAAGACCAAATGCCGCATGTTCTCACATATAAGAGGGAGCTAAATGATGAGAACACATGGACACGTAAAAAGGAACAGCAGACACTGGGGCCTACTTAAGGATAGATGGTGGGAGGAGGGAGAGGATCGGAAAAAGTAACTATTGGGTACTAAGCTTAGTACCTGGGTGATGAAATAATTTGTACCACAAAGCCCTATGACACAATTTTACCTCTATAACAAACCTGCACATGTACCACTGAATACATGTAAATAAAAGTAAAATAAAAGTAAAAACAAACAACAACAACAAAAAATCAGGCATGGAGGGGAAAGGAGAGAAATGGGAGGAGGTTTATTTGTGATCATTTCTTTGATATTCCTGTATAACTTGAAATCAACAGATGCAGTCTGAAGTTGCTAAATCAAGAAGTAGAGAGTTAGTGATAGTAAAGTTATGACTACCTCAGAAAATCCCCCAATTGCAGAAAACAAGCTTTCAAAATTATCCAAAGAAGTGCACACACACACACACACCTGTAAAACCAAATACAAAAAAGATTATACATATATATGGTAGCAGTAGTGATACTAGTAAACCTAAGATGAAGTGGAATAAATACTAAATGAATATCGTATATTAATGTGTATAAATGGGAATAAGTTCACCCAATACAGAAATCCACAGAGTATGTAAAAGAAAAAATGCACAAAATCCAACCATATATTTAGAAGAAAGAACTACAGTAGAATTGTGGAGGAGAGCTGGTTCTTTAAAGACAGAAATACAGACAAAAGCCAAATAATCCACTGGCTAGTGGATCAATGGAAGCAGCTGAAAAAGCTATAGAAGAGCTTCTTCTTAAAATCTCAAGGTCTACTTGGTTTCACTGTTAATTCTGTAAAAAATTTAAGGGACAAGTAAATTGGACAGAATTTAAAATGTTTCAAAACACGAAAAGAGGAAATCCTTCATATTATATTTGTGGAAGTTTAACAGTGACATCAAAACTGGACAAGATAGAGCAAGCCTCATGTATCAATATTTATGTAAAAATCTCAATAAAACAAGGGCAATTGTAATTCAGTAGTACTTAAAAAAATATTACCAATTGAGTTCCTCCTGGACTACAAAGGTGAGTCAATATTAGGAAAACTATGAATGTATTATACCTTATTAATAGCCCAGAGAGGCAAAATGTACATAGTTACTTGAATATATGCAGAAAAATTATTTGACAAAGTTCAACATCCCACATGATTACTAAAATAGAGAATAAATTTAAAATAGCTGACAACAGCAGAATACACATTTTTCTCATGTGCATGCAGAACATTCCCCAGGATAGACCATATGTTAGGCCATAAAACCATAAAACAGATTTTAATAAATTTTAAAAGATTGAAGTCATACAAAGTATTCCAATAATAATGAAATAAAACTAGAAATCAATAACAGAAAACTGGAAATTTCACAAATACGTGCAAACCAAACAAAATATTCTTAGGCAACCAATGCATCAAAAGAGACATCACAAAGGGAATTAAAAACTACCGTGAGCTAAACGAAAATAAAACACCACATGCCAAAACTTGTGGAATGCAGTGCTAGCGAAATTTATAGATGTAAATGCATACATTGAAAATGACCTCTATCATATTAAGGAAATTTTCTTCTATTCCTAGCTTATTGAGTGTTTTTATCATAGTGTTGAATTTTGTCAAATGCTTTGTCTGCATTAACTGAGATGACCATGTGGGGTTTGTTTCCTCCCTTCTATTAATGTGGCATATTACATTGATGCTTTTTTTTAATATGTTAAACCATCCTTGCATTCTGGGAATAAGTCCCACCTGCTCATGGTGTATAATCCTTTTAATGTGCTGCTGAATCCAGTTTGGTATTATCTTGTTAAGGATTTTCTATCCATCAGAGATGTTGGTCTGTAGTTTCCTTTCCTTGTAGTGTTTTTGTCTGACTTCAGTACCATAGTAATACTGGCTTCATAGAACAAGTCAAGAAGTGTTCCCTGTCTGCAGTGTTTTGGAAGAGTTTGAGAAATTTGATAATTCTTTAAATGTTTGGTAGAATTTACTAGTGAAGTCATCTGGTACAGGGCTTTTCTTTTTTAGGAGTCTTTTGATTACTGATTCAATCTTATTACTTGTAGGTCTACTCAACTTTTCTATTTAAGATTCAGTTTTGGTAGAGTATATTTCTAGGATTTTGTCCATTTCATCTAGACTACCCCATCAATTGATGTACAAGTGTTCATCGTATTCTAAGTCTTTTCATTTCTGTAAAACTGATAATAATATTCTCACTTTTATTTTCATTTTTGATAATGTGAGTTTCATCTTTTTTTTCTTAGTCATTCTAGCTAAAGATTTGTCAATTTTGTTGATCTTTTTAGAGCCATCTTTTGGTTTTGTTGATTTTTACTTGTTTTTCTATGCTCTATTTTATTTATCTTTATTGTTTTCCTTTCTCTTTTCTTTTTTTTTTTTTTTTTTTTTTTTTTTTTTTTTGAGATAGAGTCTAGCTCTTGTTGCCCAGGCTGGAGTGCAATGGCAAAATCTCAGCTCACTGCAACCTCCACATCCCAGGTTCAAGCAGTTCTTCTGCCTCAGCCTCCCAAGTAGCTGGGATTACAAGCATGTGCCACCACACCTGGCTAATTTTGTATTTTTAGCAGAGATGGGGTTTCATCATGTTGGTCGGCCTGATCTCGAACTCCTGACCTCAGGTGATCCATCCACCTTGGCCTCCCAAAGTGCTGGGATTACAGACATGAGCCACTGTGCCTGGCCTATTGTTTTCTTTTATCTGCTAGTTTTGGGTTTACTTTGTTCTTCCTTTTCTAGTTCCTTAGGTATAAAATTAGGTTGTGGATTTGAGACAGCTCAAGTTATTTTCTAATTTCCCTTGTGATTTTTTGTTTGACCTATTGATTAAGAATGTTTTTCCAGCTTTCCTTTCTTCTTTTTTACTGTAGAAGTTTATAGCTATAATTTCTCTCTTTCTTTTTTTTTGAGATGGAGTCTCGCACTGTCGCCCAGGTTGGAGTGCAGTGGCGCTATCTGGGCTCACTGCAACCTCCGCCTCCCGGGTTCATGCAGTTCTCCTGCCTCAGTCTCCTGACTAGCTGGGACTACAGGTCTGTAGTCCACACCTGGCTAATTTTTTGTATTTTTAGTAGAGACGGGGTTTCACAGTGTTAGCCAGGATGGTCTCGATCTCCTGACCTTGTGATCCACCTGCCTTGGCCTCCCAAAGTGTTGGGACTACAAGCATGAGCCACGGTGCCCAGCCATAATTTCTCTTGGCACTGATTTTGTTGCATCTCATACATTTTGGTATGTTCTATTCTGTTTTCATCCAGCTCAAGTTATTTTCTAATTTCCGTTGTGATTTTTTTGTTTGACCTATTGATTAAGAATGTTTTTCCAGTTTTTCTTCTATTTTTGATGTCTAGTTTATTTCATAAGATCTGAAAAAATACCTCATATGCTTCCAATCTTGTAAAAGTTACTAAGATTTTTTTAATGACCTAACATGGTCTATTCTGGAGAATGTTCTATGTGTGCTTGAGAAAAAAATGCATATTCTGTGGTTGTTGGGTGGAGTGTTCTGTATATGTTTGTTATCTATCAATTTGTCTTTTTGTCCATACATCCATCCGCCTGTCTTTCCATCTATCTTACAAAGAGGACTTCATAGCTGTTACACCCTTGGTCAGGAAATCTGCACCCTTAGATGTTCATATGGCTGGCTTCTCCTCATGACTCAGATCTTTCCTCAAATATAACCTCGCAGACATTTTTCTCTGATCGCAGTTAAAATTGCACCTCAACTCATCACACCCCAGCCACTCTCTGTCTTGTTTCCTGGTTTGTTGTTTTTATAACATCTATCTCAATCTGAAATTATATGCTTCATTTGATTATTTACTTCTTTGTTCTCTATCTGTCCCAGTAGAATACAAGCTTAATGAAAGCAGAGATAGTCTGTCTTGTACACAGCCGGAGCTTAGTAAATATTTGATGAATATGTATTTGTTAACATTTGTTAAATATCACCATGCTCTTCAAATAGCACACTGTTTTTTACTTAAATAAATTTGTTTATATGGTTTTTCATGCTGAGAGACTTGAGAGGCAATTCTCCCGTCCTGTGTAGTTTGTTTTTATGCTTTTGCCCTCTCTGAAGTTACTACTTTTTGACTTCTGTGTAGTTTGGAGTTGAAAGTTGTATAATCTATCAGTTTACACTATATCCTTTATAATATTGCATGTTTCAATAATATCCTTACTAACTTTTTTCTGTATTGGTATCTTAGATTTTAGCATAGTTTCTAGAAAACCTCTTTTTCACAAGCAAATCCTTTAAGCAACATTGCTATTTTTCTCAATATTTACACTAATTATATTTTAGTACAGTATACGTCTCCTAGGGTGATTATTCATTAACATAAGTGAAATTATTTAAGGGGATCTTAGAATTACATACAATAAGGAAACATTGATTTATTGTTTGTTATTCATGGAAGTTTTCTTGTTCTATTGAACTGCTAGTCATAAATAATGATATAAATAATAAAATTAATAATACAATAGACGATATAAATTCAATACTAGAAATTCAATAGAACAAGCAAAATAGAACTTCTAGTATTGAATTTATATTATATAAAATTATATATCATTATACTATGTGAAATTAAATTATATATACATCACATTATGCGAAATTGAGTTATGTGCAATTTATTTCACTACTTGGAAGTTTGGCTAATTGAAATGACTACTCTATCATCAAGATTATAAGTTTTCTTTTCATACCATCTCTTAATAACCTGTAAAGAAAGAAATATACTATTCACTGTTTTTACTTTGTCTCTTACTATTTTTGAAGTTCCTTTTCTTCTTCCTATCATTGTCTCTTTCTCTTTCTCTAGTCTTCTTTTCCCCAGAGTTACTCACATTCTCATGACCTTTGATCCTCAGGCACCATCAAATATTGTACTTGGGCCAATACCTGGCATTTTTTGTGTCTCCATACTTGTTCCTGACAGCTTTACCTCTCTAAGAAATATTTTAGAATCTGTTTTTAAATTAGATTAATATTTAAGAAGCAAGAAAGTATGACAGATTGTTTAATACAACATGGTGTCAAACTACTACTTTGTTATTTTCTCCCCGGGCATATTCTTTTTGTTGATAATGGAAAAATAATGGCTACCAGAGCAGACATAGCTCCTAAGTCATGAAAAGAATAACAAGAAAATTCTCTCATTTGAAAATAGGATTTTCTTCCCCTTAGTTTTCACCATATTTTCAAATCCTGACCTTCTTGAAGTTAAGCTTCTTATTCTAGAAAGATTTCTCTTTTGTCTGCATTCCTTTACAGAATCATCATTTATATCACACATTCTAGTATATTCTAGCATTGTTATTGTTCATGTTGTGGTATTGTTTCCATGAATACCATAAACATCTACTCCTTCCTGTTTGTAAACAGATCTAGCCCCAGAAAGATGGGACCAGATTGTTTTTAGAAGGTGTGCTACAAAAACAAACAAAATATGAATGTTCTATTATAAGCCAGGTTACAAAGAATAGATGGATTAGAGTGGGATATTTTCTTCCAGAAACAGAATTTTTGAAGAATCCCAGTGTTTCATTTGTACCCATGAGATTTTAATTTATGAGGTGACTGATGACACAGAGAGGCTAATGCTATTGACAGAAGAATTTATTACTTACATTTCCCAGGAGAAGGGGGCACACAGGGCCACACAGGACCATGGGAGAAAGCACCGGTTTCGGTCAGAAGGAAGGAAGGAGTGAAGGAGAGCCATAGGCCACAGCCTTTATTGGGGTTTCTGTGGGAAAGGCAGTGCGGGGGAGAGTAAACCGTTTAGGACTGGCTAGTATGAATAACTCTGGTGGGCTTTTGGTCATATAGTGGTCTCCAGTTTCCTGCTACCTGGCCCTGGGATGATTTAGGGCAGGGGAAATATTGACTTGGAGTGTGGATTAGATGAGATGTGTGGGGTGTATAGACTGTGAATAGTTGGTTTGAACATGAAAGGCAAGCTTTGCTACCGCAACTGAGTCCAAACTCATTCTGTTTACTGCACAACAGTCAGTAAGTTGAAAGCAAGGAATTGGAGCAAGGAAAGTGACTTCATTTCAGACAGCCAGCAAACTGAGAAGATGGCAGGCTAGCATCCGAAAGTACCCTCTTAGAATTATGCAGGCTTTGCCTTGTCTTTTATGTCTAGGAAAGGAGGGGACTGATAACGGCAGATGTTTAGGCGCCAGCAAGGGTCCAGGGAGGTTTGTGAAACTTTTGTCCTTGGGTAATGGTCTCCTATATGATGCTAGCCAAACTTCCTTGTTCCTACAACACTTTGACAAAACATAGTTGTTTACATACTTCTCCTTTAATTCCAGAGTTAGCTTCAAAAGCTACATAATTGCTGTTTTTGCATTTTATCTCAGTGCTCTAAAATTATCCCTGCCTATACTCACCAATGGGTAAAGGCCCCTTAAGCAAAAATGAAGTTAGCTATGCTTGTTCCTTTGCTGTTTCACTGCTACACTACCTCTAAGAACTGGCTAGCCCTGGAATTGGGGCGTTACTTTTACCCTGACAGTGGGAAATGGGTCCCACAGTGCCACAAGGATTTTTATCATTTTGGGAAGAAATGATGGATTGAGTGTTTTACCTATGTTTTCTTAGATTTTGTATTTGTCTGTTTGGCATCCATTCATTCCTCACAGGGCTTCTATGTTAACTATATTTTCTTATTTTCTGTATTCTTGATATTCTGCCATTTGAGGGCCACACATACCCTTTAAAAAAGGCACTTGGGAAGTTCCTCAGGTGTGAGGCTCAAAGCAGGCATGAGGATAGCCACTTTCTAGTCCGTAACAGGATTTCTGTAAGTTGGAGACTTTTTTTTTTTTTTTTTTGAGACAGGATCTCGCTCTGTTACCCAGGTTGTAGTGCAGTGGTACAATTGTGGCTCACTGTGGCCTCAAACTCCTGGGCTCAAGGAATCCTCCTGCCTAAGCCTCCTGAATAGCTGGGACTATAGGTGTGCACCATCACACCCACAAACTTTTAATATTTTTTCTAGAGATAGAGTCTCACTATGTTGCCCAGGCTGGTCTCAAACTCCTGGGCTCAAGCAGCCTTCCTGTCTCTACCTACCATAGTGTTGGGATTACAGGAGTAAGCTACCATGCCAGGCTTGGAGACTTTACAGATGTGTACAAAAGCTGCTACCATCATCAGGACATGGAAAATTGGATGCGACCAGAACCACATGTCAAATTTTCAAGGAAAATACTGCTCAGGAATTCGAGTTGCATTAAGGCAACTCTGGTGATGTCCATCACAGCCATGAGGAAGAACCAGCCCATCTGGCCCACTGTGGTGGCCTTGACACAGCCCTTAGTGGTAGTAAAGTCCATGGTAGGCATACCACCACCCAAGTCAAGTCCCAGGAACACTGTTGCTCTTGTCTGCCAGTGCTTAGGAGTGGAAGCGGGTCCCTCTGTGTCACAAGGATGCAGAAATGCCCAGGACATGGGCAATGGAGAGGTGGATGTGCCATGGTTTTGGGGAACAGTACAAGGACTAATACCGCCAAGAGAAGGCTCCCCATCATCAGGAGAGTGATGTCTGAATAGCCCAGTTTGGAATATGTCCAAAACCTTCTCTGAATGAGAATAGGTGGTATGAAAGAGCTAGGAGAAATTGAGACAGAGCACTGCACCCAACAAGATCATTCTCCAAGCCACCTTCTCCTGTGGATAGGGCCATGAAATGAATATTTGGTCTGAGCATGGTGAAGATTTCCAGCATGAAACCAAGCAGATGTCTCTAGACATTGCCAGTTTCTGAATGGAGTGGAGTGCCCTTGGAGTAAGCCTGAGGGAGGGCGTGGGTGGTCCATTATCATGTAGCAGGCATCACTGTACTTCAGCAAGTCAGGGAGCCAGCATTTGGGACGATCTTCCAGTGTGCCTCCCAGACCTTGTACACAAACTGCTCCATTTTCTCCATGGGATGCTGGGCTTGCCGGGGAAACATCAGTACCTGTAACACCTCCTCTTTCTCCTGAGACTCTAAATCCATTCCCTCTTCTTTAATTTTGGGTTGGCAATTACCTGTTTGCTCTTCTCTTCTACCAGGGAGTCCCAGTTCAACCAGTTCCACCATGTCAGGTTCTTTTTTTGTTATTGCTGTTGTCCTGCCTCAGGTTTATTTGTACAAATAGCACAGGAAGACACCAGCCCCATGCAGATGGCAGCTCAGGGGTCACACCAGTCCTGCTGTCCTCATGCTGCCCGACAGAGGCTTCTATTCCAAAGCCTTTGTGGGGATCTTGGCACCTTTGGGAGCCTGAACCAGAGCTGGAGCTAGAACTGTAGCTGGAGCTGAAGCTGAAGATGCAGCCTGGGCCTTGGTTTAATCCTTGGTCTTGGCCTTTGGCTGGCAGAGCCTTAGACCCTCGGCAATGTGGGCACAAGCATGCTTCCCAAGCTTGGGGTGGGCAATGTAGGCAAGTCAATTGAGATTGAGGCTGACACCTTTTGGGATTTTGGGCTTAATGTCCTTGGGCTTTATGAGGCCTTGATAGCCTCTGCACTCATACTCATGGCTTTGCCATTGTTGGCCTATGATATGGTTTGGGTGCTTTGTCCTCTCCAAATCTTATGTTGAAATGTGACCTCCAGTGTTGGAAGCTGGCCCTCTGGGAGGTGTTTGGGTCATGAGGGTGGATCCCTCATGAGTGGCTTGGTGCCCTCCCCATGGTGATGAGTGAGTTATCACTCCATTAAGTTCATGTGAGAGCTTGTATTTATTTATTTATTTACTTATTTAATTTTATTTTTTTTTCCAGGAGTCTTGTTCTGTCACCCAGGCTGGAGTACAGTGGCACGATCTTGGCTCACTGCAAACTCTGCCTCTCGGGTTCAAGCAATTCTCCTGCCTCAGCCTCCCAAGCAGCTGGGACTATACCTGGCTACTTTTTTGTGTGTTTTTAGTAGAGACAGAGTTTCACCATACTGGCCAGGCTGGTCTCAAACTCCTGACCTCAGGTGATTCACCTGCCTAGCCTCCCAAAGTGTTGGAATTACAGGTGTGAGCCACCACACCCAGCAAAGAGAACTGGTTGTTTAAAGGAGCCTTGCACCTCCTCCTCTTTCCCTTGCTCCCTCTCTTGCCATGTGAGATGCCTGCTCCCCCTTCACCTTCCACCCTTTGTAAAGGCTTCCTGAGGCCTCATCAGAAACTGAGCAGATGCTGGTGCCATGCTTATACAGCTTGCAGAACTGTGAGCCAAAATAAACTTCTTTTCTTGATAAAATACCCAGTGTCAAGTGTTCCTTTATAGCAATACAAGACTGACTGACACAGCCTGCATCTTCAGATCCTTCTTGTGCTGCTTGGCAAAGAGCCAAAGGAACTTGGGGTCCACCCTCTAAAAAAATTCATATCTTTGCAACTGGTGTTTCTTGATGGCATTTCTGTGCTACTTTGGGGACTTGTTATGTGCAATGTGGTTCTTGGACTTGGCCATGTCTGCACCATAACCCTTGACTCCAAAAGTATCTAGGACTGGAAGAAAAAGAACCATGTCAGTTGCCCTGTGCCACCACAGATCCTTTGTAGGAAGGCATCTGGCTGGCACCTCAATGCTATGTAGTTTTAGCCTGAGGAAAGGTTGGGGCCTCTCAGCCCAAGGGGTCAAAGCTCTCTCTGTGATAGTAGACAGACGTGGTGGGCATGCCCTGTTAGGAGCCATAGGTACCTGCTGGAAGCAACTTGCAGCTAAGTGGTCCCAGATCTTCGGCACTATCTCTGTGCCAGAAGGAGCAGGAAACAAAGTCTCCTTTGCTTTTGAAGGAAAATTTTGCTGGAAACAGAATTCTAGATTGGTGGTATTTTTGCTTCAATACTTTAATTATTTCACTCAACTCTCTTCTTGCTTGCATGATTTCTGAAGAGACATTCCATGTAATTTTTATCTTTTCTCCTTCATAGTAAGATTTTTCCCCTTCTGGTATCTTTCAATATCTTCCTTTTGTCTATGTAGTTTCAATATGATATGCCTAGCATAGAGTCTGTTTTTGTTTTTGTTTTAGTATTTATTCTGCCTGATGTTTTCTGAGCTTCCTGGATCTGTGGTTTGGAGTCTATCATTAATTTTGGAACATATCATTATTGCTTCAAGTATTTCTTCCATCCTTTCTCTTTCTTCTCCTTCTTATTTCCATGAAACACGTGTTATCTCTTTTGTAATTGTTCCACAGTTCTTGGATATTGATATGGTTTTGCTGTGTCCCTACACAAATCTCATCTTGAATTATAGCTCCCATAATCCCATGTGTCATGGGAGGGACCTG
Organism: Macaca thibetana thibetana; assembly: GCF_024542745.1. Lineage (NCBI taxonomy): Eukaryota > Metazoa > Chordata > Mammalia > Primates > Cercopithecidae > Macaca > Macaca thibetana. Next base: position 22,015,612 of record NC_065586.1, on the reverse strand, counting down.
GTGGGAGGTAATTGAATCATGGGAGTGGGTCTTTCCCGTGCTGTTCTTGTAATAGTGAATAATTCTCATAAGATCTGATGGTTTTATAAAGGGCAGTTCCCCTGCACATGCTCTCTTGCCTGCCGCCATGTAAGAGGTAACTTTGTTCCTCCTTCGCCGTGCGCCATGATTGTGAGGCCTCCCCAGCCATGTGGAACTGTGTGAGTCCATTAAACCTCTTTTTCTTTATAAAGTACTCAGTCTCGGGTATTTCTTATAGCAGTGTGTGAACAGACCAATGCAGATATTATGCTTTGATTTTTTATTCTGTTTTCTCTTTGCCTTTCAGTTTTGGAACTTTCCATCAACATTTCAAGTTCAATGATTCTTTCCTGGCCATGTCCAATCTATTGATAAGCCCATAAGGCATTCTTCTTTTCTATTACAGTATTTTTTATTTCTAGCACTTCCTTTTGATTGTTTCTTTGAGGTTCCATTCCTCTGTTTATATTAACCACCTGTTTTTCCATGTTGTCCACTTTTTCCATTATAGTCTTTAGCATATTAATCATCATTTTTAAAATTTCTGCTCTGAAAATTTCAGTATCTCTGCCATATCTGAGGTTGGTTCAAAGCCTGTTCTGTCTCTTCAAACTATTTTTTCTTGAAAGCTGGACATGATGTACTGGGCAAAAGGAAATGAGGTAAATAGGCCATTAGTGTGAATTTTTATGTTGATCTGGTTAGGGGTTAGACTATGTCTACCATTTGCTGTAGCTGGGGTGTCAAAGGCTAGAATTTTCTCTGGTTTTCTTGTTTTAGTCTTTGCTGTTGTCTTTGAGTTTCCCTAGAGACTTCTCTTTTTTTTTTTTGAGTGGAGTCTCACTCTGTCACCAGGCTGGAGTACAGTGGCACAATCTCAGCTCACTGCAACCTCCGCCTCCTGGGTTCAAGCAATTCTCCTGCCTTAGCCTCCTGAGTAGCTGGGACTTCAGGCATGCACCCCCACACCCAGCTAATTTTTGTATTTTTAGTAGAGATGGGGTTTCACCATGTTGGCCAGGATGGTCTGAATTTCTTGACCTCATGAATCGCCCACCTTGGCCTCCCAAAGTGCCGAGATTACAGGTGTGAACCACCGGCCCCGACTTCTTCTTAAATAAGGCTTGAGAAATGTATTTATTTCACTTATATTCCCCTGTTATTATACAAGAGCCCTATTGATGAAGTGGTAAGATCCTAGAGGGAATGGAAGTGTTCCATAGTGCTCTGATCAGAGCTCAGTCTTCTAGTGAGCCTGTGCCCCTTGGCTGTGATGTTTACAGGTGCTTCTCAATTTCATTTTATTTGTTTCCTGGTTAGGGGAGACAAGAAGGCTAGAATGGGCTAGAATTGGGTATTTCCCATCCTCCACATCGGCTAGGCTCTGGTAAAACCCGTTAGTTAGGCTCTGGTAAACTAGTTTGTCTTGAGAAAAGACCTTGTTAGAAGAAGAACAGAATTACCTGGATATATTTCAAAATGGTATATTTTTCCTCCCTCTGCCAGAAGCACGTGGGGATTCTTCTCTAATCTTCACTGTGACAACCTGGAAGGGCTCTTGAGGGCAAAACTCACAACAGTGTGCAGGGCCTCCTAAGACTCTTTTTAACCCTCAGACTTATCCAAACTGAGCCTCCAGCAATTCATCAATTACAGTCCCAAAGCTCTTCCCCTGGGTTTCTGCTCCAGGAAGTAGTATGAGTGCATCTATTGCTCTGTGACCTCAATTCTCTCACAGATGAAAGAAGAATTGTTGATATTCAATTTGTTCAGCTTTTTGTTGTTGTTGTGAGTTCAGAAGTAATGACTCCTAAGCTCCTTGCTTGCTGGATAGAAACCAGAAGTCCTTCACTTTTATTTTTCTCTTGTTTTATTTCAACTGTGCCTGATTCATATTTTAAAGAATTTGGGGGTAGCCTACAAAACTGATTGTGTGCATATTATTTAAGTGGAAATTAAAAATTAAAGCTGTGAAAAGAAGGAAACAAGCATGCTGTTTATTTGAGCTGTGATGGTTACTGTGCCTGAGCAATATACGGGGCCTGGAATTTCCTGATAGCAAAGTCAAAAGAAGGAAGTAGGATAGGTTACATAGTTATCTTTGTCTTTCTGAGTAAGCATACAAATTCTTGGGTAAAAACAATATTCTCCTGCTTCTAAATTCTAAAGTATATTTGCCACATGGAATAAATAAGAGGAGCATTGAGTAACAGACATATAACAGACAATGTTGTCATTAACAGTCAGCAGAAACATATGTTAATTATTTAGCTCTTTTTCACAGTGACTTCCAGTAAAAAGTCGACGTTAATGTTTGACTCAGTGAAGGCAATTCTGAGAGGGCTGACATTAACTTGCTCTAGATATATATTGTCAATATAATGTGACACTAGGCTAGAATTTTTACAACTTTAAGGAATGCGTGAATGTCTTGGGAATCTGTCTTTATTAAATATGGCTTTTCTCAGTACCACTTTAGTAGTTGTTGGGTGTTATATGGGGCCCAATAAATGACACTCCTCTTTACCAATCACATTCTGAATTGATTGAAAAATAAAACAGGCCAGACACAGTGGCTCATTCCTGTAATGCCACCACTTTGGGAGGCCAAGGCAAGAGGATCTCTTGAATCCAGGAGTTCAAGACCAGACTGCACAATATAATGAGTTGCTATCTCTACAAAAAATAAATTAACGAGATGTTGTCACACACCTGTCGTCCCAGCTAGTTAAAAGGCTGAGGTGGAAGGACTGCTTGAGCCCAGAAGATCAAGGCAGTGAGCTGTGATCACACCACTGCACTCCAACCTGGGTAACAGAGCAAGACTTCATCTCTAAAAAACAAAAACAGAAGAAACGTATCAGTCAGCAGATGAAAGACATAAATACCACTTTCATTTTCAAAAGGCTGATTTTGGAAAATGTGACCTTTAAGTGTGGGCAAGTGAACTCCCCACTACTGAACCTCAGAAACGGAGTGACAAATCCACATGGTGCCAGGCAGCCCAGGACCACAGAAGTCCTCCCACAAAGGGTCCAGGAGAAGCAGAGAACAGTCTCACTTCTACCAAGTGAAAGCAGGGGAGTCTTCCTATGTATACCTAGTTTCTCCTTCCAAATTCCCCAGTCAGTTTAGCTCCCTAGAGCAGAGAGAAGCCAGAATGTTATGTTATTGGGATTGTTCCACTAGGAAGGAAATCTGGGAAGTAGGCAAGAAGCATTGGCAAAAGTAGTATCTGGATAGGTAATTCAAGACTCTACACTCTGGCAAAAGCTTTACAGAAACGACAGCTGATTCAAGACATATTTATAGTACTAATAACATTTCTGAATGTCCTGTCTGCCTTTCTGTTATAAAAGTGGATAGGCTAGAGCAGTAGGTCCCTTAGATGAGAGCTGTCCCATCTTAGCCTGGACAGAGCCATCTACAAAGAAAAACCAAAATCCTCCTCAAGAAGCATAGGCAAGAGCTGGATTGAGGCTCATGCTTCTAAGCCATAGTGGAAAATGAAGTAATTTGGGCCTAGAAAACAATACTTGGTCTGCTCTTAAGGCAGTAGCACAAGGTCAGTGATTCCCGGAGAAATGCCAGATTCTAAGCATAAGCTCTTGGTATGAACACTCAATTGCATTCGCTGAAAAATGTTCCCCTGAGGTAAAAAACACAGAGACTTCCTGAATCAAGCAAACAGAGAATTTAGAATTCTGAAAAAGAACTCATATTTGGAATAGTTGGAGGTTCTGTGGACAAATACATTTTATTTTAAAGGAAAAGAGGAGAAATCAATATAACACATATATAGGATATACTCTTTGATTTGCTACCAAAATATTAACCAAATTGTATCTTATTAAACAACTCAGTAATTTAATGTGTTAGGTTAGTTAACCACAAACAATCAAGTTTTACTGAGATAGCTATACCACAAACAAGGGTTGGAAACTATGCAGAGTTGAACTTCAGCAAGTTTGTCCAGAGCGGAATTTCTGCCTTTTGCAGTTTTGCTTCAGAGGATTCCACTTGTGGAAGCTGGCTGTGAGCAGCTGAAAAGTGTGAGTAACTGTTAGTTCTTCCATTCCTCTCAGCAAAGAGATTTAATTAGGCTTAGTTCATACACATAATTCACACATCTTTGATTGTTCTTTCTAAGCCCCTTTCAATATTGCCTTGGCTGCTAATTGCAGCCTGCCTGCAATGAAGGGGAAAGATTTATGCAAACAAAACATTCTGTTTTTTTTTTTTTAACTTTACTTAATAAAGATGCATCTGATAAACATATCCAGTAATTAGAGGAGCCAGTGTATGTATATCATGGAAAAAGGAGATGTGGACAATAATAATTTCATAAATTAGCAAGAGTCACTATTTTTATATACTTACTGGTCCACAAAGAACTTAATTCTTGGCTGGGCACGGTAGCTTTCGCTTGTAATCCCAAAACTTTGGGAGGCTGAGGTGGGAGGATTGCTTGAGACCAGGAGTTCAAAAGCAGCCTTGGCAACACAGCAAGACCCCATCTCTATTAAAAAAATACAAAAATTAGCTGGGTGTGGTAGTGCACCGCTGTAGTCCCAAACTAGTCCCAACTACTCGGGAGGCTGAGGTGGGAGGATCACCTGAGCCAAAAGGTAGAGGCTGCAGTGAGCCATGATGGTGCCACTGCACTCCATCTTGGGCGACAGAGTGAGACCCTGTCACAAAAAACAAAACAATGCAAAATAACCTGAATTCTTATTTCTTCTTGTTTGTTGGGGGTGCCAGAAAACATCATTTCAAATGTCTGCATTGGAGTCAAATTAAACTGGATGCCAAGTTCTTCACTAGCTAAATACAGTATAAAAGAAAGAAGAAAACTGCCGATTTCTGGTGAATTTCCATTATCTGTAGATTCTATTCACTGCTCCCAAACTTACCTACTTAAAGCCAGATTTTATAACATTTGTCTGAGGAAAAAAATCCTTTGCAGCTCTCTACACTCCACACAGTAACTCCTATAAAAGCAAATTTGGTGAAAGAATTCAAAGCCTTCTGTAACTTAGCCTGATTCTATCTCTCCAGAGATAGAATCACCCTTATTAGCATCTGGTCATATTAACATCTAGTCATATTAACCTATTAGCATCTAGTCATATTAACCTATGACTTCTCTTCAAACCCTGCCCATCTCCCCTTTCTGCTATGGTTTGCTTAATCAACTCTTCATGCAGTGCCACTTAGTGGTTGCAAGCACAGCCTCTGTATGACAGACTTTGTTCCACTGCTTACTGGTTGAGCAATCTTAGATAAGTCTCTTAATCTATCAGTGCCTCAGTGTATTCATCCAAAAAATGGTCCTTTGACTGGGCAGAATGGCTCACGCCTGTAACCCTAGCAGTTTAGGAGGCCAAGGCGGGAGGATCCCTTGAGCTCAGGAATTCAAGACCAGCCTGGGCAACTAGTGACAGCTTGTCTCCTACAAAAATTTTAAAAATTAGCCAGCATAGTGGTGTACACCTGTAGTCCCAGCTACTCGGGAGGCTGAGATGGGAGTATTGCTTGAGATCAGGAGGTTGAACTGCAGTGAGTCAAGATTATGCTGCTGCATTCCAGTCTGGGCAACAGAGTGAGACTCTGTCTCAAAAAAAAAAAAAAATGGGGCTAATGATAATGTTTATCTGATAATGTTGCTATGAAAATTAAGTGAAATAAGGCATATGGAATGTTTAAAAACAGTGTTTGGCTTGTAGTAAGCATAGAATAAAAACTAGCTATGATGAATATGTGATGATGATGATGGTGATGACAATGATGATGATGGTGGTGATGATAACAGGAATGCCCTTTCCCCCAGATACACATATTACAATGTTACTCATCTTAAGTCAATTCAAATTCTACCTTCTCTAATAAGCCATCTCTCCATTCTCCACACTTGCAGTTTGTATTTCAATGGACTAAAATACACGAAGTGTGGTGGTATATGGGAGAAGATAGGTAGGATCAGCTTTATAAGAAAACTGAGTTTTACTGAAAATTTTGGAATGAAATGACCATTCATGTAGGTTGACAAAGAGAGGAATGGTCCAGCTTGAGTGAAGAGGAGGATGAGGTGATGTGAGATGGGAAAGGGCACTGTATTTATGGGGAAAGGTCATGAGTTTTGTTTGGCTGCACCTGAAGTCACCAAATGGGAGATATGATTCTGATGCTGGGGAAACAGGATGGAGTTACAGAGATTATTTTTATGAATAGCTGTGTGCCACACAACAATGTTTTTGTCAATGATGGACTGCATGTATGATGCTGGTCCCACAAGATTATAATACCATATTTTTACTGTACCTTTCCTATGTTTAGATATATGTTTAGGTACACAAATACCACTGTGTTACAGCTGCCTACAATACTGAGTATAGGAACTTGCTGTGCAAGTTTGTAGCCTAAGAGCAATAGGCTATACTATGTAGCCTAGGTGTGTAGTAGGCTAGACCATCTAGGTTCATTTTAAGCACATTCTGAGTGTTTGCACAATGACAAAATCTCCTGAAGACATATTTTTCAGAATGTGTCCCTATCGTTAAGCAATGAATGACTGCAGTTGTGAAGTTTTTCTTTTTTCTTTTTCTTTTTTTTGAGATGAAGTCTTGCTCTGTCGCCCAGGCTGGAGTATAGTAGCGCAATCTCGGCTCACTGCAACCTCTGACTCCCAAGTTCAAGCGATTCTCCTGCCTCAGCCTCCTAAGTAACTGGGACTACAGGTGTGTGCCACCATGCCCCGCTAATTTTTGTGTATTTAGCAGAGACGGGGTTTCACCATGTTGGCCAGGCTGGTCTCGAACTCCTGACCTCAGGTGATCCATCCGTCTCAGCCTCCCAAGGTGCTGGGATTACAGGTGTGAGTCACTGCACCTGGTCTGTAGTTGTGAAGTGCTAATGAACAGACCTTAACAAATCTTTCACTTTCCTCCATGACATAGATTTTGTTTTTATGCATAAATGCTTACATACAACACATTTTTATGAGAATGTCTTCTTTACATTTATAACATATTGGTATTGTTAACAAGAGACAAATGAAATCCCTGCTTTATAGAAAGCTGGCTGCAAGAAAGCAAAAGAATGCCCAGGTCTCAGATCATTAGCAGGGAAGTCAGGGTGTCGTTTTCCAGGTCACTGAGGATCATATCAAACAGCATGGCCCTGGCGTAGACCGCATAGTGCTCCATTTAAGTCTAGTAAGCTGGATAAACCACCTTGTGGGCTGCAGTCATGCAACCAAATTTTTCCCTAAGACTTTCTACAGATAGTAGTACCTCAACTGCATGTTCTTCATTCATTACAATAGAATTCCTATCCTACTCCAACACTTTTTCAACCCTGAAAGAGGTAAAATCTGTTATAGCCAGAATGGTTTAGTCCCACTCAAGTCAATGAGGACCTTTATCTACAGGCTGAAGAAACACCACTGAATTCACCAGTCAATCCCAGTGAGGCTGCCATATTGAGTCTATTTATCCATCTGCTGCCAAGATAGAGGATGAATCTTCTACAAGAAAACCTACACAGTATTTGGGCACTCTGAGCATGCACATGCCTCCTCCTAATCTTGCTGTGTTCACTAGGCTTTCCTCTTGGCCTTCTTATTTGTACAAGAACTTGTGCCTTTCCTGAACTTCAAGTCAGTTGTTCAAGGCTCTGATACTCGGCCTACCCCTTGCCAGACACTCTTCCTCAAAGATTATGTCCCACAGGAGATGGCTAAGGTTTTTCTTCTTAACCACATATATACCACTAGCAACCATGACACTGCCATGAATCTTTTAAAAAATGTATTTATTTATTTATTTTAAGTTCAGGGAGTACATGTATAGGTTTGTTACATGGATATATTGTGTGATGCTGAGGTTTGAGTTTCTATTGAACCTGTCACCCAAATAGTGAACATAGTACCCAATAGGTAGTTTTTCAACCCTTTCTCTCCTCCCTCCCTCTGTCCCTTTTTTGGCGCCCCCAGTACTTATTGTTCCCATCTTTATGTCTGTGTGTACACAATGTTTAGCTTTCACTTATAAGTGAGAACATGCAGTATTTGGTTTTCTTTCCTGCATTAATTTGCTTAGGATAATGGCCTCCAACTCCATCCACGTTACTGCAAAGAACATTATTTCATTCTTTTTTATGGCTATGTAGTATTCCATGGCATGTATGTACTACATTTTCTTTATCCAGTCTATCATTAATGGGCATCTAGATTGATGCCATGTCTTTGCTATTGTGAAAGGTGCTGCAACAAACATATGAATGCAGGTGTCTTTTTGGCAGAATTATTTATTTTTGGCTGTATACCCAGTAATTGGATTGCTGGGTATCAATGGTAGTTCTATTTTTAGTTCTTTGAGAAATCTCCAAACTGTTTTCTACAATGGCTGAACTAATTTACATTGCCACCAACAGTCTATAAAGCCTTCCTTTTTCTCTGCAACCTTACCAACATCTGTTATTTTTTGATCTTTTAATAATAGCTATTTTGACTGCTGTGCAATGGTATTTCATTGTGGTTTTGATTTGCATTTCACTGATGATTAGTAAGGTTGAACAATTTTTCATATGCTTGTTGGCTGCATGTATGTTTCTTTTGAAAAATGTTTGTTCATGTCCTTTGCCCACTTTATAATGGGGTTGGTTTTTTCTTGTTGATTTAATTTCCTTATAGATTATGCAGAGTAATCCTTTGTCAGATGAATAGTCTGCAAATATTTACTCCCATTCTGTAGGTTGTCTGTTTACTCTGTTGATATTTTCTTTTGCTGTGCAGAAGCTCTTCAGTGTTATTAGTTCCCAATTGCCAATTTTTGTTTTTGTCGTGTTTGTTTTTGAGGACTTGGTCATGAATCCTTTGTCCAGGCCAGTGTCCAGAATTCTGAGCATTTCCTAGGTTTTCTTCCAAGATTTTTATAGTTTCATGTCTTACACTTAAGTCTTTAATCCATCTTGAGTTACTTTTTCTATATGGTGAGAGATATGGGTCCAGTTTCATTCTGCAAATGGTGAACTGATTTTCCCAGCACCATTTATGGACTAGCATGGCCATGGTTCTGTTGTCATCCTCTACCAGCTGAGCTGGACCATCTTTGATGCCAGTACAAGCCCAGATAAATCCTGGGGTTGTTACACATACTGAACCTTGACCTGGGATAGTTTCCCTGTAACATCTCTGCCCATTGCAAACCAGTCTGCTGCTGAGAGCCCAGCATGCTTGAAGCTTGTGCCTGCCCAAGACTCTTGAGCTAAATTTACCCTCTGGTCTACCTGACCCTGAGCTCTCCTCTTTAAAAAAATATGTGGGAAAAAAAGAGATGTATCGTATAGGCTGGTTGAATATTTAGCAGAAGTCTGCATTATATTCAACACTTTCTCTTGTTTTACTTTAACTTCTTGTTAGTAAGGATATATGGTAACTAAACTATTTTGGATACAACAGTAGATTTTTAAAACCTTCTGTTTCCTACATCACAAGTATCTTTAATTTTCCACAACTATTACTGAAAACTCTTTCTGGTGGTTTTAAATTCTTTGTTGTTGGTGGTGTTGTTATTGACAAGTGTCTCTCTTCAACTGTTGCATCGTACAACCAGACTTACTAGACAGATTCAAGTTCTAGGAGTTGAACCCTCAGGTGGCTCAGTCAAGACTGTAGGTACCAAGACAAGATCTGATATATGCAAGGAATGCTTACCCCTACTGAAGCGCTGAAAATAGACACAGCAACTTTTTGCTTGAGGGGTTACTGATTCCAATGCCTATGAGTTAGCTAGGGACTTTATTATATTTTCTTAATTTGCTTATTATATTTTCTTAATTAACTTATTTGCTTAATAAATATTGCCATTATCATTGCTAATCTTTATCATCATCATCATTTCAATTGGCCTTCTTCATGTGTAAGCCTGTAACTTTTGTGCATATTGAATTTCAGGAATACATTCCCAGTGAATAAAGTTCTGTAAATGAGTGGCAATTGAATAACCCTGTAACAGTGAATGGGTTACATCTTCCTTTCTGATCTGGATGCCTTTTATTTCTTTTTGTGGCCTAATTTCTTTTTGTGGCTCTGGCTGGGACTTTCAGTATTATGATGACTAGAAGTGGTGAGAATGGGCATCTTTGTCTTGTTTCTGATCTTAGAGAAAAAGCTTCAGGTTCTCACTGTTGAATAAGATGTGAGCTTGTCATATATGGCCTTTATTGAGTTGAGGCACATTCTTTCTATACCTAATTTGGTGAGAATTTTTATCATGAAAGGATGTTGAATTTTGTCAAATGCTTTTGCTTCATCTGCTGAGGTGACCATTTGGTTTTTATCCTTTATTCTGTTAATGCTGTGTATCACATTTATTGGTTTACATATATTGAACCATCCTTGCATCCCAGGGATAAATCCCACTTGATCATGGTGTACACAACCATTTTAATGTGCTGTTGAATTTAGTTTTCTGTTATTTTGTTGAGAATTTTTGTCCCTATGTTCACCATGGATGTTGATCTATAATTTTCTTTTCAGTTTTGTGTTTCTTCTCCCAATCCCGCAGAGTCTAGCTGTCTGCAAAGGCTCACATCTGCTGTCTTGGGGGCACACATGGAGAACTGACCACGGTCAAGAGAGAAAGGTGATTCACTCAGAGCATTGGGGGCACTTGTGGGCCAGTTTGGAAGGAGGGAGCCTCCAGAGAGTCATCTCAAGAGGACCCCTGATGGAGTCCCAGAAGTGGTTAGTATAATTTAAGGCCCTTTGTCAAGTTTCAAGCCCTCATTGCTGTAAGTCCTTCTTCTCTTACCTGATTGCAGCCTCTCCCAGCCACTCAGCTGTACTGATTCCTTTTGTATTCTGGGGGGACAAGGAAGAGGTGGGCCTCTTGGCAGGGCCCAGGTATAGCTAGGGTAGCCCAGCACTCACTATGCAGATGATGTGATCTTATGTATAGCAAACCCTAAAGACTCTACCAAAAAACTCCTAGAAATAATAAACAAATTTGATAAAGTTGCAGTATATAAAATCAACATACAAAAACCAGTTGCATTTCTACACACTAACACTTAACTGTCTAAAAAAGTAATTAAGAAACAATCTCATTTACAATAGCACCAAAATCTCATATACAATCTCATTTAACTATCTAAAAAAGAAATTAAGAAACAATCTCATTTATAGTAGCACCAAAAAATTACATAGGAGTAAATCTACTTATATATTTATATATTTACTTATTTATTTATATATTTATTTATTTAGAGACAGTGTCTTGCTTTGTCACTTAGGCTGTAGTAAAGTGGCACTGCAGCCTCAAACTCCTGGACTCAAGTGATCCTCCCACTTCAACCTCCCAAGTAGCTGAGACTACAGGTGTATGCCACCACACCCAGCTAATTAAAAAAATTTTTTTTGTAGAGACAGGGTCTCACTCTGTTGCCCAGGCTGATCTTGAACTCTTGATCTCAAGCAATCCTCCCACCTTGGCCTCCCAAAGTGCTCCCAAAGTGCTTGGATTACAGATATGAGCCACATAGCCAGACATGTATTTAACCAAGGAGGTGAAAGATCTGCATACTGAAACTGTAAGACTCTGACGAAAGAAATTGAATGAGGTAAAAATAAACGGAAAGATGTCCCATAATCAAAGCAGTATGGTGCTGGCATAAAAACAGACACATAGACCAATGGAACAGAATACAGAGCCCAGAAAGAAACCCATACATATATTGTCAAGTAGTTTTCAAGAGAGGCACCAAGAAAACACAATGGAAAAAGGATAGTCTCTTCAATAAATGGTGTTGGGAAAACAATCTGAATATCCACATGCAGAAGAATAAAATTATACCCTTATCTCATACCATATTAAAAAATCAACTCAAAATATATTAAAGACTTAAATGTAAAGCCTGACACTGTAAAACTAATAGAAGAAAACTTAGGGGAAAAGTTTCTTGACAGTGGTGTAAGCAAAGAGTTTTTTGCATATAAGCTCAAAAGTATAGGCAAAAATAGACAAATTGGATTCCATCAAGCTGAAAACTTTCTGCACGGCAAAGAAACAGCACAGTAAAGAGACAACTTATGGAGTGGGAGAAAATATTTGCAAAGTATGTATTTGATAAGAGGGGGTTAATATCCAAAATACATAAGGAACACACACAACTCAATAGGACAAAACCAAATAATCTTTTATTTAAAAGGTTTGCATTTTAAAATAAGCAAAGGACCTGAATAGATATTTTTCCAAAGAAGAATTATATAAGTGGCCAGCAGATTTATAAAAAGGTGCTCAACATCACTAATCATCAGGGAAATGCTAATCAAAAGCACAGTGAGAGATCATTGCACACCTGTTAGAATGGCTGTTATAAGAAAGCCAAAAGATAACAAGTGTTGTTGAGGATGTACAGAAAAGGGAACCTTTGTGCACCATTGGTGGGAATGTAAATTGGTACAGTCACTGTGGAAAACAGTATGGAGGCTCTTCAAAAAATTAATAATAGAACTACCATATGATCCAGCATTCCCACTTCTTGGCATATATTCAAAGGAAATGAAATCACTCCATATTCCCAGTAGCCAAGATATGAGATCAACCTAAGTGTCCATGAATAGATGAATGGATAAAGAAAATGTGGTGTATGTGTGTGCGTGTGCACATGCAATGCACTATTCCACCTTTTTTTAAAAAAGGAAATCCTGCCATTTGCAACAATATAAATGAAACTGGAAGACACTATGCTAAACAAAGTAGATCAGACACAAAAATATAAATACTATATGGTTTCACTTATATGTGGGATTTTTAAAAGTTGAACTTATAGAAACAGAGAGTAACGTTGGGTGCAGTGGCCCACACCTGTAATCCTACCACTTTGAGAGGCCAAGATGGGAGGCCAGCCTGGGCATCATAGACTAGTCTTGGGCACCATAATGAGAGCATGTCTTTACAGAAAATAAAAATATTAGCTAGGCATGGTGGTATGCATCTGTAGTTTCAGCTACTCTGGAGGCTGAGGCAGGAGGATCCCTTGAGCTCAGGAGGTTGAGAGGTCGAGGCTGCAGTGAGCCATGATTGTACCACTACACTCCAACCTGGGTGATTTTTAGAAAGAGATCTAGTCTAGAAAATAAAGAAAGACAATCAAGAGGAAAACATAACAATATAAAACAAAGGGAGCCAGAATAAATCATCTAAGTTCTTGTGTATGTTTGCATCTAGTTTTAGACTGTGTATTAATCTGTCATTGTTCTATCTATCCTGGTACTACTGCCACAATCTTTATTATAACTTTTTAATATATTAATATCTGACAGGGCAAGGCTGATTTCATTATCCTTCAATATGCATTGATAATTGTAAAAATCTCTCCGCAAAATACAGTAAAAGGAAAATTCCTTCTTATAAAGTACGTCTAACAAAAACCTGCAGCAAACATATTTAATGGTGAAAAGTTTAAAGCATGCTCTTTAAGTTAGGAACAAGACAAGAAAGCCAGCTATCATTGCTTCTATTCAATATTATTAGAGAAGTTCTACCCAGTAAGGTAAAAATAGAAATAAAAGATATAAAGATTTGAAAAGAAGAAACAAAACTGGCATTATTGTCAGATGATATGCCCATGACAGGCATTCAGAGGGAATCTACAGAAAAACTATTAGAAGTAAGATATGTGCTCACCAACCTTCCTGGATACAAGATCAAAATATAGAAACCAATTTGCTTCCTGTACACTTAGAGCCAGGGACCCGATCCAGAAGGACTCGCAAGGCTTGGTTGGGGGAAGATGACAGGAGGGAAGTCTTTACAGCTTTTGTTTGTTTGTTTTGTTTTGTTTTGTTTTTGAGATGGAGTCTCGCTCTGTCACCCAGGCTGGAGTGCAGTGGTGCAATGTCAGCTCACTGCAAGCTCTGCCTCCTAAGTTCACACCATTCTCCTGCCTCAGCCTCCCGAGTAGCTGGGACTACAGGTGGCCGCCACCATGGCCCGCTAATTTTTTGTATTTTTAGTAGAGACGGGGTTTCATCATGTTAGCCAGGATGGTCTCGATCTCCTGACCTCATGATCCGCCTGCCTCAGCTTCCCAAAGTGCTGGGATTACAGGTGTGAGCCCCAATGCCCGGCCCTTTACAGGTCTCTGAAGAAGACAGTGTCACGAACACAATTTTGTAGTTAACAGGTTCCTTCTGGCTGCTGTGAGGAGAAGGAACTAGGAGGGATGGGAGGGGAGGCAGGGAGTCCCGGGGAGCTGGCTGCTGATAGAGGCCAGGTAAGATGTGGCAGTCACTAGGTGTTCATGGTGGACATAGAGATGGTAAGAAGTTTATGTATTATACAAACATTGAACCATGACTCATACAAATAATTCATTTAAATTGGCATAAGTGCTAAAAAAGAAAAAAAGAAAAAAGTTTTAAAGTACTAAAATTGAACATATCAGGGAAAAATAGTTGCCACCAGATGGCAAAGAATGAATAGCTTACTATATAAAGAACTCGGTCCATCTAATAGGAAAACACAAAATCTGTAATAACCTGTCCACTCTGCTTGCCTTGGTGAGCTGGTTGGTGCTCATTTACAAACTTCAAAGTAGATTCTGTACAAGTATGTTGATTTTTAAAAACCCAGTGACATCCAGAGAGAAAAGAGAAACTTTCCAAAATTGATTGAATTCATTTGCTGGAACAGAAAGGGTCGCGCTTCTAAGAGACATCTGCACCCCCATGTTTATCACAGAACTATTCACAATAGCCAAGATAAGGAATGAACCCAAGCGTCCATCAACCAATGAATGGAGAAAGAAAATACGGTACCTATATACAATGAAATACTATTCAGCCCTAACAAGGAATGAAATCCTGTCATCTGTGGCAACACAGATGGAACTGGAGGACATTATGTTACATGATATAAGCCAGTAACAGGAAGTTAAACACCACACGTTCTCACTCATATGCAGAAGTTAAAAAAGTGGATTTCACAGAAGTAAAAGGCACTAGAAGCTGGGAAGTTTAGGGAGAGGGAGGAGATAGGAAGAGATCCTTTTACACAAGAGAGATCCTTTAAAAAAAAATATTCTTTTTGTTAAAGGATACAAAATTACAGCTAGATAGGAATAAATTCTAGTGTTCTATGCTTAACAATATGTTATACAGTTTCAAATAGCTAGAAGGAGGATATTGAATGTTCCCAATACAAATAAATGATAGCTGGTGATGGGTCCGGAGTTGGTTCCTTCCAGTGGGTTCATGGTCTTGCTGACTCCAAGAATGAAGCTGCAGACCTTCGCGGTGAGTGTTACAGCGCTTAAAGGTGGCATGGACCCAAAGAGTGAGCAGCAGCAAGATTTATCATAAAGAGCAAAAGAACAAAGCTTCCAAGCATGGAAGGTTGCCACTGCTGGCTGGGATGGTCAGCTTTTATTCCCTTATTTGTCACCTCCCATGTTCTGTCTCTGTCCTATCAGAATGCCCCTTTCTCAATCCTCCCCATGATTGGTTACTTTTAGAATCCTGCTGATTGGTCCATTTTACAGAGCACTGATTGGTCCATTATACAGAGTGCTGATTGGTCCATTTTACAAACTTCTTGCTAGCCACAAAGCTCTGATTGGTGCATTTTTACAGAGTGTTGATTGGTGCATTTTACAAACCTCTTGCTAGCTACAGAGCACTGATTGGTGCATTTTACAATCCCCTTATAGGACAGAAAAGTTCTCCAGGTCCCCACTTGACCCAGTCCAGCTGGCTTCACCTCTCAATCCCCCGTCTAAACAGGACACCCCAACTGCTATTGGGAATTGGGCGGCAACTGCTCTAGTTACTTCCTGCTGGATAGGGGTGAAGAAGGGGCCCTGCAGTTGTAGTGTCCTCCAGAGGGGAACTCTGTAGGCCAAAGGGCCAGTGGGTTGGTCCAGGGGTCCTCGGTAGAAGTTATGAGTTGAGCTCATTTGGGGTTCCATTTGTAAGACCATCTGTAGCTTGATGGTATAGATCCTGGAGGAAACAAATTTGACAAGGAGATTAAAAACACAGGGCCCAAAGGCGAGTAGCAGCAAGATGGCTGTCACGGGACCTAGAAAGGGGAGAAGCCATGTCGCCTTACTGCAGAGGTTGGTATAAGAGTTTGAAAGGCATTGTCTGATTTCAGAACCCTTTTCCTGTAAATGCCAGGTGGCATCTCGTACTATCCCTGACTGGTTAGTGTAAGAGCAACAATCTTTCCCTAAGAAGGTGCAAAGTCTTCCTTTCTCACCAGAGAGGAGGTCTAGGCCTCGACGGTTTTGGAGAGTCACTGTTGCCAAAGAGTCTATTTGGGATTGTAGAGTAAGGATAGATTTTGTTATTTCTCACAAACTGTTTGAGAAATCCTTTGAGAGTGTGTGGTAGTAGGATAGTGAAGTGGACAAACCTCTATTCCGGTTCCTGCAGCAGTAGCCATTCCTAACCCTATAAGTAGGGGTATTAGTTGTATGGCCCCACGCTGACAGACTTGGGCTTTGAGGAGCACTAATAGGGTCTGATTTCCACATGATTGGAAGTTAGGATAATACATGTTACACAGTTAACTTTTAGCAAACTTTACTTTTGTTGAAAACCTTGTAAGTTTGGGTTTCAATTATTCTTTGCTATTAATATGACCTCGTGCAGTCCGTATTAACTTAGACTTGGTATGGATGGCTCCTTCCTAATTCTGTAAGTACTTTAAGGTTTGGCTAAGTGCAAACAGCTGCACATTTGAGCAGACCAACTATTAGGCAATTTTCCTAACTCTGCTTCTACAAGAGTTTCCTTATCACTTACTGAACACCCATTGTGTCTTTTTCCTTTAATCACCTGGGAGGAACCATCTATTGTCCTGTCCTGAAGGGAGTTCCTCCTAGATCTGGTCAGACCTTTCTATGGTAATTAATTAAGATTTACATCCCCTGTTAGGAAACCTGCTGGGTTAAATCATCTTTTTCTAACAGAATAGCCCCATACTTTAAGATTTTTGAGTTAGAAGCTACCTTTTTTTTTTTTTTTTCCCTGGACTTAGGATAGTTTTAACCTGGTGAGGTGTGCTTACAATGATGTTACCTCTAAAAGTTATTTTCCTACTTTCTTCTGTTAGCAAAGCAGTTGTTGCTACAGATTGAATGCATTTGGGCCATCTGTGGGTTACTGGCTTAAGGATTTTTGATAGAAACACTATCTGGGTTATCAGTGGGCCTCAGTGCTTTCAGGCTACGCCCTTGTTTACACTGACAACAAGGTAGTATTGGAGTGTTATAGGGTTACCTAGAAGACCTTCAGTTATCAATTATAGGTTTTAAATTTACCCTGGCTTTTAAAGGAATAGGGTACACTGTTTTTTTCTTTACTACTTCTATCTCTCTCTTTCTCTTTGACTCCCTCTTTGTCTCTGTCTCTTCCTCTCTTTCTCTCTCTCCTCTTTGTTGCTCTGTCTCTTCCTCTCTCTCTTTGATGGCTTCAGCAGTGTAAGACTGCCACCTCTTTGCATTTTTGCATTGCGTGAAATAACTTCATGATTTCCTTGTGGTATTTCATGGGGGTTCTCCCAGAGGCTAGGAACTCCCTTTCTTTCCATATTGCAGCATGGGAATGTAGGATTAGATAAACATACTTGCTATCTGTATACACATTTATTCTTTTTCCCTTTCCCAGTTCTAAGGCTCGGGTAAGTGCCACTAGTTCTGCTAACTGGGCACTGGTCCCTGGGGGAAGAGGCTTACTTTCAAGTACTGTTACATCACTAACTATGGCATAACCTGCCCTTCATATGCCATTCTCCACAAATGAACTTCCATCAGTATATAGGTTAAGGACAGGATTAGCTAAGGGGGCTTCTAAGATATCCTCTTGGTGGCTTAAGTCTGGGCAACAATTTGTTGGCAGTCATGTTCAATTGGTTCTCTATGCTCTGGGAGAAAAGTGGTAGGGTTGAGGGTGGCACATGTGCGTATTTGAAGCACCAGTCCCTCAAGGAGTAGCACCTGATATCTGAGCAGGTGGGTTGTCTGATAGCCATAAACTTCCTTTGGCACCTAGTATGCCATTTACATCATGAGTAGTTCAGACAGTGAGATCCTTCCTTGTATTATTTTGATGGCTTCTGACACTAAGATGGCCACTGCTGCAACTACCTATAAACAGTGAGGCCAGCCTTTTGCTACTACATTGATTTCCTTACTTAGGTGTGCCACTGGCTGTGGGGTTGTCCCATGAGTCTGAGTAAGGACTTCAAAGCTATTCCCACTCTCTCTGTGACATATAAAGAGAAGTTTTATCCTGTGGGAAGGCTTAAGGCTGGAGCTTGTACTAGGGCCTGCTTTAAGGTTTTGAAGGCTGTTACTGCCTCTGGTTCCCATTCTACTAGATGAGTATTTGCCCTCTGGGTCTCCTTGACTCTCTAATCAAGGAGTATAGAGGGTCCCGGCCATCTCGCTGTATCCAGGAATCCACAGTTGCCAAAAGCCAGTGATTCCAAGGAATCCCTGCAAGTGTGTTAATGTCTTAGGGTGAGGATAAGCCAACATAGGCTGTATTCGTTTCTTGCTGAGGGCCCTCATTCCCTCTGGCTAAGATTATGCCTAGATATTTGACTTGTTGTAGGCAGAGCTGGGCCTTCGATTTAGACGCCTTGTACCCTTAGTTAGCTAGGAAGTTCAAGAGATCTAGAGTAGCCTGCTGGCATGAGGCTTCTGAACTGGTAGCTAAAAGTAAATCATCCACATATTGAAGGATCAGAGTGAATGGACTTAAGAAGTGGCCTAGATCTTGGGCCACCAAACGACGATGGTTATTTTAAACCCTTGGGGCAAGACCGTCCACATCAGTTGGAACGTGTGGTCTGTGGGATCCTCAAAGGCAAAGAGGAACTGGGAGTCAGAGTGCAGGGGAATGCAGAAGAAGGCATCCTTGAGGTCTAGAAGAGTGAACCATTCTGCTTCCCCTGGTGTTTGAGAGAGCAGGGTATAGGGGTTAGGTACAGCTGGATATAGAGGAATTACTGCCTCATTGATGAGTCTAAGATCTTGCACTAGTCTCCATTGACCATTCGGTATTTGTACTCCTAGAATTGGGGTGTTGCAGGGACCGCTGCATTTTCTTACTAAGCCTTGAGCTTTTAAATGTCTAACAATGTCCTGTAATCCTTTATGAGCTTCAGGCCTTAAGGGATATTGCCTTTGATAAGGAAAAGTGGTGGGTCTCTTAGCCTGATTTTGGACTGGGTGGGCATTTTTGCCCTTCCATATTGTCCCTCCAATGCCCAGACTTCAGGGTTGATTCCCTCCTCAAGTAGGGGACAACAGATGGGTAACTTGTTCTCCATATTCATGTAGCTAATAGCTCCAGCTTTGGCAAATATGTCCCTCCCTAATCAGGGTGTGGGACTTTCAGGCATAACAAGAAAGGCATGTGAAAAAAGCAAAGTCTCCCAATTACAACTGAGGAGGTGGGAGAAATACCTGGTTACAGGCTGCCCCAGGATTTCTCGGATGGTAACGGACCTTGAGGACAGTCATCCAGGACAGGAGATTAACACTGAGAAGGCCACACCAGTGTCCAGGAGGAAGTCAGTTTCCTGGCCCTCAATGGTTAAACGTACTCGGGGCTCAGTAAGGGTAATGACATGAGCTGGTGCTTTCCCTGGGCACCCTCAGTCCTGTTGTTGGATCATCTGGTTGGGGGCTTCTGACCCAGAGAACGTTTGTCCTCTGGGGCAGTGTGCCTTCCAGTGATTGCCTCGGCATAGTGGACATGGGTGAGGGGGTGGCTTGTTTCTTATTGGACAATCTTTTTAAAGGTGTCCTTGCAAACCACACTGATAACCAGCCCCACTGGGTTATTGACCGGCTCCATTTTCTGTCCTCTACGAACCACCAAGGTTTGTTTGTCTGAAGGCCATGACTAAGGATGCAGCCTTAAGCCTTTCTCTGATCTCGCTTTTCCTTTTTGGCCTGTTCCTCTTGGTCCCTATTATAGAACACCGAGGTTGCCAAGTTTAATAATGCCTCCAGATTTTGTTCAGGGCCCAGGGCTTGCTTTTGGAACTTTCTCCTGATATCTGCAGCTGATTGGGTAATAAACTTATCTTTTAGGATTAATTGACCCTCGAGTGAGTCGGGTGACAGGAGTATATTTTCTTAAGGCCTCCCGTAACCGCTTGAGGAAGGTGGTAGGATTTTCTTCCTTTCCCTGAGTTATGGTGGACATCATTTAATAACTCATGGGATTTTTCCTAATTCTCCTTAGTCCTTCTAGAACACAGGTTAGCAGATGTTTATGACTCCAGTCCCCATGATCTGAGTTGAGGTCCCAGTGGGAATCCATACTGGGGACAGCTTGCTTACCGGTAGGGAATTTGTCCTTTTCTTTGGCTATCATTCTATCATTTACTTGACTAAGATACCAGGTATCTCCAAATTCTTGGGCTGCAGCCAAAGCCGCATTCTTTTCATTAAAGGCCAGGGTTTGATCTAACAATAGCATGCCATCTCTCCAAGTGAGGTTGAAGGTTTGCCCTAGACTCTGTAGGACGTCTGTGTACCTATGAGGATCATCTGAAAACTTCCCCTGGGGAAGCCACCCCCGACGCATGTCTACCTTGATCTGTGTTAAATCAGAGAGGGAGAAGGGGACATGTACCTGGGTTGGCCAAATTCCCCTCCCCCTACAGCTTGAAGGGGACATAACTGATAGCCCAGGGGTTTTTGTGGTCCCTTGGAGATTTCTTTGCTTGTTTCCTTCTGAGTGAGGGAGATTAGAGGAGGCTCATCATTAATAGGAAGAGGAGTTGTAGGGAGGCTAGGATATGGGGGTAAGCTGAGAGGTCCTCTTGTGGAATGTAAATTGCAGGCTTTGCATAGTTGTGGATTCTCCTTCAATGAAAAGAAAGCTTGGACATAAGGTATTTCACTCCATTTACCTTCCCTCTTACAGAAAAGGTCAAGATGCAGGATAGTATTGTATTGTAGACTTCCCTCAGGTGGCCATTTTTCCCCATCAGAGAGAGAATATTGGAGCTAGTCCAAAGTGCAGAAAAAAATGAGCCACCTCTTTTTCAGGGTTTCTGGGTCAAATTGGTCCCAGTGGCTTAGGATGCATTTCAAGGGTGAGCCTGTTGATGCCTCAGTGTTTCCCATCTGAAAGAAAAAACTGCCTGCAGTTTTGGTTTGTTTGTCTCCCCCCGACCCAAGAACCCGCAACAGTCCCTGGACCCTGCTGATCGGAATAGTTGTGCTCACTGACACAGCAGCAGAAACACTAGTTTTCCTCCTAGACTGCAAAGAGGACCAAGGAGGGTCGGATTTAGTGGCCCTTACCAACGCATTCTCGAAAACCTGCACTCTTCCCTTTCCTCTTAGACCACAAAGAGGACTGAGAAAAATGGATTTAGTAGCCCTTACCAACACATTCTCAAACACCTGTTAGAGTCCTAAATGTTTTCTCCTGTTGGTATTGGCACCTTACCCTTGTCCTATAAAGATGTTATGCCTCAAAATGGAGCGGAGGGCCATACCCTGAGGGAAGGAAGGGATCTCTAGGGTTGGAAGAGTGACGTCTTTTTTCCTCACTTCTCATCATATGAATAGAAAGGATATAATTTCTGAGGCTCCCCATATTTTAGCTTCGGGAATAGCCTTTGTTAGGCCTGCTTGTCTGAGGAGGGATCCTAAAAGGATAGATGGTATTCCAGGTAGTCCCCCCTCCGATGGGGCTTTGGGCAAAAATTATGTCTTTCTGATAGGTAAGCCTGGGTGCCAAAAGAAAGGAACAGAGTCCTGAAATTTTTACTGGAAATCATTCTTATAGGAGAAACTAGAAAAGCACCAGAGACAGGGAGTGGTTTTTAGAAGCGGGACTAGCCTCGGAGAAGAGAGGCAGGAGGAAGTTTGTCTGGCAGGTGTTAGGACCCGGGAGGCAAGGGTCAGGATAGATAGGATAGATGGGCAAGTCTCGCTTGGGCAACATGACTTTGAGAGTTCCGCTCATGGCTGCAGGGTCAACCAACTTTTTGTCAGGACCCTGGTGCTGAAAGGCTTTCCTCTCTGTTGACCCTCGGCTCAGCCCAGAAGTATAGGAAAAGTGGAACCTGGTTCTAGGCAAACCAACGCTCACAACTCCGAAGAGTCGGGGGTTGTTAGCCCTTTCCCAGAAAGCCTGACACCCATGTCTTTAGTCCGGCAGCTGCACTAGTGGCTCTTAACTGGCCGGCAGGTGCCTGGTGGTTAGCCCCCAAATTATAAGGAAAAATAGGACAGAATAGCAAGTGAAAGGGGTCCTATGGTACTCACCACATGGCGATATCCCAGACAAGCCCCCAAGATGTGTCCAGAGTTGGTTCCTTCTGGTGGGTTTGTGGTCTTGCTGACTTCAAGAATGAAGCCGTGGACATTCGTAGTGAGTGTTATAGCTC
This sequence comes from Macaca thibetana thibetana, assembly GCF_024542745.1. Classification (NCBI taxonomy): domain Eukaryota; kingdom Metazoa; phylum Chordata; class Mammalia; order Primates; family Cercopithecidae; genus Macaca; species Macaca thibetana. The sequence goes on along the minus strand of NC_065586.1, from coordinate 21,993,158 downwards.
TTAAAGGTGGCACAGACCCAAAGAGTGAGCAGCAGCAAGATTTATTATGAAGAGTGAAAGAACAAAGCTTCCACAGCATGGAAGGGGACCCAAGAAGGTTGCTGCTGCTGGCTGGGGTGGTGAACTTTTATTCTTTTATTTGTCCTCTCCTATGTCCTATTACTGTCCTATCAGAATGCCCTTTTCTCAATCCTCCCTGTGATTGGTTACTTTTAGAACCCTGCTGATTGGTCCATTTTACAGAACGCTGATTGGTCCATTTTACAGAGTGCTGATTGGTGCATTTTACAAACCTCTTGCTAGCTACAGAGCACTGATTAGTGCATTTTACAATCCCCTTGTAAGACAGAAAAGTTCTCCAAGCCCCCACTCGACCCAGGAAGTCCAGCTGACTTCGCCTCTCAGTGGGTGGCTCACACGTGTAATCCTGGCACTTCAGGAGCCCAAGGTGGGAGGATCACTTGAGCTCAGGAGTTTGAGACCAGCCTGGGCAACATGGTGAAACCCTGTCTCTATAAAAAAATTATCCAGGCATGGTGGTGTACACCTGTCGTCCTAGCTACTCAGGAGGCTGAGGTGAGAGAACTGCTTGAGCCCAGGAGATTGAGGCTGCAGTGAGCTGAGATCACACCATTGCATTCTCGCCTGGGTGAAAAAGTTACCCTGTCTCATGAAAAAAAAAAAAAAAAGAAAGAAAGAAAGAAATGGTAAGTGTTTGCAATGATGGGTATGCTAATTACCATGATCTCGTATACATTGTTTGTACCCCATCATCACTATGTACTCTGTAAATATGTGCACTACTATGTGTCAACTAAAAAAAAGTTTAGTTTTTTAGTATAACAAAGTAAACTGCTAAAAGCTGCCTCAAGAAAAAAAAAAAAAAAAAGGCTGCGCGTGGTGACTCACGCCTATAATCCCAGCACTTTGGGAGGCCGAGGTGGGTGCAGCATTTGAGGTCAGGTGTTCAATACCAGCCTGGCCAATATGGTGAAACCCCGTGTCTACTAAAACTACAAAAATTAGCTGGGCATGGTGGTGCACGCCTGTAATCCCAGCTACTCAGGAGACTGAGGCAGGAGAATTGCTGAGCCTGGGAGGCAGAGGTTGCAGTGAGCCGAGATGACACCATTGCACTGCAGCCTGGAAGAGACAGTGAGACCCTGTCTCAAAGAAAAGAAAAGAACAGGAGAGGAGAAGAGAGGAAAAAAGAAACAAGAAGAACAAAAAAGGTCATACTTCATTTCTGAGAGGCAGAACAATTCCAAACACTTAAGATTTTAAAAACATAAATAGCACATTTAAATTTAATCAAGAGTATATGAATCAACTTTTCCTTCTAGTTTCTATTATTGTAATTTTTAAACATTCCAGATGGAGAGTTTCATATGTAGAAAATGTAGAAAACTGAAAGGAAAGGCAAGTAAGTGCTGAAGGGGCCCCACCTGACGGCAGCAGTTTCAGCAGGCAGATTAGATGTCCACACCCAGGGCAGCGGGGCCCCCCGAGGGGACAGCACTGGCCAATAGTCACTGCCCAGCAGAAGAAGGCTGGAGTAGGAGACAAAAAGAGCATGATGGAAGTAAGATCATTAGCTGGACATGGGTATAAGCTCTCCTAGGAGCTCACAGGGATCTTCTGGAGACTTTGCTAGGGGAGGAAGTTGTTACCTTAATTAATTTCCCATTCAAACAATTATTATTTTGAAAAGCAGAGTAAAACACCACTGAAAATAAAGGTCATATTTAGAGAAACTTGAGTTTGAACATCGGACAAAGCAAGTGCTTGTTCATCTCTACAGAGAACCAAAGGATATAATTCACACTGGTAGCATCTGTGCCTGCCCGGTTACAAAAGACCTCCTTCACACTTAAAAAAATAGGCACGTGACATGTTTTGTGCAGAACCAGTCTATGAGTCTACAGGCAAGTGGAGAACCCTGATTAAACCTTTCTCAGACCCTGCCTCCTCCATTTGCTAGGTGTATGAGCACTGCAGCTTCTTAACCCTCTTGGAAATACAAAGTGCTTAGGACATGGCTTCAAAAAATCTTTATTATAATTAAAATTAGCTATTGAGAAAAGAGGCAACAGCTTGCAGAGAGTTGGCCTAAAAGTAAAAGTGACAAAATACCTAAATATATATTATCTATGTTATTTATAAGTTAGGACATTTAAAACCACTAAAGCTATACTGGTGAGAGAGTCAGGGGAAATGAAATGACAGTTTGAGCGTCAAGAACCTATCTCTTGGCCGGGTGTGGTGGGTTATGCCTGTAATCCCAACACTTTGGGAGGCTGAGGTAGGAGGATTGCTTGAGGTCAGGAGTTAGAAGCCAGCCTGGGACAATAGAGCAAGACCCTGTCTCTATTTTAAAAATAAAAATAAACAAGAACCCATCTCTTAAACACCCCACAAATCTGAGCTCACCATTTTGGGAGGTAGGAGGAGTAACTGAACATTGGTGCTTAGTTTTGTGTTGTTTCATTTTAATGATGATGTTTTTGATTTAGGCTGTTACCAAAAAGAATTGAGGTGATCATCTGCCTTTTTAGGCAGATGCAAAATGCTGGTGAAGAAGAGAATTTGTGGGTGAAGGCAGGGCCTTGAGATCCAACTAGCGTTTATGCCAAGACACTTCCCAGGGATATACCAGCTTTGGAGCCCTGCCCTGTAAATAATGTTCTTTTACTTCCCTGGCCTGTGACCCTGGACAATTTTTGGAAAGTATTGACATGATACTGGAAAGCTCAAATGATTGCAGGGGATGCTGGAGCTCTGGCTTTGGGGAATGAGCAGGAGCCAGGGATGATAGGAAGCAGCAGGGACCAACCTAAATACTGCAAAGAACCAGGCTGTGGGGTCAATGGGCATCCTCCCCATGTCCCCTGGGTGCCATTCAGTGCCCCACGGCCAACACAGCCAGGCCCATGCTGTCCCCTCATGCTGGCCAGGCTGCCTTGGCCTTATGTCCCTCGCACTTGATTCATGCATGGGGAGATTCAGTCAGGTAAGCTTAGGCCACATTCCTGCCCCCAGCTGCTTAGGAGGCTGAGAACATGAGGATTGGAAATTTTCAGCAACATTCCCACTATGACTCTCACAAGATCGAGAATTCCCTAAACAGAGGAGTTCTGCAAAACCCTAATATGACCCTTAAAAAGTTCCCTTAAGTGTCCCTTAAGGTCCATGTTTAAGATGCAGAATACAATTAATTGCTGCTGCAGCTCAAAATACGGCAAAAGTTTGTATCAAAGTGTGTTCAAACTCCATGGCGCCACTGCACTCTGGCCTGGGTGACAGAGCGAGACCCTGCCTCAAAAATAAATGAATGAATAAATAAAAATTAGAAAATAAAGAAAAGCGCTAACTGGTAGTTAGAAATGTGGTACCTTCTCATTTACTCAGGACTAACAAGGAAGTCGCTCTGGCCCTCATGCCGCCAAGTGAAACTTGAAGAGCTTTTCTGCCCCTCCCTTTTGTGAGCATGGACAAATAAACCCGCTTGTTGGATGGCTGACCCAGCATGTGAGGGAGCACGGGTCCACAGGCTCTGTGAATCAGCCTCTGAACAAGTTCCACTCTGACCCCAGCGGCTGATCGTGGCAACCTTGAACATGGGATCGAGGGAGAGTGAATGTGGAGGAAACATGCTTGAAATGATGCCTGGCGTGTGTGAAGGAGAAACTACGTTGAGAGACCAAACTGAAAAACCAAAGATGTTTCTTTCCATCTTCACGTTTTGTAAAACAGACATATAAATGCTGACATTATTTGACAGAGACAGAAATTCTCCTTCTCTTCTTTTTTGAGATGGGGTCTTGCTCTGTTGCTCATGCTGGAGTGCAGCAGTGTGATCATGGCTCACTGCAGCCTTGACCTTTCAGAATCAACCCATCCTCCTACCTCAGCCTCCAGAGTAACTGGGACTGCAGGCATGAGCCACCGTGCCTGGCTAATTTTTTCTTTCTTTTTTTGTACAAACAGGGTCTCACTATGTTGCCCAAGCTGGTCTCGATCTCTTGGGCTCAGCCATCCTCCTGCCTCAGCCTCCCAAAGTGCTAGGATTATAAGCATGAGCCACCACGCCTGGCAGGCAAATTCTTTAGCAAGGCTGCCTGCTAAGCATTGTCTCTGTGTAAACCAACCCCTATAAAATGCAGAACATGAGCCACTTGAAATAGGTCTGGATTGGGGCTACACTGCATCTATGCATATCTTATGAAGATATGAATAGGAGAAGAAAAAGGAAAGTAAAGGAAGGAAAAAGTATGACTCCAGAACACAACAAATCATTTAAGCTGTCCAGCATTTGTTACTGTGGGCAATATTCAGCCAAGAATATTTGCATAAAGTTTTTCGTTTGTTTGTTTTGTTTGAGGCAGGGTCTCGTTCTGTGGCCCAGGCTGGAGTGCAGTGGTGCAATTATGGCTCACTGCAGCCTCCGCCTCCTAGGCTTAAGACATCCTCCTGCCTCAGCCTCCCAAGTAGCTGAGACTACAGGCATGCACCACTATACCCGGCCAATTTTTTGTAATTTTCCATAGAGATGGGTTCTCCCTATGTTGACCAGGCTGGTCCTGAACTCCTGGGTTCAAGCAATGCTTCTGCCTAGGCCTCTTAAAGTGCTGAGATTACAGTTGTGAAGAGTTCCCCTCCCCCCTGCCCCCAATGAAAGTGTGTATCAGGCAACTTTCTCATGGTTTGTGGAGCACTCTCTCTCCACTGGGTGGTCAGCCGCCTATCTTAAAGTTTCCCTTGTCACTTCCTTTCTTACAAAATCTAAGTCACAGACAGGCCTCCAGACTTCAAGGTGTCTTCCCTTTGCAGTTGCTGACAGCTGACTCATGCTCGTGTTCACTTAATGTCTGTTCTCCTTGTTTACTGACATGTTGGAGATGTGCCTTACGGATGGCAGATTGTTTTACTGTTGGCTTCCAACATGTCGTGTCAATCAGTGTGCACTTCAAATACACTGAACGGCAGTGGATCTAGGTAGGCAAGGGTTAACTCTTGGGCTGAAAAAGCTTTAAAGCATTTTGGGGGGTCGGGCTAGGGGGCAGATGTTGACCTTCACAAAACCTGTGCTTTCAAAAAGAGGACGTATGTTTTCAGAACCTAGTAGTAGGGAGATAAAACCAGAATAATTCAGTTTGGCTACTGAGGCCTGGGGTTCCTCAACAGATGTGATAACAGAATGTAAATATTGAGATCCAGCTGTCAGCCTATTGGCCTTATGCACTGAGGTTAAGAGAAGCTGGCTACAGGCAGGCAGGAAATTCAGAAGAGAAGATATATATTTATAGGATTTTTTTTTCCTTCTAAGTTTAATGCAAAAAAGACGGAGGAAATGCAGAGCTTCCTCCCCATTGGGTCTTATGTGCGCCACCCTACCTTTCCCATCTGTCCCCATTCCAAGGGAGTCAGCAGTCAGCTCTTTTCAAGCATTTTTCTAATAGGCAAAATTAGACTTCGATGAGGAATGCCTGCTCTGACTTAGCTATGAGGCACAGAACTTGACCTTGGCCTTGAGAGCTACAGGCTGACCCCTGGCCCATCTCCTCATGGCAGCCTGTATTTAAAGCCCTCCCACGGGGTCCCACTGCTTCATGAGGTCTTTTCATTTGATTTACTTTCTGACAACATAAATTTTTTTTAAATGTTGGCTAATGGTGAGGGGTATTACTTAATAAAACGGAAGAGAAGGAGGAATAACGGAGGCTGCCTTAGAGAGGTAGGTCAGGGAGCGCCAGGCGAGCAGGTGATATTTTCACTGAGATGGAAAGAAGCAGCCAGCCTTGTGAAGATTTAGGCAGGAAAAGTAGCAGAGGGCCCCAAAGAAGGTATTTGAAGAACACTGGAGCCAGAGGGAAAGGAGAAGGCCTGGGGTCTGAGAGGCATTAGTGGCACTGGGCATTGTGGAGAGTTGAAGACTGCAGTGAGGACTGTAGATTTTATTTCCTAAGTGATGATAGAGATTCAAGCAGGGGAGTTACGTAATTTGGGTGTGCAGTTTTTTAAAACCTCCCTGACTGCTATAGAAAGAATGGATTGTGGGGGTGGCAGGGAGGAAGTGGAACAGTGATCACAGTGACAAGACTGTTACAGCAGTCCAGGAAAGAGACGCTGTCAGCCTAGGTTTGGGAGGCATTAGCAGTATGGACGAATCTGGGATGTGTTTTGGAGGTAGAAGTGACAGACCTTGCTGTTGGACTGAATGTTGGAGGTAAGGGAAAGGGAGGACTAAGGATAGGTTTTTGGCTCAAGTAGCTGCAGAAACAGCAGTGCCATCTCTTAAGGACAGGAAGACTGAAGAAACTGAAGATTCGTAGAGGAAGGGACACAAATCATTCAGATTTGGCCAAGTGAGCTCTGAGATACCCATCAGAAACTGAGGAGGAGGCGTTAAGTAGTCAGTTGTATGTGTTACATCAGTGTATATGCCAGGAACTGCAGGTCAGGTGGGACTAGAATGTAAACTTTAAAAGTAAAATTAAAAAAAAAATGCTAAAAGAAAACGGTTATTATAATCACAGAATATTATAAAAAGGTTTTTATAACTTCAAATCACCAATAAAAAGACTGATGGATTTGACTAATTAAAAAAAGTTTAAACTTATGTGCTATTGAAGTATAAGAGCAGAGATAAAATATTTGTAACTTAGATAACAGAGGTTTGTTAAATTGAAAAAGATCTAAAAAGTCAAAAATTTTAAATGTATGCCCATTAGAAAAATAAGCCAGGAAGAATGAGCGATAAATTCAAAATAGAATATGGTTGCTAAGTATGTGAAAAGATCTTCAATCTTTTTTTTTTCAGCTTTTGATTGGGTTAATCATATTCAATTCAATCATGTTTAATAACTGTTATTTGAGATAGAATTCACATATGATCAAACTCACCTGATAGTCATTCTTACTAGTAAGTAAAGAGGTGCAAACTACAATGATATTCTTTTATCAGATTGGCAAAGATTAAAATAATTGAAATGCCCAAAGTTGGTGAAGGTGTATATAAACAGTACAAGTTGTTTCTTGCTTTTTGGAGTAGGGTTGCCAGAGTTAGCAAATAAAAATACAAGACACGCAGCTAAATTTGAATTTCAGATAAACAACAAATACTTTTCAAAGTATAATTATGTCCCAAGTATTATACTGGACATATTTATACTAAAATTTTAATTGCTATTTATTATTTATTATTTAGCTGGATGTAAAATGAAAGTTTATACAGTAACCCTATTTTTGGAGGGCATTTGATGGCAATTTCATTTCCAGAGATTTATTTTAAAGAGTTAAAAAGGAAATAGGCAAATAACTTTTATAAAACTACATACAGGAAGATGTTTATCAGAATATTATATTATTCTCCAGTTGAATATTACTCAATATGATATCCACTATCAATATAATATATGCTATGTTAATTTCCATTAATATGAGATTCACTGAATAACTGTGACACATCCAATTAATGAAGTACTATGTAGCCATTAAATATGATGAGATTGGTCTATAACTTGTTGACATGAAAAAAATCCATAATATAATGTTAAATGGGAAAAAAGTATACCATAAAAAGAATATATAATGGGATTCAATTTATAAAAATTATATATAAGTATATAGAGAGAGTTTTTTAAAATGTATACCAAAATATTAAGAATATTTATTCTGGGGCCATGGGACTTAAGATTACTTATACTTTAAAAAAGTCTGTAATTATTTGACTTTTTTTTTTTTTTACAATGACATTAATCATTTTTGCAGCTGAAAAACATTAGTATTTTGGAAAATAAAGTCCAATTCTTGTCTCTGACAGGATCCCAGCAGAAAACAGATGGCACATGCAAACTGGGTATTTTAAGGAGACTTTAATGAAGGGACTATTTATAAATGTGTAAGGAGGGTTTAGGAAAATCACAACAGATAATTAAATAATTCAGGTCTAGAAGCAACAAGGCACCATTATTGCCCAAAGACCTGAAGTGGCAGGTGGAGAAATGTTTATTTGAACCTTGAGACAGAAAGAGCCTTGAGAAGCAGAGACTGAGACAGATCTACAGATTGTCACTTGCCTCTTCCCTCCTCCCTGCCTTAGTGATTCCCATTGGCCAAAGTCAACAGGAGCCAAAGGTCCGAGAAGCTCATTGATTCAAGGCAGCCTCCTGGGACACCCAGAGGTCGATCTGTCATTGCTTCATCCACCTAGAATATGGAAAGCTGGAAAGAGTCACTTCTACCTTAACAATGAAGGAAAAGTCAAATAAACTATTCCTGATACAAAATCACAACTTTCCTTGAGTCCAAACAGAAACCCAAGTTTGCAGGAAAACCAAGTAGCTTTAAATTCCAAATTCTGTGAGAATTTGTCAACATGAATTCACCTAATCACAACACTCTTATCCTTTGGAATATATTTGTTTTTCTTTTGCTTTTCTCACAGAGAGATTCTGATTTCATTTTCAATATATCACTGTGGCTGTAGATAATATGGTCTGAATAGACTATATAAACAAAAAGAAAAAAAGGCTATTTGGGGAGAAAAGCTGTACCATTCAAATTTACAATGATATAAAATCAAACATTAAAAAAGCAATTGATTCATATAAGACAATAGGAAAGGCAGTGGATCAAACACAAGGGCCCCAAACATATTCAGGCATTATTTTGGAACTTGGAAATTTACAGTAGAAGTTCTGACAGTTACTCTGGGGGATCACTGCTTTTAGCACAAGAAACAGTCCTAGCAAAGTGAAGTCAAATATTCCATAAAAACTGAAAAATCAGAAAAAAAATCATGGAAATGGCTAACAAAGAGACAGGTAGCTCAAGCATGGTGGCTCACACCTGTAATCCCAGCACATTGGGAAGCTGAGGAGGGCGGATCACCTGAGGTCAGGAGTTCCAGACAAGCCTGGCCAACATGGCAAAACCCTATCTCTACTAAGAATACAAAAATTAGCCGGGGTGGTGACAGGGGCCTGTAATCCCAGCTACTTGGGAGGCTGAGGCAGGAGAATCACTTGAACCCAGGAGGCAGAGGTTGCAGTGAGCTGAGATCATGCCACTGCACTCCAGCCTGGGTGACAAGAGTGAAACTCCATCTCAAAAAAACAAACAAAGGGGTTGCTGGCAAGATGGCTGAATAGAAACAGCTCCAGTCTGCAGCTCCCAGTGAGACTGACACAGAAGGTGGGTGATTTCTGCATTTCCAACTGAGGTACCCGGTTCATCTCATTGGGACTGTTTGGACAGTGGGTGCAGCCCACGGAGGGCAAGCCAAAGCAGGGTGGGGTGTCGCCTCACCCAGGAAGTGCAAGGGGTCGGGGGATTTCCCATTCCTAGCCAAGGGAAGCTGTGAGAGACTGTATAGCGAGGAATATTCCAGCCCAGATATTGTACTTTTCCCATCATCTTTGCAACCAGCAAATCAGGAGATTCTCTCTGGTGCCTGGCTGGGCAGGTCCCACCTCCATGGAGCCTGGCAAACTAAGATCCACTGGCTTGAAATTCTTGCTGCTAGCACAGCAGTCTGAGGTCGACCTGGGATGCTCAAGCTTGGTGGGGGGAGGGGCATCCATCATTGCTGAGGCTTGCTGGGCGGAGCCCACCGCAGCTCAGCAAGGCCACTGCCACCAGACTGACTCTCTAGGCAGGGCATCTCTGAAAAAAAGGCAGCAGCCCCAGTCAAGGACTTAAAGATAAAACCCCCATCTCCCTGGGACAGAGCCCTTGGGGGAAGGGGCGGCTGTGGAGACAGCTTCAGCAGATGTAAGCGTCCCTGCCTTGCAACTCTTAAGAGAGCAGCAGATCACCCAGCACTGCATTCAATATCAGAGAAGGAACAGGCTACATCCTCAAGTGGGTCCCTGGCACCCCTGTATCCTGACTGGGAGACACTGCCCAGTAGGGGCCTACAGATAGTTCATACAGGAGAGCTCTGGCTGGCATCTGGCAGGTGCTCCTCTGGAATGAAGCTTCCATAGGAAGGAACATGCAGCAATCTTTGCTGATCTTCAGCCTCTGCTGGTGATACCCAGGCAAACAAGGTCTGGAGTGGACCTCCAACAAACTCCAGCAGACCTGCAGAAGAGGGCCTGACTGTTAGAAGGAAAACTAACAAACAGAAAGGAATAGTAGCAACATCAACAAAAAGACATCCACTCAGAGACCCCATCTGAAGGTCACCAACATCAAAGAGTAAAGGTAGATAAATCCACAAAGATTGGGAGAAACCAGCACAAAAAGGCTGAAAACTCCAAAAACCAGAATGCCTCTGCTCCTTTAAAGGATCACAACTCCTCACCAGCAAGAGAACAAAACTGGATGGAGAATGAGTTTGACGAATTGAAAGAAGTAGGCTTTAGAAGGTGAGTAATAACAAAACTCCTCCAAGCTAAAGGTGCATGTTCTAACCCAATGCAAGGTAGCTAAGAACCCTGAAAAAAGGTTAGATGAATTGCTCACTGGAATAACCAGTTTAGAGAAGAATATACGTGACCTGATGGAGCTGAAAAACACAGCACAAGAACTTCATGAAGAATACACAAGTATCAATAGCTGAATTGATCAAGTGGAAGAAAGGATATCAGAGATTGAAGATCAATTCAATTAAAAAAACTGAGAAGGCAAGATTGGAGAAAAAAGAGTGAAAAGAAACCAACAAAGCCTCCAAGAAATATGGGGCTATGTGAAAAGACCAAATCTACGTTTGATTGGTGTACTTGAAAGTGAAGAGGAGAATGAAACCAAGTTGGAAAACACTTTTCAGGATATTATCCAGGAGAACTTCCCCAATCTAATAAGGCAGGCCAACATTCAAATTCAGGAAATACAGAGGACACCACAAAGATACTACTTGAGAAGAGCAACCTGAAGACACATAATCGTCAGATTCACCAAGATTGAAATGAAGGAGAAACTGATAGGGGGAGCCATAGAGAAAGGTCGGGTTACCCACAAAGGGAAGCCCATCAGGCTAACAGCAGATCTCTCTGCAGAAACCCTACAAACCAGAAGAGAGTGGGGGCCAACATTCAACATTCTTAAAGAAAATAATTTTCAACCCAGAATTTCATATCCAGCCAAACTAAGCTTCATAAGGGAAGGAGAAATAAAATGCTTTATAGACAAGCAAATACTGAGAGATTTTGTCACCACCAGGCCTGCCTTACAAGAGCTCCTGAAGGAAGCACTAAACGTGAAAAGGAACAACCGATACCAGCCACTGAAAAAACATACCAAATTGTAAAGACCATCGACACTATGAAGAAACTGCATCAACTAACGGACAAAATAACCAGCTACCATCAGAATGACAGGATCAAATTCACACATAACAATATTAACCATAAATGTAAGTGGGCTAAATGCCCCCAATTAAAAGACACAGATTGGAAAATTGGATAAATAGTCAAGACCCATTGGTGTGCTGTATACAGGAGACCCATCTCACATGCAAAGACACACATAGGCTCAAAATAAAGGGATGGAGGAATATTTACCAAGCAAATGGAAAGCAAAAAGAAGGAGGGTTGCAATCCTAGTCTCTGATAAAACAGGCTTTAAACCAACAAAGATCAAAAGAGACAAGAGCATTACATAATGGTAAAGGGAATCAATGCATCAAGCAGGGCTAACTATCTTATATATGCACCCAATACAGGAGCACACAGATTCATAAAGCGAGTTCTTAGAGACTTACAAAGAGACTTAGAGTCCCATACGATAGTGGGAGACTTTAACACCCTACTGTCAACACTAGACAGATCAATGAGACAGAAAATTAACAAGGATATTTAGGACTTGAACTCAGCTATGGACCAAGTGGACTGAGTAGACATCCACAGAACTCTCCACCCCAAATCAACAGAATATACATTCTTCTCAGCCTCACATCGCACTTATTCTAAAATTGACCAAATAATTGGAAGTAAAACACTCCTTAGCAAATGCAAAATAATGGAAATCATAACAAACAGTCTCTCAGACCACAGTGCAATCAAATTAGAACTCAGGATTAAGAAGCTTACTCAAAACTGCACAACTATGTGGAAACTGAACAACTTGCTCCTGAATGACTACTGGGTAAATAACAAAATGAAGGCAGAAATAAAGATACTCTTTGAAACAAATGAGAACAAAGACACAATGTACCAGAATCTGTGGGACACATTTAAAGCAGTGTGTAGAGGGAAATTTATAGCACTAGATGCCCACAAGAGAAAGCAGGAAAGATCTCAAATTGACACCATACATCACAATTAAAAGAACTAGAGAAGCAATAGCAAACAAATTCAAAACCTAGTGGTAGACAAGAAATAACTAAGATCAGAGCAGAACTGAAGGAGATAGAGACATCAACAACCCTTCAAAAAAAAAATCAGTGAATCCAGAAGCTGGTTTTTTGAAAAGATCAGCAAAATAGATAGACCACTAGCCAGACTAATAAAGAAGAAAAGAGAGAAGAATCAAGCAGATGCAATAAAAAGTGATAAAGGTGATATCACCACTGATTCCACAGAAATACAAACTATCATCAGAGAATACTATAAACACCTCTATGCAAATAAACTAGAAAATCTAGAAGAAATGGATAAATTCCTGGACACATACACCCTCCCAAGACTAAACAAGGAAGAAGTTGAATCCCTGAATAGACCAATAACAAGTTCTGAAATTGAGGCAGTAATTAATAGCACACCAACCAAAAAAAGTCCAGGACCAGATCGATTCACAGCCGAATTCTACCAGAGGTACAAAGAGGAGCTGGTACCATGCCTTCTGAAATCATTCCAAACAATAGAAAAAGAGGGAATCCTCCCTAATGCATTTTATAAGGACAGCATCAACCTGATATCAAAGCCTGGCAGAGACAGAACAAAAAAAGGAAATGTCAGGCCAATATCCCTGATGAACATCAATGCGAAAATCCTCAAAAAATACTGGAAAACTGAATCCAGCAGCACATCAAAAAGCTTATCCACCATGATCAAGTTGGCTTCATTCTTGGAATGCAAGGCTGGTTCAATGTATGCAAATCAGTAAACATAATCTGTCACATAAACTGAACCAATGATGAAAATCACATGATTATCTCAATAGATGCAGAAAAGGCCTTTGACAAAATTCAACATGCCTTCATGCTAAAAACTCTCAATAAACTAGGTATTGATGGAACATATCTCAAAATAATAAGAGCTATTTATGACAAATCCACAGCCAATATCATAATGAATAGGCAAAGGTGGAAGCATTCCCTTTGGAAACCAGTACAAGACAAGGATGCCCTCTCTCACCAGTCCTTTTCAACATAGTATTGGAAGTTCTGGCCAGGGCGATCAGGCAAGAGAAAGAAATAAAGGGTATTCAATGAGGAAAAGAGGAAGTCAAATTGTCTCTGTTTGCAGATGACATGTTTGTATATTTAGAAAACCCCATTGTCTCAGCCCCAGATCTCCTTAAGCTGATAAGCAACTTCAGCAAAGTCTCAGGATACAAAATCTATATCTGTGTGCAAAAATCACAAGCATTCCTATATACCAATAACATACAGAGAGCCAAATCATGAGTGAACTCCCATTCACAATTGCTACAAAGAGAATAAAACACCTAGTAATACAACTTAAAAGGGATGTGAAGGACCTCTTCAAGGAGAACTACAACCCACTGCTCAAGGAAAAAAAAGAGGACACAAACAAATGGAAGAACATTCCATGCTCATGGATAGGAAGAATCAATATTGTGAAAATGGCCATGCTGCCCAAAGTAATTTATAGATTCAATGCTATCCCCATCAAGGTATTCACAGAATTGACTTTCTTCACATAATTGGAAAAAGGTACTTTAAATTTTATATGGAACCAAAAAAGAGGCCGCATAGCCAAGCCAATCCTAAACAAAAAGAACAAAGCTGGAGGCATCATGCTACCTGACTTCAAGCTATGCCTCAAGGCTACAGTAACCAAAACAGCATGGGACTGGTACCAGTACAGATATATAGACCAATGGAACAGAACAGAGCCCTCAGAAGCAACACCACACATCTACAACCTGACACAAACCTGACACAAGCAAGCAATGGGGAAGATTCCCTATTTAATAAACAGTGTTGAGAAAACTGGCTAGCCATATGCAGAAAGCTGAAACTGGATCCCTTCCTTACACTTTATACAAAAATTAATTCAAGATGGATTAAAGACTTAAACATAAGACCTAAAACCATAAGAACCCTAGAAGAAAACCTAGGCAGTACCATTCAGGACATAGGCATGGGCAAAGACTTCATGTCTAAAACACCAAAAGGAGTGTCAACAAAAGCCAAAATAGACAAATGGGATCTAATTAAACTAAAGAGCCTCTGCACAGCAAAATAAACTATCATCAGAGTAAACAGGCAACCTACAGAATGGGAGAAAAATTTTGCATCATTTTTGCCCATCTGACAAAGGGCTAATATCCAGAATCTACAAAGAAGTTGAACAAATTTACAAGAAAAAAACATACAACCCCATCAAAAAGTGGGCAAAGGAACAGATACTTCTCAAAAGAAGACATTTATGCAGGCAACAAACATACGAAAAAATGCTCATCATCACTGGTCATTAGAGAAATGCAAATCAAAACCACAATGCGATACCATCTCATGCCAGTTAGAATGGCAATCATTAAAAAGTCAGGAAACAACAGATGCTGGAGAGGACATGGAGAAATAGGAATGCTTTTACATGTTGGTGGGAGTGTAAATTAGTTCAACCATTGTGGAAGACAGTGTGGCAATTCCTCAAGGATCTCGAACTGGAAATACCATTTGACCAAGCAATCCCATTACTGGGTATATACCGAGAGAATTATAAATCATTCTACTGTAAAGACACATGCACACGTATGTTTACTGTGGCACTGTTCACAATAGCAAAGACTTGGAACCAACCCAAATGCCCATCAATGACAGACTGGATAAAGAAAATGTGGCAATGTGGCACATATATACCATGGAATACTATGCAGCCATAAAAAAGGATGAGTTCATGTCCTTAGCAGGGACATGGATGAAGCTGGAAACCATCATTCTCAGCAAACTAACACAAGAACAGAAAACCAAACACCACATGTTCTCACTTATAAGTGGGAGCTGAACAAGGAGAACACTTGGACACAGGGTGGGGAACATCACACAGCGGTGCCTGTCGGATGGTGGGGGGATAGGGGAGTGATAGCATTAGGAGAAATGCCTAATGTAGATGATGGGTTGATGGGTGCAGCAAACCACCATGGTACATGTATATCTATGTAACAAACCTCCAAGTTCTGCACATGTACCCCAGAACTTAAAGTGTAATAAAAAAAAAATAACACTAATAAAAAACAAACAAAACAAAACAAAAAAGAGACAGGTAGATGCTCCCCTGTCTACTCCATTATATGGTAAGAGTAGAAACAAACCCAAGTCCCTCTTTGATGTTTACTGTGCTATGTTTACAATGGGAGAAACTTTTCTTTGTGCAAACTTACACCGCCAAAAACCTTATGACTTTATTAAAGGTTTTCCAGTTCAAAAGTTACTTTTGGTCAGGCGCAGTGGCTCACACCTGTAATCCCAACACTTTGGGAGGCCGAGGTGGGCAGATCGCTTGAACCCAGGAGTTCAAGACCAGCCTGAGCCACAAAATAAAACCGCATCTCTACACAAAATACAAAACATTAGCTGGGTGTGGCGGCACATGCCTGTAGTCCCAGGTACTCAGGAGGCTGAGGCAGGAGGATTACCTGATCCAGAAGGTAGAGGCTGCAGTGAGGCATATTTCACCACTGTATTCCAGCCTGGGCAACAAAGTGAGACCCTTTCTCAAAAAAAAAAGTAAATAAAAGTTAGTTTTCCTGGTGGCATCATTATAGGAGATAATCTTAACAAAATAGTATAAAAAAACAAAACAGTGTTGGATCAAATATCCCAGAATGTCAGGATTTCATCGGCTCTACTCACATGCTCATAGACATAAAGTCAACTATTACCATTGAAATAAAACAAAATATCCCCTAGCATCCAGCCCAGTGCGTGGCACACAGTAAGTACTCAATGATAGAATAAACTAGTGAATATGTATAAGAAAACAATGTTAAATATTATAATGATGTACACTTATATTTAAATGTATTGCCTTCTGTTAACTGGCATAAAATTATTTGTTTAAAGAAAAGGATCTACCTTGAAAATCATTCTTGTCTCAAAAGAAAAAAATTCACTCTTGTTTCAAAAGCCATAGTTGCCAAGAAGCTCAGAACATACAAGTTTTGGGGATTATAGATTCAGGGCAGAAGCTTTTACTTAAAAAACAAAAATAGACTGCAGAAGATATGAAGGCATAAAGTGTTATTCATGATTTAACTAGTTTTATTTAGTTAAATATTATTTTTAAGGCTCTTATCTGATATAACCTGATACAAGATCTCTAATATAAGCTATGTTTATAGAACTCGATTTGTGTAAATGTCATAGGTAAAAGTCAAATTGTTGCTAAATTTCATGTGAGAGCAACAAGGAAATTAATGCCTCACATTTAAACTGGCTTCAATTTTTTAAAACTTTTATGTACAGAAAAAAAGCTGATTGACAGATAATATTGCATTTTCCCTTTGATCATAAATATGTACCTCTGGCAGAGTTCATAATCCTGATGTGAAATGTAACAGTTACAAAATTGAACTACTATTGTGAAATTTAAATGATCATATTCTGAATTGTAATTAATGCTTTATAATCCTAACACCATCCATTAGTTTAAAAATCAAGTGTCTGTTTGTTGAAAGTGCAAACAGAGGAAAATATGCTTCTAGTCCTTTCAGGTTATGGAATACATATTATTCTTTCCATCAAAAATTATTTATTAGCACCTATGCTATGCTAGCCACTATGGGAAGTGTGTATGCACACATGGTACGTTGGTGGTGAGGGGTGAGCAGCTACCTTTGGCCATGAGAATGAAAGTCATGCATATAAGTGGTGGAGCTGAAGGATCAAAAGACTCTGAGTTCTTGGTTTTGTCATTAAACACCCATATCAGACTTGGACTGCCTTTCTCTAGGCTCGTTGATGTGTGAGACAAATGCTTTAAGTCAAAGTTGTGTCGGGTTCTATGTTACCTCCAGCCAAAACCAATATTGATTAAAACATTTAGTGAATGAATTTTAAATGTTCTCCTTTGCATCACAAAATGCTGTCATGGATTTAATGTTAAACTCATGCCTCTCCTTCTTTTGAAAAAGGTTCTGAGGTGGCTTAGAATAAATGACACAAATAGTACAAGATCCTTTAAACCATGATAGCAGAATAAGAGCTAAGTAAGAAAAGAGAAAAATTGTTATTCTAGAAAACCTAGGTGAAAGACAGCAACTGATGTGAAATCTAAAATTCACTCCCAAGTTTTCTGGCACCAAACTCTTATTATCTAATACCTGAAAGCATACCAGTTTATCAATTTCTTCCTAGCACATAGTTCTAAGAAAAACATAGCAGGTGAATCTAGTAAAAAGGCTACTGAAAATTATGTCTTTAAAAACAGTTTGTAAAAGATAAAGCAATTTTATCATACATTAGCTATTACGAATTCCCAATGAAAGACAAAGTTCTAAATGTTAAACTGTAATAGAATGTAGCCTCCTACCAAAAACTATAATCTCAAATTGTCTGCTGCATTCTTTTTGTTTTTTGGGTTTTTGTTTAGACAGTTGAGAGAAACAATATAAAATGGAAGAGAATTGTAAGGACATCCAGTCCCCCCTTGTCTCCTTCATAGTCTGTTTTTCCCTGGAGTAAGCTGGATCCGAAGAGAGGTCTCAGATTGTAACACCTTGTTTTGAGCTTCCAGTTACCTTCAGCATGTTTGGCATTATTCACTTGGATTGCATTGAAGGACATTCTAGTAATCTCATACCAAGTTAGCTACTACATTCATCATTCAGGAGTGATGAGGACATTAGGCACAGCAGTTCTCAGTAGTTCATATGAAAAACCAGTAGTTCATATGAAAAACGTTTTTTCCCAAGCATGAGGATATGTACTTGTGGGGGTTTTTGTCCCTGAAGAATAAGTGTGTTTTCTTCTTCTGGACAGCATAGATTGTTGGTAATCCCATTTCTCTTTTTCCTTTGTTCTCCAAGAAACTTCAAAGCAAATTTGCATCCCAGGTTTATCTTTATGTTGATCGTTTCTGTGTGCTATTCATTTCCACACTCAATTTTATTTATAATTTAAATCAATTATATGATCAATTATACTTGGGAGGCTGAGGCAGGAAGATTGCTTGAGCCTGGGAAATCAAGGCTACAGTGGGCCATAATCACACCATTGCTCTCTAGCCTGGGTGACAGAGCAAGACTGTCTGAAAAAAAAAAATTTTTTTAAATCTCTTCCTCTGATGAATAGAAGTGGTGAGAGTGGGCATCCTTGTCTTATTCCAGTTCTCAGAGGGAATCCTTTCCCCTTTCAGTATTATGTTGGCTGTGGATTTGTCATAGGTGACTTTTATTACATTGAGGTATACCCTTGTATGCCGATTTTGCTGAGGGTTTTAATCATAAAGGGATGCTGGATTTTGTCAAATGCTTTTTCTGCATCTAGTGTGATGATCTTGTGATTTTGGTTTTTAATTCTGTTTATGTCGTATATCACATTTATTGACTTGAGTATGTTAAACTATCCTTGCATCCCTGGCATGAAGCCCACTTGGTCATGGTGAATTATCTTTTTGATATGTTGTTGGATTCATTTACCTTGTATTTTGTTAAGGATTTTTGCATCTATGTTCATCAGGGATATCGGTCTGTAGTTTTCTTTTTTGGTTATGTCCTTTCTTGGTTTTGGTATTAGGGTAATACTGGCTTCATAGAATGATTTAGGGAGGATTCCCTCTTTCTCTATCTTGTGGAATAGTATCAATAGGATTGGAATCAATTCTTCTTTGAATATCTGATAGAATTCAGCTGTGAATCCATCTGGTCCTGAACTACTTTTTGTTAATATGTTTTAAAATTACCATTTCAACCTCACTGCTTGTTATTGACCTTTTCAGGGTTTCTAATCCTTCCTGATTTAAGCTAGGAGGGTTGTATCTTTCCAGGAATGTATCTGTCTCTTCTAGGTTTTCTAGTTTATGTGCCTAAAGGCGTTCATAGTGCTGGAAGTCCTAGCCAGAGCAATCACACAAAAGAAAGAAATCAAGGGCATCCAAATCGGTCAGGAGGAAGTCAAAATGTCACTGTTTGCTGATGATATGATAGTACACCTAGAAAACCCTAAGGCTCCCTCCAGAAAGCTCCTAGAACTGATACATGAATTCAGCAAAGTTTCAGGATACAAAATTAATGTACACAAATTAGTAGCTCTGCTATACACAAACAGTGGCAAAACTGAGAATCAAATCAAGGACTCAACTCCTTTTACAATAGCAGCCAAAAAACTAAAATACTTAGGAATATACCTGACCAAGGAGGTGAAAGACCTCTACAAGGAAAACTACAAAACACTGCAGAAAGAAATCATAGATGACACAAACAAATGGAAACACATCCCATGCTCATGGATGGGTAGAATCAATATTGTGAAAATGACCATACTGCCAAAAAGCGATCTACAGACTCAATGCAGTTCCCATCAAAATGTCACCATAATTCCTCACAGAACTAGAAAAGACAAGTTGTATGGAACCCAAAAAGAGCCTGCATAGCCAAAGCAAGACTAAGCAAAAAGAATCTGGAGGCATCATATTACCTGATTTCAAACTATACTAGAAGGCCATAGTCACCAAAACAGCATGGTACTGATATGAAAATTGGCACATAGACCAATGGAACAGAATAGAGAACCCAGAAATAAATCCAAATACCTACAGCCAACTGATCTTCAACAAAGTAAACAAAAACTTAAAGTGGGGAAAGGACACCCTATTAAACAGATGGTGCTAGGATACTTGGCAAGCCACATATAGGAGAATGAAAGTGGATCATCATCTCTCACCTCATACAAAACCAGCTCAAGATGGGTGAAGGAGTTAGATCTAAGACCTGAAACTATAAAAATTCTGGAAGATACCATCAGAAAAACCCTTCTAGACATTGGCCTAGGCAAAGACTTCATGACAAAGAACCCAAAAGCAAATGCAACAAAAAGAAGGATAAATAGGTGGGACTTAATTAAACGAAAGAGCTTCTGCATAGCAAAAGGGATAGTCAGCAGAGTAAACAGACAATCCACAGAGTAGGAGAAAATCTTCACAATCCAACAAAAGACCAATATTCAGAATCTACAAGGAACTCCAACAAATTAACAAGAAAAAGATAAACAATCCCATCAAAAAGTGGGCTAAGGACATGAATAGACAATTCTCAAAAGAAGATATGCAAATCGCCAAAAAACATATGAAAAAATGCTAACATCACGAATGATCAAATTAAAACCACAATGCGATACCATCTTACTCCTGCAAGAATGGCCATAATCTAAAAACCAAAAAATAAAAGATGTTGGCATGGATGTGGTGAAAGGAGAACACTTCTACACTGCTGGTGGGAATGTAAACTAGTACAACCACTATTGAAAATAGTGTGGAGATTCTTTAAAGAACTAAAAGTAGTGGAGATTACTTAAAGAACTAATAGTGTGGAGATTCTTTAAAGAACTAAAAGTAATGGAGATTACTTAAAGAACTAATAGTGTGGAGATTCTTTAAAGAACTAAAAGAACTACCATTTGATCTAGCAATCCTACTATTGAGTATTTACCCAGAGGAAAAGAAGTCATTACACAAAAAAGATACTTATACACACATGTTTATAGCAGTACAATTCACAACTGCAAAAATACGAAACCAGCCCAAATGCCCATCATCAACAAAATGATAAAGAAGCTGTGGTATACACACACACACACACGCACGCACACAATGGAGTACTACTCAGGCATAAAAAGGAATGAATTAATGGCATTTGTAGCAACCTGGATGGAATTGTAGACTATTATTCTAAGTGAAGTAACTCAGGAATGGAAAACCAAACATCTTATGTTCTCACTCTTAAGTGGGAGTTAAGCTATGAGAACGCAAAAGCATCAGAATGATACAATGGACACTGGGGACTTGGAAAGGGTGGGAGGGGGTGAGGGATAAAAGACTACAAACTGGGTTCAGTGTATACTGCTTGGGTGATGGGTGCCCTAAAATCTCACAGATCACCACTAAAGAACTTACTCAGGCAACCAAATACTACCTGTTCCCCAAAAACCTATGAACATAAAATAATTTTTTAAATCTCTTCCTCTGAGTTTTCCCTGGATATGAATCTTTAAAACATATATTTCATTATGCATATGTGGCTTCAAATCATTGGTAGAATATGGTAGGGTAGAAATAACTAAATGTAGGAAGTCAAAACAATCTATCCAAGTATGTGATTTTCTGGTTATCTGGTAATAAGAGAGTAGAACTAGAGAATCAAGGCATGATTAGTTAACATACCCCTCTCAAATACTGATAGCGTTAGCCAAGCTTTTGGCTGGATTTGGAAAGCACTGCCAAACCCAGTGGAGACCACCATCATTCACAATGCTGAATAACAGAGGCAGTGGTAAATCCTGTTAGCAGCCATGTGTAGCAGATGAAATTTCTTTCTTTCTTTGGTTCTTTGGTTCTTTCATTTTTTCGTTCTTTCATTCTTTCACAGGGTCTCATTGATGGTGTGATCATGGCTCATCACAGCCTCAGCCTTGACCTCCTGGGCTCAGGTGATCCTCCCACCTCAGCCTCTCAAGTAGCTAGGACTACAGGTGCACACCACCATGCCTGGCTAATTTTGGTATTTTTTGTAGAGACAGAGTTTTGTGGTGTTTCCTAGGCTGGTCTCGAACTCCTGGGCTCAAACAATCTGCCCGCCTCAACCTCCCAAAGTGTTAGGATTACAGGCATGAGACACTGCGCCTGGCCTCTAAGTAACTTCATGTATTACCTCATCTATCACTCACAACAACTCCCCTGTGAAGTCAATATTATTCTTATCATCTCTGTTTTTATAGATGAGGAAACTGGGTACAGGGAGTTCCTCTGGTTACCTGGAAAGATAGTCATGGGTTATTCAGCACCCAGGGAAAGAAGGGTTGATTGTTGCCATTTAAGGTAAACAACCTTGGTGGTGTGTTCTCTCCAGCACTCATCTTGGGAAGCATCTTTGAATCTGCTTAGATGCTCACTGGTACCTGGTTGAAGACCCTGACTTCCGTAACCTAAGCACAGAAGAGATCACCTTGGTCTGAAAAACCTTGAGGGAAAAGCGGTGACAATTATCCTCATCAACTATAACAGCACCTCTTCCAAACGCCTGTGAAATGTTTGGCTTTGAGCAGGGCTGTATTTGGACCAGCTCTGACGATTTAATTCCCAAACCTACTCTTAAAATAAGCATAAACCAGAAAAGTCCTAGGGCACACAGGCTCTGAGGAGTGATCTCACCAACTCTCAATTCCCCAACAGGTGACACCTAAACTGCATCCCCACAGAAAATCCCTAGATTCCACAGGAGAAGCTTTAAGCATGGGGTCTTCAGAAGAATCATGTTGTCTACAGTCTCTGAAGTGTTGCGATTTGTGTCTCATTTCTGCGCATATGCAGTAGCCTCTTTCACTGCTGCACATGCCCAACAGCTTGAAAACGTTCTTCAGGATCACACAGTCAGACGGACCATGCAGAAAACCTCTAAAATGTGGGCACAGATGCAAGAAGTAAGAGCAGGCCTCCTGGAGTTTAGCCAGGAGCTATAGCTTCATACAAAATGATCTTAATTAGCCAGCATGGAAAAACAGATTTTTACATTTCACCCACAGCCTGTGCTCCCCTCCCCAGCCCCTCTTCCAGGGTCAAGTCAGGTCCCTGTAGCTTGCAAACATCCAGCTAGCAGGTTCTAGCCCTAGTGCTGCCTTCTGCCTTATTCCCTGCCCCCCACCACCCCCAAGGGTATAACTGAGTGAATCTCCCTTTTTGTTATTACAAGACAGGTAAGTCTCTTCGCTTCTCCAATAAGATAAATATCCATGGGCAAATAATCTGGTTGAACAGGAAATAATGCCATTTCCCTAATTCCTTCATGGCCAAGTTCTGTATTTTAAAATAAATATTTATGATTGTCAGTGTGCTAATGAATAGGCAACTATGAATCAGAGCACCAGAAAGATAATGGCTGCAAATCTGACACCCTGAGAGTCAAGAGAGTCGTGGGCAGCATCATCTTCCAGGGTCTGGGTCTTCTCTTGCCACGGCCCCCAACTCTGTATCCTAAGACAGAACTTTAAACATTTCCTTGGCTGTCTCCCAGATGCATTAATAAGGCATTTCTGTTCTGAGAAAAGCTTCAGAAAACAGATTGAAGTTCCAGCCACCCAGGGGGACAGGGGAAAGAGAAACGAGGGAGATACAGGGCAAACACACAGCCAGGGGTCTGAGCCCTTTCCTGGTAGCCTGGCCCTGCAGAGCTGCTCAGTTCTCCATCTTCAAGGATGTTAGGATGGGGGCTGGGGTTGGATGAGAGAGAAGGGGTTGGGAATAGGGCTTGGAGGCTCGACCTCAGGGATGCACAGGATGCGCTCCTGGTAGGGATCTATGGGCCAGAGAAGAAAATGCCAACCTCACCTTTTTTTTTTTTCTTTTTCAACTTTTACTTTAGATTCAGGGGGTGGTGCATTTGCAGATTGCTACCTGGTATATTGCATGAAGTGAAAGCTTCATTTTTGAACACTTGGAGCAAAGCTTTGCCTTAAGTGAACAGCAAGAAAAAGTAAAATGGCCAGCATCTCACAGTACCCCCAATAGAACTTCCAGATGACCTTTTCTGTCCCCAAACCAGAATAAGCCACCAGCTCAGCAAATGCCACATCCTAGGCCTCCTATGCTTACTCAGGAGGCAAGGTGGGAAATGAGGGCTGAACTCACATTGCACCTGTCCCCTGTCCCCCGTTTGTTATCCCTTCTGTTCTTACAACTAACACTGAAGGAC
The DNA here is from genome assembly GCF_024542745.1 of Macaca thibetana thibetana. Taxonomy (NCBI): domain Eukaryota; kingdom Metazoa; phylum Chordata; class Mammalia; order Primates; family Cercopithecidae; genus Macaca; species Macaca thibetana. The sequence goes on along the minus strand of NC_065586.1, from coordinate 21,969,122 downwards.
AATGGGATGTGGTAGAGAGGAGAGGCTAACTCAGGTTGGGGTGAAATGATAGAGATGAAGTATTCCAGGAGCAGACACTAGACACTGAATGTGAGGTACAAGATATTTATTTTCTGTGAAGGGAAAGGAAAAGAAGAAGGATTGGGCAGAAGAAGAAGTTAGACAAACAGATGTATTACTGAAAAAGCCTTGGGCAACCAGACAAGAGCTCTGGAGCAAGAATTGCCCTATAGAGTTGTTCTGTGCTGAATCTGAATGATCAGGCCTTCGTCCTCTGACTCACTTGGTCACTGAGTACAGGAAATCCAGACCAAAGCAGACCATCAAGGGGCTGCCAGACAGAGGTTGTCTGCTGACCCCACTTTCTGTGGCTGGGCAGCCTGTTGTTCCCTGAAGGGAGATCTGGGGAGTGCAGCTCCATGTCCATCATGAAAACAAAGGAAAGGAAATTCCAGGCAGAACTCCTGAAAAGGAAGGGGCTGTCACATTACCATGTTACTTCCAAGCAGCTATTTCAGGGTGTCCTATTATATAAATATCTTAAATTAGGTATATACAAATCTGAGATGCCTACACTACAGCTAGCTGTTATTATGAATTTAGTTATATTCTACATAGCTATTTTAAAACTTTATTCCTCATATAATTATTTCTGTGGGTTCTAAGCTTGTAATATTTTTAAATAAAATTACTTAATGATGTTTAAAGCTTGAAGGCTTCCTTTGGCATTTTTCTTCCACATAAAATATGGCATTTTATAGTAACCTGGTAGTAGTAATGGGGTAACTAATCCCTATGATTTGAGAGGTAAAAACCCCTATCCCCACCACATATGTGGATTTAATTAAGCAGGGCTGGAAAAAAATCATTTTGAATGTCGGTTTCTAATATATGATTGATTCAATAAAGAAAAAAGTTGTGTAGTGGTCTGCATATCCAGTCAATGTAGTTGTAGAGTCTGGATTGAGAAAAAGGGTGATAAGAAACATTATAAAGTAACCATATCAAAAATAGGGTGATTCTATGCACGCCACAGCTCAAGAAAGTTGACTAAAAATGCTTGAGAGTGGAAAAAACCACTTAGTAGGGCACTGAAAGTAAATGAATAAGAATACAGTTATGGACAAAATTAAAAGTCAAGAAATAAATCCACACATTTACAGTCAACTGATCTTCAACAAAGGTGCCAAGAACACACAATGAGGAAAGGACAGTCTCTTCAATAAATGGTGCTGGGAAAATTGCATATCCTCATGGAGAAGAATGAAATTAGATTCCTCTCTTGCCCCACATGTAAAAATAGACTCAAAATGGATTAACAACTTAAACATAAGACCTGACACTGTAAAACTATTAGAAGAAACTGTAGGGGAAAACCTTCTTGACAATGGTATAGGCAAAGTTTTTTGGATATGACCCCAACAGTGCAGGCAAAAATAGACAAATGGGATTGCATGAAACTAAAAAGCTTCTGCACACCATGGGAAAAAAGTCAACAGAGTGAAGAGACAGCCTATGGGATGAGAGAAAATATTTGTGAACCATACATCTGATAAAGGTTAATATCCATACTATATAAGGAACTCAACTCAATAACAACAACAAAAAAAAGGCCAAATAACCTGATTTTAAAATGCACCAAGAACCTGAATAGACATTTTTCTAAATAAGACTACAAGTGACCAACAGGCATATAAAAAAAAAAACAAAAAACAAAAACAAAAAACAACAGCTAATGAGAAGGAGCCAGAGTACAAGGATTGTGGAAGCAAAATTCTCTTCCACACTTTATAATGGAATCAGGGTAGCTGGGAATAGAGCAACTCCTTGATCTTGGGATCTTGGTGGAAGGAGAAACTATCAAGGACAAAATATGTCCCCACACCATACATTAGGGACATGAGCAATGTATTAAGTAGCATCACAGCACTAGGTTCCTACAGCATGTGTCTGATTTGCACCCTGATGAATGATGCAGTCTAAAAGGAGTCAAAGGAACTCTGGAGAGACTGTTATGCAGTTTTTGAGGAAACTTGTAAATATTATTCATTCTTTGAAAAATACTTATTGAGCACCTACTATGTTCCAGGCACCATTTAAGACACGAGGCATAAAACAATAACAAAGAGCCTGAAGTCTTGCAGTTGAGTCCCTGCAAAAGACCTTTAAGCTCAAGCATCTTGCAGTCTACTTGAGGAATTTGCTACTACTTTGTTTTGTTGAAAGATGAATAAAGATGAATAAAGTTAGCAGTTCAGGGTAAATTTTAAGCTGCGGCTTGTTTCTATTTCTTTAGACCAAGTTTTTCCTTCCATCTGTTAATATAGGCAATCCAGAATCACCTATAAGTTATAGTTGTTGTCACTTCATTGCTGGAAACAACAAAAAAGTTTTTTGGTACTGTATGTATGTCAATTTATGTTTGTAATTGAAACTTAAAACACATCATTTGAAATAAATAACCAGTATATTAGTTCATTTTGCATTGCTATAAAGGAACATCTGAGACTGGGTAATTTGTAAAGAAAAGAGGTTTATTTGGCTCACAGTTCTGCAGGCTGTACAAGCATGGCACCAGCATCTGCTTGGCTTCTGGTGAGGCTTAGGAAGCTTTTACTCATGGTGGAAGGCACAGGGGAAGCAGGCATGTTACATGGCAGGAGAGGGAGCAAGAGAGATGCTAGGCTCTTTTAGCAACCAGCTCTTACACAAACTCATAGAGTGAGAACTTATTACCTCGAAGACATCATCAAGCCATTCACGAGGGATCTGTCCCCATGACCCAAACACCTGCCACCATGCCCCATCTTTAACCTTGGGGATCACATTTCAACATCAGACTTGGATAGTGACAAACATCTATACTATATCAACCAGCCGGGTATAAAACTAATGTAACGGCATAGTGTAATGAAACACTGCAGAGATGTGCTGCCTTCTGCAAAGTTGTCCACACAATTCCATGGAAACAAGTCCCCAACCCCCAATACCCATAAAGTTTGGGTTAGAAATGAACACTTTCACCCCTTCCCACAAAGAGCTGGAGTGGACACTCAACTTTGTAGTCATCCTCGCCAAAGAAGTTTCTTCCACAATCTCCTTGCAAAACTCTCTTCCACACTTTATTTTATTTATTTTTTTTTGTTTTTTTTAAATTATTTTTTATTTATTATTATTATTATACTTTAAGTTCTGGGGTACATGTGCATAACGTGCAGGTTTGTTACATATGTATACTTGTGCCATGTTGCTGTGCTGCACCCATCAACTCGTCAGCACCCATCAACTCGTCATAGTAAAAAGAACAAAGATGGAGGCATCACGCTACCTGACTTCAAACTATACTACAAGACTACGGTAACCAAAACAGCATGGTACTGGTACCAAAACAGAGATATAGACCAATGGAACAGAACAGAGTCCTCAGAAATAATACCACACATCTACAGCCATCTGATCTTTGACAAACCTGAGAGAAACAAGAAATGGGGAAAGGATTCCCTATTTAATCAATGGTGCTGGGAAAATTGGCTAGCCATAAGTAGAAAGCTGAAACTGGATCCTTTCCTTACTCCTTATACGAAAATTAATTCAAGATGGATTAGAGACTTAAATGTTAGACCTAATACCATAAAAACCCTAGAGGAAAACCTAGGTAGTACCATTCAGGACATAGGCATGGGCAAAGACTTCATGTCTAAAACACCAAAAGCAATGGCAGCAAAAGCCAAAATTGACAAATGGGATCTAATTAAACTAAAGAGCTTCTGCACAGCAAAAGAAACTACCATCAGAGTGAACAGGCAACCTACAGAATGGGAGAAAATTTTTGCAATCTACTCATCTGACAAAGGCCTAATATCCAGAACCTACAAAGAACTCAAACAAATTTACAAGAAAAAAACAACCCCATCAAAAAGTGGGCAAAGTATATGAACAGACATTTCTCAAAAGAAGACATTCATACAGCCAACAGACACATGAAAAAATGCTCATCATCACTGGCCATCAGAGAAATGCAAATCAAAACCACAATGAGATACCATCTCACACCAGTTAGAATGGCGATCATTAAAAAGTCAGGCAACAACAGGTGCTGGAGAGGATGTGGAGAAATAGGAACACTTTTACACTGTTGGTGGGATTGTAAACTAGTTCAACCATTATGGAAAACAGTATGGCGATTCCTCAAGGATCTAGAACTAGATGTACCATATGACCCAGCCATCCCATTACTGGGTATATACCCAAAGGATTATAAATCATGCTGCTATAAAGACACATGTACACGTATGTTTATTGTGGCACTATTCTCTTCCACACTTTAATCCTTGTTCTCTAAATGGGAGAGGAGGGTTAAGAGTCATTGATAAATAACTCCTGTGTACAAATGGAGAATTCTGCACTGGGTGGTGTGGTAGAGGCTTGATTTGTCTCACATTCATGTGGGTATTCCTGTTTCTACTGTACAGTGGACACTGAGGTCAGAAATATCTCCTTCATTAAAAAGTCAGGAAACAACAGGTGCTGGAGAGGATGTGGAGAAATAGGAACACTTTTACACTGTTGGTGGGATTGCAAACTAGTTCAACCAGTATGGAAAACAGTATGGCCATTCCTCAAGGATCTAGAACTAGAAGTACCATATGACCCAGCCATCCCATTACTGGATATATACCCAAAGGATTATAAATCATGCTGCTATAAAGACACATGCACACGTATGTTTATTGCGGCACTATTCACAATAGCAAAGACTTGGAATCAACCCAAATGTCCATCAGTGACAGACTGGATTAAGAAAATGTGGCACATATACACCATGGACTACTATGCAGCCATAAAAAAGGATGAGTTTGTGTCATTTGTAGGGACATGGATGCAGCTGGAAACCATCATTCTCAGCAAACTATCGCAAGAACAGAAAACCAAACACCACATGTTCTCGCTCGTAGGTGGGAACTGAACAATGAGATCACTTGGACTCGGGAAGGGGAACATCACACACCGGGGCCTATCATGGGGGAGGGGGGAGGGATTGCATTGGGAGTTATACCTGATGTAAATGACGAGTTGATGGGTGCTGACGAGTTGATGGGTGCAGCACAGCAACATGGCACAAGTATACATATGTAACAAACCTGCACGTTATGCACATGTACCCTAGAACTTAAAGTATAATAATAATAATAATAAAAGAAAAAGAAATGTCTCGCTCCTATTTCACCTGCATCATCTCATTTAATCTATGATAGTAATGAGGGATTATCCTTATTTTACATAAAAGAACACTATTGTGTATAGAGGTTACGTAGGTTGTAACACTAGATGTTGGATTCAGATCTTTCTAACACTAATCTGTGTGCTCTTAACTCCCAGACTGGCTTTTTAGTTTAAATGAAAATTGTTTTGAAGCCAAATACAATTTAAATTTTTGGCTTTATTTTGAATTATACTAAATGAAAAGAAATACAACTACAAAGGAACACCAAATTGTTTTGTTGGAATGTGATTTTTTTTCACTTAAACCCATTGCTCTAAATCATATTCAGAAACTACAGGATTCTGAAACTCAACAGAACAAATGCTGTTATATAAATGAGCCAAAGATGGTCTCTGTGTATTGGCCCCTCAGTTGTATATTTCTTCACTGCAGGCTAAGACTTGTTAGCTCAAAGCCCACTGGTGCCAAACTCAAATCTTTACACATCCAACTATTTGAAATATAGCCCAAACAAGCAAATTGTTAGCATTTAGAGCCTGCCTGCTTTATGTATCTTGTGAAACTGCATTCTGATCTGCTGCTGTTGGTAAGACAGAGCTTTGTGGGTGTAAGACCTCAAGCTGTTAGTGCCTTTCAGAGCTCCCTGACCCAGAGACTCCATGCCATGCTACTGAGCAACATCACCCAGACACGAAAGCTCCCCCTCTGATCCTCCTCGCCCCTGGAAGTTACCTTGCACTCCTCCCTTTCTGGGTGGTGGCCCCCATGCTGTGACCCCCTTCTGTGATGGACTTCCACCAGCTGCAACCCTAAGCACCACTCAATAATGCTTCTTGTGTGTTACTGCCTCTTGTCGTCAAGATCAGCTCCAAATCCCTCAAACCTTAACACAGACCAAGTGAGTAATAACTTCAGGAGCGGAAAGAGAGATTACCCATACCACTATTACTTTTCCTTTTTTAATTTTTTTTTTTTTTTGAGACAAGGTCTTGCTCTCTTACCCAGGCTAGGGTGCAGTGGCATGATCATAGTTCACTGCAGCCTTAAACTCTGGGCTCAAGAGATCCTCCCACCTCGGCCTCCCAAAGTGCTAGGTTTACACATGTGAGGCATTGTGCCTGGTCTACTTTTTCCTTTCTTAGTTCAAATTCCTTAGTATTACTGGTGTGTTCTTTTTCTCATTTCTCTAAGTGTGGGGGTCACTGAAGGCTTGAAACATTTATGAGCGTGTCTGAGCTCTTATCTGTAGGTTGGCCTGCCCAGGATGGATTCCAACAGCATCACCTACTAGCCTTGTCCTAAGTGTTAATATTGGCAGAATCATGGATTTAATATGTTGGTTCATGTTTCTAACATGCATAATAAACTTGACATTATTTTTTTTTAATGCCCATGTATTCATTAAAATAATCTTCGTTGCACACTTTGGGCAACACTTGGCTTCAGTGACCACATGCTAACTCTTTAGGGTGACTCCCATGGCCACTCAAGGACTTCCTGCTCCCCCTACCTTTTTAGACATTTGAGCTCTGGAAATCCAGAACTTCCCTGGACTTCTTATGTCATGAAACTGCCTTTGTACGTGTTGTGCAATCAGAAAGCATCCTTCGCCCTTGTCAGTGAGGCACAGTCTTGTTTACATTTTGAGGCTGAGCTGGTACCTGATCTCCGTGGCAAAGCTTCCCCCCTCCACTCTCTCAGCAGAACTCCCTGCCATGGTCTTAAGTCAGAGCTGCACCCGCCCCCAGCCTGGGTCTCCCCTTGCAAGGGGTACATAACACTCATCGTACACTTACCCCATTGCCTGTTGTTCGCCTGTTTCTTTGCTACTGGTCTTTGGGCTCCCAAGAAGTTAGAGGCTTACAGAGTTTTTCATTTTTGATGCCTGTAGTAATGCTGAACACCAAGGACTCAGTAAATGTTTTTTGCATCCATGTAAGAGAGAATGAGCTTCATGAAGATAACTGCTATTCTGTTTTCCTTTTCTTTCTTTCTTTGCTTTATTTATTTTTTTTCTTTTTTTGAGACAGAGTCTCACTCTTTTGCCCTGGCTAGAGTGCAGTGCTGTGATCTCAGCTCACTGCAAACTCCACCTGCTGGGTTCAGGTGATTCTCCTGCCTCCGTCTTCTGTGTAGCTGGGATTACAGGCACCTGCCACCAGGCCTGGCTAATTTTTGTATTATTAGTAGAGATAGGGTTTCACCATGTTGGCCAGGCTGGTCTCGAACTCCTGATCTCAAGTTATCTGCCCTCCTTGGCCTCCCAAAGTGCTGGGATTACAGGCTTGAGCCACCATGCCCAGCCTCTTTTATTTTAATAGACTTTGTTGACTTGCAGTTTTCCTGGGTGCTGAGAGAATAGAAGTAGAGAGGGCGCCGGAGGGAGGGTGAAGAGGAGGTGGAAGGGTAGGGGAGGCAGAAGAGATTTCATGGCCCACTTTTTATGAAGCTGAATCCTTGAGAAATTATAGGCTTCTAGTTCAAGACAGAGAAATGAGTGTTCTGTTTACTTTTCCTGACTTCCAAAGTCCCATTAAAAGCTCTGAAATAATTTATTTTTTTTAAGAAATGAAAACATAACTGGGAAAACAAGAAGGGGAGTCGCCTTAGGACAGAAAGTCTCAGGAAATCCTGAATGAGGAGACAGCAGTACAGGAAGCTTGAAGAAAACAACAACTCATGGCATCCCAGTGCTTTGTGAGGCCGAGGGGGGAGGATTGCTGGAGGCCAGGAGTTTGAGACCAGCCTGGACAACATAGCGAGACCTTGCCTTTACAAAAAAAAATTTAACTCACCAGGCGTGGTGGCATGCACCTATAGTCCTGGCTACTCAGGAGGCTAAGGTGGGAGAATCACCTGTGTTCAGGAGTGTGCTATTGCACTCTAGCCTGGGTGACAGAGTGAAACCCTGTCTAAAAAAAAAAAAAAAATTTAAATAAAAATAAACCTATAGCACAAAGCAACCCTTCCCCAAGCACCCCTGCCCACAGCTCCTCAACAAATAAAATGCTTGAGAGAAAACTGGCAGCTAACCCAGGGCCACTCATTGACGAAACTTACTCAGGACAGCTGAGACTCTGAGACTCTTGTCCCTGCCCCACCTCTGCTCTCTCCTCCTAAAGTGTCCGCTTTGACAGAACAAGGACTGCCCTGTAAAGCCAGCGACTTGCCTTTTGGGGCTCCTAGAATGGGGAGGGGCTTTTTAAAAGGCAAAGCAGCTTGAAATAACTCTGGACCCCCAAAAGGCATAAAAGAAGAAAGAAAAGGTCAGGGATGCTTTGCCCCAGAGACATGCAGTCAAGTCCTCCTTGACAGATTAATGGCAGTCCTTATTTTCACATCTGGGTTGAGATGGGGCAGCTGGCCTGCTTGTCGATGCTCATACAAAGCTAAAATAAAGCCAGGCAGTTAACACAACCTGCCCATTCAGGAACTCCTGTGGGGAACCTACCTGCTGTACCGCAAGGAACAGCTGGGCCACCTACCCATGAAACCAACCTGATCCTTGAGTCATTAATGTGAGTAGACCACCCAGAATGACCAGATATTTTAGGACAAGCAGCAACGTAAAACAAAAGGACCAAGATGAATTTGCTGATGAACTGTCTCCAGGGAAAATGGGTCATTTAGAGAAAACATTCTTATTAACATCCACTGAATTTCAAGATATTATATCCATAAAATGTGACAGGACCACTATTAAAAAAAAAAAAAAAAAGCAATAGAAGCCAGGAAAAAGTTCTTGGCAATTAAAAGTATGATTGCCCAAGCAAAACATGCCCTGGAACGGCTCCACAATAGGGGTAAAGAATAAACTGAGAACTTGGAAAAGGAAGTTTAGGAAACATCCAAGATTATAGAAATAATAATAAAGAAATGGGAAATGTGAGAGAAAAGTTGAGGGGCATGGATGATATATCCAAAAGTTCAATTACTGTTTAATAGTAGTGCCAAAAAAAAAAAAAAAAAAGAAGATAACTAAACACTTGAAACAAGTAATCAAATAAATATCTGAAAAAAATATATATTTGAATTAAAGAAAGACATGAATTTTTAGATCAAAGAGGTCCACTACTTATTGGGCAAAGTGAAGGAATAAAAATTCACACTTAGACATAGCCTACTAAAATTTTAGAACCCCAAAGAAGATTCTGAAAGTTTACAGAGGAGAAAAAACTCAGATCATTTACAGTGGAATTAAAATCACGTTGGCAGTAGACCGTCACCAGCAATATTGAGTGCTAGAAAACAATACAGCAAAGCCTTCAAAAACCTTGACGAAATTATTTTAAATCTAGAATTCTATAACAAGCCAAAATATCAGTCAAATGTTAAGATAAAATAAAGACCCACATAATTATATGAAAAAAATTCCACTGGCAGTTACTTCATCAATGTGAACCATTAAAATAAGAAATGGAACAACATCACACAGTACCAGTTGAGCATGAAGTAAAAGAATTAGCCATGTGCAGTGGCTCATGCCTGTAATTCCAGCACTTTGGGAGGCCAAGACGGGCGGATCACTAGAGGTCAGCAGTTCGAGACCAGCCTGGCCAATATGGTGAAACCCCATCTCGACTGAAAATACAAAAATTAGCCAGGCATGATGGCGCATGCCTGCAGTCTCAGCTACTAGGGAGGCTGAGGCGGGAGAATCACTTGAGTCTGGAAGGCAGAGGTTGCAATGAGCCAAGGTTCACCACTTACTCCAGCCTGGGTGACAGAGCAAGACTCCATCCCCAAAAAAAACAAAAAACAAAAAACAAAAAAAACAGAATTAAAGAAAGTGCAAAATATATTAAAGTAGCATCTGGTGATTCTTATACATTAGACATTCTCCTTCAAGTAGTGAGGGTTTATCGACTCAATATTACAAATCTTTCTCCATGCATTCAATCACACTTCTTGATTCTGCAACAATATAGTAATGTAATATATAGTGGATTTAAAGTTTTAAGATTCTATTTTAAAAGCATAGAATACTTCTTATCACTGAAGATCGTTCAAATATTATACATGGTACCAATGTAAAATTAGTAATACAGTTAACGATAATCAGGAGCATGGAGGTAGAAGCAGTGGAAAGAAATCATCTTATTAAATGTTTATCTTTCGTAGTGGGGAATCAATTGATGATTACCTAAAGTTGACAAAGAAATAGAAATGTAGGAATATCATTTAAAGTTATAATGAGAACTGTTAGAAAGGCCGTGTGATGGTTAATTTTTGTATCAACTTGACTGGGCCATGGGATGCCCAGATAGCTGGTTAAACATTATTCTGGGTATGTCTGTGAAAGTGTTTCTGGAGATTAACATTTGAATTGGTGGACTGAGTATAGCAGATATAGCAGGTGGCCCTCCCCAAGTGGGTGGACATCATCCATTCCATCGATGGCCTGAATAGAACAAGAAATTGGAGAAAGATGGGAGTCAACTTCTGCCTGACTACTTGAGCTGGGACATCACTCTTCTGCCCTTGATGCTTTTGGCCCTCAAACTATACCACTGCTTTCCAGCTTACAGATGGAAGGTTGTGGGGCTTCTCAGTCTCCATAATTGCATGAGCCAATACTTATATCTATAGATCGATAAATCGATAGATAATCCCATTAGGCCTGTTTCTCTAGGGAATCTTAACTAACAACACATCCTGGCTGCACTCTGGAATAAACATTTCCACTTGGCAAATGAGGCTTTTGAGGCCCTTCTCATCTTGTTCATTGTCATCGTTGAGTCCGAGTTGATCCACTCCCAAGTGGGGATATCGAACCAAGGCCTCCGTAAGTCAGGGTGTTCAGTTTTGACACAAGCTCAATAACAGGTCAATAGCTGCTTCTCAAAAAGATCTGTGTACATTTTATTTTATTTTATTTTATTTTATTTATATTTTTGAGATGGAGTCTTGCTCTGTTGCCCAGGCTGGAGTGCAGTGGCACGATCTTGGCTCACTGCAAGCTCCGCCTCCTGGGTTCATGCCACTCTCCTGCCTCAGCCTCCCAAGTAGCTGGGACTACAGGCGCCAGCCACCATGCCCAGCTAATTGTTTCTATTTTTAGTAGAGATGGGATTCACCGTGTTAGCCAGGATGGTCTCGATCTCCTGACCTCATGATCTGCCCATCTCGGCCTCCCAAAGTGCTGGGATTACAGGTGTGAGCCACTGTGCCCAGCTATACACATTTTATGAAAACAGCCTTGTCCATCTTGCTCCTGACCCCTCTGGACAAAAGGTTTGGGTGCAAGTAGGAGACAGCTGGAGAAGATCTGAAGTTACAGCTGTTGGAATGGTACTTAGCATCTTCGTGGTGGTGGAGAGTAGTGACCCCACCGCTGGGGAAGTACACACCGTAGGACCTCACACCCTAGGAAGGAACACACCCTAGGACCTCAGAAGGTACAGGGGAGAGAAGGACTTTAATCATCTTTTGTCTTTCAGAATCCCCCCACCCCCGCAAAACTTTCTTATGAAGGAAAATACCTTGGTCTGGCTCTGCAAAACTGCAAGTGCCTTAAATATAATTGCTGGATCTGTAACTCTCGCTAAATGGCTCTTACCACTATTAGATGCTGTTCCCCTTAACTTTACTGAGATATCTATTGGAAACCGCAAGGGATGACCCCAGGTCCTGGACAACCCACACAGAACTCTTGTCCACACTTCCAGATGTCTTCCCCACACTTCCAGATGTCTTCCCCACCCACATTCCCATAGCCATTGCTTAGTCAGTCCATGGTATCTGGCTGGTGGCAAAACAGGACAGACTCTATTATTTAAACTAAATTGAGAACCTTAAAGCCTATCAGCTGGCCAAGAGGCCACACTGGAGGTGCTGCCAACCTGTACCCTCCAATTAATGAGGGTCCTACCTAGTGGGCTCCAGCAACTGTAAGCATCACCTTCTTTCCAGGGGTACCATGTTTGCTACTAGGGCTGTACTTCTAGTGTGGAGGCCAAGCATCAACTTTTCTGCCTGCAAGACCATGGCAACTTGCATGCTAGGGGTGGTCATACAAGACCTTCAAGTGCTAAGGAAACACTACTGGATCACGGAGCTCATGGGGAACTGCAGGTATCTTTCTGAAATAAGACTACCCTCAAGTACAAAGGGAAGCTCCCCTGAGGGATAACTGGCTCATTTATGTATACCCTGTAGGCAATTATCTCTGTGATGAATCATTAAGTTAGAAAAGGTAGTAAGAGGCTGGGCATGGTGGTGCATGCCTGTAGTCCCAGCTACTCGGGAGGCTGAGATGGGAGGATCACTTGAGTGTGGGAGGTGGAGGCTGCAGTGAGCTAGGATCCCACCACTGCATTTCAGCCTGGGCAACAAGTAAGACCCCATCTCAAAAAAAGGAAAAGAAAAAGAAGAAAGAAAGAGAGCAGAGATGAGAGGAAGGAAGGAAGGAAGGAAGGAAAGAAGGAAGGAAGGAAGGAAGGAAGGAAGGAAGGAAGGAAGGAAGGAAGGAAGGAAGGAAGGAAGGAAGGAGGGAGGGAGGAAGGGAGGGAGGGAGGGAGGAAGGGAGGAAGGGAAGGAGGAAGGGAAGGAGGAACGGAAGGAGGAACAGAAGAAGGGAAGGAGTGAAGGAAGGAGGGAAGGAAGGAAGGAGAAATGAGTCCCTGATTTTAGCTGAGGTAATCAATGATACCATCTGGTTCTAGAAGGCATCCGCTTTCTAGAAGGCCAGCTTTATGTCACTGGCCAGAGTTGTGATGGATGATGGACTTGTCCTAGACATCCCCCTGCCAAGACAGGGTCTCTGCTAGTGCTAATTCATTCTGTACATGGATTAATGCCTTGGGCCGACTGGAAAGATCAATACAGAGTCTTAAGGAGAAAACCACTTGGCTCTCCAAGGTAGGCCCTGATGGTTTATTGGATAAATCCAGGACACCTGTAGACATGACTGAGATCAGTCCTGAAGTCTGGCCTTATTCTGCTGCATAGAGTCCTGTCACCAGCAGCTTTAACTAAATGCTATGTGAGAAAACTTGAACAGATTTAGTGGTAGGCTGTGTTGGTCAGGTTTATCAAAGCAGCCAACAGGGTAGCATACTCTGTGAAAATCATGTAGAAGCCAAGACGATGTGAAACTGAGTGGTAGGTAGCGTTGGAAGACACTCTTCCCATGGGTCTCTCCTGTTCCTACACATCTTGTTGAGTTTGCCAAGGCTCTGACCATTCTTTACAGTTGCATTTGGGGCAAGCAACCTTGAAGAATGAGATAATATGTCCTTCTGAGACAAGAAGAAGCTTTGGTTACTGGCTGCTATGAAACAGAAGGTTTGCCACACTCAGTGTTCCTTTCTGTAACATAGCCCACTGTAGGGGTCGGGGTTGGGCATTTATCTAGGCCTGTCTACATTGTACCCTACAAACTGGGGCTTGGAACTGATACAAACATGTTCACACCCTAGACACTGTTTTTGCTGTGAGTAATAAAGTCATCTTGATGCAGGACTCTCATGTCTCTGTTAGCATCCATGAAACAGTGGCAAGCTAACTTGGTAACCTGCAAGTAGCATAAAATCTCAAACCCTTCCCTGTTCTTGACATAAGGCTATCATTATTTGCAGATGGCATGATGTAGGTGACATGACATGTACAGAGAAAGTATAAAATAATCTCCAAATAAGTTATGAGAATAAGAATTTAGCAAAGTTGCAAGATACATGGTCAATATATAAAAATCAATGTTATTTCTCCATGTTAAAAAAAATAGAAAAGAAACACCGTATAAAATCTAAAATAAAATAGCACACTCACACAAAAGTTAAAGGCCAAGGAACATATTTAACAAAAAAACCCCACAATATTTTGACACTGAAACTGCAAAACATTGCTGAGAAAAATTAAAGTTAATAATTTTTAAATAGAGTGATAACATGATGCTCACAGATTAAAATGTCAATTTTGCCCAAATTTATCTATAAATTCAATTACCTCTCAAGCACAATTCTAACAGGTTACTTGTGAAAATTGACAAAGTAATTCTAAAATTTATATGGAAATACATGAGACCTAAATAGCCAGGCCAATCCTGAAGAACTCAAATGGAGGGCTTTAACTACTAGATGTCTACAGTCATAAAATTAGTGTGGTTAAGAAAGTGCGGTGGTGACATTCAAATAAGCAGATACATGGAATGCAACTGACATCTGAGCAACACATCCATGTATATATGGTTACCTCAGAGGTCATACTACACTTCAGTGGGAGAAAGAATGATGGGTCAAGTGGATACACACTTGGAAGAACAAAAAGAATCTTGACCTCTACTTCACATTGTACACAAAAATGTTCAAGATAGATCTTAGACCCAAATGTGAAGTGTAACACAACAAGCCCTCTACAAGAAAACATCAGAGAATATTTTCATGACTTTGGAATATATAAAGATTTCTTAGACAGGACCCAAAAAAATATTGATAAGTTCAACTCATTGTTACCTAACCAAAAGATATGAATGCTTATGTCCACAAAATGACAAGTTCAAGGATGGCCATAGCAGTATTATTCATAATAGTTGAAAACTGGAAACAGTCCAACAATATAATGGATAAATTGTGATATAATCATATAATGGAATATTGCACAATAATGAAACAATAAATCACTGATATACCTAAAGCATGGCTGAATTTTATTTTATTTTATTTATTTTTATTATACTTTAAGTTCTAGGATACATGTGCACAACATGCAGGTTTGTTACATAGGTATACATGTGCCATGTTGGTTTGCTGCACCCATCAACTCACCATTTACATTAGGTATTTCTCCTACTGCTATCCCTCCCCCAGCCCCCCGACCCCCTGATAGGCCCCAGTGTGTGATGTTCCCCACCCTGTGTCCAAGTGTTCCTATTGTTCAATTCCCACCTATGAGTGAGAACATGCAGTGTTTGGTTTTCTGTCATCGTGTTAGTTTGCTGAGAATGATGGTTTCCAGCTTCATCCATGTCCCTGCAAAGACATGAACTCATCCTTTTTTTTCTGTTTTTTTTTTTTTTGGTTTTTTTTTTTTTGAGACGGAGTCTTGCTTCGTTGCCCAGACTGGAGTGCAGTGGCACGAACTCGGCTCACTGCAACCTCTGCCTCCCAGGTTCATGCCATTCTCCTGCCTCAGCCTCCCAAGTGGCTGGGACTACAGGCACCCGCCACCACGCCCAGCTAATTTTTTGCATTTTTAGTAGAGACGGGGTTCAACTGTTTGCCAAGATGGTCTTGATCTCCTGACCTCATGATCCACTTGCCTCGGCCTCCCAAAGTGCTGGGATTGCAGGCATGAGCCATCGCGCTCGGCCATGAACTCATTATGGTTGCAGAGTATACCATGGTGCATATATACCACATTTTCTTAATCCAGTCTATCATTGATGGACATTTGGGTTGGTTCCAAGTCTTTGCTATTGTGAACAGTGCCGCAATAAACATTCGTGTGCATGTGTCTTTAGAGTAGCATGATTTATAATCCTTTGGGTATATGCTCAGTAATGGGTTCGCTGGGTCAAATGGTTTTTCTAGTTCTAGTTCCTTGAGGAATTGCCACACTGTCTTCCACAATGGTTGAACTAATTTACACTCCCACCAACAGTGTAAATGTAAAAGTGTTCCTGTTTCTCCGATCCTCTCCAGCATCTAGTGTTGCCTGACTTTTTAATGATCACCATTCTAACTGGTGTGAGATGGTATCTCATTGTGGTTTTGATTTGCATTTCTCTGATGGCCAGTGATGATGAGCATTTTTTCATGTGTCTGTTGGCTGCATAAATGTCGTCTTTTGAGAAGTGTCTGTTCATATCCTTTGCCCACTTTTAGATGGGGTTGTTTTTTCTTGTAAATTTGTTTGAGTTCTTTGTAGGTTCTGGATATTAGGCCTTTGTCAGATGAGTAGATTGCAAAAATTTTCTCCCATTCTGTAGGTTGCCTGTTCACTCTGATGGTAGTTTCTTTTGCTATGCAGAAGCTCTTTAGTTTAATTAGATCCCATTTGTCAATTTTGGCTTTTGTTGCCATTGCTTTTGGTGTTTTAGTCATGAAGTCCTTGCCCATGCCCATGTCCTGAATGGTATTGCCTAGGTTTTCTTCTGGGATTTTTATGATATTAGGTCTAACATTTAAATCTTTAATCCATCTTGAATTAATTTTTGTATAAAGTGTGAGGAAGGGATCCAATTTCAGCTTTCTACATATGGCTAGCCAGTTTTCCCAGCACCATTTATAAAATAAGGAATTTTCTCCCCATTTCTTTTTTTTTTTTTTTTTTTTTTTTTTTTTTGTCAGGTTTGTGAAAGATCACATGGCTATAGATGTGTGGTATTATTTCTGAGGCCTCGGTTCTGTTCCATTGGTCTATATTTCTGTTTTGGTACCAGTACCATGCTGTTTTGGTTATTGTAGCCGTGTAGTATAGTTTGAAGTTAAGTAGTGTGATGCCTCCAGCTTTGTTCTTTTTGCTTAGAATTGTCTTGGTAACGTGGGCTCTTTTTTGGTTCCATATGAACTTTAAAGTAGTTTTTTCCAATTCTGTGAAGAAAGTCATTGGTAGCTTGATGGGGATGGCATTGAATCTATAATTACTTTGGGCAATATGGCCATTTTCACTATATTGATTCTTCCTATCCATGAGCATGAAATGTTCTTCCATTTGTTTGTGTCCTCTTTGATTTGCTTGAGCAGTGGTTTGTAGTTCTCCTTGAAGAGGTCCTTCACATCCCTTGTAAGTTGTATTCCTAGGTATTTTATTCTCTTTGCAGCAATTGTGAATGGGAGTCCACTCACGATTTGGCTCTCTGTCTGTTATTGGCATATAGGAATGCTTGTGATTTTTGCGCATTGATTTTTTTATCCTGAGACTCCGCTGAAGTTGCTTATCAGCTTAAGGAGATTTGGGGCTGACACGTTGGGGTTTCCTAAATATACAATCATGTCATCTGCAAACAGAGACAATTTGACTTCCTCTTTTCTTCATTGAATACCCTTTATTTCTTTCTCTTGCCAGATTGACCTGGCCAGGACTTCCAACACTATGATGAATAGGAGTGGGGAGAGAGGGCATCCTTGTCTTGTGCCGGTTTTTAAAGGGAATGCTTCCAGTTTTTGCCCATTCAGTATGATATTGGCTGTGGGTTTGTCATAAATAGCTCTTATTATTTTGAGATATGTTCCATCATTACCTAGTTTATTGAGAGTTTTTACCATGAAGGCTGTTGAATTTTGTTGAAGGCCTTTTCTGCATCTATTGAGATAATCATGTGGCTTTTGTCGTTGGTTCTATTTATGTGATGGATTACGTTTATTGATTTGTGTATGTTGAACCAGCCTTGCATCCCAGGGATGATGCCCACTTGATCATGGTGGATAAGTTTTTTGATGTGCTGCTGGATTCGGTTTTCCAGTATTTTATTGAGGATTTTTGCATAGATGTTCATCAGGGATATTAGCCTAAAATTCTCTTTTTTTGTTGTGTCTCTGCCAGGCTTTGGTATCAGGATGATGCTGGCCTCATAAAATGCGTTAGGGAGGATTCCTTCTTTATCTATTGATTGGAATAATTTCATAAGGAATGTTACCTGCTGCTCCTCTTTGTACCTCTGGTAGAATTTGGCTCTGAGTCCGTCTGGTCCTGGACTTTTTTTGGTTGGTAGGCTATTAATAACTGCCTCAATTTCAGAGCCTGTTATTGATCTATTCAGAGTTTCGACTTCTTCCTGGTTTAGTCTTGGGAGGGTGTATGGGTCCAGGAAATTATCCATTTCTTCTAGATTTTCTAGTTTATTTGTATAGAGGTGTTTACAGTATTTTCTGATGGTAGTTTGTATTTCTGTGGTATCAGTGGTGATATCCCCTTTATCATTTTTATTGCATCTATTTGATTCTTCTCTCTTTTCTTCTTTATTAGTCTTGCTAGTGGTCTATCAATTTTGTTGATATTTTCAAAGAACCAGCTCCTGGATTCATTGGTTTTCTTTTTTTGAAGGGTTTTTTTTTGTCTCTATCTCCTTCAGTTCTACTCTGATCTTAATTATTTCTTGCCTTCTGCTAGCTTTTGGATGTGTTTGCTCTTGCTTCTCTAGTTCTTTTAATTGTGATGTTAGGGTGTCAATTGTAGATCTTTCTTTCTCTTGTGGGCATTTAGTACTATAAATTTCCCTCTACACACTGCTTTACATGTGTCTCAGAGATTCTGGTACATTGTGTCTTTGTTCTCATTTGTTTCAAAGAATATCTTTATTTCTGCCTTCATTTCATTATTCACCCAGCATTCCTTCAGGAGCAGGTTGTTCAGTTTCCATTTAGTTGTGCGGTTTTGAATGAGTTCCTTAATCCTGAGTTCTAATTTGATTGCACTGTGGTCTGAGAGAGAGTTTGTTGTGATTTCTGTTCTTTTACATTTGCTGAGGAGTGCTTTACTTCCAATTATGTGGTCAGTTTTAGAAAAAGTGTGACATGGTGCTGAGAAGAACGTATATTCTGTTGATTTGGGGTGGAGAGTTCTGTAGGTGTCTATTAGGTCTGCTTGGTGCAGAGCTGAGTTCAAGTCCTGGATATCCTTGTTAACCTTCTGTCTTGTTCATCTGTCTAATATTGACAGTGGAGTGTTAAAGTCTCCCATTAATATTGTGTGGAAGTCTAAGTCTCTTTGTAGGTCTCTAAGGACTTGCTTTATGAATCTGGGTAGTCTTGTATTTGGTACATATATATTTAGGATTGTTAGCTCTTCTTGTTGAATTCATCCTTTACCATTATGTAATTCTCTTTTGATCTTTGTTGGTTTAAAGTCTGTTTTATCAGAGACTAGGATTGTAACCCCTGCTTTTTTTTTTTTTTTTTTTTGCTTTCCATTTGCTTGGTAGATCTTCCTCCATCCCTTTATTTTCAGTGTATGTGTGTCTCTGCACATGAGATGTGTCTCTTGAATACAGCACACAGATGGGTCTTGACTTTATCTAATTTGCCAGTCTTTGTCTTTTAATTGGGGCATTTAACCCATTTACATTTAAGGTTAATATTGTTATGTGTGTATTTGATCCTGTCATTATGATGTTAGCTAGTTATTTTGCCCATTAGTTGTTGCAGTTTCTTCATAGCATCGAGGGTTTTTACAATTTGGCATGTTTTTGCAGTGGCGGGTACTGGTTTTCCTTTTCCGTGTTTACTGTTTCCTTCAGGAGCTCTTGTAAGGCTGGCCTGGTGGTGACAAAATCTCTCAGCATTTGTATGTAAAGGATTTTATTTCTCCTTCACTTATGAAGCTTAGTTTGGCTGGATATGAAATTCTGTGTTGAAAATTGTTTTCTTTAAGAATGTTGCATATTGACCCCCACTCTCTTCCAGCTTGTAAGTTGTCTGCCAAGAGATCTGCTGTTAGTCTGATGGGCTTCATTTTGTGGGTAACCTGACTTTTCTGTCTGGCTGCCCTTAACATTTTTTCCTCATTTCAACCTTGGTGACTCTGACAATTATGTGTCTTGGGGTTGTTCTTCCTGAGGAGTACCTTGTGGTGTTCTCTGTATTTCCTGAATTTGAATGTTGGCCTGTCTTTCTAGGTTGGGGAAGTTCTCCTGGATAGTATCTTGAAGAATGTGTCACAGCTTGTTTCCATTCTCCCCGTCACTTTCAGGTACACCAATCAAACGCAGATTTGGTCTTTTCACATAGTCCCATATTTCTTGGAGGCTTTGTTCATTACTTTTTACTCTTGTTTCTCTAAACTTGTCTTCTCACTTGATTTCATTAATTTGATCTTCAATCACTTATATCCTTTCTTCCTCTTGATCAAATTGGCTATTGAAGTTTGTGCATGCATCATGAAGTTCTCGTGCCATGGTTTTTCAGCTCCTTCAGGTCATTTAAGGTCTTCTCTACACTGTTTATTCTAATTAGCTATTTGTCTAACCTTTTCTCAAGGTTTTTAGCTTCCTTGCGATGGGTTAGAACAGTCTCCCTTAGCTCTGAGAAGTTTGTTATTACCGACCTTCTGAAGCCTACTTCTGTCAACTCATCAAAGTCATTTTCCCTCTAGCTTTGTTCCATTGCTGGCAAGGGGCTGCGATCCTTTGGAGGAGAAGAGGCACTCTGGTTTTTAGAATTTTCAGCTTTTCTGCTCTGATTTCTCCCCATCTTTGTGGTTTTATCTACCTTTGGTCTTTTTTTTTTCCACAGGGATTTTTTTTTTTTTTTTTTTACTTTAAGTTCTAGGGTACATGTGCACAACGTGCAGGTTTGTTACATATGTATACATGTGCCATGTTGGTGTGCTGCACCCATTAACTCGTCGTTTACATTAGGTATATCTCCTAATGCTATCTCTCCCTCCTCCCCCTCCCTACAATAGGCCCTGGTGTGTGATGTTCCCCTTCCTGTGTCCAGGTGATCTCATTGTTCAATTCCCACCTATAAGTGAGAACATGTGGTGTTTGGTTTTCTGTTCTTGTGATAGTTTACTGAGAATGATGGTTTACAGCTGCATCCATGTCCCTACAAACGACACAAACTCATCCTTTTTTATGGCTGCATAGTATTCCATGGTGTATATGTGCCACATTTTCTTAATCCAGTCTGTTGCTGATGGACATTTGGGTTGATTCCAAGTCTTTGCTATTGTGAATAGTGCTGCAATAAGCATACGTGTGCATGTGTCTTTATAGCAGCATGATTTATAATTCTTTGGGTATCTACCCAGTAATGGAATGACTGGGTCAAATAGTATTTCTAGTTCTAGATCCTTGAGGAATTGCCACACTTTTCCACAATGGTTGAACAAGTCTACAGTCCCACCAATAGTGTAGAAGTGTTCCTATTTCTCCACATCCTCTCCAGCACCTGTTGTTTCCTGATTTTTTTAATGATTGCCATTCTAACTGGTGTGAGATGGTATCTCATTGTGGTTTTGATTTGCATTTCTCTGATGGCCAGTGATGATGAGCATTTTTTCATGTGTCTGTTGGCTGTATGAATGTCTTCTTTTGAGAGATGTCTGTTCATATACTTTGCCCACTTTTTGATGGGGTTGTTTGTTTTTTTCTTGTAAATTTGTTTGAGTTCCTTGTAGATTCTGGATTTTAGTCCTTTGTCAGATGAGTAGATTGCAAAAATTTTCTCCCATTCTGTAGGCTGCCTGTTCACTCTGATGGTAGTTTCTTTTGCTGTGCAGAAGCTCTTTAGTTTAATTAGATCCCATTTGTCAATTTTGGCTTTTGTTGCCATTGCTTTTGGTGTTTTAGACATGAAGTCCTTGCCCGTGCCTATATCCTGAATGGTATTAGCTACGTTTTCTTCTAGGGTTTTTATGGTTTGGGGTCTAACATTTAAGTCTCTAATCTATCTTGAATTAATTTTCGTATAAGGAGGAAGGAAAGGATCCAGTTCTGCTTTCTATTTATAGCTAGCCAATTTTCCCAGCACCGTTTATTAAATAGGGAATCCTTTCTCCATTGCTTGTTTTTGTCAGGTTTGTCAAAGATCAGATGGCTGTAGATGTGTGGTATTATTTCTGAGGACTCTGTTCTGTTCCATTGGTCTATATCTCTGTTTGGGTACCAGTACCATGCTGTTTTGGTTACTGTAGCCTTGTAGTATAGTTTGAAGTCAGGTGGCATGATGCCTCCAGCTTTGTTCTTTTGGCTTAGGATTGTCTTGGCAATGTGGGGTCTTTTTTGGTTCCATATGAACTTTAAAGCAGTTTTTTCCAATTCTGTGAAGAAAGTCATTGGTAGCTTAATGGGGATGGCATTGAATCTATAAATTACCTTGGGCAATATGGCCATTTTCACAATATTGATTCTTCCTATCCATGAGCATGGTATATTCTTCCATTTGTTTGTGTCCTCTTTTATTTCACTGAGCAGTGGTTTGTAGTTCTCCTTGAAGAGGTCCTTTACATCCCTTATAAGTTGGATTCCTAGGTATTTTATCCTTTTTGAAGCTATTATGAATGGGAGTTCATTCATGATTTGGCTCTGTGTTTGTCTGTTACTGGTGTATAAGAATGCTTGTGATTTTTGCACATTGATTTTGTATCCTGAGTCTTTTCTGAAGTAGCTTATCAGCTTAAGGAGATTTGGGGCTGAGATGATGGGATTTTCTAAATATACAATCATGTCATCTCCAAACAGGGACAATTTGATTTCTTCTTTTCCTAACTGAATACCCTTTATTTCTTTCACTTGCCTGATTGCCCTAGCCAGAACTTCCAACACTATGTTGAATAGGAGTGGTGAGAGAGGGCATCCCTGTCTTGTGCCAGTTTTCAAAGGGAATGCTTCCAGTTTTTGCCCATTCAGTATGATATTGGCTGTGGGTTTGTCATAAATAGCTCTTATTATTTTGAGATATATTCCATCATTACCTAGTTTATTGAGAGTTTTTACCATGAAGGCTGTTGAATTTTGTCAAAGGCCCTTTCTGCATCTATTGAGATAATCATGTGGTTTTTGTTGTTGGTTCTGTTTATATGCTGGATTACGTTTATTGATTTGCATCTGTTGAACCAGCCTTGCATCTCAGGGATGATGCCCACTTGATCATGGTGGATAAGTTTTTTGATGTGCTGCTGGATTTGGTTTTCCAGTATTTTATTGAGGATTTTTGCATAGATGTTCATCAGGGATATTGGTCTAAAATTCTCTTTTTTTGTTGTGTCTCTGCCAGGCTCTTGTATCAGGATGATGCTGGCCTCATAAAATGCATTAGGGAGGATTCTCTCTTTTTCTGATGATTGGAATAGTTTCAGAAGGAATGGTACCAGCTCCTCCTTTTACCTCTGGTAGAATTCAGCTGTGAATCCTTCTGGTCCTGGACTTTTTTGGTTGGTAGGCTATTAATTATTGCCTGAATTTCAGAGCCTGCTTTTGGTCTATTCAGGTATTCAACTTCTTCCTGGTTTAGTCTTGGGAGAGTGTAAGTGTCCAGGAAATTATCCATTTCTTCTAGGCTTTCTAGTTTATTTGTGCAGAGGTGTTTATAGTATTCTCTGATGGTAGTTTGTATTTCTGTGGTATCAGTGGTGATATCCCCTTTATCATTTTTTGTTGCGTTTATTTGATTCTTCTCTTTTCTTCTTTATTAGTCTTGCTAGCAGTCTATCAATTTTGTTGATCTTTTCAAAAAAACAGCTCCTGGATTCATTGATTTTTTGGAGGTTTTTTGGTGTCTCTATCTCCTTCAGTTCTGCTCTGATCTTAGTTATTTCTTGCCTTCTGCTAACTTTTGATTGTGTTTGCTCTTGCTTCTCTAGTTCTTTTAATTGTGATGTTAGGGTGTCAATTTTAGATCTTTTCTGCTTTCTCTTGTGGGCATATAGTGCTATAAGTTTCCCTCTACACATTGCTTTAAATGTGTCCCAGAGATTCTGATATGTTGTATATTCTCATTGGTTTCAAAGAACATCTTTATTTCTGCCTTCATTTTGTGATGTACCCAGTAGTCATTCAGGAGCAGGTTATTCAGTTTCCATGTAGTTGAGCGGTTTTGACTGAGTTTCTTAGTCCTGAGTTCTAGTTTGATTGCACTGTGGTCTGAGAGACAGTTTGTTATAATTTCTGTTCCTCTACATTTGCTGAGGAGTGCTTTACTTCCAACTATGTGGTCAATTTTGGAATAAGTGCGATGTGGTGCTGAGAAGAATGTATATTCTATTGATTTGGGGTGGAGAGTTCTGTAGATATCTATTAGGTCTGCTTGGTGCAGAGCTGAGTTCAAGTCCTGGATATCCTTGTTAACTTTCTGTCTTGTTGATCTGTCTAATATTGACAGTGGAGTGTTAAAGTCTCCCATTATTATTGTATGGGAGTCTAAGTCTCTTTGTAAGTCTCTAAGGACTTGCTTTATGAATCTGGGTGCTCCCATATTAGGTGCATATATATTTAGGATTGTTAGCTCTTCTTGATGAATTGATCCCTTTACCATTTTGTAATGGCCTTCTTTGTCTCTTTTGATCTTTGCTGGTTTAAAGTCTGTTTTATCAGAGACTAGGATTGCAACCCCTGCTTTTTTTGTTTTCCATTTGCTTGGTAGATCTTCCTCCATCCCTTTATTTTGAGCCTATGTGTGTCTCTGCATGTGAGATGGGTCCCCTGAACACAGCAAACTGATGGGTCTTAACTCTATCCAATTTGCCAGTCTGTGTCTTTTAATTGGACCATTTAGTCCATTTACATTTAAGGTTAATATTGTTATGTGTGAACTTGATCCTGTCATTTTGATATTAGCTGGTTATTTTGCTCAGTTTCTTCATAGCATCGATGGATTTTACATTTTGGCATGTTTTTGCAATGTCTGGTACCGTTTGTTCCTTTCCATGTTTAGTGCTTCCTTCAGGATCTCTTGTAGGGCAGGCCTGGTGGTGACAAAATCTGTAAGCATTTGCTTGTTTGTAAAGGATTTTATTTCTCCTTCACTTATGAAACTTAATTTGGCTGGATATGAAATTCTGGGTTGAAAATTCTTTTCTTCAAGAATGTTGAATATTGGCCCCCACTCTCTTCTGGCTTGTAGAGTTTGTGCCGAGAGATCTGCTGTTAGTCTAATGGGCTTCCCTTTATGGGTAACCCGACCTTTCTCTCTGGCTGCCCTTAACATTTTTTTCCTTCATTTCAGCTTTGGTGAATCTGACAATTATGTGTCTTGGAGTTGCTATTCTTGAGATATGTCTTTGTGGCGTTCTCTGTATTTCCTGAATCTGAATGTTGGCCTGCCTTACTAGGTTGGGGAAGTTCTCCTGGATGATATCCTGCAGAGTGTTTTCCAACTTGGTTCCATTCTCCCCATCACTTTCAGGCACATCAATCAGACGTAGATTTGGTCTTTTCACATAATCCTATATTTCTTGGAGGCTTTGTTCATTTCTCTTTACTCTTTTTTCTTTAAACTTCTCTTCTCGCTTCATTTCATTCATTTGATCTTGAATCACTGATACTCTTTCTTCCAGTTGATCAAGTCAGTTACTGAAGCTTGTGCATTTGTCACACAGTTCTCGTGTCATGGTTTTCATCTCTATCAGTTATTTTAAGGTCTTCTCTGCATTGATTATTCTAGTTATCCATTCATCCATTATTTTTTCAACGTTTTTAGTTTCTTTGCACTGGTTACGTAGTTCCTCCTTTAGCTCTGAGAAGTTTGATCGACTGAAGCCTTCTTCTCTCAACTCATCAAAGTCATTCTCCATCCAGCTTTGTTCCGTTGCTGGCAATGAGCTGTGTTCCTTTGGAGGGGGAGATGCACTCTGATTTCTTGAATGTCCAGCTTTTCTGCACTGCTTTTGCCCATCTTTATGGTTTTATCTGCCTTTGGTCTTTGATGATGGAGATGTACTAATGGGGTTTTGGTGTGGGTGTCCTTTCTGTTTGTTAGTTTTCCTTCTAACAGTCAGGACCCTCAGCTGCAGGTCTGCTGGAGTTTGCTTGAGGTCCACTCCAGACCCTGTTTGCCTGGGTATCAGCAGCAGAGGCTGCAGAAGATAGAATATTGCTGAACAGTGAGTGTTGCTGTCTGATTCTTGCTCTGGAAGCTTCGTCTCAGAGGTGTACCCAGCCATGTGAGGTGTGAGGTGTTGGTCTGCACCTAGTGGGGGATGTCTCCCAGTTAGTCTACTCAGGGGTCAGGGACCCACTTGAGCAGGCAGTCTCTCCATTCTCAGATCTCAGCCTCCATGCTGGGAGAACCACTGCTCTCTTCAAAGCTGTCAGACAGGGACATTTACATCTGCAGAGGTTTCTGCTGCTTTTTTTTTTTTTTTTTTTTTTTTTTTTTTTTTTTTATTTTTTTTTTTTTTTTTTTTATTTTTTTTTTATTTTTTTTTTTTTTTTTTTTTTTTTTTATTTTTTTTTTTTTTTTTTTTTTTTTTTTTTTTTTTTTTTTTTTTTTTTTTTTTTTTTTTTTTTTTTTTTTTTTTTTTTTTTTTTTCTTTTTTTTTTTTTTAGCTATGCCCTGTCCCCAGAGGTGGGGTCTACAGAGGCAGGCAGGCCTCCTTGAACTGCAGTGGGCTCCACCCAATTCAAGGTTCCCAGCAGCTTTGTTTACCTACTTATGCCTCAGCAATGGCAGGCACCCCTCCCGCAGCCTTGCTGCTGCCTTGCAGTTAGATCTCAGACTGCTGTGCTAGCAGTGAGGGAGGCTCCGTGTGTGGGGGACCCTCCAGGCCAGGTGTGGGATATAATCTCCTGGTGTACCGTTTGCTAAGACCCTTGGTAAAGCGCAGTATTAGGGTGGGAGTTACCCGATTTTCCAGGTGTTGTGTGTCTCAATTTTATTTGCACTGACTTACGATTTGTATGTAACTTAATGTGTGCAAGCTAAACCTGAATTAAAAGGAAAAAAGGGCCAGGTGTGATGGCTGACACCTGTAATCCCAGCACGTTGGGAGGCCAAGGCAGGCAGATCACTGGAGGTCAGGAGTTTGAGACCAGCCTGGGAAACATGTTGAAACTCTGTCTACTAAAAATACAAAAATCAGCTCAGTGTGGTGGCACCTGTAGTTCCAGTTACTCAGGAGGCTGAGGCAGGAGAATCGCTTGAACCTGGGAGGTGGAGGTTACAGTGAGCCCAGATTGTGCCACTAAATTCCAGCCTGGGCAACAAAGAGAGACCCTGTCTCAAAAAAAGAAAAAAAATTAAAGCACTAAGTATATTATTTAAAGTTATACTGTCAACCCTTAGAACAACTTTTAAAAAGGGAGAAGAAAAAGAGCCACCTATCAGGACTGACTTGGGAAATAAAAATTTCACTTTTTATTTTTTACTGCTCTATGAAATTTGCATTTTGCTTGTTTATTAGTGGCTTTTGTATAGTATGCAAATATTTCTTAATTTTGTAAGGTATCCTTTAAAAATTTTTATAAATATTTCATGTTATATGTATATTATGATTTATCATCTTTTATATTATCTTATACATTATTAAAAGTTCTTCCTAGAAGGGTGAATTTATGTTTTGCTTTTTCTCCTTTTCTATAGTGTGTGACTCTCAGGTGCACAACTTTGAAAAATGAGGGGTAAAAAGCTTTCTTTTTAAAAAAGGAATAGGAAAAATCATTTAGAGAAATGTTGCCTACTCTTTCAAGTTAAAAAAATATGTCTAGACCAATTTTAAACAAAATTGTCTGGAATTTTCAGAAGAATGGTGGTAGTAAATGGTGTGTTTTATATGCAAAGACATTGCCTAATTTAGATTTAATGGTAAATTTGTTCATATTATGAGAGCCTAAAAAGGCAATCATTTTATTTTATTTAGAGGAATAGGATTAAAATCACTTAATTTGATTTAATTTAGCAACTACTCCTCTTATTACAAAATTAAGAGAATCATGTTCTTTTCTTAACAAAAACTATGATTTAAAAGTTTTTCCATTATATGAAGTTTTATAAACTAAAAAAATAATATGTCACCTTTAGGAGTGCTAAAAAAGAAAATGGTTTTCAAATTTGGCAACCTCATCACTCCTATTGCTGCTTTCTGTATAAAATTCATTTTAAAGTATTTACTTTTTTTCTTTCATAAAGACTTCAGTGCATCTACAAGAGGAGAAGTGACAAATGAATGAGGTGCATCATGATCACTCGTTTACTCACCTTAGCAGCTTGCTTTTCATTGTACTATTATAATGTAGAAACTCTTTTGATTTGCTTTGATTTTTTGTTACACACCTACACAGGTAAAGACTATTTGGAAAAGCTTTTAGGTGATGTTTCTTCAGTGTGGCTCAAGGCTAACCCCCCACAGAATCACCTGAAATGCCCGTTAAAGGTACCCAATGCTGGGCTGAACCTCAAAACTCCTTGGGTCACATTTGAGAAACTTCTGTGGGTCTTTCTCCATGAAAATTTTAACCAGATGCAAACTCAGGCCATGCAGATAGGGTAAAAGTGAAAGGATGTTAAGACTGTTTGGCCTGGTGTCAACTGGAAAAAGTGTATTCTACTCAACGTCACTCATATTCAAATTTTTACAGAACACTGTGCTAAGCAAACCAAGCACATCTGCATGCCCCGGGCAGACTGTCGCTGCTAGAGGGGTAATGACTCACTGTAGATTGCCAATCAGTTTACTACGTTAAATTGTTGGTTATCCAAGCACAACTACTATTGTGACAGATGGATTCGCAGATTGGCCATTAATTGATATTAATTAAACACCCTTTAGTAGTTTAATAAGAAATCAAAATGCAGAAAGAGAAAAAAAAGAAGAGAAGAGAGATTATTGAAGTGGAAGGACTACAGAGGCAAAAGACAATTTGTTAAAAAAAGAGAAGCATTGTTACTGATGGAAACCAAATTAGAGCTTCGATCTAAAGATCTTCTTGTCTCTTCTAAGTAAAAGCACACAGTATTTTTGTTTTTATGTAGAAATCCAGAGAAGACTGTTATAAAAACTGAAAATAGTAAGCAGCTAGAAGGGCCCAGATGTTTGTTTAGGCTTTGCTGGTCTCCCAGGAGCCCGGCTCATATTTCAGCCCGAGAGCATGCAGCGTCCTTGGCCCGGGGCCACTGCTTGCCTCACAGTGAGACAAGCCAGGATCAGGGTTTGGCTTGACAAACATTTTGTTAACTTATAATTTATTTAGAGACATTAATTGAACCAGGATGATTAAAACTTTTTGAATTAACAGAGTTTAGGATGTGTAACTCAGCATCTTGGCAGTTTTCCAATACACAGTTTTCTATATTGGAATTTAAAAATCTGATGTAAAATTTCAATACACCATTTTAGTTTATAGATGGACTTAGCTAAATTTAAGTAAAAATTATACAAGTTCTCTCTTGTGGTAACTTTAAACTACAAACCCTAACCTGGATTACAAATACCTTCTAATCCCTGGTGGGAAAATTAAAAATATGTGGTATTTCATGGCAAAGTTTTTACTTGAAAGAAAAATGTTTTTAGGATTCAGTTTATTTTAAGAAATAATTTGCTGTCATTATGACTCTTCAACTAATTATACACTTAAATTAGTTATGTATATTTAACAGCAATACCAATAATCATATACTATATAACCTTATATTACAACACAGTTTATATATTTAATATTTTGTTCTTGTGCCCTGAGGCAGTGATATCAAAGTTACAGCCTTAAAAATCAAATTAAAGGAGGATTTCTGAGCTTCAATTTCTGACTCTGTTCTGTATGGATTCCCAGACCACTCAGACAACTGCCTACTATTGTTGAAGCCTTGAGGAGCCCCCAAATACCTAGACAGCATTGGGTTCTGAGGCAGAAGTTACAGGTTGAGAACATCACTGTTTGCAAAGTTAGGACTCAAAAGCTATGAAAGAGGCTTGTCTTGTGGTGAGTCAGGGGTGAAGACAATAGATCCCATTGTGCCTTTGGAGAGGGGTACCAGCTGGCATTGGTAGACCCCTCTCTTCTAGCATTGGCAGATAAACCTCAGTTCTCCACCCACTGAGGGACTTTATACCTAAAGATACGAATCAGCCAAAAAGACCACTCACATAATTCAGGAGGATGCTATAACTTGAAGGGGGCATGCTACCAGACAACCAAAGTAGTTGGCACCTAAGAAGCTGACTTCATTTAAGGAATCAAAGAAAATTTTAATAGTAATGTAGTGAGTGTTGAAGGACATACAGTAAAGCACAAAAGAAGTTTTCTGAAAGGACAGAACTTGACTGCTTTTTTTTTTTGAGACAGAGTCTCACTCTGTTGCCCAGGGTGAAGTATAGTGGTGCAATCTTGGTTCACTGCAACCTCTGCCTCCCAGTTTCAAGCAATTCTCCTGCCTTGGCCTCCCGAGTAGCTGGGATTACAGGAGTGCACCACCACACCTGGCTAATTTTTGTATTTTTAGTAGAGACGGGTTTCACCATGTTGGTCAGGCTGGCCTCGAACTTCTGACCTCAGGTGATCCACCCACCTCAGCCTCCCAAAGTGCTGGGATTACAGGTGTGAGCCACCACGCTTGGCCTTAACTGTGCATTTTAAAGGTCAACAAGTGAAGTGAAAAACAAAGTGGTCACTGCTGAACACGCTGTCAGAGTTGTAGTAGACTGAATGGAGAACATATTCCATCACACAGAACAAATGCATGAGTCACGAAGAAAAGGTTACAAATTTTAGAAGTCCCAGAAGGAAAAGAATAAAGACAGACTTGGGTCTTTGGATTGATAGCGATCACTGAGTTATGAACCAGAACAACAAAAAAAAGACAGTCATATCTTGGTGAAACTTCTATATTCCAGGGACAAAGTCTTACAAGCTTTCAGTCAGAGAGAATGGGACTTTATAAGGGAAAAAGAATTAAACAAGTATCAGCCTTCTCACCTACAGCACTGGAAGCTGGAAAATATCAAAACCAAGAATCCTTTACGCAGCCAAGTGATGGCAAAAGAAAAGGCATTTTTAACACACAAAGAGCTCTCAGGAAAATCTACAACCATGTTCTCTTTCTGAGGAAACACCCCAAGGAACAACTGCAGACAAGTTGAAATCAAAGAATATCTCAAGATAGTAAAAAATAATAATAAAGTACAAAGAATAAGACTGGGTATTGAATCTTGTACTATCTCTAGTTAAATATAAGTGAATGGTGATTGTGTGTCTGAGACCTGCAGTGTAACCATTAAGTGGGGATGCTTCTCACAGATGTTTCCACCACATTTACCCTCTCCTTCCCACATCATCACTCTTCCCCTTCTTACAAGGACAGCATTACAAGCATGGTTGAGAATCCTCTGTCTAAAACCCTTCTCTGACCCCTTCCTCCCTCTTCAGACATTCCCATTTCTACTGTTTTCATTCTACAGTGGAACTTCTCTTAGTTCCTGTCTCCTATTCTTCACCTCCCATTCTCTCATTCTTCTGCTGAAATTTCTCTTGTGAACGTCACTACTAACCTTCTTGTTACCAAAGCCAGTTGATGTGGTTAGAATTTGTGTGCTCGTCCAAATCTCATGTTGAAGTGATTCTCCAGTGTTGGAGGAGGGACCTGGTGAAAGGTGATTGGATCATTGGATGGATTTTCCCCTTGCTGTTCTCGTGAAAGTGAATGAGTTCTCAGGAGATCTGGTTGTTTCAATGGTGTAGCACTTCCACCTTCTCTCGCTTCCTCCTGCTCCAGTCATGCTTCCCCCGCCTTCCGCCATGATTGTAAATTTCCTGAGGTTTTCCCAGCCATCCTTCCTGTATAGCCTATGGAACCATGAGCCAATTAAACCTTTTCTCTTTATAAAATACCCAGTCTCGGGTATTTATTTATTGCAGTGTGAGAACAGACCGATATGTCACTGGTTATTTCTTTTTACCCATTTGTACTGCATCTCTCCACTTTCTAACATTGTCTGATACTTCAGTTCTCTACCTACTGAGGAATTACATACCTAAGGATATAAATCAGCCAAGAAAAACCACTAATCATTTCGGAGGATGCTATAACTTGAAGGAGGCATGCTACCACATAAGCAAAGCAGTTGGCATCAAAGAAGCAGGATTAGTTGAAGGAGTAAATGAGATCTGTAGGATTCAACACGACTGTGGCCATGGACAGTTCCCTCTTTCTTAAAATGCTTTCTTCTGTTGCATTTCATGACATCACACTCTTGACTTCAAGGTCTCTTCCTTCCTTGTTAGCATGGAACAGGGCTAGCATACTAGATCTTTCTTGGTTTCCGCCACACCAACTCTCTAAGCTCCTCCAATCCTATGGATTTAAATGCCATATATATGCCAATGATTTCCAAAATTTCTATCCCAACTCCTAACATCTCCACCAAACTCTACATTCATATTCCTAATGACTTGCATCTCTACCTGGATATACCAAGAACTCCCAATTTCTCTCTCCAGAAAAAATAAACACAAGAAAATGAAACAACTAAAATCTACTTCTTCTCTAGTCTTCTCCACTTATAGCACCACCATCCACCTAATTTATGAAGCCCCCAAATTAGGTAGTCATAGGTGAATAATAAGTCTTTTCTACTAAGTCTTTAATAACAAACTCCTCCGAGCTAAAGGAGCATGTTGTAACCCAATGCAAAGAAGCTAAGAACCTTGAAAAAAGGTTAGACGAATTGCCAACTAGAATAACCAGTTTAGAGAAGAAAATAAATGGCCCTATGGAGCTGAAAAACACAGCATGAGAACTTCATTGAAGCATATACGAGTATCAATAGCCGAATAGATCCAGCAGAAGAAAGGATATCAGAGATTAAAGATCAACTTAATGAAATAAAGTAAGAAGACAACATTAGAGAAAAAAGAATAAAAAGGAACAAACAAAGCCTCAAAGAAATACGGGAATATGTAAAAAGACCAAATCTACGTTTGATTGGTGTACCTGAAAGTGATGGGGAGAATGGAACCAAGTAGGAAAACACTCTTCAAGATATGATGCAGGGGAACTTCCCCAACCTAGCAAGACAGGCCAACATTCGAATTCAGGAAATACAGAGAACACCACAAAGATACTCCCCAAGAAGAGCAACTCCAAGACATATAATCATCAGATTCACCAAGGTTGAAATGAAGGAAAAAATGTTAAGGGCAGCCAGACAGAAAGGTCGGGATACCCACAAAGGGAAGCCCATCAGACTAACAGCAGATCTCTCAGCAGAAACCCTACAAGCCAGAAGACAGTGGGGGCCAATATTCAAAATTCTTAAAGGAAATAATTTTCAACCCAGAATTTCATAACCAGCCAAACGAAACTTCATAAGAGAAGGAGAAATAAAACCCTTTACAAACAAATGCTGAGAGATTTTGTCACCACCAAGCCTGCCTTATAAGAGCTCCTGAAGGAAGCACTAAACATGGAAAGGAACAACTGGTACCAGCCACTGCAAAAACATACTAAATTGTAAAGACCATTGATGCTATGAAAAAACCTGCATCGACTAACAGGCAAAATAAACAGCTAGCATCATAATGACAGGATCAAATTCACACATAACAATATTAACCTTAAATGTAAATGGGCTAAATGCCCCCAATTAAAAGACACAGTCTGGCAAACTGGATAAAGAGTCAAGACCCATCAGTGTGCTGTATTAAGGAGACCCATCTCACATGCAGAGACACACATAGGCTCAAAATTAAGGGATGGAGGAATATTTACGAAGCAAATGGAAAGCAAAAAAGAAAAACAAAACAAAACAAAAAACAAAAAACAAAAAGCAGGAGTTGCAATCCTAATCTCTTATAAAACAGACTTTAAACCAAAAAAGATCAAAAGAGACAAAGAAGGGCATTATATACCGGTAAGGATCAATGCAACAAGAAGACCTAACTATCCTAAACACATATGCACCCAACACAGGAGCACCCAGAGTCATAAAGCAAGTTCTTAGAGACCAACAAAGAGGCTTAGACTCCCACACAATAATAGTGGGAGGCTTTAACATCCCACTGTCAATATTAGATGGATCAATGAGACAGAAAATTAACAGGTTATTCAGGACTTGAACTCAGCTCTGCACCAAATGGACCTAATAGAAACCTACAAAACTCTCCACCCCAAATCAACAGAATATACATTCTTCTCAGCACCAAACAGCACTTATTCTAAAATTGATCACATAATTGGAAGTAAAACACTCCACAGCAAATACGTAAGAATGGAAATCATAAAAACAGTCTCTGAGACCACAGTGCAATCAAATTAGAACTCAGGATTAAGAAACTCACTCAAAACCACACAACTACATGGAAACTGAACAACCTGCTCCTGAATGAATATTAGGTAAATAACAAAATGAAGGCAGAAATAAAGATGTTCTTTGAAACCAATGAGAACGAAGACACAATGTACCAGAATCTCTGGGACACATTTAAAGCAGTATGTACAGGGAAATTTATAGCACTAAATACCCATAAGAGAAAGCAGGAAAGATCTAAAATTGACACCCTAACATCACAACTAAAAGAACTAGAGAAGCAAGAGCAAACAAATTCAAAAACTAGGAGAAGACAAGAAATAACTAAGATCAGAGCAGAACTGAAGGAGATAGTGAAATAAAAAACTCTTAAAAAAATCAGTGAATCCAGGAGTTTGTTTTTTGAAAAGATCAACAAAATAGATAGACTGCTAGCTACACTAATTAAGAAGAAAAGTGAGAAGAATCAAATAGACACAATAAAAAATGATACAGGGGATATCACCCTGATCCCACAGAAATACAAACTACCGTCAGAGAATACTATAAACACCTCTATGCAAATAAATTAGAAAATCTGAAGAAATTGGTAAGTTCCTGGAAGCATACACCCTCCCAAGTCTAAACCAGGAAGAAGTCAAATCCCTGAATAGACCGATAACAAGTTCTGGAATTGAGGCAGTAATCAATAGCCTACCAACCAAAAGAAGTCCAGGACCAGATGAATTCACAGCTGAATTCTACCAGAGGTACAAAAAGGAGCTGGTACCATTCCTTCTGAAACTATTCCAATCAATAGAAAAAGAGGGAATCCTCCCTAATGCATTTTATGAGGCCAGCATCATCCTGATACCAAAACCTGGCAGAGACACACCAAAAAAAAAAAAAAAAAAAAAAAAAATTCAGGCCAATATCCCTGATGAACATCGATGCAAAAAATCCTCAATAAAATACTGGAAAACCAAATCCAGCAGCACATCAAAAAGCATATCCACCACGATCAAGTCGGCTTCATACTTGGGATGCAAGGTTGGTTCAACAGATGCAAATCAATAAACGTAATCTATCACATAAACAGAACCAATGACAAAAACCACATGGTTATCTCAATAGATGCAAAAAGGCATTCAACAAAATTCAACAGGCCTTCATACTAAAAACTCTCAATAAACTAGGTAATGATGGAATATATCTCAAAATAATAAGAGCTATTTATGACAAACCCACAGCCAATATCATACTGAATGGGCAAAAACTGGAAGCATTCCCTTTAAAAACCGGCACAAGACAAGGATGCCCTCTCTCACCACTCCTATTCAACATAGTGTTGGAAGTCCTGGCCAGGGCAATCAGGCAAGAGAAAGAAATAAAGGGTATTCAATGAGGAAAAGAGGAAGTCAAATTGTCTCTGTTTGCAGATGACATGATTGTATACTTAGAAAACCCCAACGTCTCAGCTCCAGATCTCCTTAAGCTGATAAGCAACTTCAGCGGAGTCTCAGGATAAAAAATCAATGCACAAAAATCACAAGCATTCCTATACGCCAATAACAGACAAACAGAGCCAAATCGTGAGTGGACTCCCATTCACAATTGCTACAAAGAGAATAAAATACCTAGGAATACAACTTACAAGGGATGTGAAGGACCTCTGCAAGGAGAACTACAAACCACTGCTCAAGGAAATAAGAAAGGACACAAACAAATGGAAGAACATTCCATGCTCATGGATAGGAAGAATCAATATAGTGAAAATGGCCATATTGCCCAAAGTAATATATAGATTCAGTGCTATCCCCATCAAGCTACCAATGACTTTCTTCACAGAATTGGAAAAAACTACTTGAAACCTCGTATGGAACCAAAAAAGAGCCTGCATAGCCAAGACAATCCTAAGCAAAAGGAACAAAGCTGGAGGCATCACGCTACCTGACTTCAAACTATGCCTCAAGGCTACAGTAGCCAAAACAGCATGGTATTGGTACCAAAACAGATATATAGACCAATGAAACAGAACAGAGGTTTCACAAATAGCACCACACATCTACAGCCATCTGATCTTTGACAAACCTGACACAAACAAGAAATGGGGAAAAGATTCCCTATTTAATAAATGGTGTTGGGAAAACTGGCTAGCCATATGCAGACAACTGAAACTGGACCCCTTGTTTACACCTTATACAAAAATCAACTCAAAATGGATTAAAGACTTAAACGTAAGACCTAAAACCATAAAAATCCTAGAAGAAAACCTGGGCAATACCATTCAGGACATAGTCATGGGCAAAGACTTCATGTCTAAAACACCAAAAGCAATGGCAACAAAAGCCAAAATTGACAAATGGGATCTAATTAAACTAAAGAGCTTCTGCACGGCAAAAGAAACTGTCATCAGAGTGAACAGGCAACCTACAGAATGGGAGAAAATTTTTGCAATCTATCCATCTGACAAAGGGCTAATGTCCAGACTCTACAAAGAACTGAAACAAATGTACAAGAAAAAAACAACCCTATCAAAAAGTGGGCAAAGGATATAAACAGACACATCTCAAAAGAAGACATTTATGCAGCCAACAAACATATGAAAAAATGCTCATCATCACTGGTCATCAGAGAAATGCAAATCAAAACCACAATGAGATACCATCTCATGCCAGTTAGAATGGCGATCATTAAAAAGTTGGAAACAACAGATGTTGGACAGGATGTGGAGAAATAGGAAGGCTTTTACACTGTTGGTGGGAGTGTAAATTAGTTCAACCATTGTGGAATACAGTGTGGCGATTTCTCAAGGATCTAGAACTAGAAATACTATTTGACCCAACAATTTCATTACTGGGCATATACCCAAAGGATTATAAATCATTCTACTATAAAGACACATGCACACGTATGTTTACTGTGGCACTATTCACAATAGCAAAGACTTGGAACCAACCCAATGACCCTCAGTGACAGACTGGATAAAGAAAATGTGGCACATATACACCATGGAGTACTGTGCAGCCATATAAAAGGATGAATTCATGTCCTTTGCAGGGACATAGATGAAGCTGGAAACCATAATTCTCAGCAAACTAACACAAGAACAGAAAAACAAACACCACTTGTTCTCACTCATAAGTGGGAGTTGAACAATGAGAACACATGGACACAGTGAGGGGAACATCACACACTGGGGCCTGTCGAGGGGTTGAGGGATAGAGGAGGGATAGCATTATGAAAAATACCTAATGTAGGTGACGGGTTGATGGGTGCAGCAAACCACCATGGCATGTGTTTACCTATGTAGCAAACCTCCCAGTTCTGCACATGTACCCGAGAACTTAAAGTATAATAAAAAATTAATTAAAATAATAACTGCAACAATTTTAAAAACACTTATTTTCCAGGCACTATGGCCCACACCTGTAATCCCAGTACTATGGGAAGTCAAGGCAGGAGGATCCCTTGAAGTCAGGAGTTCAAAACCTCAATACCAACCTGGGCAACATAGTGAGACTCCACCTCTACAAAAAATTAAATAATTGGCTAGGCATGGTGGCACATGCCATAGCCACTCGGGAAGCTGAGGAAGGAGGATCACTTGAGCCCAGGAGTTCGAGGTTGCAGTGTGCTATGATTATGCCACTGCACTCCAGCCTGGGCAACAGAATGAGATTCTGTGTCTAAAATCAATCAATCAATCAATCAATGTTCAATGAGTTCCTATCACACTTAAAATAAAAGTCCTCATTCCTTACCTGAGCCCTTCAAGGCCTTTCAAAAACTGCCTGTGCCCACCTCTAAGACCAATCCAACACCATATGATCATCATACATGCAATTCCCTCGGGCTGAATACTCTTCCTGCTGGTCTCCTCATGGCTGCTTCTACTTCTGCTCACAGCCTTGCCTGGTCACTTTCTAACACTTCCTATCAACCTATTTTTTAAAATATATTTTGTTTTCTTGTTGTCTTGTTATGTAACTTCTCTACTATACTTATATATGGCAATATCTCTACAGCTGAAAGACACTGGCATACAGTATGTAGTTAATAAATATTTGTTGATGAAATATTTAAGTGAAGAGGTTGCCTACTAAGGAAAGCTTAATAATGACCTGAAACCAATGTTATAAATTTTCTTAGCAAAACCAAGGAGGTATTTTATTTCCTCATTTATTTGGCATAGAGTGTCAGATGAAGGGGATCA
Source organism: Macaca thibetana thibetana (assembly GCF_024542745.1). NCBI lineage: Eukaryota > Metazoa > Chordata > Mammalia > Primates > Cercopithecidae > Macaca > Macaca thibetana. The sequence continues at coordinate 21,931,089 of NC_065586.1, read as the reverse complement.
GGCTAGTAATAGAGACTGGGGAAATAAAAATGTTCTCAAGTCTTAGTGTGGAAAGGGAGTGGGAAATAAAATTTTCTAGCTGGGGAAAGATACAAGTATTTTATTCTGCCATATGTATGGAGAAATAATGACTTAACTATGGCTATTTGAAGTAGTAGGATAAAACTTCAGATAAAAGCCTTTAAGGAAAAAAATAGCTACCCGCTAATTACAAATATATAGTAGATCTTTTAAGTTACCAGAAAGATTTTAAAAATTAAAAGCATGGTCAATGCTAACAAAAGCACAGAGAGAAAAAAGATTATTTTAAACAAACCATGATAAATAATAAACATTAAATAAGATGGAATGAATAAAACAGAAACATAATACATATTAATGAATTAAACTTCCCTAACAGAAGAGTGTAAGTTTGATATTTACAAAATCTTAGCCATATGCTATTTGTAGAGAGGACAAAGAAAGTCTGAAATAAAAATTAGTTAAATGTGAAAGGTTTAAGACTACTGTGAAGATGTTTCAGGAACATTCCATCGCTCTCAAATATGCAAACACATATCCAAAGAATTGGGGACAATGAAATGGTGGCTTTTAGCCCACTGGAAAGGGATGATACTACTCAACCTGCCTATAGCACTTGCAGTTCCAAGAATACACCACACTCTCCTGCCTCAACCTTGCCCAGGTTGTTTATCTTCCTAGAACAGCCTCTCTTCCCTCCTCCTTTTCCCTGATTCCTAGTAGACCCTTTGTTTAGAAGTTCCCCTCCCATGAAGACTTCCCTGATTCCTAAATATAGAAGCCCTCCAATAGACTCCATAACATCTTGTGCTTATTCCTACTGTAGCACTTGTCACACTGGCTCATAATTGCCTATTTACTTGTCTGTCTCTCTATATACCTATACATTCCTGGAAAGAGGGAATGTGTCATGTTTACTTGCATATCCCCAGGGCCCAACCAAAGAGTAGCTACTTAATAAATATTTGTTGAGAGGTGAGTATGATTTTCTGTCACCCATGACTTCTTTTAAAATCCTTAATAGAATTTCTGTCCTAGGAGGATCTAGGAGGCACCTTAAAGTTTACCAGACACAACCTCCTATTTAGGACTTGAATTCCCTGCAATCACCTACACCAGGTGGTTATTTAGCCTCTGCTTAGAGTCTCTAATGATGAGAAGCTCATTCCTATGAAAAGAGAATTTTGAAATATTTGAGTTGTTCCAACTATAGGAAACATGGTTTAGAGTTTACACTGCCTGCTTATATCAGAGTGTTAAAGACTCTCACTGTTGTTACCTTTAGTTTTACTGTTTCATTCTGGGTGTTTTCTTCCTTAGCCATACATATTTGAGTGGGGTAGACGATTTAGGTAAATAATGTTGAGTAGGTAAGGAAGGAGGAAAAAAGCAAGGCAAGAAAAAAGAGGAAATGATCTTAAGAGTAGCTATAATACCATTTTAATAAAAGAATCTGTAATTTATATTGGGCAATACAAATCAGAGGACTGCTGGTTCTAGGTAAGATGATGTAAGCATACTCCACCCTGTCTCTCACTAAATGCAGCTATGAAACCTGGAAAGAATGCATGAAGTAGCTACTTGGCCCAGAGAAGCTGCATCTCCATGAAAGGTTTAAAAGAGACCCTCAGCATCTCTAGCCAGATTGGTTGGTAAAGGTGTTTTCCACATAAAACCAGTTCATAAATACTGGGAGAGGTGACTATTTTTTCAAATGCAAAAATGGTAACAAAACAAGGCATAAAAAGAATCAGGAAAACATGGCCCAATCAATGGCTCAAAATAAATCTCTAGAAAGCAACCCTAAAGAAACATAGAACCATGAATTGCCCCCAAAAAATGGAAAACAATCATCTTAAGGAAGCTCAATGTATTACAAGGGAACGTAGACAATTAAAATCAGAAAAATGTAAGATCAACAAATTGAGAATAACAACAAAGAGATGGAAACTGTAGAAAAGTGCCAAACAGAAATTCTGGAGCTGAAGCATCCAACAACTAAATTGAAAAATTCCATAAAGGGAAATCAAGAAAGAATCATCAAAACAGGTCATTTGAAATTATTAAGTCAGAGAGATAAAAATAAAAATAATGAGGAAAATTGAAGAAAGCCTAAGTGTTAAGCAGACCAATCTACATATTATGGGCAACTCAGAAGGAGAAGAGGGAAAGAGAATGGGTAGAAAGCTGATTTTAAGAAATAATGGCCCAAAATGTCCCAAATCTGAAGAAGAAAATGGACATCCAAATTCAAGAAACTCAACACTAGGATGAACCCAAAGAGGCTCACACTAAGACACATTATAATGAAACTGTCAAAAGTTAAAGACAAAGAATCTTGAAAGCAGCAAAAGAAAAGTGATTTGTCACAAACAAGGAGAGCTTTCATAGATTTCTCAGTGCAACATTACAAACCAGAAGGGAGTGGACTGACATATTCAAAGACCTAAAATAAAAAGAACTTCCAACCAAGAATACTGTCTCTAGCAAAAATGTCCTCCAAAAATGAAGGAGAAATAAAATTCTTCCTGAATAAACAAAAGCTGAGGAAATTTATCACCACTAAACCTGGCTTACAAGAATTGTAAAAGACAGCCCTTCAAGTTGAAATGAAAGAATGCTATCAGCAACATGATAGTATATGAAAATATAAAGCCTTTGGTAAAGGTAAATGCGTAAACAAATACAGAATTCTGTAAATACTATAGTGATCATGCATAAATCATTCTCAATTCAGATACAGAATTTAAAAGACAAAAGCATAAGAAACAGCTACAACTATAAAATTATGTGTTTCCATCCATTTTGTGCTACTATAACAAAATACCTGACCTGGGTAATTTATAATAAACAGAATTTATTGGCGGCTCACAGTTCTGAAAGCTGGGAAGTCCAATATCAAGGTGCCAGCATCTAACAAGGGCCTTCTTGCTGTGTCATCCTTGGGAGAAAGCAGCAGAGTGAGAGGGGGCAAGAGAGAGCAAGAGGAGGCCAAAGTCACTCACAGCACCAATTCCACCCATGAGTGCAGAGCCCTCGTAGTCTAATCACCTCGTAAAAGTCCCACCTCTTAATACTATTACAATGGCAATTAAGTTTTAACATGAGTTCTGGAGGGGACAAACATTTAACCATAGCACTATGGTAATAAATACCAAATATAAAAACATAATTTGTGACACTGATAACATTAAGTGAAGAGAGGTAAAGAAGTACAGAAGTGTATGCAATTGAAGTTATTGTTATAAGATGTTTTATGTAATTCTCATCATAACCACAACGAAAATATCCGTAGAAGATGCACACAAGAAAATGAGAAAGGAATCAAAGCATGTCACTATTAAAAATTCAACAAAACACAAAGGAAGGCAGCAAGAGAGAAAAAGAGGAACAAAATAACTACAATACATATAGGAAACTATGAGCAAAGTGTCAATAGTAAATCATTATCATTCCCTAACAGTAATTACTTTAAATGTAAATTATTTAAACTATCCAATCAAAAGGCATAGAGTGGCTGAATGGATTTTTAAAAATCAAAATCCAACTATATGTTTGTCTTCAAGAGACTCACCTTAGACATAAAGACATTCTTCACTTCCAATAATGGATAGATCAACCAAATAGATGACCAACAAGGAAAGAGAGGACTTGATTGACACTATAGACCAATTGGACCTAAGAGACCTAAACAGAACATCCCACCCAACAACAGCAGAATACCTTTTTCCAGAATAGATCACATGTTAGGTCATGAAATAAGTCTTAACAAACTTAAGATTGAAATCATACCAAGACTCTTTTGCAACCACAGGGTAATAAAACTAAAAAATCAATAGCAAAAGGCAAAATGGAAAATCCAAGATATGTGGAAATGAAACAACACATACTTTAACAATCAATGAGTTAAAGAAGAAATCACAAGGGAAATTAGAAAATCTCTGGAGACAAATCAAAACAAAGACACATCTCAAAAACTATGGGATACATCAAAGGCAGTAGTAAGAGAAATTTCTCTGTTTGCAGATGACAGGATCTTATATGTAGAAAACTCAAAAGATTACACAAAAAACTTAGACCTAATAAACAAATTCAGCAAAATAGTATATGAAATCAACAGACAAAAGCCAGCTGCATTTTTATACATAATGAATAATCTGAATAGGAAATTTAGAAATGATCCCATCTACAATAGCATCAAAAAGAATAAAATAGGAATAAACTTAACCAAGAAGTCTAGAGATTTGTACACAGAAAACTACAAAACATCACTGAAAGATATCGAGGAAGATAGAAATATATAGAAAGATATACCGTGTTCATGGATTGGAAGACTTAATGTTGTCAAAATATCCATACTACCCACAGCAATCTACAGATTCAACACACTCTTCATCAAAATATCAATGGCATTTTTGCAGAAATAGAAAAAAATCCTAATATTCATATGGAATCTCAACCCTGAAGAGCCAAACCAATCTTGAGAAAGAAATACAAAGCTGGAAGCCTCCCACTTCCTGATTTCAAAACGTATTACAGGGCCGGGCACGGTGGCTCAGCCTGTAATCCCAGCACTTTGGGAGGCTGAGGTGGGCGGATCACGAGGTCAGGAGATCGAGACCATCCTGGCTAACATGGTGAAACCCCATCTCTACTAAAAATACAAAAAATTAGCCGGGCGTGGTGGCAGGCACCTGTAGTCCCAGCTACTTGGGAGACTGAGGCAGGAGAATGGCATGAACCCAGGAGGCGGAGCTTGCAGTGAACCGAGATCACGCCACTGCACTCCAGCCTAGGTGACAGAGCAAGACTCCATCTCAAAAATAAAAATAAAAAAATTATAAAGCTACAATATGATACTGGCATTAAGATAGACATGTACACCAAAGGACAGAATAGAAAACCCAGAAATAAATGCTCATGTGTATGGTCAAATGATCTTCAACAAAGGTGCCAAGGCTACACAATGGGGAAAAGATAGTCTCTTCAACAAATGATGTTGGTAAAACTTAATATCCACGTAACAAATGAATGAAGTTGGACCCTTACCTTACACCATATGCAAAAATTAAGATGGATTCAAGTCCTCAACATATAACTTGAAAACTGTAAAAATCCTAGAAGAAAATAATGAAAGGCTGCATAACATTGGATTGGCAATGATTTCTTGGATATGTCATCAACAGCACAGACAACAAAAGCACAAATACACAAATTTTTCAAACTGAAAAATTCCTGCAAAGCAAAAAGGCAACCACCAGAGTGAAAAGTCAACCTATGAAATGGCAAAAAATATTTGCAAACCATATCTGTTAAGGAGTTAATGTCCTAAATATATAAAGAACTTCTGCAACTCAAAATACACAAAAGAAACATCTCAAAATGGGCAAAAGACTTGGATTGACATTTCTCTAAAGAAGATACACAAATGGCCAACAAGAAAATGAAGAATCCCCAAATCACTAATTGCTGTGATTTGAATGTATCACCTCTAAAATTCAAAAGTTGCCAATGTGACAGTAGGGGGTGGGGTGGGTCTAAGAGGTGATTAGACCATGAGGGCTCCTCCCTCGTAAATGAAATTAGGGAAAAACTTGAGGGAGAGGGTTCATCCATTTTTGCCCTTCCAGCTTCTGGTATGTGAGGACACAGCATTCTTCTCCTCCAGAGGACATAGTTAAAGACTCTATCTTGGAAGCAGAGACCAGGCATCTGTTCGTGTCTTCCCAGGCGCCAGAGCTGTGAGAAATAAATTTCTGTTCTTTATAAAGTATTCAGTCTATGGTATTTTTAGTAGCAGCCCAAAACAGACTAAGACACTAATCATTCAGGAGACTGGGACAGTGGCTCATGCCTGTATTTCCACCACTTTGCGAAGTTAAGACAGGAGGATCGCTTGAGCCCAGGAGTTCAACACCAGCTTGGACAACATAGTGAGACACCATCTCTACAAAAAGTAAAATAAAATAAAAAAGAAAAATAAAATAAAAATTAGTCAGGCATGGTGGTGGGTGCCGATAGTCCCAGCTACTCAACAGACTGAGGTGGAGTGGGAATCGCCTGACCCCAGGAGCTCAAGGCTGCAGTAAGCCATGATTGTGCCACTGCAGTCCAGCCTGGGTGACAGAGTAAGACCCAGTCTCAAAAAACAAAATACCAAACCACAATGAGATATCACCTTACACTCATTAGGATGTTTAGTATTAAAAAAGAAAATAACAAGTGTTGGTGAGGATGTGGAGAATTTGGAACTCATGCCCTGTTGGTGGAAATGTAAAATAGTTTCAACTGCTATGGAAAATGGTATCAAGGCTCCTCAAAAAATTGAAAATAGAATTACCATATGATCCAGCAACTGCACTTTTGGGTGTATATCCAAAAGAATTGAAAACAAGATCTCAAAGAGATATTTGCACTTCATGTTCATTGCAGTATTATTCACAATAGCTAACAGGTGAAAGCAACCTAAATGTCCATCAACAGATGAATAGATAAAGCAAATGTGACATATACATACAGTGGAATATTATTCCACCTTAAAAGGAAGGAAAATCTGTCCTATATGACCCTTGAGAACATTATGCTAAGTGAAATAAGCCAATCACAAAAGGTTAAATACTACATGATTCTACTTATATGAAATATCTAAAGTCGTTAAACTCTTAGAAACAGAAATCAGAATGGTGGTTTCCAGGGGCTGTGGGAATCAGGGAAAGGGAAATTGGCATTCAATGGCTATAAAGTATCAGTTTTGGAAGCTGATAAATTTCAAGATATCCATTGCACTGAAGTTCTAGAGATCTATTGCACTAGCAATCTATGTGCATATAGTTAACATTATTGTACTGTACACTTAAAAAAGGTCACAATGATGAATTTTATGTGATGTGTTTTTAACTACAATAAAAAAAATAAAATGCACCTCAAAGGACAAAGGAGACATTATATGTGTGTTTCTATTTACATAACATCTCAAAAAGGCAGAACTATGGGAACAGAGAACATAAGTGATTGCCAGAGGCTTGGGGTGGGAAGAGGGATATGGAAGGAAGTGTTTTACAGATGGAACTTTTCTGTCACCTAAGTGTGGTGGTTACAGGAATCTAAACATGTATTAAAGTTCATACAGTTGTTGGCCCCTTAAAAAACTTCAGTCTTTCTATCTGTTGATTTTATTTAATCAATAAAAATTAAGTACTAAAATGTATGAATTTGTGCATATGATTTTATAACTGACATAAACATCTTAATGATTCTGTGCCTTGTTGGTACTTAGGTCAGCAGTTTATGTGCCCCCCATGAGAGAAATCATAGCGTCATTTTAAGAGAACTCTATAAAATAATGACCATTTTAGCTTCCATACCACATTTCAAATTGCTTTCTATGGCATCCTTTCAACACTGTTCTTCCTTTACTCATGTTTTTTTCTCCTTTTAGTAACTTGCTGTAAATTTGTTCTCATGCTAAATTATCATTTTATACTTTTCCTGATTAATGAAAAATAAGTTTATCATTTTATCTGTTCACCTCTTCTAGTCCTTTTCCTCATATCATGTTTAACACCTCCCAGCTTAAAGTCACTTAAACATGTAATTAAAGGGTTTTTAAAAATATGTCTTCTAGATTATTTATGAAGATGTTAAACAAAACTGAGTTTGACCTTAAACTCTGCCAGGTCTGCTAATCTAAACCAAGTTCATTCATCCACATGCTACTTCATTTTAAACTGTACATTGTTTATAGTCCCAAGATTCATTTCATAGTATCAATAACCAAAGACATGCATTTCCATTTCTCTAATGCATATGCTACCAAATGCTTACCCAAAAGTCCAGATGTTTTATGTCATTTTGTCTATTAATTTGATAATTTTATGAAAAATTTGATCTCACATCCTCTTACTGGCCACCTACGAGGATGCAAACAGCAGTGTGAGTCCATTAGAATCAGTTTGTTCTTAAGATTAGATAATAACTCAGTAAGTAAACAGAAGAAATGGGTAATAAAGTCAGATTCCTTATACAGATAAGCAGTTCTTCAGCTTGGAGTAACAACATGTTTTAAAAAAAAAGGGAAGAAAGATAAAACAGTAAGGCAGAGAAGTTTCTTATTATGAAAGAATGCTACATGGTTCACAGACACAATCAGAATTAAGTAAAGCTGATGATTAAAAGTCATAAAATAAATTCTGTGATAGATGACACAATGTGGTGTTTGGATGTAGAGACAAAGAAACAACAGAAAAATAGAATCAAAGCTGAACTTTAAAGATAAATGTGGAATGTGAAGGCTTTGAGCTAGATTTATGTAATGATGAAAGAAAATTGTTGAAAAGGAAAAGCATTTGGACACATTAAATGCAGACACAAATAAACTGGTGTCCCCAATAAAATGGAGGAAGCTCAAAAATGACAAGCTAAAAATCTAAGAAGAAGCTGAAACAGGGAAATTAAAAAATAACTTCCATCTATATGGTGTCCAAAAGTCTGGTATACAAGGAAATACAGATAATATGGTCAAAGATGAAAAGGAAGGAAGTGAAATGAAATAACATAAAAGCATGTTTCTATATGTGAGATACGGGTAACTCAATTTATGGCAGGAGAATTGTAACCTTTGTTACACTAACAATGGTAAGTATGCCACGTGACTAGTGAATTACACTGGTCTGATTATGTAACCCTAACTGGATGACCTTCAAAGCCCTTTGCCAAAAGGGCTCATCCTCTAGCACCATGACATCTATACCTAATAACTATCTTATTCATTAAGGTAAGGTGCCTCATTACTGCCCCACAACATCTTGCTGGAGAGTTAATAATACAGAGTATCTAAAACCTAGCACATGATAATGTTTACAAGTGCTAATTCTCTTACTTTTCAATTCCCTTTCCTGGGAGCCCTATCCTTATGTACACACCATACTGAGATCATGCTGTGCTCATAACAGTTGTGTCTTTTTTCATATCCACTCTCTGAAAGATCTTCTTGTCCCTTGCTTTTTTTTTTTTTTTTTTTTTTTTTTTTTTTTTTTTTTTTTTTTTTGAGATGGAATCTTGCTCTGTTGCTAAGGCTGGAGTACAATGGTGCAATCTTGGCTCACTGCAACCTCTGCCTCCTGGGTTCAAGCGATTCTCCCACCTCAGTCTCCCAAGTAGCTGGGATTACAGGCACCCGCCATCATGCCTGGCTAATTTTTGTAGAGACAAAGTTTCCCCATGTTAGCCAGGCTGGTCTTGAACTCCTGACCTCACGTGATCTGCCCACCTTGACCTCCCAAAGTGCTGGGATTAAAGGCGTGAGCCACCACAACTGGCCCATGTAACTTGTTTTTAATTTGGAAAAATGTGATTCATTGTAGAGGGCTACCTTCAATGTCAGTCTTTTTACCTTGCCAGGCAGAAATGATCACTACTTTTTAGCTGTTCTCATAGCACTCTGGTCCTATTGCCAGAATTTCACTTATTTCATGGTTGTCTCTCCCTCTGACTTCAAGTTCCCTGAAGGCAGCAAAGGTGTCTGTTCTCTGCATATCCAGCGGTTAGCAAAGTTGATCATTGATTCGTTTCATTACTGAACACTACTTAAGCACTATGTTCTAAGCAACATGATCATTGATTCATTTCATTATTAAACACTAATAATGAAGCACTTGATTCATTTCATTATTAAACACTAATTAAGCACTTACTATGTTCTAAGCAACATAGATGCCAAGTTAAGAAGAAATAGTCACTGCTGTTAAAGAACTCCAGTCTGCCTACATTCTGGTGAGAAAAGAATGAATGAGCCAAAGTCACTGTCCTCAGAGAACTCACATCCTAGCCAACAGAGGCTTCTGTAGAAGAATAACTTCAGGTCTTTAGCTCATGATACAACAGTTTCTTACAGGATGTAGTAGTTGTAGTAGTGAAACTCTAGACACCAAGGTTATAATGAGATGTGATCACAAAAAATGTAATTTGCATGAATTTTTTTTTTTTTTTTTTTTTTTTTTTTTTGAGACGGAGTCTCGCTCTGTCGCCCGGGCTGGAGTGCAGTGGCCGGATCTCAGCTCACTGCAAGCTCCGCCTCCTGGGTTTACGCCATTCTCCTGCCTCAGCCTCCCAAATAGCTGGGACTACAGGCGCCCGCCACCTCGCCCGGCTAGTTTTTTGTATTTTTTTAGTAGCGACGGGTTTTCACCGTGTTAGCCAGGATGGTCTCGATCTCCTGACCTCGCGATCCGCCCGCCTCAGCCTACCAGAGTGCTGGGATTACAGGCTGAGCCACCGCGCCCGGCCGAATTGTTTTTAAGATCAAGTATTTTTTTAAAAAAACAGATTTCCAGTTAATGAAACAAATACATTTGGTCATGATAGAAAGGAAATGCCACTAATTGATATAATTTTCTATATTGATATCTATTTTGTATGAACTTTCAACATAAATTTCACATGTTTTGATATTAAAGTAACATAGTATGCAGTTTTATCACCTTCATAAAGAGGATTGTAATATTTCAGAATTGTGTGCTACACTTTGCTTTTCCTGCACTCTTATTTATTTAGAAATACTGCTATATGTCTGAAAAATATAAATCAGTGTTACATTTTAACTTTTAAAGTCATGAACAAAAAGCTTATTTTGTAAATTAGGACAATATTTAAGATAACTGCTTAGGGGTAGTAGAAATTCATCTTATATAGGTTGTGTTGCTCAAAAGGCACATGGAGGTTTTCTTAACAAAAATGAAGAGGGCTGATATAATATTTCAACTACAAATTGTACTCTCCATTTAGTTTGCTTACAGGATGAGTATATAACTTTAATCTGCATTTATGGAATTAAAAAAATCTACACAATAAAGTTCTCTCGATTGCTTATGGTTTTCAATTTAACGAAACTATTTGCAACTCTTGGACAGCTTTCTTCCACTGCACAATTCTCTTTATGTAACTTCTTCCAACAAGCATGTGGACCGTGCTGAAAAAGAAGGCAAGCCATTCTGCATACTAGACTACACCAGGCAAAGCATATTGGGAAGAGCAATTTCCTATTCCTGAAGAAAACTACTCAGTCATGCCTCCAAGATCCCACCCACTCTTACAGTGGAGCCACTGCAGTGGGTTCTGGTAAACGGGATTGGGTAGAAAGAACATTGCAGGACAAGGACACGATGGATACTATTCAGCCTTAAAAAAGGAAGGAAATTCTGTCATTTGCAACAACATGGATGAACCTGGGGGACATATGTTAAGTGAAATAAGCCAGTCACGAAGGTCAAACACCACATGATCTCACTTGTGTAGAATTTTTAAATATCAGACTCACAGAAGCAGAGAGTGAGATGGTGGTTACCAGAGGCTGAGAAGGGGAGAGGCTGAGGGATGGGGGAGAGGTAGGTCAACAGGAACAAAACTAAAGATAGATAGGAGGAGTAAGTTCAAGAGATCTAGTATGCAACATGGTGACTATACTAATAACAATGTATTGCATACTTGAAAATGCTGAGAGCAGCTCATAAGTCTTCTAACTACAAAAATGTATATGTGTAATGCATATGTTAATTAGCTTGATTTAGCCAAATTCTACAATGTATACATATGTCAGAATATCATGTTCTGATAACACAAATATATACAATTTTTATTTGTCAATTAAAAAATGAAAAAGAACATTGGGGGAAAGATTAGGTAAGTGTGAGGACTAGGCCCTTATCAGACCCCAAATCTGCCAGCTCACTTGCTCTTGGACTTTCCAGCCTCTCAGACTATAAGCAATACATTTCCATTATTTATAAATGATCCAGCCTGTGGTATTTTGTTATAGCAGCAGGAACTAAGACAGTACAGAAAATCAGAAAGACCCAGAGATGTGTCAGCATAGTCCAGCCTCACTGGAGATTGGGGAGCATTGGTCAAGATGTGACGGACTTACCATCACAGTGGTTATTCCTGGTGTTCAATACAGCTGGAGACACAGCTCCAAGTAGACTTCCACTGCTCCCTATTCTGGTGACTCCACTACATTCATGACACAGCTTCTCTCTATCGCTTCCTCTTCACTTCTACTCTCTGGGTATCTTGAACACAAGTTCTCAGTGAGGAAGAACCTGACTGGGCTGGGTAATCCCATTTTAATATGAAGAGCCCTTAATGGCTGGTGTTTTGAAAATTTCCAGAGTCTAATTGATTGTGGCCAAGGCAACAGGAACAGATGGCCCAAAGCATAGCAACTTATGCATAACCAACAGCTAGGGCCACTTTATCCCAAGATGTTTACAAGTATGTCAGGTACCTAGAGTTTTACCGTCTGTCTAGTTCACTTGTATAGATGGCTTTCATCCAATAACTGTGGCATTATTTATTCATTTTACAGCAGGAACTATCCAGGATGCTAGGCTTTTAGTTGCTTAGTATAGACTGGAACAAATACCATATTTGATTTAAGAACAAACCACATTTTGTAGTACCCCAAGGTCACTGAATCTTTAGGATGACTCTGGTAGTAAAAATAATAACAAGGAAAGTAGTATAAAACAAGGTATCAAAAAAGAAAAATCTAGCAAACTAGGTTCCATAAAAGGGGGTATTTGATTTTAAATCTAAGTCTTTGGAAAAGTAAAGATACAATTGACAGCACTAACACTGTGGTAAATATAAACTCTTGCTTAAGCCAGTATCTGGAAGGGTGTGAAGGCACTATTTCTTACCAGACAGAAAAGTCTTATTAAATAAGTAGATCACAAATATACAAAGGCCAAATTAAGTCACAGAACAGATGTTCGGGTTTTTGTGGTGGTGTTTTTTTGTTTGGCCTCAAGTTCCCTCCCAGTACTTAAAGGACGCATCAGAGAGGTGTTTTTAATCTCGTCTTGTCTTTTTCCCCTCAGCATTCTTACCCCTATCTCTTCCTCTCTCCATCTTCCAATTCCAGTCAATTGATTATTTTGGTTTTCTCCTGGAGAAGGCTAGAGGGGCAGCATCTGTCCTTTGGGAGAGAATCTTAAGTCCCTTGGAAAAGGAAAAACCTCCGCTACTATAATGCTCCTCTCTTTGTAACCACACCAGACCAATCGGGGTCAACTTTTATGTAACAAAGTTGTGAGTTGTTTTTCAGTTGCCATGGACTCCCAGGTTGAAGGTCACATAACCTGAGCATGCCCAGTTAAACCAAGCATGCAATCGCAGGGGGAACCTAAGTACTTGTACCAAGGAACTGAATAAAGAAGGGGACATTGCATGGCAGGACCTGGGATCCAATCAGACCAAGCTCTAGCGTCACCCCATGGCAGGATCCAGTCAGACCATGCCTCCTGGCATTGCCTCATTGCAAGAGCCAATCAGATCACACCTCATTAATCTATGCTTATAAAATCCAACCCAAACTCCAGCTTGGGGAGACAGATTAGAGCATTTCTTCCGGTCTCCTTGCCAGTTGACTCACAATAAAGCTTTTTTCTTTTCTCAAAAGCTGATGCCATGGTATTGGCCTCTATGTGCATCAGACAGTGAGCCCATTGATTGCTCAGTAATATCTTCTCTTGTGGACATTGATCACCTTGATAGCACACATGCATAGTGTCCTTATGCTCTGCTTTTCTTCCCTGATAAAAAAGACCCCTCCCGGGATGGAGGCTGGGGAGAGAAAGGGAATAAGGAGAGAAGGAAAGCCTGATCTGCCTCACGATCTTAATGAAAATGAATGGAGAGTAGAATCTGTGAGGCCCTGGCATTGCAATTGCTTCTTTCACATTAAATTAGCTTCCTTTCCCCTAGTGCATGTGTAATTTTCATTAAAGTTGACTCAGTCCCAAACAGGAAAGGGCGAACAGATTATATTATGTTAAAGCCAAATTCATGAATGACACAGGAGCTATTGCAAATATATTGGGAATTTCTTTGGGTTTAAAAAGTAAGTCCAGTTGTGAAGTTTCTACAGTTTTACGTACATGGGTATACATTTAAGTCAAAATGAATACCATTGCCTTCATTTGGTGGGTTTTGTATTTAGTTTAGTAAAATTTGGATTATAGTAGGAGTTTATAAAACCAAGAGATTTTATTTAAAAAGGTAAAAATTCACATGCAATTAAATGGAAAAAATATAATCCTAAAGTTCATGATATTTTCAAAATCTGTCACTGACACAAAATGGAATATAATGATATTGATTTTCGGTTAAAATGAAAAGCATTTAGAGAAGAGGGGTAAAGGAAGTCAATGTGTTAAAGGTAAATTTTCTTTAATATAAGAGATGTCAATTCAAACTATACTATAAGGCCTAAGTCATTTTTACTGAAGTAATGTCATCTAATACAGTTATTGAGCCTTCTACCTTAAAGATGTATGTGTCCTAATTAGACTTAATAAGATTTTACTGTAAGCTTTAATTGTATAGTTAATTATATTTCATTATTAACATCTTTGCCCACCAATCCAATCCAGCTTTCTTATTATCAATCCATCACAAAGCCCTGCCAATTCCAGTTCTGAAGTGTCTTTGTCTCTGCTACTAACACCACCTCTACCATCAGGTCTCACTCAGAGATTATTGGCACAGTCTCCAAATTGGTCTTCTGTTCTCCCACTCTGGTCTCTGTCCCATCTGTTCTCCACATTGCAGACAGAAGCAGGGGTTCTCAAATGCACACTTGAAGAGAAAGACATACTCTTTCTTGACTGACTGTGGCTTACAAGTGACCCTGCGATCTGACCCTTACCTGCTGTCCCGGTCTCAGCTTGCAGAAGCTCCTACTCAGTGTGTATTTTTCAGAACCTCACATGGTTCCAGTCATAGGGCCTAGACATGCATTTAGGACCCTCTGCCCAGAATCTTCTTCCCTCCTCTCTTGTTTTTTTTTTTTTTTTTTGAGACAGTGTCTAGCTCTGTCACCCAGGATGGAGTGCAGTGGCATGATCTTGGCTCACTGCCACCTCTGCCTCCCAGGTTCAAATGATTCTCCTGCCTTAGCTTCCCAAGTAGCTGGGAATATGGGTACAAGCCACCACACCCAACTAATTTTTTTTTTTTTTCGTATTTTTAGTAGAGACGGGGATTTACCATTTTGGCCAGGCTGGCCTCAAACTCCTGACCTCAAGTGAATCACCCACCTCGGTCTCTCAAAGTACTGGGATTACAGGCCCTCCTTTCTTAACCTAATTAACTCCAAGATCCTAGGTTCTCAACCCAAGGGCCATTTCCTCCAAGAAGACTACCCTGACCTCCCTCCTTGACTAGATCAAATGCCCCTCCTAAGTTAGTGCTGCATGAGCTCCTCTTTGGCTCTTGTCAGTTAAACTGCTTTCTTCGTTTGACAATTTTTTTTTTTTTTTTTTTTTTTTGGAGAGAGAGGGTCTCACTTTGTTACCCGGGCTGGAGTGTAGCAGTATGATAATAGCTCACTGTAACTTCAAATTCCTGGCCTCCTGGTGTCAAGCAGTCCTCCCACCTCAGCCTCCCAAGTAGCCAGGACTACAAGCATGCACCACTATGCCTGGCTAATTTTTAAACATTTTTCATAGAAATGGAGTCTTGCTATGTTGCCCAGGCTAGTCTTCAACTGCTAGCCTCAAGTGATCCTCCCACCTTGCCCTCCCAAAGAGCTGAGATTACAGGGGTGAGCCACCACACCCACCTGGTAATTATTTGATTAACTAATGTCTCTCTCCCTTACTGAACTAAAAGTTAAATAAAAATAGGTATCACATCTGCTTTTGCTCACACTAAAGCCTAGAAGAGTATTTGGCACAGAATTGGCACTCAATAAGTATATGTTGTATAAATAACATGAAAATAGCAAAAAGTAAATATAAGTACATTTAGTATATGAATTGAAATATAGACATGCAAAATTATTATTCCACAAATCCAACTATTTTAACAATTAAGAGAAAAATTACAAAACCCAGTTTTGGTGTTTGTCAGAACATTCAAAGGGTTCTTTTACTCAAATATATAGTTTTTCATGCCATCTATGACTATTAAACCATCAAAGTATGTGTGTCAACCTCAAACTCCTATGACACCATTTCAACACTCCAAAGTTATAAAATTAATTGGTTCATGACTCAAATTTAAAGTGACTCCAAATTTTAGCTTTGAGTTTTACAGCTTTTTTAACAATTAAAAAAAAAATACTGCAAAAAAAAAAAAAAAAAAAAAAAAAAAAAAAACCCTTACAATGGAATGTGTTTCTGATGGTAACTATAGTAGGAGAAATAGCACAAATTTAATAAAATGTGGAGTCCTGTGTTCTATTTTAAGGCGTCTAGGTGGTTTCTCATAATTTACATTTTTACCTCAATAAATATTGGCGTTTGTGAATTTTTCCTTGCCCGGACCATGTGCAAGTTTAAATGTGGTTAAAGATTTGGATAGTTAAGTTTTATGGTCAGAAATATTTGATTCTAAATTTGTAATCCTTGGTGCCTTCAGGGAAAGAGACATGTGTGAACAGTCTGGAATACAAAATTCCATTACAACACTGAACAGAAATGAAATTAACTCCTTAATTTTCTATGCAATCTTTGAGGAGATTTCCCCTTGCACAGTGTACTATACAGCCACTAATAGCTTGACTTACTGAAATAGAAAAATTTTGCCTGTGTCAGACATTAGCAATTGGATACTTTGATGATGTTAGACAGTACTCTGAAAACAAATCATGCTAATGATTCAAGAGCACTTTGTGTTTCTTGCTTACAGCTTATCTGTGTCATCTGAAAATAGCGCCTGGCATAGAGTAGGCATTTAATATTTGTTGACTGATAAGATGTATATGCATGTCTAACTTCAAATATAAATCCTTCTTTTTTTTGAAATTAATTCTTAATTCAGCTAATCTTAATGGCTGTGCAATGAGTACATCCATAGGTCTTGTCCTTTATAGGCAATAGAAGTATATTTCATTTGCGTGGAAGAGTAATTCTTTTCAGTGGGTTTTTAATGTCTAAAAGGGCTGTGGGCCAGAATGAAATACGCATAGTTACTTGTAATTTAATTAATATTTAGTTTATTCAGGCCTTTAAATTCAGCTTATAGATATTGATGTTTTATTTATAAACCTCATATTCATGTGTTCAAATACAAAATAATGGCTTTTACTTTTCCTTTGATTGATTTCCAAGAGATCATAAATCTGACAGTTTCATTTCTGCTACTTATTTATTTATTACTCATTCTTTAAATACCATAGATTCAAATAATGATATAATTACAGCAGTCCCCAAACTTTTTGGCACCAGGGACCAGTTTTTGAGCGGGGGCTGGGAAGATGGTTTCAGGATGAAACTGTTCCACCTCAGATCATCAGGAATCAGTTAGATTCTCATAAGGAGCACACAACCTAGATCCTTCACATATGTAGTTCACCATAGGGTTCACACTGCTATAAGAATCTAATGCTACCACTGATCTGACAGGAGGCAGAGCAAATGCAGTAATGCTTGCTGGCTCCCCGTTCACCTGCCACTCACCTCCTGCTGTGTGGCCCTGTTCCTAAGAGGCCATGGACTGGTACTGGCCCACGGCCCTGGGGTTGGGGAGCCCTGATATAGTACATA
Source organism: Macaca thibetana thibetana (assembly GCF_024542745.1). Lineage (NCBI taxonomy): Eukaryota > Metazoa > Chordata > Mammalia > Primates > Cercopithecidae > Macaca > Macaca thibetana. The sequence continues at coordinate 21,913,522 of NC_065586.1, read as the reverse complement.
CTCACACCCACCATTGGCTTCAGGAATAAAGTATTACAAGTGCTTTTGAAGTCCTAGACAACTCCTCCCAAAATGTATCTCCTACCCAACACACCACCACTATTCTGAATTATATTCTAGAAACAATACAGTATATTGTTTTGCATGAAAGAGATCATGTTATAGGATGAGCTCTCTAGAAGCAGATGCTAACGTCGAGTTTGGGATGTTTCTGTGGCTTGTCTTTTCACTCTTTTTTAAATACTGGAATTAAATTTTTTACATTTTTATGTAGTCAAATTTATCATGTTTCCTTCATGATTTGTATTTTTTGTATCTTCTTTGAAAAACCTCTCTCTAGGCCGGGCTCAGTGGCTCATGCCTATAATCCCAACTCTTTGGGAGGCCAAGGTGGGTGGATGACCTGAGGTCAGGAGTTCGAGACCAGCCTGACCAACATGGAGAAACCCTGTTTCTACTAAAAATACAAAATTAGCCAGGCGTGGTGGCTCATGCCTGTAATCCCAGCTACCTGGGAGGCTGAGGCAGGAGAATCCCTTAAACCTGGGAGGCAGAGGTTGCAGTGAGCCGAGATTGCGCCATTGCACTCCAGCCTGGGTAACAAGAGTGAAACTCCATCTCAAAAAAAAAAAAGGAAAAAAAAAACTCTCTCTACCTAAGGGTCATAAAGATATCCTCCTACATGTTAGGTTCCATGTAACCTCTATGATGGTTAATTTTATGTGTCAATTTGGCTGGGCCATGGAGTGCCCAGATAGTTGGCCAAACATTTTCTGGGTGTTTCTGTGAGGGTGTTTTTGGATGACATCAACAGTTAAATCTGTGAACTTTGAGTAAAGCAGACTGCCTTTCCAATGAGGGTGGGCCTCATCTTATCAGTTGAAGACCTGGATAGAACAAAAAGACCAATCCTTCCCCCAGTAAGAAAAAATTATCCAGCTGATGGTCTTCAGACTTCAATTGCAACATTGGCTTTTCCTGCTTCACAGCCCTCAAATAAAAACGTTGGCTTTTCCTGGGGTCGCCCATATCACTACCCCATCTTGTAGATTTCAGACTTAGCCTCTGTAATTGTGTGAGCCAATTCCTTATCATCTCTCTCTCCTACCATATATGTGTGTGTGTGTGTGTGTGTGGTGTGCATGCACTATCAGTTCTGTTTCTCTGGAGATCCCTAACTAATACAATCCCCCTAGAAATAATTTTTGTATTAATATATGTGTGGAAGATAAGAATTCAATATTACATTTGTACAATTGGAAAAAAGTGTTTCATCACCACTCATTAAACAGTCCAGTCTCTGCTCACTGATCTGCTATGCTACCTCTGTCAAAATCAGTCCAGTGTGGGAACAGTGTCTTAATTGATGCAGTTTTAAAATGAGTCTTGATATTTGGTACAACAAGATCTCTGCTCCCCTTTTCTTCTGGTTGTTTGGGGCCCTTTTTTCTTCTCTCATACAAATTTTATAATCTCCTTTTCAAGTCTGCTAAAAGATGTGTCTTTTTATTATAACTTTATTGTATTTTATTAATTGAGAGAGAATTGACATATTTACTAAGTTTTCCTATTCCCAAATTTATTTAGGCCATAACATTCTTACACATCTTACACATTCATACACATTTTTAATATTTATTAATAAATACATTTTGTATTTTGTTCAAAGATTCCATTTGTTGCTGGTATATAAAAATATCACTGAACTTTTTAAAAAAATAATTGACTTAAGTAGAATAACCTTATCGAATTCACTTTTTAAGTCTAATAATTTGCCTGTTCATATCTCTCGGATTTTCTTTGTAGACATCTATGAATAATGTCAGTATTTGTTTGTTTTGTTTTGTTTTACATTCTTTCCAATCTTTATACATTTATTTATTTTTCTTGTCTTACCACAAAGGTTATTCCTGTCACCCAAGGTGAAAGAGAAGCAACAATTGAAGCTATTCTTACCTCATACTTAATTTTAAAGAGCATTTTTCCTATGTCTTATCATTAAATATGATGTATGCTGTAGATTTTTTTCTATATACCTTTTAGCAGGCTAAGAATGTTTCTTTTTTCTGTACTAATTTACTGTCTTTTTAAATTTAAAATAATATCTTTTATTTTATCAAATGCTTTTTCCTGTGTCTATTGAGACAATATGGGTTTTTCACCTTTAATCTGTTAATATGGTATATTAATAAGTGTTATTTTTCTGCATCATTAACTTTTTTTTTACTGTTGAGAGATAATACCCTTAGAAAAAAGTGCATAGCTCCTTTATGTATGATTTAAATAATAATTAGTAAACAAATACCTGAGCCAAATGTGGTGGCTCACCCCTGTAATCCCACCATTTTGGGAGGCTGGTGCAGATTGATTGCTTGAACCTAAGAGTTTGAGACAAGCCTAGGCAATGTAATGAGACTCTATCTATATTAAAACATAAAATAAAATAAATAAAATAAAGTAAAATAAAATAAAACAGGTAGGTGCAATGGCTTGTGCCTGTGGCCTGGCTATTTGGAAGGCTGAAGGGCTGAGGTGGGAGGATCACTTGAGCCTAGGAGGTCAAGGCTGCAGTGAGCCATGATCATACCACTGCACTCCAGTCTGGATGACAGAGGGAGAACCTGTCTCAAAAGAAAAAAAAAAAAGGAAAACAAACACCTGTGTAATTTACTGGTCAGGTCAAGATACAGAACAGTGTCTTAAGTTTAGAAGCTGCCTGTGAGCCATCACACCTGCCTCCTACTTCCCTATGCATCACTATCCTGACACATGTGATGGCCAATTCCTTGCTTGTCTTTATGGTTTGCCACCTATATATGAATCTGTAAACAATATAGTTTATTTTCACCTACTTTTGATTTCTTTTCATTTGTGATTGTTACATGAGGCTTTAGTTTGTTCATTTCATTGCTTTTAAGGGCATTTTCTTTCATTCTTGTTCACAGAATTTTTAAATGAATCATCAATGCATGCTGGATTTCATCAAACACTTTTGTATGTTTGCTGAGATGACCATATACATTTTTCCTTTAATGTGGCAGAAATCATTAGTTGATTTTTCTCATGTCAAACCAGGCTTTCATTCCTGGTACAAATACAAGTTGGTTATTGTATATATTAGTTATCTATTGCTCCAAAACAAGTTACTCCAAAATGCAACAGCTTAAATAACAAGTATGTATTATCTCATGCAGCTTCTGTGAGTCAGGGATCCAGAAGGTCTCACACAAGGTTTCAAGTCAAGATGTCAGCCATTGCTGCAGTTCCAACCTCATCAACATGGCAGTGGCAGGAGGCTTAACAGCTCATCGTGTGGTCCTCTCAATAGGGCTGCTTATGACATGGCAGTTGGTTTCCCCCAGAGTGAATGATCTGAGAGATAAATTAATAAAGGTAGAAGCCACCATATCTTTAATAACCGAATCTCAGAAGTGTTATACCATCATGTCTACTGTATTCTGTTGGTCACATACCTAATAGAATGTGGGAGGGGATGACCCAGAGGTAGTGAACACTGGGGCCTATTTTAGAGACTGGCTACCACAGTCAAATTGCTTTATACTTTTTCTGTATTGCTAGATTCAGTCTGCTGATTTTTTTTTTTTACAATTTTTTAATCAATATTCTTGAGTGATGTTGACCTATAATTTTTCTCTCTTGCTATCAACTTTATGCTAACCTTATAAAATGAGACTAGCAGCACTCTCTTTTTTACTCTCTGAGTTTGTGCATAATATGAGAATAGATCAGAATTATTTGTTCCTTGACTGTCAAAATTCAATGTGAAGCCATCGAAACCTGAAATTTTCCTTAATTCAATTCTTCAAATGTATTGAAAGGCCATTCAGATTTTAGCACCATTCTGTTTTTCTGTTTCAATAGTTTGTGTAAATTGTGCTTTGCTAGAATATGTTCATTCCATCTGCATTTTCAAACTTATTGGCATAAAATTGTTCAAGTGACTTTTTATTGTTTTTTAATATTTCTAACTTTTTTAGTGAGGTCCTCTTTTTCTTTTCTGATATTAGTTATTTTTGTGTTTGTGCTATCACTCTTTTTTTTTTTTTTTTTTTTTTGACTCACCAGAAGTTTGTCAATTTTATTAGGTGTTTTAGAGAACCACTCTGGCTTTATCGTATCCATAGTGTATGGTTTCTATTTAATTAGTTTCTGTTCTTATTTCTCTCATGTCCTTCCTTCCACCGTCTTTGTTGCTGCTGGGTTTTTTTGTTTGTTTGTCTTGTTTTGCTTTCTTTTTCTATTTTCTTGAATTACTATTAATTTTTAATCATTAATTTTTAGCTTTTTTCTAATATATGCATCTAATATACTTTTAAATGTTGCTTTAGCTAAACCTCATACGTTTTGTTAGGTAGTATTTTCATTATTGCTCAGTTCAAACTATTTTATTAATACCACTGTAATTTCCTATTTAACCCATAAGATACTTAGATGTATATTTAATTAATTTCCAAACATACGAAGGTTTTCTTGATGTATTTTTGTTGTTACTGATGTCTAACTTGTTGTATTTTGTTAGGAAATATGCTTATTATTATTTCATTCCTGTGACATTTGTTGACACCTGTTTTACAATCCAGTATATGGTGAATTTCTGTGAATGTGCTTGTTACATGTAGTATTCAATATATGTTTATTAGATCAAGTTTATTAATGATATTTATACGTATTTTTAGGAATTATTTTTCCATTTGCTCTATCAATTACTGAGTGGCTATATTAAGTGCCACATTATGAGTGTGGATTTGTCTATTTCTCTTCATCTGTCAATTTTTAAAGCTAAACTATTAAGTGCATACAAATTTAAAATTACTAAAGCTACCAGCTGAAATGAACCTTTCATTATTATAAATTATTCCTGTTTATCTTGAGTAACACAGTTTATCTTCGAGGCTATTTAGTCTAAGAGCACTTTGGTTATCTGGGCCCTCTAATTTTCCAATGATACTACAGGTGAATTCTCCCCTTCCTTCCTTATCAAGGTGCAAGTTGGCATCTTCCCTTCATAATAAGCTTCAGCTTATTTCCCTGTTACTTAGTAAAATCATGCTCATCTTTTTCTCTATTTCCCTAAATAATATTGAGCTCCACAGGCCTGACTTTTTGCTATAAATTACAAGTAAAATTCCAGAGTTGGCTCTTAAAAAAGCAAATCTTCATAATTCACAAAAAGAATCTAAGAGACAGAGGAAGGAAATGTGCTTTCTCCTCTGCAGCTACAGCAGACTGACCGTCTTTGTATCATAAAACAAGTCCAAAGAATCTGATTCGATGTGGCATTGAGATGTGTGAATATTTGTAACTCTACTTGCTAGTTCTGTTCTTTAGCCTTACAAATTTATCCTTGGAAGGAAAATATGAACAAAAGCTCTAGAAATCCTTGCCATTTCCTTAAAAGTAATCTCCAAAGAGCCCTGTGATTCTGATGAGTCGTCTTACTCAGTAGCCAAATGCTGTCTTCATGTCATGATTGACGTTTCTGTGTTCCTATATACTATGAATACTCATGATTGTTCTGTCAAATCAGCAAAAAATTGCTAGCATTTTTTTCTACCCTCACCTGCATGATAAAAAGAATAAATGCATGTAATTCTACTAGATTTCTTATTTAACAAAGAGATTGATAGTCTTATCACATTTATGGCTGGACTTGGGATAGTTCTAGGGTCTGTGTTCTGCCTGCACTAGAGTTTATTCGTGTAGATCAGGTGTACTTCTGTCTGTTTTGATACTTGAGGAAGGGATGCTAGGGGAGGGGAAAGCCTCTATTTCCTGATTATGTCTCTAATTCAGGTGTTGCTAAACCTTTACTACTGTCAGAAGCTGTTAGCCCTGAGGGAGTGTTTGCTCTCCACTGTTTATAACCAAAGCTTTTTTCCTCGCTAAGTAAGGGGTAAAGGAAAGGACAAAGGTAGGTCTTCTAGTTCAGGCTAAGGCACTATCTGTGTGGACAACGAAGAGACTGGTTTCACGTGGGACTTTCTATGCACCTAGTATGTCTCCAGCAGTTTTAATTGATTTTTTTTTCCATTTTATTTTGTCAAGACTTTTTTGTTTTAATGTTTAGGGATAGTTCATATTAGACCTCAATTCCTCTCGTATCTTCCTCCCAGCGAGAGAAAAACAAACCGATGTGATTGGCACTGTGTGTGGCTTTTGCTGAGTCACCACCACCCTGCTGTGAGGTGCGGATTTCCGGGGCAACTTTCTGTGTCTTTCCTTCTGGGCTGCCTCTCCACACCCTGTCACCATCAGCCCTGCTCAACCCCAACATGGAGGTGTTAGCACAGAAGAGAATTTTGTCTCAACACCTTCCCCTTGCTTTTTTCTCTCTCTCGGTCTTGCATCTGCAAAATCTATCACAGATCTAGTATTCCAGCACGTAGCAAGCATTCAATAAATCTTTGCTAAATGGGTGACTAGAGAAATGATGAATACTATTTCTGAATAAGCAACTGAGGTTTTGCCTGTTAATTCCTACAACCCTCTGTGTCTGGCAACACTTCAGAGTTCTTAGAGAAGTGCTTTGCCCCTCTCTAGTTTGAAAATTCTCTGTGTGTGCATGGTATTTCTATATCTTATTCATTTATTGAGATGTGAGTGGGAGAAAAGTTCCATGATCTCTTCATTGTTCTCTGGAAGTAAAATAATAAAAATATACTTTTTAGTTTAATAAATTATAAAAGAAAATATGGATTGAAAATAATTTAGAATCTTTCTGGAGGGCAATTTGGCAGTATCTAGCCAACTTTTTTTTTTACCTAGTATTTTCAGAGTAGGAACTTATCCAAAAGATATACTCATACAGGTGAAAAATGGCACAGGAATAGGGTAATTCGTGTTAGTATTATTTGTAATTGCAAAAATTCTGAAAAATATGAATATCCATGAAAATGAAATTTCTCAGATAAATCCTGATGTATCTATACAACTGGATGATACCCAGAAGTAAAACAAAAAAAAAGAGAGAGAGAGAGAGAGAAAGCCCTTTGTAGATTGATACGAAAAATCTCAAAGATTTATGGTTAAGTAAAAAATAATAATAAGTTGCACAACAGTGTGTATAGTATGCTATAGTTTCTGAAAAAAAGAAAAAGGGAAAACTACATGTATATGTTTTATTTACACATACTAGCTCTGGAATGATGTGGAAAAATACTTGAGAAATATACCTTGCTTGTTTCCAGGTGGCAGAACTCCATGCCTAGGTGACTGGGGTATGTTTTTTGTAACTTCGAATTTTTGAACCACGTGAATGTATTACCTAATCAAAATTGAAAAGATAGAAAAAAAAGAAATACACCAAAATGTTAATTATCTTTTGTTGAGTACAATCTGAGCAACCTTTATTCTCTTTTCATGTTCGTCAATATTTTCCTCACTTTCTACATGGTATGCATTACTTTTATAATAAGGAAAGACAATTTTAGGAACAAAAATAATCATGTCTGATCATTTATTTACCAGTTGAGTCCCTTTTCCTATGGTTTAAGCATAATTTCTGCTGAGGAATGGAAAGAAAGAATGTGGACTTAAAAGATGTATGTTTGGCTGGGCACGGTGGCTCACGCCTGTGTAATCCCAGCACTTTGGGAGGCTGAGGCGGGTGGATCACAAGATCAGGAGATGGAGACCATCCTGGATAACACAGTGAAACCTCGCATGGTGGCACGTGCCTGTAGTCCCAGGTACTCCGGAGGCTAAGGCAGAAGAATCACTTGAACCCAGAGGCAGGGGTTACAGTGAGCCGAGATCGCGGCACTGCACTCTAGCCTGGGTGACAGAGCGAGACTCCGTCTCAAAAAAAAAAAAAAAGATGTATGCTCTTCTACCTTTCTTAACATTGCAAATTAAGAACAGAATACCATCTGTTTTATTTTCTCCCAGCTAAACAATCTAAATCATTCTAATTTTTTGCTTTACTATCTCTAAAGATAGGTTACAACTACGTATGAAACACAGTACTAAGACATCTTCACTTTCTTTGTGTCCTCACTTGCCTCAGATCTCCACTTTATTTTGACTAAGTTCTAGACCAAGGAAGAATCTAAACAGAGTCACAATTTTCCCCCTGCACATTAAATCATATGATGATATGATGATATGTTATTACACCCACATTTTAAAACTTTAAAATTTTGTGAATTTATCCTCTTAGCACTGGGCCATTGTGACTGATATATTTTAATTAATTTATTTTAATTTTAATTAATATATTTTAATTATCCTCACATAATAAAATTTGACCAAAAATTATTGTTCTAAGTAACTTAAATCACTTATTTATACAGATACTCCATGTGGCATATGAAGTCTTTGAACTGTAGTTACAGAGGTGATAGTTTAGCCAAATGGCTAGGAGTCATGCCTTCTTATTTATTTTATTTATTTGTTTACTGGGGAGAGGTACGGGGGCTGGTAAGACAGGGTCTCACTATGTCACCCAGGCTGGTCTCAAACTTCTAGCTTCAAGCAATCCTCCCACCTCAACCTCCCAAAGTCCTGAGATTACAGGTGTGAGCCACCATGTCCAGTCTGAGTCCTGCCTTCTTAAGGGAGGCTATGGACAGGGTGGTCCAAGTGGACACATGTAAAAACTTCCTTCCCCCTGAGACCTTGAGAGAGATGAGAGTACAATGCACAGTGTTGGCAGAGAATTCCAAGGCTCAGAACATCAACATGGTCTCGTCAGTGGTGGAATTACTACCATAACTAGTAGAATAAGTTGTCTATGCTTGCTGAATGCCAACATGACTGGTGGTATAAAGGCAGCAAGCACATAGTTTGATGCACCTCCAACCAGGCAAATATCTCCCTCACAGCTTGCCCAGCCCTTGGAGCCTCTACCATGTCTCCACAAAAAATAAGGAAGGCGCCAGCTGCTACGTCCGCTTGCCTGACCACTTATTTCAGCGTCTTCTGCAACTTGCCACTGGGGCAAACCTAAATAAAAGATGCTCCAGACTAATCAAAGTCATAATTCTCACCCATTGTCATCCCAGAACCAGACTCTGTCCTCTGGCCTAGCCCATCCTTAAGTTTAGAAACCAGAAAACTCATCCTGTGGAGTTAGATCAGGAATGTGAATTCTAAAATCAGGCAGACCTGAGTTGAATTGGGACTCCCACCACTTACTATTTTAGTGACCTGAAAAAATTACTTAATGTCTCTGAACTTCCGTGTTCTTTTCCATAAAATCGGGATAATAATGTTTACCTCATGATATAGTTAGGAAATTAAATATATTTGTATAAAGTGGGACATCCTTCTTAATAGTCAATATTTCATTAGTTACTTTCCTATCTGATGGTTAAATTGTAGAGTAGTGTGAATCCTAGAATTTAAAAAACTAAATATATATATTTTATTTAAAGTATTTTTCATACTTGAACCTGAACAGTGATAATGTTAGCTAATTTCCACCAATTCTACAACTTTACTTTCAGTTCTGTCTCTTTCTTTCACAAATTATTTTTCTAATGTTTATTGCTCTGTTTTTAGAGGTTTTAAAAAAGAATACATAGAGAACACCTTTTAGTTTCTAAATATAATGTTATACTGGCAACCCATTTTAAAACTGAGTTCGGAGTTGTATTTATTTTCACATTTTCCAAAAATACTCTTCTATTGTGATGTGAAACAAACAAACAAAAATTCAACCCCAAATTATCTCTTCCTGTAATCAGGTAAATAAAATAGGCTTCTGAGTGACATACAAAAATATACTAAAATATTAATAGGACTGTTTTTCAGATTCGGTTCTTCAAAAGCTAACTAAGGTCACTTTCCCTGGGAAACAGACTGAAATGGAGATTTATGTACAGTCATTTGTTGAGGAGGGCCCTGGGCCCCAAAACCTGTGGGAAAAGTGAAGGAAATAGGATTGGGCTGTGGGAGAAGCAGAGATGTGGTACAGCCCCATAGGTAGCTCTGGAGCTGGGAGGGCCCTTTAGGGTTCTCCTGACTTAAGTTAGTCTCCTGACTTGTCCAGTCTTCCTCTGTAGGCTGTTCCAGGAAGGAAGGTAGAGGGCTCAGCTGAGAGCAGTTCCCAGAGGGGATGCCACTGAGAGCTGAGGTGTGGTGGGGATGGTGGGGGTGCCTGAGTATTGACCACAACATCCACTGCATGCTTAAAATATATTCAGACTTTCTTAAACTCATGTTTTAGGTTTGTATTGCAAACTAATGTCTACCAAAGAGTTAACAGAAACAACCAAATTCAAGGCAGAGTACTTTTTAAAATCATCAAGAAGAAAATGAAAAGAGAAGAAAATACTTGTTCATTGGCATGGAAACAGCATTGCAGTGAGCAGCATAATTGTTTACCATGCCAATTATTTATAAAACAAGACTATTTCCAAATATACGTAGCCCTCTTACTAATGTGCTAGTTTTATTAGTGTATGTCTTGAATATTTAACATTAGAATTACGTAACTCGCCACCCCCTAATGCCCCAGAAGAGAAGCATAGATTTGATACATGTAGCTTCACGTCCAAGGATTATTCATGCAGAATCTCTGACAGTCAAAAGACATGAGGCTTTCAGTGACCGGTGAGGTATTCTATGGTCCAAGAGAAATGAACTTGGGCTAAACCCTGTTGAGGGAATGTATCACTTTCTTAAATTCATACTAAAGAAAAGCAAGGAGGAAAAGCAAGCAGTGGGGGAAGCAGGAATGAAAAACTCTTTTCAATGGAATGTCAATTAATAAATGCAGAAGGAATCAAAGAGTTAGAAAACCCACCATTTTGCAACCATCATGGTAATTATTTAGTGAAAAAAATCCATCAATGGTTGCTAAAACTATTGGTTGGTAGTTTAAGGGGTGCAGGATTTTTACATAGTCTCAAAGTATCTCCTCAGAGATTATTAGCTACAGAGAAGAACACAGGAACCACAGGGAAGAAATCTGGTAGTCTCCACCTTAACTGAATTTGATTCAACTTAACATCACCAATAATGGGAACCAGGTTTAGTTGTGATGCACCAAAAGATTATGTCATTGTTAATGTAAAATTCCTATCAAAATGCATAATCTTCCATTTAAACATGAGAAAACAGTCAAGCAGACCTAAGTGTAAAAATAAGCTACGAAGTAACTGGCTTTCATTCTTCAAAAATGCCAATGACATGAAAACAAAGAAAGGTTCAGGAATTGTTCCAGATTAAAGGAGATCAAAGTACGTGATTACTAAATACAATGCATAATCCTGATCTGGCTCCTGAGTTAGGAAAAAAAAATTGCTATGAAGGATATTGTTAAGACATTTTGAAAAATTTAAACATGGAATTTACCATAGATAAAAGTATTGTGTCAATGTTAAATTTCCTGGATTTCATTATATTCTAATAATGTAAAATAATGTTCTTATTCTGAAGAAGAATATACCGAAGTATTTAGGGGTTAATGTTTATGGTCTCTGTAACTTAGTATCTTAATATCTCATTAAGTTCAGCTTAATAATATTGACACCATAATGTTAATAAATATATGTACACATAAAATAAGAGAGTGATAAAGCAAATGTGACCAAATGTTAACAATTGGTTAATTTAGAAAAAAGGTATATAAGACTTATTGTATAAGTCTTGCAACTTTATTCAAATATGATTTTTTTCCAAATAAAAAGTTAAAAATAGATGAAGATATAGATATATTCTAGCTCTGCCCACTGAAATGGCCTGGGAGTAATCTAACATCTTCAACACAAACTGGATCTGTTCCTCTAAGGTCTGAAATTTGGTCCTTAATACCATTTTCCATTACATGAACCCAGAATCCTTGGAAAAAATGACTGATTCTGTATCTGATGCACAGAAGGTATAATATAAGTCTGGGATACCTTATCAGGTCAGAAAGAAAGAAAATTTTCATATTATAAAGCTGGATCCAGAGGATCTACTAAGCAACTAAAAGAAGTAAACATTGGCTAGGATAAAACAATTAGAACATCAAAGAAAATTATGATTACATGTGAAATAGGTTTTATAGAAAACTTCATGAATTCATGATAGTACTCAAAAAAGAATATTTAGCACTAAATTTAAAAAAAGAAAGTAATTACTCCAGAATACATGACTGTTGAAACGTATTACCTGACTTACCTTGTTATCACATTAGTATTATTGACTCATTTATTGAATCAGTGAAGGAAGATCTGGGTTGATAGTTTTCTTTTTTCTTTTAGTGTTATAGCAATGTCACTTTATTGTCAATTGGTCTGCATAGTTTCTGACTAGAAGTCCACTATAATTTTTACCTTTTTTCTGTACGTAATGCGTATTATTTTTCCTCTAGCTAGCTTCAAAATTTTTCTCTTTTTTGTTGGTTTCTGGCAATTGAATATGACGCTTATGTATCTGTGATTCCTGTTTCATTTTGTTTTCTTACATATACTTACTGGTGTTCACTGAGACTCCTAGAGTGTTGATTTGGTATCTCATTAATTTTGGAAAATTCTCAGCCATCATTTCCTCATGTACTTATTCTGCCCTGTTCACTCACTCCTCTTCTTCTGGGATTCCAAATAGATGCTTGATTTTTTTCCCTCACAATGCTTGGATGCTCTACATTTTCTTTTTTGCTCCCTTCTCAGTGTTTTATTTTGGGAAATTTTTATTAACTCATCTTCACATTTAGTGATTATTAACTGAGTCTGCTGATAAACCTCTCAAAGGTATTCTTCATCTCTGTTAACATGCTACCAATCATTTCCATTTCATTTGTTTTTGTAATTTTTATTTCTTAAATGAGTATCTGTCATCAAGACTGAAGTGGAGTGGCGCAATCATAACTCATTGCAGCCTGAAACTTTTGGGTTCCATCAGTCCTTCCACCTCAGCCTCCCTGGTAGCTATGACTACAGGCACACACCACCATGCCTGGTCCACCACCCTGTCAATCCAGCTGCTTCAGGATGATAGGGAACACCTGGCTAATTTTTAATTTTTTTTCTTGTAGAGACAGGATCTTGCCATGTTGACCAGGCTGGCTTCAAACTTCTGGCCTAAAGCGATCCTCCCACCTCAGCTTTCCAAAGTGCTAGGATTACAGGAATTAGCTACTGTGCCTGGCCAGTCATCACTATCTTTAATTCCCTGACTGATAATTCCAACATCTGTGACATATCTAAGCCTAGTTTTGTTGACTGTTTTGTTTCTTCACAGGGTAGTGTTTCTTATTCTTCTGTTGAAAAAGAAAGACATCATGTGCAGGACAGTAGAGACTGAGGCAAACACTATTTCTGCCTGGAAATAGGCATGCCTCATCTTTACTAGGCAATTAGTGTGGGGTGCTCAATCAATCTAGTTATGAGATAGCCTAAGTTTAAGTTTTGTCATTACTACAGTTATTTTCAATGTGCCACTCTCAATTCTAAATCCCTCTGGAATTAACTTGGGTTTAGGGTGGAGGATTGGGGGCTGATTTACCAGAGGGCTTTTATTTGTTTGTTTGTTTGTTTGTAATGACAGCTGCAGCCTCAGCTTCAGATTTTCTTTTTGTGCCTGTGTATCAGAGAAGATCTCTTTGCATTCTCATGAGCTTCCCTTAGAAGTCGACTGTTGGTCAGCACGTGCTAGCCTTGTAGTAAGGGACATTTTCTATTGTTCTAGTTCACCTGTAGTCTTAGGCAGGAGCTGTAAACCTGGGTCTCTACACGAGTCCTCCTATCCCTCTCGCATCTGAAAGAAACCTCTAATGGGCCAAACTCAAGATATATTTCTGTCCCTACCCCCAAATTAAAGTTGTTTTTTTTTTTTTTCTGTTCCACTCCACCAACTGCAATAGATCTTCACCTACCATAGCCAGATAGGGCAGGCTTCCTTTCCTTGCTTTATATCAGTACAAGACTTTCTTTACTGGGTAATTTGTAATAACTGGTCCTATTATGTATCAATAGATAATATATGCATTGGAAAGTCCCTGATCTCTTTTAAAAAAATCCCAGCACTCAAATCTCTTTCTCTCTCTCTCTATCTCTCTCTTTCAATTCAAAAAAGAAGTCATCCTTAGGACATAAAGCTGGGCAATGCCCTATTTGTTCTCTACCTGTGATCTCTTTCCCTGAGATGATTAGGCTTATGGCTCAAACTTGGAGATGGATGGCATGTCATTTAGAGAGGTTTGATATTTTAAAGTGGTTTCTTTATAATAATTATATAGAAAAACAAGCAAGGAAATGAAACAACTGTTGGATCCACAAAATGAACAATTAAACTCTTGGCAAATCAGAAAAGCAAAGCAAGAGTAATGAGTTACTGAACACTACACAATACAGAGCTTGGGTGTAGCCAGAGTGTTCTTAGAGCAGCTCTCACTCAGTTGAAGGCAATAGATCCCCTTTAATACATCCAAGGATTTCCAATAGGTGAGAAAATGACCATAAAAGCAGAGAGGCTTGAGAAAGAATAACACCATGGCTGTGAGATGCCCTTTGGCATGGGACAGGGTGGCTAAGAACAGACTGAAATTTATGCAGGGTTTAACTAAAATGGATACAGAGCTGGCTGCATAATTGGCAAAGTCCAATGCAAAATGAAAATGCAGGACTTATTCAAAAAGCAAGAGAGAAAGGTACCATAAAAGATGGTAAAATACTATAAAGCTTTCCCTGTCTTCTGCAGTCTCGCTCTCTCAACAGGTCATGGTGCTTTTTATTTTTTACTTTAAGTAAAGGAAACATCACTTTAAGTAAAGAAAAATTAAAATTGTAAATTGTTAGCATGGATTTAGCATTCATCTTTATATTGTGCATAGCCAGTTTAAATGTAAATATAAGAGCATTTAATTTGTATGCACAATTGCTGAACTTACACAATTTGTATTTTGTAGTTCTCACATGCCTATGTATTTTGTTCTTACCAGAACAACACCATCCAAAATTAACTCAACTGTTTTTATTTCGCTTCTTAATACCTGCATGTTCTACCAACACTTTCTACTTTTGACTTACTGACGTTAAGAAGAACTGAAAGGAAAAGGAACTATCTTTCCCTTTCTTGTACATCATCGTTTTCAGGAAAAGTAGTTGGCTCACATGGAGAAGTAACACAAGTAAGATAGGATATCATAGAGTTAGTCAGTTATTTGTGTTGCTTGGAACACTACAGCCTTCTTTCAGGATTCAAAGTGAGGCAAGGTTTGAACACAAAGCTTGGCTTCCCAGGGCTGCCAGTGCCCAGCACACTCAGTCAAGACATATAAAATGCTTACTTGTATGCGCTTTGAGTCTCACAATTCCCATCCATTGAATGTCCACTGGCATTCTATGTTCATGGGTATCTCAACTCTATATGCAAACAGGTCAGCCAGTGATGGCATGTGTATTACATGTATACAGCCTCCGCTCAGGTGCACGCTTCATTTTCCCTTTGGACTTCACTTACAAAGCACAGAATCAAAGATAACATTATTAAGAATTGCAAGATGGAGACAGAAGAGCACTGACCCAATGTGGGGCCCTTGTAACTGCATGGGTCACAGGCCCGTGAAGCTAACCCAGAATGGCTATTTCAGAGGATATCAGGTACTAAGCCATGCAAACCAAGGAAGATAATTTCAAATATTCAGAAAACACTTCCATTTCTTTTGGAATGTAAATCTGAAGAAAGTGAATTATCAATTCGATTAATAAACTCAATTCAATGAAAAGCCAGTTTCCTAGCATCTTACTATAGCAAAGGAATGTCGACTGTCCAGGCAGTTTCTCCAGCACTTGGGCCAAGAATCAGGACTCCTAGGTTTGGCTACATTCTTTTGAAATGAGGAGAAAAAAATATATAGAGAACTAAAACAAAGACTTACCCCCTCCCAATGCATATTTGCTCCTCCCTTACAGAAATAGAGATACTGATTATTAGCTGGACATAAGGCTACTGAGAAGAAAGACTGCAGCCTCCACAGCAGACTAAGTTTTGTTTTTTTTTGTTTTTATTTTTTTGCAGAGACAGAGTCTGGCCATGTTGCCCAGTCTGGTCTTGAACTCCTGGGCTCAAACAATCCTCCCTCTTTGGCCTCCCAAACTGCTGGGATTACAGGTATGAGCTACCACACCCGGCCTTGATACAATTTTACAATGAGAAGTGAGTGGAAATGTTTTGTACAATTTACAGAATGTATCCTTAAATAGAGTCTATGTGTGGCTTTCCCACCTCTTCCTCCTTCCTGCTGCTTGGAATAAATATATATATATATATAATAGAGACCCATCATGGATCATTCAGTAAAGGACAACACACTTTTGAAATCATAGTAACAAATTAGAGGAAGCCTCGTTACCTGGACAAATCTCCTGAGTAAAAGATCCCTCAGGCCTCCCCAGAGGCAGAAGCCACCACGCTTCCTGTACAGACTGCTGAACTGTGAGTGTATTAGTCCATTTTCACACTGCTAATAAAGACATCCCTGAGACTGAGTAATTTACACAGTTAAAAGGTTTATAATGGACTCACAGTTCCACATGGCTGGGGAGGCCTCACAATCATGGTGGAAGGCAAGGAGAAGCAAGTCATGTCTTACATGGATGGCAGCAGGCAAAGAGAGAGAGCTTGTACAGGGGAACTCCTCTTTATAAAACCATCAGATCTCGTGAGATTTATTCACTACCATGAGAACAGCATGGGAAAGACTTGCCCCCATGATTCAGTTACCTCCCACTGGGTCCCTCCCGCAACATAAGGGAATTCAAGATGAGATTTGGGTGGGGACACAGCCAAACCATATCAGTGAGCCAATTAAACCTCTTTTCTTTATAAATTACTCAGTCTCAGGTGTTTTTGTTTTTGTTTGTTTGTTTGTTTTTGAGATGGAGTCTCACTTTGTTGCCCAGGCTCGAGTGCAGTGGCACAATCTCGGTTCACTGCAACCTCCGCCTCCCGGGTTCAAGCAATTCTCCTGTCTCAGCCTCCCCGGTAGCTGGGACTACAGGCACATGCCACCATGCCTGGCTAATTTTTTTGTATTTTTAGTAGAGATGGGGTTTCACCATATTGGTCAGGCTGGTCTCAAACTCCTGACCTCAAATGATCCACCCACCTCAGCCTCCCAAAGTGTTAGGATTACAGGCATGAGCCACCGTGCCCTGCCTTCAGGTATTTTTTTAAATAGCAATGTGGAAACAGACTAAAATGGAAAACTGGTATCAAGGAATGGGGCATTGCTATAAAGATATCTAAAAATGTGGAAGTGACTTTAGAACTTGGTAACAAGCAGACACTGGAATCTAAATCTCCAACCTCCAGACTCTTGAGTAATAAATAAGTAAATTAATTTCTCTCTTTCTAACCTGTTTCTTATACACAGCAAAACATATAATCTAATAAATATAAGAATAATACTCAAGAAGCTCATATATTTGAGAAACTTTTAGAGCAGCAAAAAGTCATTTATTAATTCACTCAACAAATTTGAAACTACTCAGCGTCAGGCACTGTTTTAGACATTGAGGATGCAGCTGTAAACAAGATATATAAAGTCTGCTTTCATGAGTTTACCTTCTAGGAGGGGGACGCATCCAATCCACATATAAATACGAAATACAGTGGGAGGTGGTAATATGACCACTAAGTAGGATGAGATCATTAAGGAGAGTCAAGAAATGCTTTTCTAATAATATTATATTTGGGCAGCAACGTGAAGGAAGTAGTAAAATTGAAACCACTTTGTTATCTGGGAGAAGAACATTCCAGACAGACATACCAACAAATATTAAGTGGGAAGTGGGAGCAGGATTGACAGGTTTGAAGGACAGCAAGGCCACTTTGGCTGGGGCTGAGGGAACAAGGGGAAGAGTGTAGGACACCAGAGGGCGTAGATGGTAAGGACCTGGGATTTTCCTCTGCATGAATGATTAGAGGGTTTGTGGAAGAGGAATGAAACAATCTGAGTTATATTTTAGAAACATTTCTGCAGAGATTAGGTGAGAGGAGGCAAGGGTGGAACCAGAAAGACCAGATGAGAGTTGATGGTGGCATGGATGAGGGTGATAGTTGTGGAGAAATGGTCAGATTCTGGGAAAATTTTGAGGTTAGAGAAGACATGATTTGCTGCTGAATTGAATGGGAGGGAAAAGAGAATAAGGACTCAGGAATGACTCTAAGATTTGGCCTGATCTACACTGTCTTGATAAATATCCCTCTGTGAATTCCAGGGTGCAGATACAGACCTGGGAAAAGGAAAGGCTTTGTACTTCTTATGACACTTGCTATAGATTTAATTGCATTCCCTATGACCTTGTATGTGCTAAACATACATGTATTATTTCATTTAATTTTTACAGCATTCCTATTAGATGGCTGTTATCATCCTCACTTTTATAGATGAGGACACTGAGGTTTAAACAGGTTGTGTAACTTGCCCAAGGTCATACACCTAGGGGTGGAACAGCCAGTATTCAAACTCATATCTGCCTGATACCAAGTCAAAACTTCCAAACCACTCGTCTGTACAGCCTATGATGTTTTTACTCTTCCATCAGTTAGAGCAGGAGCTGAGAGACTAAGCCCCACAGGCCAAATCTGACTCCATCCCTGTTTCTATAGAGCCTGTGAACTAAGAAAAAAAATTTTATGGAAAAAAAAAATCAAAACAACATTTTTTATAACAGTGGAAATTGATATAAAATTCAAACTTCAGTGTCCATAAATAAAGCTTTGTTGGAACACAGTCACACCTCTTCATTTACTTATTATCTATGGCTGTGTTTGGACTACAATGGCAGAGTAGATTCGTTTCAACAGAGACTAAGTGGTCCACAAAATCTAACATAGTTAATATCTAGCCCTTTACAGAAAACATTTGCCAACCCTGGTTTAGAGAATAAACTCTGTTCTAACGTTCATTAAATACCACATTTGCGAAACATTTCTACTGTAGTTAATATCTCTAAAGTCAGAGAAGGTAATGCTCTGTGAGAGAGAGGTTTTTTTAGCCAGTTAAGGATTAATTACTTTTGCAATTTTGTTCTACTGTGAAAGTGCAATACACAATGGACAGGAACCCAGCGTCAGAGTGACGGCAAATAACCTTTGACCTCTCTCTCTCTCTCCCTCCCTCTCTTTCTCAATTAGAGACCACTGAAATAAGCTATGTATCTCAGAAAATAGTGAGTTCTTGATATTTTGAAATTATTAGAGGATTTGCCTTTAGGAGCTCTTTTTGAAAATGTTCAATTCTCAAATTTCTAGCTTTGAAACTTATCATGCACTGATCTATAGAGGCTAATTGCAATCAAGTTTACTTCTACTAAATGCTGATTGATGGTGAGTAACCACGATAAATTGATCAAGGGACAGCGTTCTATAGTTGAATGAATCACTCGATTTCTATCAGAAAATAATTACATAAGGTCTAAAAGCATGTCTCTCCCAGCAGAAAGCTTTGTAATGATCTAGTGTGGAGGGAGGTAAAAGTACAAAACAAGATAAGAGCCACATATGAGAATGTTTATTTTCTGTGCCAAGTACAGAAAGGAAATCTGCTCTATGGCTTTTATCTGTAAATCTAGAAGCAGCTGAGATGGTGAACCTCAGTGTATGTATAAATTTTTATCATTGTTGTTGGCTTTCTCTTCCAATAAAAGCCTTAGCTGAATTGAGCTGAAACAGCTTATTTTCATCCATCCCATTTGGGTCCAGTTCCAGAAAGAGTTGAGAAATCTCATCCTTGGAGTAGACTTGAAAAGAGACCCACCTGGATTGTATTTGTATGTGCATAGTAATGCCACCTAGACTTCTCTGAGAGCTGGAGCAGGTTCTCCCCTTCCTTCTGACCATGCCAAGTGACCTCTTACCACACTCAACTATGACAGTTCATATCTAACTTTTCTGTACTACATTATTATGTATCTACTACCTCTGCAACAGATACTTTCTCTGGGACCAAACTTTTGCTTTAAAATGATAGGACCAGTCTCAGAGAGTCACCTATTGTATGACTCTATTTCCATTGCATTCTTTAAAAAAAATTAAAAAAAAAAATTTTATTGAGATATAGTTCACGTGCCATGTAATTCACCCATTTAAAGCGTACAATTCAATGACTTTTAGTATATTCACAGAGGTGCAACCATCACCATAATCAATCTTAGAACATTTTTATTAAGCCCTCCCTTCTAGATGACTTAGCCATCACCAACGATTCCCCCCTATCCCACCCAGCCCATGTCAACTACTAATCTCCTTTCTGTCTCGAAAGACTTTTCTATTCTGGACATTTCAAAAAGAAATGGAGTCATTTGTTGTGTGATCCTTTGTGCTTGGTTTCTTTCACATGGCATATTTTCAAGGTTCATCCATGTTGTGCCATGTGTCGGTACTTTATTTCTTTTAATTGCCAAATGATATTTCATCGAATGATATGCTCCATGACACTCTTGAGATGACATTATAGACTTGCAGAACAGATGTCGGGGTGGTGGTTTGAGGAAGAGTTGACATGACTGGCTATGAAAGAAGAATAACATGAAGGATCCTTGTGATAGAACCATTAGGTAACTTAACTGTGGTAAAACTACATAGAACTAAACACACCTACTTACGCATACACACACACACACACACACACACACACACACACACACACACAGGCAAATCTGGTAACATCTGAATAAAGTTAATGGATTGCAGTAGTATAAGTTTTCTGGTTAGGATATTGTACTCTAGTTATGCAAGCTGTTACCATGAAAAGAAACTGAGTAAAAGGTATAT
Source organism: Macaca thibetana thibetana (assembly GCF_024542745.1). Lineage (NCBI taxonomy): Eukaryota > Metazoa > Chordata > Mammalia > Primates > Cercopithecidae > Macaca > Macaca thibetana. Next base: position 21,892,792 of record NC_065586.1, on the reverse strand, counting down.
GAGATTTATTTGTATTACTTCCTACAGCCGCAAGTGAATTCATAATTTTGTCAAAATAAAAAATTTAAAAAATAATAATAGGACCTGGACAATGGTTCAAGGATGACAGAGTAAGAACCTCTGAAAATGTATTTCTCCATAAAAGCAACAAGAGCACTGGCAAAAAAAAAAAAAAAAAAAAAGAAAAAAAACTGTCAAATTCAACTTTTCATAACTCTGGAAATTAACCAAAGGCTTGCAACAGTTGGAGTGCTTAGGCAAGAAAAATGGCTGAATCCTGGTAAGAACAGGAGGCTTGATGGCATTTTAACCTACTCTGTCCTCATCCTCCTCTCCCCAGTTCTAGAGTAGCCTTGAAAACAAAGAGAACTGCAATCATGGTGAAAGCCAACAATCTAAAAGCCACTGGAGGGAACAGAATGTTGAAGCCCCATTCCTAGATAATGGTCATTATGTGACCTGTCTGGCAGGTGCCTGGAAAATCTCACTCATAGGACTTGTCTTTATTTGACCTGACTCAGGGAGCATTCACCATGAACAGCATTTTACCCAAAGGTATTTGTCAAAAACGATTAGTGGCAATGATTTAACATCACAGCTGCATGAGGCTGTGATGATAACAGCTGGAACAAACAACAAGCTGACCAAAAACTTAAAAGGAAATGCTGGGGAATAAGATATTAATAATAAGCTTTGAAAAGCTCTGACATATTCCTGGGAAACTGGAAGGCAACACATATGCACAGGGCTGTGTACATGCCCAGGAGATAGCCGAGATGGCCCCAAACCCTCACCTCTGGCTAACTATCAGTCTCTGTGCAAGCAGGAAGTGAAATTTGAAGCAGCATTGTAAACTGCCTGTCTGAACATTGGAGGCATGTCCCAATATGCACACAACACCCCTTAGCAAAGGCTGGCAGACTTATTGGTTCCAAGAGTTTAAGGAAATCTCTGTATAGTCATTAACTGCCCATTAAGATAACCAAGAAGAGATGTCAGTGGTCACACATGAAAAAAAATCAGACTTCAGAGAATGAATTCAGGAAACTCACTAAAAAACAAACAGCAACAACAAACCCTGAGAATTGAAGGGAAATCTGATTTCCAGATTTGCCACATTATATAATTTAAAACATCCCATTTTTAACCAAAAATTATGAGAAATGCAAAGAAATAAGAAAGTACAGACCGACCACACACAGGAAAAAAGGAGGCAATAGAGATTTTCCCTGAGGAAGCTCAGATGGTGGAGTAACTAGACAAATACTTTAAATCAACTATTTTAAATATACTCAAAAAAGTCAGGAAAACTATGTCTAAAAAAAATAATAATAATAAAAGAAAGTAATGTCTCACCAAATGGAACAGAAAAAAAAAAAGAACAAAAAAAAAATGAATAGAAACTCAAAGACCTGTAAGACACCATGAAGGATACTAACATACACATGAGAATTCCAAGGATAAATAAAAAGGGGAAAAACAAATGTTGAAAGAAATAATGGCCAAACTTCTAAAATTTGATGTAAACCATTAATCTACACATCCCAGAAGCTCAAGAAACCCTAAGGAGGATAAACTCGAAGAGATACACACCCAGACACATTATAACAAAAGGAACTAAAGGCAAAGACAGAGATAATCTTGAAAGCAGCAAGAGAGAAGAGACATGTCAAGTACAAGGAATCTTCAATGAGATTAACAGCTGGTTATATATCAGAAATCGTGGAGGCCAGAGGCAGTGGAATGATATATTCAAAGTGCTGAAAGAAAACACTGTCAATCAAGCATTTTTTCAGAAACACTATCCTTCAAAAATGAAAGAGAAATTGAAACATCCTCAGATAAATAAAAATTGAGAGAATAGTTGAGAGAATAGTTATCCCAAAATAGGAATAACTCAAATGTCCATCAACTGATGAATGGATAGGCAAAAGTGATATATCCATACAATGGAACATTATTTGGCCTGAATGAAGTACTGATATATGCTACAACATGGTTGAGCCTTGAAAGCATTATGCTAAGTGAAAGAGCCAGTCACAGAAGACCACAAATATGATTCCATTTATATGAAATTCCTAGAATAGGCAGATCTATGGAGACTGAAAGTAGATTAGCAGTTGCCTCAGGCTGAGGAGTTGGGTTGAGAAAAGTAGGGCATGATAGCTATATGGCACAGGACTTTTTCCGGAGGTGATGAAAATGTTCTAAAATTAATTGTGATGGTTACACAACTCCATGACTATACTAAATACTATTGGATTGTATACTTTAAATGGATGAATTGTATGGCATATGAATTATATCTCAGTAAAGCTATTATCGAAAAGGGGAGAAAGGACTAAAATATAAAACTCTTAGAAGGAAACACAGACATAAATCTTTTTGACCTTTGATTAGGCTATGGGTTCCAGAAACACAGCAAGAAAAAAACTCATAAATTGTACTTCATCATATCTAAAATCTTTTGTGCTTCAAAGGGTACCATGAAAGAAAGTGAAAAAATACCCACAGAATAAAGAAAATATTTGTAATAATAACTCAGATGAGGAAATTATGTTCTGAATATATAAAGAATTCTTATAACTCATTAATAAAAAGACTACTCAATTTAAAATAAGCAAATGATTTAAGTAGACATTTTTCCAAAGAAGATATGCAAATATACAATAAGCACATGAAAAGATGCTTAGTGGCATTAGTCACTAGGAAAATGCAATTAAAACCAAAATGAGATACCACTTCACACCCACTAGGATAGCTATAATTTTAAAAAACAGAAGATAATAAGTGTTGGTGAGGATATAAAATGGGAACCCTCAAATATTGCTGGTAGAGAAGTGGAGTGATACAACCACTTGGAAAACAGCTTGGCAATTCCTTAAAAACTTAAACGTAGAGTTATTAAATGACCCAGAAATTTCACTGATAGCTATGTATGTGTCTTGGTCCATTTGTGCTGTTATAACAATACCACAGACTGGGTAATTTATAAAGAAAGTAAGTTCATTTTTTTTTGACAGTTCTGGAGGCTGGGAAGTCTAAGCTCAAGGCACCAGTAGATCTGGTTATCTGGTAAGGGCTGCATCCCCTGGAGGGGAGGAACACCGTGTCCTTACATCACAGAAGGCTAAAAGAAAAGAGAGCCCAATGCTGTGTGAAGCCTTTTGTATAAGAACCTTAATCTCATTCACTAGGGAGAGGTCCTCATGGTTCATGGTCTAACCACCTCTTAAAGGCCCCATATCTTAATACTATCACATTGGCAACTCCTGCATTTTGGAGCGGACACATTCAAACCATAGCAGTTATGTTTTGGTTTTAAAATGTACCATGACTCACATTTTAACCAGCCAAATGTTAGGGGCATAGGGGAGTTTACGAATGATATACCATGAGGTCCAGAGGTCACAGCAGAAGAGTCTGGGAAGACAGAAAAGGGTGGGAAGACAGGTCAAATTAGTAGATGTATGATTAATTCAACAGTTATTCTTCTCACCATTTCAGAGGTTTCATGGGGTTGGGGGGAATTTAAGTGTTCAACTAGTGATGTTAGAAAGATACATGAATCAACCGAGGTTCATATGGTTGGTGGGCAAGGGTCTCCCCTGAATGTGGGAGCAGATCTTCCTAAGAAGCAGCATATCCCTTTTCCTATGGGAACAGCCCATCCTGGTTGACCATATACTGAACTGAGCACAGTAGGAGAATTAAAAGTTAGTATGTGTTAAAAGGAACCCCTCTATCCTCTTAGTATTTTCAAAGAAAGGAGAAAATGTCCTCTCAGTAAGAAAGAGAAATACGAGAGGAATTTTCAAGGTTTTCTCTGTCCCTTCACTAACTTCTCCCCAAACCTGGGAAGTAATTTATTTTTGAAAGGACAGAGCATGTGTGGTCCAGTCTTCTCTAGACTCTCTTTGTTGATGAAGGACACCTACTCCTTGCCCACCTTTCCTGAACCTTTCCAAGGTCAGCATAATCCTGTAGAGAAGGGGACCTTTTAGGGATACTGATAAAGGCTATAGCTAAGATTGTGATCTTCAGTTAGGTCTTATCAGTAATAAAGCTGGTATTTTTATGTCAGTATGCTTGATTCTAGCATCTATTTCTTATTTGGTTTTGAGCTAAGAGTGAGAATAAAGGTTTATTACTTAATGGCCTGTAAAATTCCCCAAAACTCTTAACTATGGAAAGCCAGATCAATCAGAAGGGCAGGGAACACTTGAGTAATTATCTTCTGTCACTGCTAGAGGTAATGGGAGCTAAGAGGTGAGCAAAGGGCATAATCAGGTGCTATTCTTGGTGCTCTGTTGGGCACCAGGAATATGTACAAGGCTCCAGGAAGGTTCTTTGTTTTCCCTGACAGTCATATCTCCTGGGTCAGTAAGATAGAGACTGTGATTTCTTCCAGAAGAGTGATGGGGTTGTGGCATGTGACTGAAATACAAATACTAGATTCAGTTAACTTCCCTTCCACTTACTCAACACACATTTGTTGAACACACATCATGCATTCATTGCATTGTACAAGGTGTTGGAGATGTGAAGTTGAACATGACAGACAGAGGATCTTATTCCTTATAGACCTTTCCATCTGCAATGGAAAGCTCTTTGCCTCTTGATAACAGCATTTTACTCCAAAGTGCAGACTGTTTTTCCCTCTTAAGCTTCAGATACCTGGAACCTGGAGGAGGAGAGAATCCTCTTTGCTCCCCAGATGCTGTCTCCAGGCATTAAGACTCCTAATGTCCTTCAAAGTTCACGTCATCAAACTTTCGGTCTGCTGTCCGTCTGTTGCTGGCATCTATCTGTCTTGATCCTCCCCTTCAACTGCTGATGACTTTCACACTGGGCCCACTGTCTTCTACGTCTACTTCTGTCTTCATTTTTTGATGATTCCAGTGGCCTTGTGGGTAATTCATCTGAGACAGGGTGCATGTCTAATTTCCTGCATGTTTTCTGTGTATTTCTCTCCTCTTTTTGCTCTCTCTAAAAGCCTGAAGGCAGTTTTCTTCTATCCCAGCACACAATGAAGAAGCAAAGACTCAGAGATACCTCTGCTGCAAATATGAGACAAGAAAACTCTGACACAGGCTTACCTAGAAAGAGAGGGTAATGGAAATGGTTTGCAAAGAGGAAAGCCTAGAAAGAACAGAGTTCTTGAAATGGAAAGGGGGCGGGGGCGGGAAGACAGACTCACAGTTGCAAGAACCAGGAAGTGGAGTAGACAGGACTCAGTGCCGAACAAGCATCAAGTGTCAAGGAAGCTCCCACCCACTGGAGACATCCTGTTGTTTCTGGACATTTACTGATGTCCTTGATCAGAAGGTGGAGAACTTGGTCATCTTGTATAGGGATAGAGGCATGGAGCAAAACTCACATCTCTGGCCAAGGTGGGACTGTGGAGGATCAGATTAGACTGTCCTAAGCCCTGTGCTGCAGTGACATAGCCCCACTGCCACACATTTGTACCATGGCCTCTCAACCCCTTGACTTCTCGCCTCCAAATATCTATTCCTCAACCCACTTCAGATACCCACTGTTATGATAATGACCTTGTCATCAGCAAGGACCCAACCCTGTCTGCACCCTAATATTCTCTTACTAACTTTCACCAATGCACACTTTGCAAACCTCATTAACTTCCTCCTTGTCTCTCTCCTCTGCTGTACTTTGGCAAAGCCCCAATCTGGTTAAGACCAACCATCTGCCTGTGCTGTGCCTGTCCCTGAGTAGCTGAGTGTTGCTGAAGAAAAACACATGGCCCTGCTGAACAGTCTCACTGTAAATCTGTAACTGCAGATCTCAAAGGGTACTCAGTACTTCCCAGGATCCTCTCACATCCCTGAAATATTTCCTCTCCCAACTTCAAGCTGGGTATGTACTACCTTCTTGCCCATCACGTAACCTATGTATAGCCCCTCTTCCTTCACCTCACTTCATCGGACAAGACCTTCTTCAACCGTCCTTCACCAAAGTCACTGTCTTACCTGCCCACACCCCACCCCACCCCTCTCTCTGCCATCTCCCAGTGGCTCTGGACCCTGTCCTCTTTCTTGTGCTCAAGAACTCTGCTTCTACAGTTCCTCTAGATTTTTCCTGCCAGCATCCAAACATGCTGTAATCTGCCATAATAAAACAACAATAACAGGTCGGGCGCAGTGACTCATGCCTGTAATCCCAGCACTTCGGGAGGCTGAGGCGGGCAGATCATTTAAGGTCAGGAATTTGAAACCAGCCTGGCCAATATGGTGAAACCCCGTCTACTTAAAAATACAAAAATTAGCTGGGCGTGGTGGCAGGTGCCTGTCATCCCAGCTACTCCCAGCTATTCTGGAGGCTGACAGGAGACTTGCTTTAACCTTGGGGGGACGGAGGTTGCAGTGAGCTGAGGTCATGCCACTGCTCTCCAGTCTGGGTGACAGAGCAAGACTCAGTCTCAAAACATAAATAAATAAACAAAACGACAACAGCATCTAATTTAGCATCATGGAACCTTTCAAATTTCCCTCTCATTCCTATGCTCCCTTTCAAAGCACAGCATTTTGAAGGCAGTGATATAATTACTATTTCCACTTCTTCCTGTCACACCCTGTCTTCAATCCACTCCATCGAGTTTCCATCCATATCACACCATGGAGATCGCTCTTGTCGAGATCTCTGCTGTCCTTCATGTTGCCAACCCCAGTATCCCATCTCTGCACTTATTATTTTTTAATTTTTAATTTTTAATTTATTAGAGACAGGGTCTCACTCTGTTGCCTAGGCTGGAGTGCAGGGGTGCAATCATAGCTCACTGCAACCTCGAACTCCTGGGCTTCAGTGATCCTCCCACCTCAGCCTCCCAAATAGCTGGGACTACAGGCCTGTGCCACCGTACCTGGCTAATTTTGTATTTTTTGTAGAGATGAGGTTTTGCCATGTTGCCCAGGCTGGTCTCCAATTCCTGGGCTCCAGCAATCCTCCAGCCTCGGCCTCCCAAAGTGCTGGGATTACAGGCTTGAGCCACTACACCTGGCCTTGCATTTAACTTACTCTCCTGCAAACAGTATTGTACACAGTGAACTACTCTATCTCCCCTTCTTCCTTTTGCTTCCAGGGCACACGCTGTTTTTGCTATTCTCAGACCTTGCTCACTATACTTTGTCAGTCTTTCTTTGGCCTCTCTTTTCTTCCTTTCCTTTAAACAAATGGTCCCTCCAAAAGGGCACAATCTGGGAAGAAAACCATTAGAGCTTCTATTTTTTTCCTCTGAAAAAAATAAAGAAGAAATTGAGCTTTATGTAATACATAATACACATTTTATGCTGATGCCCTTTCTTGGTTGAGATTTCAGATAATTACATATCACATATGCCACACAGGGCATGCTGAGGGAAGAGTGGATTTTCCACAGTCAGAGTGGTTAAAATGGTATGCTGTAGTTTCTGGGTGCATAGTTGCATGGATTTATGGATTATATATTTTTTAATTTTTTATTGTGATAAAATATACATAATGTGGAATGTACCATTTTAGGCAATTTTTTTTTTTTGAGATGGAGTTTCACTATTGTTGCCCATGCTGGAGTGCAATGGCGCAATCTCAGCTCACCACAACCTCTGCCTCCCGGGTTCAAACGATTCTCCTGCCTCAGCCCCCCAAGTAGCTGTAATTACAGGCACGCACCATGGTGCCCAGCTAATTTTGTATTTTTAGTAGAGACAGGGTTTCTCCATATTGGTCAGGCTGTTCTCAAACTCCCAATCTCAGGTGATCCGCCCAAATCGGCCTCCCAAAGTGCTGGGATTACAGTGTGAACACCATGCCCGGCCATTTAGGCATTTTTAAGTGTACAGTTCAGTGGCATTAAGTACATTCACATTGTTGTTTGACCAGACCACCATCCATCTCCAAAACTCTTTTATCTTATCCAACTGTATCAATTAAACACTAACTCCCCATTCTCCCTTTCCCCAACCCCCTGGCGACCACCATTTTACATTCTGTCTCTATGAATTTGACTACTCTAGATACCTGTATGGTGTACAAATCATACAGTATTTGTATTTTTGTGGTTGACTTATTTCACTTAGCATAATGTCTTCAAGGTTCATCTATGTTGTAGTATGTGTCAGAATTTCATTTCTTTTTGAGGCTGAATGATATTCCACTTTATGTATATGCCACATTTTGTTTATCCATTCATCCATCAATACATTTGGATTTCTTCCACTAATTGGTTATTGTGAATAATTGTGCTATATAAATGGGTATACAAATATCTGTTTGAGTCCTTGCTTTAAATTCTTTTGGGTGTAGACCCACGAGCGGAATTGCTAGATCATTTGTTAATTCTGTTGAATGAAGAACTGCCATACTGTTTGCTACAGCAGTTGAACCATTTTATATTCCCACCAGTAATGCATAAAGTTTCCAATGTCTCCACATTCTCACAATACTTCTATTTTCCATTTTCTTTTGTTTATAACAGGCATACCAATGGATGTGAAGGGATTCCTCATTGCAGTTTTGATTTGCATTTCCCTAATGATAAGTGATGTTGGACATCTTTTCATGTGCTTGTGGCCATCTATATATCTTCTCTGAAGAAATATCCATTCAAATCCTTAGCCCATTTTGGGGGTTGTTGTTGCTGTCATTGTTGTAGAATTGCTCTTTATATATTCTGAATATTAATTCCTTATCAAGTATATGATTTGCCTTTTCACTTTGTTTATGGTAACCTTTAATGCACAAAAGGTTTTAATTTTGATAAATTTCAATTTACCTATTTTTCTCCTTTGTTGCCTGTACTATCGGTGTCATATCCAAGAAATAATTGCCAAATCACTCTGTATTTTAAGAGTTATAGTTTTAGCTATTGTGTTTAGATCTTTGATTCATTTTTGAGATTGAGTCTCACTCTATCACCCAGGTTGGCATACAGTGGGGCGATCTCAGCCCCCTGCAACCTGCGCCTCCTGGGTTCAAGTGATTCTCGTGCCTCAGCCTCCTGAGTAGCTGGGATTATAGGCGCCCACCACCATGCCAGGATAACGGGATACTTTTGTATTTTTAGTAGAGACGGGGTTTCACCGTATTGGCCAGACTGGTCTAGAACTTCTGACTTCAGGTGATCCATCTGCCTCAGTCTCCCAGAGTGCTGGGATTACATGTGTGAGCCACCAAGCCTGGCTGATTCATTTTAAGCTAATGTTTTATGTGATGTGAAGGAAGGGTTTAACTTTATTATTTTGCATGTAGATATCCAGTTTTCCCTGCACTCTTTGTTGAAGACTGTTCTTCTCTCCTTGAATGGTCTTAGCACCCTTGTGGAATATCATTTGACCATATGGTATGTGAGAAGGGTTATTTCTGGCACCATTTGACCATATGGTATATGGGAAGGGTTGTTTCATATAATGTAACGTATATGAGAAGGGTTATTTCTCTCTTTTATTCCATTGGTCTGTATGTCTGTCTTTATGCCAGTACCACACTGTTTTGATTACTATAGCTTTGTAGTAAATTTTGAAACCAGGAATTGTGAGTCCTCCAACTCTGTTCTTTTTAAAGATTGTTTTGGCTATTTGGAGTCCTTTGAGATTCCACATGAATTTTAGTATGGATTTTTCTCCTTTTGCAAAAATCACCGGTGGGATTTTGATAGGGATTACCTTGCCTCTGTAGATCACATTGAATAGTATTGACATCTTCACAATATTATCTTCCAATCCATGAACACAGGATGTCTTTCCATTTATTAGTGTTGTCTTTCATTTCTTTCAGCAAGTTTTACAGTTTTTATAATTCTTTTCCCTTGGTGTGGTTAAGTTTATTCCTAAATTTTTTATTCTTTTTGATGCTATTGAAAATAGAATTATTATATAAATTTCCTTTTTAGGTTTTTTATTGTTAGTGTATAAAAACACAACTGATTTTTGTGTGATTATTTTGTATCCTGCAACTTTGGTGAATTTACTAGTTCTGTTAGAGTGTGTGTGTGTGTGTGTGTGTGTGTGTGTAATCTTTAGTCTTGCATTTACCTTTGATTTTTCCCTTTCTCTCTTCTCTCTTGCCTATACAAGCAAATAACCACCAGCTCATTTCAGTTTGTTTTGATTTCACAATGTTTCTGATCTTTGACTCTCTCTTTAGTCTCCTTGCAAACCGATGTGATCAAATGACATTTGTATCCAGAATGTCTGGGACAGTGTGTGAAGAATTAATTTTCTAAAATAGTCATTTTATCTTGCTTTCCCACTCAAAATTCTAGGAGTTTCATGTAACAGTAGAGGTTCCAGTCTACTCCCCCCTCATCTCAGAGGTAGCACTAGTAGTTAAAAGCTTAGGCTCTGGGGTCAGGAGGACCTGGTGGAGGTAGAGATGCTGCTTACTAGCTGTGTAGCCATAGTTATGTTCCTCAGGCCTGCTCATTCTCTTTTTTCAGCTGGAAACTGGTGATCATAATAATAACTCCCTTGTAGGGTTATTGGGAGGCTTAAATGGAATAATGAATGTAAAGCATTTAATGAAATGCTCTCTTTCTTGTCCTCTCTCCCTTTGAGGCCTTTAGCTTGACTGTTTCTCCAAAGACACAGATGAAACTGATCTCCTGCCTCCTCTTATCTGTGTTACTCTTATGTCACTTACCACCTACTTCCTTGTACTGTTTATTATCTTTTTGTGTGTATCCGTGTTATCTTTCCTACCAAATTGTAAATTCTCCAAGGACTGAGAGATTGTCTTTTTTTTTCTCTCTCTCTCTTCTTGTGTTTGTGGCATGTTGTAATACAATGACTTATGACATGGTAAAAGCTGAGTCAATATTTGCTATTTAATTGTTTGACGTAATGAAATCCTTCGGTTGCCTGATTTTCAGTGTCCTGAGAACTGATATTTCATTTATTTTATCTGGGTTTTTTTTTTTTTCCAGTGTTTCAGACTTCCAATATTCATCTTGGTCAGAAGTATTAGTTCCCTACTTTGATTTTTAAAAACTGACAACATTTAAAGATCACTAACAAGAAAGTAATAAAGATGTCATTACTTCCTGGAAACCATCTGAGTGTATTTCAACCTATGTCTCTATCAAAAGTGGGAAAATCGAAGATAGACCAGGGTGGCCAGATAACATACCCAGTTATATCTGAATGTCAGATAAACAACAAATGATTTTTTTCATATAAGTATGTCTCATGCAATAGTTGCTTATCTGACATTCAGATTTAATTAGGTAGCCTGTATTTTTATTTGCTAAATCTGACAACCCTACCATGAAGCTTTAAGTTGCAGGGAAAAAGAAAAATGGGAGCAAGCATTTTTCTTTGTGGAAATGAGACTATTGCTCTGTACTTAAAATGTTTCTGTCTCAAAAGAATACAGCTTGAGAGGTCATTATGAAACAACTCTTTACCACAACTATGACCTTACCTAAGATATGTGATGATAAAGCTAATGAACGATAACATTAACTGAAATATTAACAAACATTGCTTTTGAATATAAATGAAAACATTGTTTCTGTGAAATGCAATTGTGTACCGAATCAAAGAACTGGTTGGGCTTAAAAATCTTTTCTAATGAGTATATAAAATTATCATAGCATTTGCATATCTCTGTCTTCCGGAAAATACTGCTGCTCAGTCTGTTGAAAGCATGACCTCGAACTTGCAGGACAAATCTTGAGAAATTATCTGTGACAAGTCCTACTGCAACTGAGAAGAACATAATGCAAATCAGAATTTCTTGGCTATATTTACTCAAGATGGCAATGAGAATTTTTATGTGATTGAAGAACTTTTGGACATATTATTCATTATGGCACCATATAGTATCTAACTTGTTTTTAAGTCATAAATAGTTTAATACATACTAATCAAAAATGAGTAACTGCAAGCAGTGTTTCTGTGGAGTCAGAGTTAACCTTGGACTTGTTATCAATGTAAACAATGATTTTCATCAATACAGCTGGTGAGTCAATTCATCACATCCTTTACCAAGTCCTTCACTTGGCCCTGGGTGGTGAAACATGGATGTCATCTTGGAAGTAGTAGCTTACTCAGAGCTGGATACTTTACTATAGCTTGAACATGAACAATTCTCCAGTTTACTTGATTTTTTTTTGTAGGAATCTGATATAATACAGTCATATATCTGGCAGGAATCTGACATAATACAGGTGGTTATTACCCTCAGAGAGAGACAGGAGTCTTCATTTTTAAATTCAATAATATTTATTGAAAGCCTAATGTAGGCTAGGCACTAGTTGGAGGAATGAACAAGATAAAGTCCTTGCTATCATGGAGCTTGCATTCTAGTGAGCAAATCAGACAACAAACAAATGATATATAAACAAGGGAAATTAACCAAGTGGTAGCAGAGAAGTGCTATGCAGAGAATTTAATAAGGTAGTGATGCTTTTTTAAATTAGGTGATGTTGGGGCTCGGAAACAGATATCCCAAAATATGGTGCTTTGACATGTGGAACTGAAGATGAAGCCTCAAGGTCTCTCTGACTATCCCCCCACCTTCTGTCTCTCATCTGTTGTCTCTGTCAAAGCAAAGGATGAAGTTGTTCTCTGAAGTTCCCTTAAAATTTGGGCCTGCCAAAGAAAACAATTACCTCTGGTGCCTTCCCTGAGTTTTCATTAACTGAACTCATATGGCCAGAAGAAAGACTAAAGTCTGTCAACACACCTGGACAGACTTGTCACAAACCATTGTCTGTTCTGTAGGCCCAACAGACTTTGTCCCAGGCCATTGTATATTCTTCAAGACTGCTGAATTCCCCTAAAAATAATTTGCCACTCCCCTAAAATCATTCACACTTCCCCACCTCCCTTTCCCCTAAGAGGAAGGGTATGTAACCATCCATACCCCTTTGTATGGTGAGCTAATCACTCTGTGATTCTCCCCCATGCACATGCCTTTTCTCCTATTCACCTGACTTTTGTCCACTGATTTTCAGGAAGCTGAGCCTTTAGAGGGTGAAGGGAAAGTTTTCCTTTGGCCCCTGCAGTGATTAGGATTGGCCTACATGGGGTGATGAAATTTAAACACGGGCCTGAATGAAGGGAAGAAGCCAGTCATGCAAAGATCGGGAAGCAGAGCTTTAGAGCAGAGGAAGTATGAAGGCCCCAAGACAGATGATCTTGGTGTACTCCAAAGGAAGACCAGTGCAGGGAGAGGAAAGCTGGAAAGAGATAAGGCTGAAGGTAGGCAGGGGCCAGGTTATATAGAATTATAAAGAACAGGAATTTATTCTTAGTGTGATGGGAAGCCACAAGACTTTTCAATTAAATATTTAATAAACGTATTTTGAAGCTGGGCGTGGTGCTCATGCATGTAATTCCAGAGCTTTGGGAGGCCAAGTTGGGAGGATTGCTTGAACCCAGGAGTTCGAGACCAGCCTGGATAACATAACAAGATCCCATCTCTACAAAAAATTTAAAAATTAGCTAAGTGTGGTGGCACTCACCTGTAGTCCCAGCTACCTGGGAGGCTGAGGTAAGAGGATTGCTGGATCCAGGAGTATGAAATTACAGTGAGCTATGATAGTGCCGCTATATTCCAGCCTGGGTAAAAAAGTAAAACCCCATCTCTTAAAAATAAAAACAAGGTCCAGGTGCGGTGGCTCACACCTGTAATCCCAGCACTATGGGAGGCCGAGGCGGGTGGATCACAAGGTCAGGAATTCAAAACCAGCCTGGCCAACATGGTGAAACCACGTCTCTACTAAAAATACAAAATTAGCCGGACATGGTGGTAGAAGCCTGTAGTCCCAGATACTTGGGAGGCTGAGGCAGGAGAATCCCTTGAACCCAGGAGGTGGAGGTTGCAGTGAGCTGAGATGGCGCCACTGTACTCCAGACTAGGCAACAGAGCGAGACTGTCTCAAAAATTAAAAAATAAAAAATAAGTAAACAAATAAATAAACACACTTTGTGTATTCTTTTGAGATAAAGGGGATGTTCTAACAACGAGAAAAAGGTAGACGTTTTGAAAGAAAATTGAATAATGGATAAAGTACTTTTTTAAAATAAATCAACCTTAAGACCAGTCTTCTAATTATTGTATTACAAAGCATTCGTTAAACAGGATTTTCCCAAAAAGTGAAGAATATAACTATCACTTTTTAAAGAGTGATATGGTTAAAAAATCGTGTTAATTTTGAAATCTGATTTAACATTTTGTGATAAAGTAAAGGTCTGAGTCCAATTCCAATTTATTTAGATGCCTAGTTTTAGTGGTTGTCATAGAGAAGAAATATTTCTTGCAAAGAGGCCTAGATCCCAGTGAAGGAAGTGTATGGCTGGCTCTGCCACTAAGCCATAGACTCATTTTTCAGTTCCTTTCAGGAAACCTGTAAAGGTTTTTGCTAAAATTTAGCTTAGTTGTTTTCCATCCTCCCTGATGTCAAACAATCGTTCTTCTCATGTACATAGAGAATAGAAGGATGGTAATCAGAGCTTGGGAAGGGTAGTGGGGTGTTGGGGTGGGTTGGGAATGGTTAATGGGCACCAAAAAAACAGAAAGAATGAATAAGACCTACTATTTGATAGCACAATAGGGTGGCTATAGTCAATAATAACTTAATTGTCCATTTTAAAATAAAGAGTGTAATTGGATTGTTTGTAACTCAAAGGATAAAGGCTTGAGGGGTGGGTACCCCATTCCCTGTGCCATGTTTATTTCACATTGCATGGTTGATATGCATGCCATATCAAAACATCTCATGTATCCCATAAATATAAACACCTACTATGAGCCATAAAAATTAAAAATAAGAAAAAAAATTAAAAATTATTTTTGCAAACTAGTTGAAAAGTGAGAATTTCTTACATTTTGAATAAATGGATTTTAATGTTCGTGAAAATCTTCATATGGAAGATTTTAAACAAGTTAGGGACCCAAATATGAGATTATTAGTGGCATATATCATTTTTGACATATAAAAAAATCTTATGATGATGGAAATACTTTCAAACATCGTTTCCACGCTGTCACTATAGTATGAGCTTCTTTGTCATTCATTGTTAAAATATTTCTTATCTTAGGGAAATTCTGTAAGTGCAATTAAACTTTTTAAGAAAATTCCAGGTAGCATATTACTGACAACCATTTGCCATCAAAAAGAGGTCAGAAAATTTGCCCCAGGGCAAAGTGCTGTCAGGGTACACCTACAGAAGCTGGTGGAAGTCAGCGTGGGAATGATCACTTGGCTGAGGCTAGTTTCTGTATGAGATGGAGAAGGATTAAAAAGATGCTTGGGGGTCACTAAAACAAGATATCATGTATTGGAGTGAAAAGTTTAGCCTTTGAGCAATTGGTGTCTGGGCAACAGCTTAAGGACCCACTCAGTGACAAAAAGCTGATTTTGTCGTTTCACACCAAAACAATCTTTTAAAAACCCAATCAACAACAGAGAAAACAAGCAAACAAACAAAAAAATAAAACTTTTATCTCTAAGTTCCCCTCCATTGCTGATATAACTGGCAGTAGGTCATAGAATGTTTTTTAGTGTGCCTCTAAATAAACCCTTAACATTGACTTTTGCAACTTCTTTTTCTCTGTATATTTGCTTTCAATATTTGCTTCAGTGTGATTTCATCTGGATAGAAATGGATTTCATCTGGATTTCATCTTTAGGTGAACAACTCAATTCTGCAGTTCATAGTGACAGCCCTAATGCCAGGGGGCGACAGTGGAAATAATGGCCAGGCTTGGGAGAGCAGTAAAGAGAAAGAACAAGTAGCAGATCTTGCCAGGCCACTGTGACGTCTTCATTCTCCTCCAGCCCTAATTTGAAATAGTGGCATCATTATAATCGATTCAGGGAAATGTGGTCTCAGTGGGTACTTAGGAGCAGGAAGACGGGAAAATGGACTAAGCCAAGAGAAATAAAATGTGGTTGTTTTGCTGCACCACAGATACCCTGATTTAAAAACTCTATTTTGCTTCCATTGCTAGAATTTTTTACCAAGTTACAAATCAGAAGTAATCAAATATCCTGAAACTTCAGAATATGATGGACCAAAATTTTCACCAAAGTTACTCTTCTCATTGCCTCCTACTGATAATATATTGTACTGATCATTTTGTTTTTTGTGGATTAGTTATTCACAACTCTGGTACTTTATCAAGTTCAGTGTATCAAGCTCTCAAAAGACATAATTTGATTTGATATGTTTATCAGTTATTATCATTTCACAGTTATAAAATTAACAAATGGCAAAGCAGTAATCAAAACAAGAGACAATAAATTCAATTTTAGAAGGAGGTAGAAGGCTGGGCGCCATGGCTCACTCCTGTAATCCCAGCACTTTGGAAGGCTGAGATGGGTGGGTCACGAGGTCAGGAGTTCAAGACCAGCCTGGCCAAGATGCTGGAACCCCGGCTGTACTAAAAATACAAAAATTAGCTGGGTGTGTTGGTACGCTGCCTGTAATCCCAGCTACTCGGAAGGCTGAGGCAGGAGAATCGCTTAAACCCAGGCGGCAGAGGTTTCAGTGAGCCGAGATCGCACCACTGCACTCTAGCTTGGGCAAAAGAACAAGACTCTGTCTCAAAAAAAAAAAAAAAAAAAAAAAAAAAAAAAAGGATGAGGTAGAGATCTGAGTATATGATTTAATCATATTAAATTAACAAAAAAGCAGAGCTGAAATACATGCTTAGAAAGCCAGTGACCAAAATATACTATGTGTACTAAAAGCAATGTAAAGGCCACCACAAACAAAGGCTACATGGGCATTTAAAAAGTTCAATTCTATTTTTCTGCCTCATGTGCAAATATATGAAAGAAAAGGGTAAAAGGGAGGAAATTTTTTTAAAGCATCTAAAAATTACAGTAAATGGAAGGGCAACAGGTTAATGGTGACTTGTACAATTTTCTCTTTTATAAACATGATTTTTCCTTAAATTTGAAGTTCGAATTGGTGTCTTTTAACTTGAAGCTATTGAAAACAACAACAGAAAATATGTTCACACAAGATAATTCCTTTAGAATGTTAAAAATATCCTTGGCCTATAAAAATGTTGTTTGCCCCCTGGTGGTGAAATTATTATTATTTATTTTTTTGTAAGTTAAAAGACTTTAATTGTGGAGTCTTAGCACTAAACATCCTATCACAAGCAAAAATAATACGGCATTACATATTTATATATTGGAAGTGGAGAGAGATGAAGCTGGGCTGCTGTATGGATTAGCAAAATGAGAACGATGCAATAGTCATATTTAGGACAGCAAATGTAAATTTCCCATATCTTACCATCTGGAACTAAGTTTTCCTTAATCTATCTCTATTTGTTTCTGTGTTGGTCATATTGCTAGTTCAGTATTGTAAAGAATGCTGCCTCCTTTTAGTAAATGTAATAACAGGCATTTATGAGGCATGGAATTTCTATACATAAACTAGCACCTTTGCTGGGACTTGTTGATCGTGGCGAACAGCAACTTTGTACTGTTTTACCTTGTGTTCCAATTTGGCATCACAAACAATATTAGGGCTCAGCGGCAGAATGCCAAAATCAAGCTGTAAGGCCTGAAAGAATAGATGATGAAGAGGTCTGCAAAAATTTCCTTTTGCAGACTAATTGGAGCCTTTGAATATGAGGAAAATGCAATGATCGCTGTGATTGAGAGTAGAAGAGAATATCTGGGTCAGTTAAAGGAACAAGGACAAAAACTAATTTTGAAATTTTCAAGAGATTTAAGCGAGTTACTAGACAACTTTGAAAAATTAATGATAATCGTGAAACTGTAGATGTTAGAAGAAAGAAATTTTAACATGGAGTTTATTGTGACACATTAAAGTCCAGGGAAAGCAGAAAACGTCACTGTCTGAAAATACAGCGCTAAACCAGAGGAAAATGATGACAGCGGCCAACTCTTTAGTGGCTAAATCGCTGAATGTGACTATTTTCCCTTCCTTTTGTTCAGCTGGGTGCCTGCTCTTAATACAGCATCTACTGTTTAACCTTAAGCTGAATTTACCGGAGAAATCATGAATAATATGTTTTTATAAAGCTGGAGCAAAAAAAAAAAATTAAATTGACTTTTACAACCAGTCATTCTTTGGTAAAAATAAAACAAAACAAAACTTGTCTCCCACCATCCTGGGCAAGCAAGTGATTGGATACATTTTTGATGAAGTAGGCAATTACAGCTGAAGTTTGATAACAAATGCTTTTTTTTTTTTTTTTTTTTTTTGAGACAGAGTCTTACTCTGTAGCTGGGACTACAGGTGCATACCACCATACCTGACTAATTTTTGTACTTTTTTTTTTTTTTTTTTTTAGTAGAGACAGGGTTTCACCATGTTTGCCAGGCTGGTCTTGAACTCCTGACCTCATGATCTGCCCATCTCGGCCTCCCAAAGTGTTAGGATTACAGGCATGAGCCACCGCACCTGGCAACAAATGCCTTTAAAGATAACATCTAAACATTTAAAAATAGGTAAGAGTTATTTATAGAAACCTTAATACAGTATAGATGGAGACTTCCCATAAAATGACAGTAGCTTTTAAACTGCAATTACTATATACCAGGCACTAACTATTCCACTTCATTCCCACAAGAACCTTATGATTTGGGGAGTAGTCTGATCCTAATTTTAGAGATGTGGAAACTGAAATTCAGAGATCACCCTAAGTGGTAGAGCCAGGGTGCAAATGTAATCAATCTGGCTCTAGAATCTGTGCTCCTCTTCACCAGGAGATTATTTAAGTAAATAGTACATTATTCAGGGAAGTGAAAACCATAGTGTCAACATGTTAGAAATATATTTATTATTTATAACATGAAGAGCATCTGTATTTATTTATGGAGACCTTCCAAATGATTAAAATTCAATACTGCAATACCCAAGGGATTATTTTCTAAGGAGGTGCTCCACCAAAACAATATTTTTCTAACCTTTGTCAACTCAATGTAAGTTTGTGAATGGCGTTTGGATAAATACATTACTGAGTGAAGATAATGTTCCATTAAAGACCAATGATATCTTAGAATTTCAAGCTCATATATTTGAGAAACAGCCATATAGGAGCTAATGAGAATATTTTAAGATGTAATGAGGGCCAGGATTTTTTAAATCATGGGGTAAACAGGCCACTAATGATGATTTAAGGAGACATTTGGACTTTGACTATAACATATCAATTTTATATATTCAATTTTGTTTGATATAGTTAAATTTGATCTTACCCAAAAGCGAAGGATAGACTACCAGTAGGAGGACTCTGTGAGTCCTACTGGTCTATTAAATTACCAGTATTCTTTCACCTTTTTCTCTGGAAAGTAGTGGTCATTATGATGTTGAAGTTCTCATGTAACAAGATCAAAACTCCCATCAACCTCTATGTGAGTGACCTACCCAACACTCTGGATTCTTGCCCCTCTCTTCATTGCCAGTGGCATATTCTTCCAATGCATCTTAGCCATACATGACCATAGTCACACCTTGAACCTTGGCAATACCAGAACCTACAAAATGATGACTTAAAAAAAAATTTATGCATGAGCTGATATGCTCCCAGCTCACCTGCATAAGTACCATGATAAAAACAATTAGATGTCTTCATTGAAATCTTCACTTTAATTTATGCTGTGGTTATTTGTGTAACTCCTTACGTCAAACACATAGGTCATTAAATTTCTGCCTTCCTTCCTTAAGATATTTAAGGCTACAAATGTTCTTTTTTTTTTTTTTTTTTTTTTTCTCAAGACAGAGTCTCGCTCTGTTGCCCAGGCTGGAGTGCAGTGGCGCAATCTCACCTCACTGCAATCTCCGCCCCCAGGTTCAAGCAATTCTCGTGACTCAGCCTCCTGAGTAGCTGGGATTACAGGCGCACTCCACCATGCCCAGCTAATTTTTTGTAATTTTGGTAAAGAGGAGGTTTTGCTGTGTTGGCCAGGCTGGTCTCAAACTCCTGACCTCAAGTGATCTGCCCACTTCGGCCTCCCAAAGTGCTAGGATTACAGGCATGAGCCGCAGCGCCCTGCCACAAATGTTCTTTGAAGTTACTGCCTTCATTACATCCCACAAGCTTTGCTACAGTTTGGCAATGATATGCTTAAATTTGCTTTGCTTTGTTGCATTTATTCATTTTGGGGTTTGTTGAGCATATTGTGTTTGTGAGTGGTTGTTTTTTTCTTTCTATTTTAACAGCCTTAGTGAGACATAATTGACATACCACACAATTCACCTATTTAAAGTATATTTAAGTCAGTGTTTTTTTAGTATTCAATATACTAAACCAGGTTACACAATCATTGCCATAATCCAATTTTAGAACATTTTCACATCCCCTAAAAGAAATCTTACAGCCATTAGCAGTTAATCTGTAACCTTCTCTACTCCCTATCCCTAAGTAACCACTAATCTACTTTCTGTCTTTATAAGTTTGCCTATTCTGGACATTTCATATAACTGGAATAGATGATTTTTTGTGACTGGCTTCTTTCACATGGCATAATGTTTTCAAGATTCATTGATGTCATAGCATGTATCCATACTTCATTTCATTTTATTGCTGAATAATATTCCATTGCATAGATATACCATACTTTGTTTATTCCTTCTTCAGTTGATGAGCATTTGGGTTGTTTACAAACTTTTGATTATTGTGAATAATGCTGCTATGAACATTTGTGTACAAGTTTTTGTGTGGCCATATGTTTCTTTTCTATAGAAGTGGAATTGTTGGGTAATATAGTAACTCTACATTTAGCTTTTGGAGAAACTGCCAATTGTTTTCCTAAGGGGCTCCATCATTTTGAGTTCCAGCAGTAATGTGAGAGGCTTCCAATTTCTCCACATGTTCAACACTTTTTATTGTCTATCTTTTTGATTATAGCCATCCTACTCTGTGAGCAGTAGCATGTCATTGTAGTTTTGATTTGCATTTCCCTGATGACTACAGATGTTGAGCATCTTTTCATGTGATTATTGGTCATTTCCATATTTTTGAAGAAATGTCTATTCAACTCGTTTGCCCATTAACAAATAAAGGGGAGTTGTTTTAGTTGTTGAGTTGTAAGAATCTTTTACAAATTCTGGATCTAAGTCCCTTATGAAGTATGTGATTTACAAATATTGTCTCCTATTCTCTTGTCTTTTTACTTTGCTGATAATATTATTTGCAGCATAAAAGCTTTTAATTTCTATGCAGTCCAATTTATTTTTTTTCTTTTGTCATTTATGTTTCTATATGTATAATGAACCATTGGCTAACCCAAGGTCACTAAGATTTACTCCTGTTTTTTTCTTACAAGAGTTTGGTAGCATTAACTCATACATTTAGGTCTAGGATTCATTTTGAGTTATTTTTTTCATCTGTGGTTTTACGTCTTTCATTACTTTTGTAAATTCTTGGCTATTATATCTTCAAATATTGCTTCTGCCTCATTCTCTCTCTCCTCTTTTTCTAGGACTCCAGTACACCACTGTGCACATGCCTATTAAGCTCTGTTCTATTCTTTCCATTTGTTTTTCTCTCTGTACTTGAGTTTAGGTATTTTTTTCTTGCCCAGTCTCCAAATTCACTAACCCTCTGTTCTGCTGTGTCCAGGTTGCTATTAAACCGATCCATTGAAATATTCCTTTCAGAAATTACATTTTTCAGTTCAATATTTTCCATTGATTCTTTTTTATGGATTTCAATACTTTTAAAATTCTGCACATTTTAATCCATCTTGTTCATGTTTTCTTCTATTTTATAATCTATGGCTTTATTTAATAATAGTTATTTTAAAGTTCTTATCTAAACTTCAATATCTGGCTTATCTGTGGATCTTCTATTATTTATTTTTTTTCTTGATTATTGGTCAAATTTTCCTGCTCTTCTCACACCTCATAATTTTTTTTTTTTTACAAATGTTAGACTTTTATATTAAAGATCTATAGACAATATAGATGATGTTATTCTCTTCTAGGGATAAACACAAACAAATAGGGTGATGTTCTGATTGCCTCTGTCTAATCAAGGATGAGCTGGGTTGGGATTGGGGTGCGGTTTCAGAACAACAGGCCACTTGTGGTTTTTCTCTGTTCTTCATGTGTGATCCCTCTGGGATTTTGATCAAGAGCCTGGACGGCTCCTGCCTCCTCTGCTCTGGAGATTCAGTCCTGCCTTTGAGAGGTTTTAAACTTAGATCTTTAGCCTCCTTCTCATACAACTTCAAAAATAGTGTAAATGTCTTGAAGCAGGAGAGTGCTTGTGTATTTGAGGCAGGCTCCTTCTAAGCAGAATTAGCTTTCTATGCCCTAGAACATGGGATAATTTTACTCTGCCTATCACGCTCAGCTGCTCAGCCTCCTGCACCACCCCAGAACTCAGCAAATGTCCTGTGGGAAAACTGGCTGTATGTTTGGGGCTCCTCTATATTTCCAATCCATTACACAACTCACATAATGGTTAAACATCTCACTTGTTTCTCTTTTTCTGTGTAAACTCACTCTGCCCAGGACAAGCTGGATGAGTCTATGCTCAGAATTAGTACATGTCACCAGGGAAGAAAACAGTGGATATTGTCACTCACTTAGTTCAGACCTCAGCAAAAGATTTATTTAATTGCACTGTAATTTTTGGGACAATGACTGAATAGGTAAAGAGGCCAGGCTAGAAGTCTAAATATGAATATCACTGTGGTCTTTGCAGGAACCTGGACAAGCAAGAAGATCATCTCAGGGTGGACAAGTGTCATTGGAGCTGGGCAGTAATGCCTTATGTCCATGAGAAGTATTATTAATAGACTCCAATTCTGTTTCAGCTTGGCCTTAGAAAGAAGCAAGAAGATCATCTCAGGGTGGACAAGTGTCATTGGAGCTGGGCAGTAATACCTTATGTCCATGAGAAGTATTATTAATAGACTCCAATTCTGTTTCAGCTTGGCCTTGGAAAGAGGATGGGCTCTCTTTAGATGCAGTAAGTCTCCGAGGTTCTCAGACAACATAAAGGTAAAACTCAAGAGGGAAATACTAGACTGCCTGCTAAAAGATCAGGGTAAGAATCCTAGATTTGTGGCAACATGGCACCAGTTTCAAATGTTTTATTGCACTTAATCTAATGATCAAATTAGGAGAAAAGATGAATGTTACAATAATATGTAAAAGTAATGCTTAAGATAATTAATTTCATCTTACTTTGATGTTTTACTCATTGAATAAACAGTAACCTAATTTAGGGACTTGGTAAAGATGACATTCACTTTAAGAAAACTGATATAACCAAAAATAAACTTGGCTGGGGGTGGTGGCTCATGCCTGTAATCCCAGCACTTTGGGAGGCCGAGGCGGGTGGATCACATCATGTGAGGTCAGGAGTTTGAGACTAGTCTGGCCAACATGGTAAAATCCTATCTCTACTAAAAATACAAACAATTAGCCAGGCATGGTGGCAGGAGTCTGTAATCCCAGCTACTCGGGAGGCTGAGGCAGGAGAATCGCTTGAACGTGGGAGGCAGAGATTGCAGTGAGCCGAGATGGCGTCATTGCCTGGGCAACAAGAGTGAAACTCCGTCTCTAAATAAATAAACTAAAAATCTGTGGTAGGCGGAATGGTGGTAGGGAGGTAGTCACAGGATTCAATTCAACTAATTAAGTGCTCTCATGTGCTATGCACTGTGCTAAGCACTGGGGAATACCCAGAAAAGGCAATGCTGCTTGCTGTGGACTTAATGTTTTGATCCTTCCAAAATTCATGTGTTGAAGTTCTAATCGCCAGTGTGATGATATTTGGAGGCTCAGCCTTTGGGAGATAATTAGGTTTAGATGAGCTTATGGAGCTGAAGCCCCCATAATGAGATTAGTGCACTTATAAGAAGAGACATGAGAATTTTTTTTTTTTTTTGAGACAGAGTCTCACTCTGTCACTGAGGCTAGAGTGCAGTGGTGTGAGATCCCTACTCACTGCAACATCTGCCTCCCGGTTTCAAGCGATTCTCCTGCCTCAGCCTCCCGAGTAGCTGGGACTACAGGCGTGAGCTACCCGCGGGTACTTTTTGTATTTTTAGTAGAGATGGGGTTTCATCATATTGATAAGGCTGGTCTCAAACTCCTGGCCTCCAGTGATCCGCCTGCCTCGGCCTCTCAAAGTTCTGGGATTACAGGTGTGAGCCACCAGGCCTGGCGGAGAACTCTTATTTATCTATCCATCCATCCATCACCCCTTCTTCCCTGGCCACCTGAGGATACACCAAGAAGACAGCCATCTGCAAACCAGGAAGAAGGCTTCATCAGCACCCAACCATGCTGGCACCCTGACCCTGGACTTCTCAACCTCCAAAACTGTGAGAAATAAGTATCTGTTGTTTAAGTCACCCAGTCTAAAGTATTTTGTTATAGCAGCCCTCATGATAGATTAAAATGTGAGTAATTCAAGCATACCTATTATTTTTAAGCAAGATATACTTGCATTCATTTATGAATTCATTCAAAAATATTTCTAAAACTCCATACCAAGATTTGCATTTATTGATTTTATTTAAAAATATTTTTAACACTCCATACTAGGATTTTCTCAGTAAGATTTGCTTCCTAGTGTTTTTCTAACCTTTATCCAACATAGTATATTCTGACTATGAGAGGGAAGGAGCTTTATCATTACGCTATGGAGCTTGATTTAACTAACTAGATCCAAGATGGAAAGAGCATGAGGTCAAACTTTCAAAATTGAGCTAACTTTCTGAGTTTTAGTAGCATTTTTTGCTTCCTTTTTCCTCAACAAGAGTGGAGAGTTCAGGGAAGAGAAATGTGAGAAAGCCAAAAGGAAAATAAAGTTCACACAAGAGAATCGTGGTGGAGAAAATAACTTGAAAAGAGATTGAACAGAAGCAATGCAAGACTAGGAAGTGAGGCATTGTTACGGAAGAGAGAGAAGGTTTTTAGCCTGTCTTTTAAAACGGAAACATCTCAACTGAGGTCTATTTTCAAAAGAACCCCAACTGGAGGTGGGCTAAGATGGATAAACTCCATTCCTCCTCCAACTATGATTGAGTCACCATTATTAACTATTAATTCTACCAGGCCATTTTGTGGTATTATACCTGTAAATCTTAATTCATAATTGTTTTGGTTTGAATTCCTTTTCTGCTCTACCTCTCTCTACTTACTAGATTTGCCCCTTTTAGAACCTGGTTCAACTTGTCCTGTCTTCTTTGCTGAAGGACTAATTAAATGCACGGAAGCCATAATCAATTAATCAGGCTTCAAATATGCTTTTAGTGTTCGATAGCTGGGGGAGGGGAAGACAGTAGCTATTTCGGGGGAAGTCCACGAGGGGCGTTCCAGGTAGACGCGTGATGGCTATAACCTTCCCTGTCTCTCAGCCCGTTTTGGCGTAGATTCAGCTCCTCGACGCGCCCCACCGATTGAAAGGCATTTCACCTAGGCCCAGATCGGGGCGCCAGGCGTCCAGGCTTCCGGCCACGCCCCCTTTCCCGCGGTTGCTAGGAGACGTGATGTCACCGGAAGCGAGGCCTGGGATAGGCTGAGGCAAAGGGAAGCCTCTCCCCCTGTGCAGCCCAGGCGCCGGGCGCTGGCTCTCCAGCTGTGTGTAGGCCTGGGGGCCTGGGTCCGCGGGACGTAGCGCCGACTGCGGCCCCGCCCGCCCGCCCAGCCGCTGGTCCGGCCGCGGGCTCCCGCCACCACCGCGCTCAGTCTGGGACCAGCCGCCTGGCGGGCCGTTCCGGTGTGCCTGCCCGCGCTTTTCACTGACGGGCACTGTTTCCCACAGCCAGTGCCGCCTGCCACGTCCCAGCTCTCGGCCAACGGAGGTGCGCGGTGGGTGACCTTTCCGAGCCCAGTGCGATGACGGCTCTGTGCTCCTGGCCGGCACAGCTTCCTGGGCGCCGCCAGCTCGGGCTAATGCCTTTCCCGCCGCCGCAGCCGCGGACGCCGCTGTTGTGGCCGCTGCTGCTGCTGGCCGCCGTGGCGCCGGCGCGCGGCTGGGAGAGCGGAGACCTGGAGTTGTTTGACTTGGTGGAGGAGGTGCAGCTCAACTTCTACCAGTTCCTCGGAGTGCAGCAGGTAAGCAAGGAGGCGCGCGGGGCCGGGCGGAGAGGGGCCGGGGCAGGCGGCAGGCGACCCCGGTTCCTCAGAGAGTCGGACACGGAGGGCAGGGCTCGGTCACCCCGGGCTCTGGCTGCCCTCAGCCCGGGCCACCGGGGTCCTCAGCCTCGGAAGGACGTGTCCGTCTTCCCCAGATCCTTACTCCTGCTTCAACTTTTCTAGTCCCAGCCCCAGTGACAGGCTGGACGACGCCACTTGCCTGGGGTGGCAATGCCATCTCTCTGGTCCGGCGTTCTGGGGAAGAGCCTTCCCCCTCCAGCTGTGCTGGAGGAAGAAGGAAGAGTGGTGTGGGTAGACTTTTTTTTTTTAATTTAACACCTACCGTTTGCCTTCCTGTCTCCCTGAATGTGAGAAAGAGCAGCCGCTTCTCTAAACTGTCATCTTCCACCGAGACTTACCTTCATTCTTATTCTTATTTCAGCTGCCTCCCCTCCTCTTCCCTTCTGGGAAAGTAGGAATGCACTGTGACCAGTGTCTGTGTTGCAGAAGTTTTTCTTACCTCGTACTTGGACATCGTTTTTAGCCTGTTAGATAGATGTTTCTTTCGCAGTTTAGAAATCTGGAGGAATTTGAAGCCTCTACCAGGTTGGAGGTGTTAAGTTTTTTGGGCAGCAGAGGACTTGGAGTGCGATTGGAAGAGAAGCCCCCAACCAGTAATGTAGGAATGGGTTTTTTTTTCCCCCTTTTCCTTTTGTTTCATTTTGTTTTCTTTTTTAGCTTGAGACATTAACTTGTAAAACCCTTCTGTTGCTTTTTAGTTCTACCATTGAGGGTGGTTGAGTGAGGGTAGATATCCAGTCTCTACCTGAAGTCTCGCGCAAAGGAGAAGATAACATTTCGCTGATTTCAGGCTTACAGGGTGAAAAATGTATATTTCACACTTATCTGATTGAGCCCTTCGTACAATGCTTTGAATAGTTATGGGAGTAAAAAATTAATGTTTACAATAGTTGTCATTCAAGGCACACTTCACATAACTAGATATGAAATGCACATCCCCCTCCCCCATAGGTTATCATAAATGTGGGTGAACTATTCAACATTTACTGAATTTTAATTTTCAAACATTGCATTTTCATTCCATCACTGAATATAAACTTACTAGGCTGCCAGGGTACCATGAGTCTAACAGTTTTTTATTTTTGTAAGAGTTATAAAGTATAGGCATGTCACACTTCAGATTCATATGTGCAAGCAACTTTGTAATAACTGTATTTGTGATCTGTTACCTGGTGCCCATCCCTCCTCATAGAGACACTATATATCTCATTTTCAAAGCAAATGATGATGGAGTATGTGTAAAAATAATTAGTGAAATACTAATTTTGATGACTTTTAAGAATTTCTTTAATACTGGGAATAATTAGAATTTATCATCTTTGATTACATTCTTTAGGTAAAGAGAATCTTAAACATAACCCATCCAAAAATCTTGAAGATCCAGTTATTCATGAAAAATTAAGTGCCTTTAAGAGAGCAGGAATTTAATAGCAGTTTAAAATGTAGATTATGTAATCTAGCTTTGCATGTGAACTCTCATAGAATTTTCGTTTATAATTTCATGTAACTTGATTTGCATAGTTAGTTAGGCAGTGTGAACATCCAGAGCACTTGACTTTCTGGGCAAAGATGAGAAAATAAAGAAGTATGGATAATCAAGAAGATTCTTTGTCAAGGTAGAATCTGAAAAGAAGATTATTTTATTGTTTTTAACCTGTGTTTCTCTATACAGCTGTATTGAAATTGGAAAGAATGCAGGAGGAATTTTTTTCTGTCCAAGCAGAGAAACTGAATGGAACAAGTTTTTTTCTTTACATTGAATCTTAACTTTGTTAGATGACTTTCAGGGACCAGAAATTTGGTGGAAACAAACGCAACCTGTCCAAGGTCTTTCATGTGTAATTTTCAAGCCAGAACCATTTGGTGACTAGCCAAACATGAGGGACCAGAACAAAGTAGGTAGGCTACTGAAAGTGGTGACCTGGCTCTATGCACTAATCTCTTCTTCTTGTTCAAGCAACAGAGATGTATTTGGTGCCTATTGGATTTTAAGCATTGGGAGTTGGCCTTTATATAAAACAAAACCCCTAACCTTATAGTTCAGTAGGGAGAAACAGACAGTAAACAGCCAAGTAAATAAATATAAATGTTATATGGTCAGAGAAGGCCTCTGAAAGAAGTTAGGGAGTAAGCCATGTGGGTAATTGTGTTGTAGGCCATTTGGGCTGTCATAGCAAAATGCCATAAACTGGACAGCTTTTCAACAGCAGAACTTGATTTCTCACAATTCTGGAGGCTAGAAAATCCAAGATTAAGGCTGGAAAATCCAAGATTAAGGCACTGGCAGATTCTGTGTCTGGTGAGGGCCTTCTGGTTCATAGATAGCACCTTGTTGTCCTCACATGGTGGTAGGGACAGGCAGCTCTCTGGGGCTTCTTTTATAAGGAAACTAATCTCATCCATTAGGACTCCACCTTCATGATATAATCACCTTACAGAGGCCCCACCTTGTATTACTGTCACATTGGGGATTAGATTTCAACATATGAATTTTGAGGGACAAAAGCATTCAGACCATAGCATAGTGGAAGGGCATTCTAATAAGCACAAAAGCCAGGAGGCGGGAGCTTGCTTAGTATTTGAGGAATAGCAAGGCAGGCAGTATGGCCAGAGCAGAGTGATCAAGAACAGTAATAGGAGATCTGAGTCATAGGTGGTAAGGGAAGACCATGTAGGGCTTTGTAGGCCATTGTAAGGACTTCGGCTTTTACTTATAAGTAAGTTGGGGGAGGCCGTGTTTGAATAGAAAAGATACATGATTTGACTTGAATTTCAAAATGGTCTCTTTAGTGTGCTGAGTATAGTCTGTGAGGTATTAGTTACTTAGAGGGATAATTGTGGTATAGATTGGAGCTGGGTAGTAGCAGTGGAGGTGGTGCAAAGTGGTCAGATTCTGGATTTAATTTCAACATGGAGTGAACAGAATTTTACTGATGGCTTGAATATGATAGGTGAGAGAAAAAGAGAAATTGAAGATAATTCTAAAGATTTTGGCTTCAGTAACTAGAAGGGTGCAATTGCCATTTATTGAGACGGAGAAACCTGGACTAGGAGCCTGGTTTGGAGAACATCAGGAATTTAGTTTTTGGATGTGCTAAATTTGGGGTGTCTATTAAACATTGAAGTTGAGCTGGTATGTAGGCAATTGGTTATTCAGGTGTAGAGTTACAAGAAGAAAGGTTTGGGCCGAAGATAGGAATTTAGGAGTCTGAGGCACTTAGTAACTTGAAGCGACAAAACTGGATGAGTTCACCAAGGGAATGAATGTAAAAGAGAAGAGAAGAGATCTGGGAGCTAAGCCTTGGGGATTCCAGACTTTAAGAGTCAAGGAGCTGGGTGCGGTGGCTCATGCCTGTAACCCCAGCACTTTGGGAGGCTGAGGCGGGTGGATCACGAGGTCAGGAGTTCAACACCAGCCTGGTCAATGTGGTGAAACCCTGTTTCTACTAAAAAGATAAAAATTAGCTGGGCGTGGTGGCAGGCGCCTATAATCCCAGCTACTCAGGAGGCTGAGGTAGAGAATTGGTTGAACCCGGGAGTCGGAGTTTACAGTGAGCCAAGATCGTGCCACTGTACTCCAGTCTGGGTGACAGAGCGAGACTCCATCTCAAAAAAAAAAAAAAAAAAAAGGAGTCAGGGAGATGGAGGGGAATCAACAAAGGATATAGGGCAGGAATGACCAGTAAGGTAGGAGGCGAACCAAGACAAGGTTCTCTTGTCTCTCAAGTCAAGTGAAAAAAGTGTTTCAAAGAGAAAGAGATCAGCTGGGTTAAATGATAATGATGATTCAAATAAGATGAGCTCTGAGATTTCACTGTTGGAATTAACCGTATGGAGGTCACAGGCTACCTCAGTAAGAACTGTTTCAGTGCAGTGGTGAGATCAATAGTCTGGATAGATTGGGTTCAGGAGAGAGTGAAAGGGAAGAATTGGAGACAATTAATATAGAACATTATTTTGAGATATCCATATCCTAAACTAGAAACTAGAGATGGTAGTGACTGACTGTGGCATCTTCTTTATCCCCTTATCCACCAGGTCTAAGGTAACTCAGTTACTCTCTAAGCTCTATAATTTGAATAGCAGATGACTTAGAACTTGGACCAGACTACCTTATGACCTTGGACAAGTTAGTTGCCTCATTTTTAGAGTAGATGGTAGCTTTTTATTTTCTTCATAGTAAGGCACAAAGTAGACTCCTAAATATTTATTGAATCAAACATTATAAACATTGTAACTAAATGTAAACTGTAATTCCCCAAACAAGTAGTTGCTTGACAGTTTTTACTCAACAGATTTTACTTCTATGTAATCTTTCACAGCCTTCAGGCAGCAGAAGAATCTCCTTCCATGTATTCTTAGATTTCAAGTCCTTTCTAGAAGTCTAGAAAGGGGTTGCAGAAGTCTTCGTTGAGGGGTATATACAGTTGACTTATTAGTCATTCATACTGTTTTTAGAATGACTTTAATAATAGCACATTCCAATTTGGGTATTGCGTCTTTTCAGAGGATATGGGGGGAAGATGGGAGAGGAGTATAGGAAAAAAATGTGCTCGAAAGATCTTTTGTTACCAACTTAAATTATAGGTTTCTGCACAGTATTTATATTTTGTGTAACAGCACCAGCTTCTCAGACATCTGTACTTATTGTGGGGTCAGTGGCAATTCTGTATTTCTTTTTCTTTTTTTCTTTTTTCTTTTTCTTTTTTGAAATGGAGTCTCACTCTGTTGCCCTGGCTGGAGTGCAGTGGCGTGATCCCGGCTCGCTGCAACCTCTGCCTCCTGGGTTCAAGCGATTCTCCAGCCCCAGCCTCCCAAGTAGCTGGGATTACAGGCACCTGCCACCATGCCTGACTAATTTTGTATTTTTAGTAGAGATGGGGTTTTGCCATGTTGGTCAGGCCGATCTTGAACTCTTGACCTCAGGTGATCCACCCTCCTCGGACTCCCAAAGTGTTGGGATTACAGGCGTGAACCACTGCGCCCAGCCTCTGTGTTTCTTTTAATTGTCTTTTGGGACCATGACTTTCCTTATCCTTTGTACAGTAATTCTAGCCAACAGTAAACACTTCATATTCATTCAAAAAATCTGTGAATTGAAATAATGACAAGCTAAATTATCTTAAATTTTGTAGTATTTGCTTTATGTTGAAGTCAGAGTTGTCTTCATGGTGCCAGTCAGTCATTACAGACTTCTGTTTATATAGCTAGAAAATGTGCTTCATTCTCTTTCTCTCGTGTTTTGTAACTAAATCCTTATATTCAGATGAATGCTGAAACTTGGTTAACAGAAGAAAAGCAGAAGAACAGTAATGTGCTTATAAAATATTTGGATTTTAGTTTTTAAATAGGAATTAATAAACCTTTTAAGCTTATTCAGTCTGTATTTTCAAATGTACAGATTAGCCATCCTGTTTAGAGGAGGGACAATTGTTGCCCATTCATCCGTGCCCCATGGTGGGGAGGAACTTCCCTAAAAAAACACTGCTGAGCGCTAGACCCATCTCTCACATCTTTCCATGGTGGTGTGAGTTACCTTGCTGGAGGGTGATTGCCTTTACTCTGTTTTGCTTGATTAGGAATAGCTAATCAGTCGGAAAGCTATGAGCAGTGGGAATCAGTCTCTTTGCACCTCTCTGCCCAGACCAGTAAGGCAATTATCCTAACCAGACTTACCCTTGAGCATACTGTCTCAAAGTCTAGACTGTAGAGGAGAGGGCACAAATTGCTAACAAGCCCATTTGGCCGTCACATCTAACCTGTATTCTTCAATAGCTGTATCAGTTATAAAGGTGATAGTTCATCTCTTGTCTGCCTGACTCCTGTGTCCACTTAGTTTTTTGGATGGGAAAAACCAGTTAGTGGGGCCTCCCCAAAGCCCATCACGGTCCTTTTTAGAAATGAAGTTGATGATTTCATTCATGAATGACAGTGAATTTGTACTGTGATTATCAATTTTCTCCGGTGATTCTTGTGGTGGAATCCACTGAGCTTGTGGTGTTGAGTGTAGTTCAGTCTTTCTCTGTTGAGTCGATTCCTTTGTACATGTGTGTTGTGTAATAATAGCTTCCCCATTTTTATTGTAGAATCCATTTTTTTTTAATTTGGAGAAAGAGATACACAAAATCTAGAATGGTAGATAACCTTTCAGTCATTTATATTTCTTATGTAGGCATGCAGAGAGTTAGAGCTGAATAAGTACTTGTTTAATTGTATACATCTTTGCATCAGATCGAATTTTCATACAATTAGTTATCTTATGTACACACTCTTTTTGTGATATGGTAGTGTAGTTTAGTGGAAGATGCCTGAGCCAATTTTATGGGATAAAGCAAGTCTATTGTGAAAATTTTTTCACCTATAATCTAGAACTGATGGAACAGAGACTTTTAGTTTTAAGTTTCCTTTTTCCTTTTATGCTATTCTCAGTTTTTTCTTTACTCTAATTATGAGAACAGTCTTAGAATATTTTATCTTTTGTTATTCATAGATAATAGCCTAAGTGGAACTGGGAAAGTGGAATCGGCTTCTGCTATTACAATTATTCCTAGAAATATAATCTAAAATATTATATCGATCACCATTTAACCTAGTGATTGATTTAATGTGGTAAATTTCAAAATCATATTTTATTCGATGTTGATAATAAAACAGAGGTTAAGGTTATTTGACTTGATTGCTGGGAGGAGAATTTATATGGCAATTGTAAGTAGTGCCAATGAAAGTTGTTTGATAAAATGCCTAGTATCTATACTAAACCTTCTCTCAGCTTTGTTATGCTCTCTCTCAATGAACTTCTTATTCCACGGATGGTACTATGTGACTTTCAGAACTGTTTTCTAATGTGGGCATTGTTGGGTCTATTTAGACAGTAATGATACCAGTTAATTCCACCTAGTTAAAAACAATTCCAAAGCCTTTCTTACAGAGTTATACAAAGATAAAGGAATTGCAGTGGAAAGAGAGATTTCTGATTGGATGAAGCAGGACCCTAGATCATTTTATAATGAAGTTACAGTCATATTTTCAAAAATCTTTATTTTCATCAAAACACTTAATTGTAAAAGATGGGCCCTATACTAATGAATGTAAAAATATGATTATATGTTTTAAATAACAGTGTAGTATTTCATTTTAAGAACTGAATAGTTGATATTTGAGTATTACTTATATTTACTGAAATTTTTTGTCTAAGAGTGTCATTAGGACCTAATTAGAAATTTAATCTAGAATTTATGTTTTATTCCCCATCTTAAGTAATACTAAATTATGCAAGGTTAGGATTCATTCACCATATTTGATGAGTATTTCTGATTATGTCATCCAGCAACTGAAATCTCATATGTAACCAGGCATATTGCAAAAGCAAGGGCATGCCACATTCTATGTTTTTGTTAGAATGTGTGTATAAAACAATGTACTTCATTATCAGATGGATGCCTGTTTTATTGCTACTGAGGCAGTAGGCATTAAGCTCTGTGCAGCTACACAGTTAACTAATAGTATTTGAGTTGTCTACTATTAAAGCTAAGAGTCTAAGATCAAGAATTAAAGGGCATGCCGTAGTATATGCAGCAGCATTAAAATGGAGAAAAGCAACATTAAGATGCCACTAAGAGCAAATACTAGAATTCTGAAAGGTAGTAATATCCTTGGTTAAACACATTCTGGACTACATACAAATCCTGGTTATAGAAGGAACAAGAATTTTATTATTTTTATTTATTCATTTTTTTTTATTGTACTTTAAGTTCTAGGGTACATGTGCACAACGTGCAGGTTTGTTACATATGTATACATGTGCCATGTTGTTGTGCTGCCCCCATTAACTCGTCATTTACATTAGATATATCTCCTAATGCCATCCCTCCCCACTCCTCTCACCCCACGACAGGCCCCAGTGGATGATGTTCCGCTTCCTGTGTCCAAGTGTTCTCATTTTTCAGTTCCCACCTATGAGTGAGAACATGCGATGTTTGGTTTTCTGTTCTTGCGATAGTTTGCTAAGAATGGTGGTTTCCAGCTGCATCCATGTCCCTACAAAGGACACGAATTCATCCTTTTTTATGGCTGCATAGTATTTCATGGTGTATATGTGCCACGGTTTCTTAATCCAGTCTGTCATTGATGGACATTTGGGTTGGTTCCAAATCTTTGCTATTGTGAATAGTGCCACAATAAACATACGTGTGCATGTGTCTTTATAGCAGCATGATTTATAATCCTTTGGATATATACCCAGTAATGGGATGACTGGGTCAAATGGTATTTCTAGTTCTAGATCCTTGAGGAATCCCCACACTGTCTTCCACAATGGTTGAACTGGTTTACACTCCCACCAACAGTGTAAAAGAGGAACAAGAATTTTAAACTGTTACATGAGACCCAACTGTGGCATGTATAGTGAGCAGTAGTCAAAATGAGTTATGACCAGAAAGAAAAAGATCATTGTTGCCATTTACTGGGAAAGTATGAATAGACCGTGGAGAAATCTTAGGGTCCATACACATGAGGAAGGTAGAAATTCCTTATTTCTAGTCAATCCTTAAGGACTTTATTTATACCATTAAAACAGGTCAGGTTGAGGAATCTATTCCATGACCAACTGAATTTATACATTAAAAAGAAACCTCTGACTTTTAGAAAAGTTTTTTAAATTGCAAATCTTATTAATAGTTATTTTCAATCACCACACTTTTCGTTAACAGATAAGATTACTATTTAGGTTCTTTTCTGACTTTAAGTGGTGTTTTGTATTAATAGTTGGTGATTAAATTTGATTTGTGGAAGTTAACACGTATAAATATATATAATATATTAATATATAATATATATAAGTATATATAATATAAACATATATAAAGTAGGAAGTCTGGAAATTGTGATTTAATTATATCATACAATATTTCTGTATGGATCTTTTATATGTAGTAGGAAATAGACTTCTTGTATTTAAAGTATTTTAGTTCAGACATTTGGTAAAGTTCAAATGACAGCCATGTTGTGCAGTTCTGTAGTAGTTTTAAACAATCAATGTGTGACTTTTTGTATCACCCGTTTGGAAGTACATAAGATTTAACTTAAAGTAAATTAGGTTGATTTTGCAAGTGTTTATTGTGGAAAGCTTCACAGTTTTTCAACGTGCTGCCATCTCTTAAAACGTCACTGAAGCTTCTTGCTTTGAATTGCCTTCAAAGCTTGCAGCATATTCTTCACATTAGCCTCATTAGTAGTAAATGTTAAAGTTGGGTTTGGTTTTTGGCTATAGCAAATAGTCATTTGGAGCTAAATTTGGTGACTAAATTAGGTTAGGAAGCTCGGATAAATAGTTTGTATTGATGAAAAGATCTGAATATAATTTTCATGTAATGCTTATAGACTGCCTTGAGGACTGTTCTCAAAGAAAAGTTACAGAGAAGTTTTGAGTGATATTGACACAAAGTAATAAATCTGTAGCTTCACAAGGCAATAGAATGTGTTAGAGTAAATGACTCTTGGACTACTTATTACTTTGTGGGTAGCAATTTTTTTTAAAAAAAGTTTGCTTGCAGGATAAAAATGTGTAAATAAAAGTGATCTTAATTTTAGAGAAGTGGGAAAATATAGAGCTAGAAGAAAATATTTCAATTATCTGCCTGCTTTTAATATTAACAAAGATCATGATAGTATTCATTATATATTTCTATAATAAAGCAAGTTAAAACCGAGTGGTACAGGAATTAGAATAAATGTTAGAGGCAGTAGCTGAGAATACCACTGAGGAAGAAAGCAGGATATACGCAGAGAGAAACAGATACAGAAAAATGCATAAATACAAATATAAATGAAAATGGAGTAATATCTCCATCTTGTGGCCTTCTTTGGATATTGCCATTAAAAATGTTGAGGGGTTGTATTTTCACAACTGTAGGCATAAGTAAGAATAAAATATGAGACAGGCGGAAACAAAATATGAGTCAGAGAGTTCTTGCAGTATTTTGCAGGCACTTTTAAGACCGAGCTTCCCAGTTGGTGTGCTGCAAGCAAGTGTGCTGAGATAGTGATGCCCTCCCTTGAGCAGCTGTAACAGTTTACTCCAGTGTGCCTTACAAATACAATTTTCTGTAATGTGCCATGGTATGAAAGAGGTTGGGAAAACACTGCTAAGGCATGCAGTTCTGATGCTTTTTTTCCAGGGGAAGAGTTATTTATTAATTTATTTATTTTTATTTTTTATTTGTTTTTTGAGACAGAGTCTCGCTCTGTCGTCCAGGCTGGAGTGCAGTGGCATGATCTTGGCTCACTGCAGCCTCTGCCTCCCCCATCCACGCCATTCTCCTGCTTCAGCCTCCCGAGTAGCTGGGACTACAGGCGCCCACCACCACGCCCGGCTAATTTTTTGTATTTTTAGTAGAGACGGGGTTTCACCGTGTTTTCCAGGATGGTCTCGATCTCCTGACATTGTGATCCACCCGCCTCAGTCTCCCAAAGTGCTGGGATTATAGGCGTGAGCCACCGCGCCCGGCCCCAGGGGAAGATTTATGAGAGAGAGAGGGTGCATGTGTGTGTGTATGCATTTATATACTTACAAGTATGTGTGTATAGTAAATATATTTATAAATTTATGAGTGTGTAGACTGAGTGTATAAATTTATGAGTATAAAATGTTTAGGTTGTAAAGTATATATATGGTAAATATAAAAGTATATATGTAAATATAAAATTGTTTTATAATATTAGTCTTATCAAAATATTTCCTAAAGATCCTTGTTTAGCTCTCATAGAAACAAAAGTATTGTTTAATGTATGGACGAGGGAATTTAGATAGAGACGGAATCAATAAGTCTTTGATTAATTAGCATTCTTTACCTGATTACTTATCCTGGATGTCAGAATGGCCATTAAATGTTACCAGAGTTTGCAATAACTCTAGAGTGATACTTTAATGAGCTGTAACCATCTGCTGTATGAAGAGGATACAAATGACTTTGAAATGTGTAAGTATTCAAATTCTGGGTAGTCTGAAGTAATATTTTGTGACACTAGGGGATAAGATAATATTTTACATACAAATGTTGACCGATGGATATTTCATATTTTTGACAGCTGACAGACTCTTTCAAGCCATTCATCCCTCAGTGCAGCACTGTGCAATAGATAAATGATACAAAACACAGAGGTGATGCTAAATTTTCTAAAAGTTATATTTAAGAATGTAAAAAACAGGTGAAATTAATTTCTTTTTTTTGAAATGGAGTCTTGCTCTGTTGCCCAGGCTGGAGTGCAGTGGCACAGTCTCTGCTCACTGCAACCTCCTCCTCCTGGGTTCAAGCGATTCTTCTGCTTTAGCCTCCCTAGTGGCTAGGATTACAGGAGTGTACCACCATGCCCAGCCTGAAATTAATTTTGATAATGTATTTTATTTAACCCAATATACTAAAATATTATTCCAACATGGAATCACATTTTCAAAAATTATTATTATTTTTTGAGACAGAGTCTCGCTCTGTCCCCCAGACTGGAGTGCATTGGTACGATCTTGGCTCACTGCAACCTCCGCCTCCCGGGTCAAGCAATTCTCCTGTCTCAGTCTCCCAAGTAACTGGGAGTACGGGCACATGCCACCACGCCTGGCTAATTTCTGTATTTTTAGTAGAGACGGGGTTTCAACATATTGGTCAAGCTGGTCTCGAACTCCTGACATCAGGTGATCCACCCGCCTTGCCTCCCAGAGTGCTGGGATTACAGGCATGAGCCATCATGCCCAGCCAAAAATTATTAATGAAATATTTCACATTTTAGCTTTTTGTACTAAGTCAGCAAAATCCATGTATGTTTTACATTTATACTTCTAGCACACCTTAATTTGGAAGCGAAATTTTGATTGAAAATACTTTATCTGTATTGAGATTTCATAAGGCATATAGCTAACAAGTAGATTCACGTACCCAAATCGTTGTAAGCAAAAGTTTCCAGTAACTGAATAGAATATCAGTTTTTCAATTTAAATATAAATTAATTAAAATTAAAATCTTGGTTTCTCAGTTGTACTGTCACATTTTAAGTGCTTAAATATGTCTCATGCTTATTGGATAGCGTACATTGGATAGCCTTAGGAAATTAACATTTCTGTATTGTGTAGATATAGCTAAATGTTTTTGGGTAAAATCACTGATTATTGTTTCCATTTTGTTAGGGACATAGTTTGTAGTTTTCATATTTTTTTAAACCTGGTGTAGCTTTTGTTGTTTTGTTTTCAGGTTGTTCCAATTGTGCTAGCGATCGTATTCCTAGTTAGTTATCTATACTAGACATTTTGACCATACTTTGTTCTGTAAAGGCTATTGGTATAAAATTCGTGCTGTTCTAGGAACATTGGTTGTCTGAACTTCCATGCATAGGCTTGTCTGCTAAGGGTGGTTTCAGGTAATCACTTTAATTAAAGTTGGTCATTTGCTTCTGCTAGCTCATCTATTATATTTTATAATTCTTTAAGTGTTAATTATTAACTTAATATATATGTCGTTAGTGATATTTTGATCAAGAAATCACCAGAGTTCCTATTTTGTAGTTTTAGCTTTCAGGGTGCCCATTCTCCCTATTCTGAAACTCATCCATCTTCTGTATTGCTAGCTATGAAATATTCACTATATTCTCTCCTGCCATTTATCTTGATTATTATAGTATCTTTAATTAAATGATTTTAAAAAGAGATTGCTAGATGCATTTCTGTTTGTGTGCCAGTCTGTTGGCTCTTTATAATACCAATCAGGGATTCTAACATCACCCTTTTTTACTAGCTGCCTCTGCTACCTTTTCATAGCTCCTGATGAGTACAGCTTTCCTTTGAACTGAATGATTAATTAGCGATCTTTTTACCTTTACCTTTTGTAATTTCATAAATAGCTGAGAAAAAGAAGTAGATTTTACTGTTGACAGTTCTTACACATACTTAGCTCCTGTTATTTCAAATGGACCTGGTACATGCAGGAAATTGCACTGGTGTCCAAGATACTAAACATTCGATGCGGAGGGAAAGACAACAACAAAACAAAAATTTTAAAACTGACAATAGAGTCCTGAAGTTGGTGGAGACCTCACGAATATCTTTCCTCATATAGGAGTCTCTTCTGTAGCACTCCCAGCCGATGGTCTTCTAGCCTGCTTGATGGTGTCTAACAATAGGGATTATGAAACAACCTGTTAAGTTTTTGTATAATACTACTCAGTGGAAATTTTATTCTTAAAGCCCAAATCATAATTCTTATCTACTTTCAATGTACTCAACTATCTTCTGGAGTACCCCTGAACATACTACTTCTAAATAATTTTTCTGCATGCCTTAAAATAAAATGCACAAGGGAAATAATTATTTGTTGATTTTCTCCACACAGTAAGGTCTTTTTTTAAAAAGTACAGCCAAACTGAGGGGCTATTTGTTTTCATTGTCTTTAGATATGTACCAAGGCCACCCTAAAGAAGACTCAAGCCGCCATAGTTATAGTTGTCTTGGCACTGCATTAGGCATGATTTGTGGTTACTATATACAATTCCCAGGGTTTATCAAAGTCAGCAATAGGAAAATTATGGAAGATTGAAAAATAAGATGATTTGTTATATGCCATCTTTGATAATAGAGGCCACAGAATAAACTTAATTAAAAATGTAGCCAGAAATTGCTATAGACTCTTGAGGCAGCACCCCTGTGTACAGTTGTGCAGTTTGTGTATCTGCTTCAGACCTGTCATTGTGTTATAAAAATGTTTTAGACTTTGGCATTGTTAAGAATTGCACATAGGTGGTTAAACTGTGAAGTAAATAATTCATCTTTGATAATTGAAATATTGTTTCTGTAGGTGGAATTTTAATTTTCAGACCTGTCTTGAGTGTGAGTTTCTCTCTTCTCTCTCTTCACCTCTCCCTAGTGGCTTTATAGATGTTTTTACTCTTTTCTCTGAGACACCTAGGAAAGAACTAGGTCTTATATAGGTGGCTTAGGGCTCCCTCCTGAGGTTACACTGGGGCCATTGCAGATCCAGATACCAAGCCTGCAGGTCCCTTGGCCTGATCTGGACTGTGGGGCTAAAACCATTGCCTCTTAACATCTCAGATACGTAATGTTTTATAAGTTGTAGCCTCGGGCAGTGTCCTTCTCACTGTTCACATTTTTTTCCCCACAGGCGGTGGATTGCCACTGCAACCCCTGATTTCAAGCAGCAAGCCTGGCTGTGATCCCAGGCCTTTGTAGAGTACTTTTAGTTCTCATCACTCTATGGGAGTCAGACTTCTTGTTTCGTCCGCCTGCTTGTAATCATGGAGCCCAGGAGGCCTATAGCTTAACCCCTATTTATGGCTACAGGTTGTCATTTGTTTTTGTCTCTAGAGATGCTTAACAAGTTTTTGATCATGGCTATATGTTTATAATTTTGTCTCTTTAAATTTAACTTTGGTATATGTTTGGTGTGGGGTTTCGGAGGAAGTCCCTCAAATACTTAGAGTGCAGTTTTCATGTTGGAACATTTTTAAAAGCTAGATTTATTTTATAATATTTTTTAATGTTCATTTTCTTATTATCTGAGAACCTTTTGCCGCTTATCCAGAACTGTGGTCAGGTTGTTTATTCACAGTAATTTAAGAGGCTGTTACTTAGGCATTGAAAGAGACAGTCTACCATTCCATCCCTGTTCCTTTCTGGCAACTGTTCCCAGACTTTCAAGTCTAGGGGATAAAACAGTCAAGTAGCATTTCTAAAATAATCAAATCCTACAAGGTTTTGAATATAGTGATAAATAAGTCCATTATCTCAGAATGACATATATGTCCCTGTTATTAGAGATACCCAGAGGAGAGTCCTGCACTGTCGTGAAATTATTTAGAAAAATTTACCAGGTGGGAAAAGAGATACTGAATCTTAGGTATGTGTCAGAAAAACCATAGGCTAGGGAAAATTAATCCTCCTAAAGTTAAATTATATGCAGGTAATTTCATGTTGACCCTTTATAAATATATTTCACTCAGAAACCTCTTAAAAAGACTTTCTGGGCTAAATAACATTTTGTTTTCTTATAATCAGTCTTCAGAGATTCACAAAACAAAACATAGGACAATGAGGCTAACCCTCACTAAAAACTGTTTTAATAATCAACTTAATGGACAATAATAAAATTTTAGAATTCAATGGATATTAGCTTCATAGAATTAAGTGTGATCCTTAATTGAAGCTATAAGCAGTTTATAGAGTATACATTTGGTACATACTTTAAATGATTTATTTTTAAGGAAAGAAATATAGAATGCAAATTTACAAGAGAAGATAAAGGGCCCTTTCATTTTGGAATCATAGGATTTAGTCAGTTTTTATATAATTTGAGGAGCACATTGATTTTTTAATTATTATATGCCTTTAATATTGAGTTGTTAATCTAAGAGAAGTCTTTTGAGGGTAACAACATGGAAAAGAACAGTGGTATAATGATCTTCTTAAAAGGCATTTTTACTTATAGGCAGCTGATGTGTTTCTAACATGGATAACAGTACTCTGCACCAATCCTCAGTGTTTTTGTAACACAATAGAATATGCACAGCTACCTAGATTATGTTAAGAAATTTTGATAATAAACCTTGCTTTTCATGTTTGTTAATTCATTAGTTCTTTTTACAGTATTTCTGTAAAATAGTAAAGCATAGTAAAGAATGAGAAACAATCAAATTCTAATAATAAGGAGTGTATTTGAATAAATTATGACACATTCTTGGTGTGCTGTGAAATTAGTAGTAATATATGTGAAAATGACATAGCAACATGGAAAATACTTACAATGTTAGTGAAGAAAAGCCAAATATCAAGTTGTATTCAGATTTTATTGTAATTTTGCAGGATTATATGTGCACAAGGGCAAGACATAAACATGGGCTAATGGGAAGAGTTTGAATTGTGGGACTGGTGGAATTTTATTTAGGGGCAAATATTTCATTTAGAGTTCTGCTAATATTACTAACATATATCCGTATAGATTATATTACTTTGGAAAGAGGAGTGTTGTACAATTAAAACACATTGGATAGATTAACAGATGTTTTCATGTTTATGAGATAAATCATATGGATATTTTAAAAACTTTAACCTATAATCTATTGAAGGTTATAAATGGGAAATTAAATAAGGTAATTTTTTTTCAAACAGCCTGGGTTAAATGAAGTAGATTTGTTGTCTGTGTTCAATAAAAGTGCTTGCAAATATACTTACAGTAAGCTGTGGGTATAATTCTACATTCTGGTTAACACCATATTATCCTGACCAAGAAAGCTTAACCTTGAGGATGAGACCACAGTTTAGTGCCTCTAATCTTTGTATTATGCTTCTGAATGCTTTTGTATATACCGTATCTCTTTAATTCAGTATTGTAGATACTGCTGAACAACCAACTATATTATTATATTTACCCTTAAAATCCTCATAGTGCTTATAGGTTTAGAGCTGTGCTGTCCAGCACTGTAGCCACATATGGCTATAGAGCACTTGAAATGTGGCTAGACTAAGAACATTAATTTTACATTGTATTTGATTTTTAACTCACTTAAAATTTGAAAAGCTGAGGGAGTATAAAATGTTTTCCCATTAAACAATTTTATTGTTTGGATAGAACTATATTTCATTTATTTCACTTTAATCATCAAAAATTTGGCTTATGAATAGAGATGTATTGTTAAAAACTATACACTGGGCCAGGCGTGGTGGCTCACGCCCAATCCCAGCACTTTGGGAGGCCAAGGAGGGTGGGTCACTTGAGGTCAGGAGTTTGAGACCAGCCTGGCCAACATGGTGAAACCCCGTCTCTACTAAATATACAAAAAATTAGTTGGGTGTGGTGGCAGCTGCCTGTAATCCCAGCTACTCGGGAGGCTGAGGCAGGAGATTCGCTTGAACCTGGGAGGCAGAGTTTGCAGTGAGCCGAGATGGCACCATTGCACTCCAGCCTGGGTGACAAGAGCAAGACTCCGTCTCAAGGGAAAAAAAAAAAAACAAACAAAAAAATTCCCAGCCCAAGTGTTAGCAAACTGAATCTAGCAACATATAAAATGGATTAAACACCATGATCAAGTGGAATTTATCCCAGGAATGCAAGATTGGTTTAGTACCTAAAAATTGCTTAATACAGTATTACATATTTATAGAATAAA
This sequence comes from Macaca thibetana thibetana, assembly GCF_024542745.1. NCBI lineage: Eukaryota > Metazoa > Chordata > Mammalia > Primates > Cercopithecidae > Macaca > Macaca thibetana. Next base: position 21,849,518 of record NC_065586.1, on the reverse strand, counting down.
GAACAAAAAATATGATCATCCCAGATAGAGAATAAAACTTTTGAAAGACTCAAATATTCATTAATAATGAAAACTCTCAACAAACTAGGAATAGAAGGTAATTTCCTCAACCTAATAAAGAGAATCTAAAAACCTATCTGAATAGACACCTTACCCAAGAAGATATACAAATGCTAATAAGCACATGAAAAGGTGCTCAGTAGTAGTAGTTATTAAAGATATGCAAATTAAATCCATAAGGAGGTAACATATTATGCCCATTAGCATGGCTGTAATTAACATGAAGGACAGTAAAAAGCACTGGTGAGGATGTGGAAAAACTGGAATACTTATGCATCGATGGTGGCAAGGTAAAATGCAACCACTTTGGAAAACAGTGTGGCAGTTTTTTTTAATAAAAATGTTAAACTTAATATTCATCTCAATTCCTCTTAGGTATCCACAGAAGAGAAGTGAAAATGTATGTCCACACAAAGACTTGTACATGAGTGTTCATAGCAGCATTATTCGTAATGTTAGCCAAAAATTGGAAACAATTCCAAATGCCTAGCCACCCTTGAATGGATAAACAAAATGTGGTGTATCCATTCAGTGCAATACTATTTAATATTTAGTAGAAAAAGAAAGAACTTCTGGGATAAACCACAACATGGATGAATTCCAAGAACATGTTAAGTGAAAGGATTCAGACTCAGAACAACTACATGTACGATTTCAGTTATTTGAACTGTCCAGAAAAGGCAAATAATGTATAGAGATGGAAAGCAGGTGGCTGGGCACGGTAGCACACGCCTGTAATCCCAGCACTTTGGGAGGCTGAGGCGGGTGGATCACTTGATGTCAGAAGTTCGAGATTAGCCTGGCCAACATGGTGAAACCCCATCTCTGCTAAAAATACGAAATTAGCCGGGTGCTGTGGGGCATGCCTGTAATCCCAGTTACTTGGGAGGCTGAGGCAGGAGAATCATTTGAACCTGGGAGGCAGAGGTTTCAGTGAGCCAAGATCATGTCCCTGCACTTCAGCCTGGGCAACAGAGCGAGACTCCATCTCAAAAAAAAAAAAAAAAAGAAAGAAAGAAAAAAGCAGGGTAGTGGTTGTCTGGGGATGGGGATTGATTGCAAATGGATGGGAGAGATCTCTGTAGGGTGATAGAAATGTTCTAAGATGGGATTTTGGTGATGGTTGCACAACTCTATAAATTTATCAAAATGTATTATACTCTTACAATGGGTGGATTTTATCTTATGTAAATTGTACCTCAACCAAGCTGTTGGAAAAATAAGACATGTTATTTTATGGGAAATTTTCAGAATTTTCTAAATTGAGTCTTATTTGTAGATTAGTCTGTAAAAGAACTTAAATTGTGAATTATATGTCTGAGCATTTAAACATTTTCACTCTTCATCCTCTTCGTACATACACGTGCACACCCAGACACAACTCTGTGTAAACTGAGTATACAAGGTTATTTCTACTATTTTGCATCTATGCTGTCAGAACTTGGTCTCCCTATGTTTTTAGTTTTGATATTCATTACAGTGTAATTTCTTTAGTGTACAGTGTCTTGTTAATGTGTTTATATCTTTTGATTAGATTTTATACTTTCTAGAAAAGTTTCCAAATAACGCTGAAAGCTGAAATTTCAGAAGAAAAAAAAATGATTTTAAATATATATGGCAGACTAATCACCTATCCATTCTCCTTTTAGTAGAACTCCTATATTATTGGATATTGGGGGTTTAAAAAGTACATTTTTCTGCCTTCTTTACAGGTAGTGGTGACCAATGAGCAGAAGACATGGGTTGGGCTTCTGGTAAAGCTCTTAAAGGGTGACACACCATTTTACCCTTGTTTATTCCTTCTTTTCTATTCACTGGGATTGGATGAGATGTATGTAGCTACCGTACCAGATGTCTTGCAACTTGAAGTGACCTTCAGAAGCCAAGAGAAGAGATATAGTAGTGGCCTGGGTCCTTGTGGCCATAACTGCCCCTGGAACTGCTTTACCTCTATTCTTCTTGTATGTAAGAGAAAAATAGACTTCTATCATTTTTTTAAGCTGTTGTTATTTGGGGTCTGTGTTATAAGCAGCCTGTTTCTGATATACCGTTCTTACCTGTATGAAGGATTGTTCTTTAAGTAATTTTTCTATTAAAATTTTTTATGTAAAAGCAAAGAAAAAGTAAATTTAAAAACATGATAGAAGAAAACCACTTTTGATATTTTTGTCTATAGAATTTCAGGTTTTTAATCTTCATGTATCTTTGTTACTGGCCTTAGTAACTTTGCTCATACTGTTAACTGCACCTAAATTTCTTTTGACTCCTTATGCGAGTTGTGAGTACAGTATGCAAACTGCTTTTTTGTTTTTTATTGTAGTAAAATACACATAATGTAAATGTTAGCATTTTAACTCCTTTAAAATATAAAAACCAGTGACATTAAGTACATTCACAACATTGTGCAACCATCTTTGTTATTCATTTCTAATACTTTTCCATCATTCCAAACAGAAACTGCACCGATTAAACAACAACTTACCATTCTTTCCTCACCACCAGCTTCTGGTAACCTCTAATCTACTTTCTTTCTTTTTGAGACAGAATCTCACTCTGTTGCCCAGGCTGGAATGTAGTGGCGCAATCTCTGCTCACTGCAGCCTCTGCCTCCCAGGTTCAAGTAATTCTTGTTCCTCAACCTCCCCAGTAGCTGGGATTTACAGGCGAGTGCCACCACGCCCAGCTAATTTTTGTATTTTTCGTGGAGACAGGGCTTCACCATATTTGACAGGCTGGTCTCAAACTCCTGGTCTCAAGTGATCTGCCTGCCTCGGCTTCCCAAAGTGCTGGGATTACAGGCATGAGCCACTGTGTCCAGCCCCTCTAATCTACTTTCTTACTCTTGAATTTGCCTATTATAAGCACCTGATATAAATGGAGTCATATAATATTTGCCCTTTTGTGTCTGACTTATTTCACTTGTCTTCAGGTTTCATTCATGTTGTAGTGTATCTCAAATTTTCATTCTTTTTTAAGGCTGAATGATATTCCATTGCATGTATATACCACTTTTATTTATCCGTTTATCTGTTGATGGACGTTTAGGTTTTCACCTTTGGCTATTGTGAATAATGCTGCTATGAACATTGGTATACAAGTATATGTTTAAGCCCCTGCTTTCAATTCTTTTAGGTTATATACCTAGAGGAAGAATTGCTGGATCATATAGTAATTCTATATTTAACTTCCTTTTTTTTTCTGAGACAGTCTTCCTCTCTTGCCCAGGCTGGAGTTGAGTGGCATGATCATAACTTGCTGCAGCCCCAAACTCCCAGGCTCAAGCAATCCTCCTGCCTCAGCCTCCCAAGTAGCTGGGATTATAGGTATGTGCCATCATGCCTGGCTAATTTTTAAAAAAAATTTTTTGTAGAGAAAGGGTCACACTTTGTTGCCCAGGCAGTATTTAAATTTTTGAGGAACCACCAAATTGTTTTTCATAGCTGCTGTGCCATTTTACATTCCTACCAGCAATGTACAGGAGTTCCAGTTTCTCCACATCCTCATCAGCACTTATTTTCTACTTTTTTAAATGATAGCTATCCTAATAGGTGAGAAGTAGTATCTGTTGTGGTTTTGATTTGCATATCCCTAGTGGTTAGTGTTACTGAGCATCTTTTCATGTGGGTTATTGGTCATTTGTCTGTCTTCTTTGGTGAACTGTCTGTTGAAGTCCTTTGTCCATTTTTAATTGGATTTTTTTGTTGTTGGTTGTAGGAGTTATTCATATATTCTGGATGTTAATCTCTTATCAGATATATGATTAGCAAATATTTTCACCCATTCTGTGGGTTGTTTATTTACTCTCTTACGAGTGTCCTTTGATGCACAAAAGGTTTTCATTTTGATGAGGTCCAATTTATTATTTTTTTCTTTTGTTTGCCTGTACTTCTGTCATATCAAAAAATCATCACCAAATCTGATAGGAAGTTTTTTCCCATATATTTTCTTGTAAGAGTTTTATAGTTTAAACTCTTATGTTAGTCTTCGATCTATTTTTTAGTCAATTTATATATATGATTTGAGGCATCAAAGAAAAATAGAACCTGACAGTAGTTAAAGCAGTAAAAACAAATTTTAGTCAGGATCAGTTGCAGTAGGAGAGAATAGACTTCGTTATAGACTGAAGCTTAATTCTGAATGTGGAAAGTGGAGATTTATAGCCAAGGAACAGGGTCAGTGGATGGAAGATTAGAGGAAACATCAGAGTTAGGGGGGTCTCTGGTGAAATCAGTTGAACAAGGTTTTTGCCAAAGGCAGTCAAGATAATCAGGTATCACCTGGGGGTTGGTGGGGAATGAGGAATTTGGTCAGATATATTGAGGGTGATCAGATATCAATGGTAGGGTTTCTGGCTTAACTCTCTTAGCAGAATTCTTGCTAAAATTGGATGATGCAGAGGAGGAGATAGAAGTTCAAAAGTTGAGGCCTAGCTGTGAAGATGGTTTAGAGGAGCCTGACTAGAGTTTGGTCAAGAAGAGAGTCTTTGTTAAAGGTAAGGGTTCAGTTTTATTCTTTTGCATGCAGATATCTAGTTTTCCTGGCACCATCTGCTGAAAAAGCTGGTTTTGAATATACCTATTGTCTTATGTAATTTTTAAAACAGCCCTACTTAGTTAGGTATTTTATCCCATTTTACAAATGAGGAAATTGAATTTCAGAGACTTGCCCAGTCTCAGAAAACTAACAACTGGTGGAACTTATCTGTTAGGCTCAAAGATAATAACCATTATTCTGTAATTGTTTCTTACTATTTAAGTGTTACCTATTCTTAAAGGCCCAGCCCAAATTTAATCCCATTTTATTAAGATTGTCTCCATTGCTTGCTCTTCCGGTCAGATATGACTGCTCTCAATTCCATGGCAAATTTTTAATAGATTCTTAATTTATAGTACACCGCAAATGGTATGTGTTCAATACGTGCCAAATGAGTAAATGATAGAATTGTCATTCAGAATAATCTAACTGGTCCCCGTACCATCGTAAACTATGAGTTGAAAGGATGGAAGTAATCAGGGAAAAATGTAATTCTTCATTTTGCTTAAGAAAATGATTTGCACAAATATAAAACGGGGAGATCTGGTTTGACTTCAGTAAAGATAAACACTCGGGTTTTAGTTGTTCACATGCTGAATTAGGCCAGCAGCATTATGCATCTGCTTTTAAAATTCAACTGTAATTTGCATTAATAAACGTAGAAACAGAGAGTGACTTGATCACAGAAAATGAGAAATTTAATGCAATCTACATCAAGGTATTATAAACACTCCTGGTACCACACTTAGGAGGAATATTAACAAACTGAATTTTTTTTTAAGAGGAGCTACAAATACAGTAGGGGTTCTGGGAATCTTGCCCAAAAAGAAGAACATATTTAGTCTGAAAAGGAAAGGCTAAGGAAATATGTGATCACTGACTTCAAATATTAGACTTAAGAAATATATTTTAAAACTTTTTATTTATAATTTTTTATTTTGAAATAATTTTAGGCTTAACAGAAGGTGGCAAAAATAATACAGAGTTCTCATATACCTTTTACCTGGCTTTCTCAGATGTAACCTTAATAAATTGATAAAAACCAGGACATTAACACTGTTAATAATACTATTATCTACAGATGTTATTCAGATTTTCCAGCTGTCCCATTAACATCCTTTTCCTGGTACAGAATCACACATTTAGTTGTCTTATCTCGTTTATGTCCACTCTGGGACAGTTCCTCGGTCTTTGTCTTTCTTGACCTTGACACTTTTGCAGAGGATTGGACAGTTATATTTTGAAGTGTCCCACAGTTTGGGTTTGTCTAATGTTTCCTCATGATTAAATTCAAGCTATGCATGTTTGTTATAAATACCATGGAAGTGTTGTGCCCTTTTCAGCGTATTGTATCAGGAGGCACATGATATCCATCTATCTCCTCACAGATGATGTTAACTTTGATCATTTAGTTAAGTGTCTGCCAGGTTTCTCCACTGTAAAGTTACTATTTTCTCTTTGTTAATTTCCTTGTAGGAAATTACTTCTTAATGGACAGAACTGGGAAATATATATGTGTATATAGTTTGTTCAGTATCTGGATTTTGTGTCTGTTTTTGTTCACTGCCATTTCTAGCACTTGTTTAGCACTGTGGTCAGTAAATATTTGTAGCTAATAATATAGAATAGTGTAAAGTTAGACTAGATAACCTAAGGACTTTCCAGCCTCACAACTCTGTTAATGTTTTGATTCTGGAAAAATAAGCTGGGGAACAAGACAAAAATAAACTCTGAACAGGGTTCATAATAAGAAGAATGAAAAAGTCATAGGAGCAGAAAGCTTTGATTATTATCCAAAACAATGAAGATGTCAAAGGCCTGGAATAAACTTTGCTGTGGGTAGGTAAGAAAGAGAAGCTTGATAGTCCTTTTATCCATTGTACATTAGCTTGATTGACTTGCAGAAGGTAAAGTCATGGTGAAAAAGAAAAAATTATAAATAGGGATATCTCCTTTACAGGTATTCTGTCTTTAATTTACTTTCCATTATTTCTTACTTTATCCAGGTAGACCGGATCCAAGTACATGTATTCCCACTGTAAAACCATATATGGCTTCATATTCTGCAAAATCACACCATAAAAATTACAGTACCTATAGGAAAAATAGGGTTGAGGTAGAGCGTTCAAAATCTGTGAAACCTTATAAGCACTAATGAAACTAATACTACTGTGAAAAATTAATTAAATCTCCTCCAGCATCTTAACGTAGCGTCATAGTTCTTAAAATCCTTTAAACCCTTGTTCTCATACTTATTTGGGATATAGATTCTTTAGATCAGTTGAATAAAAACACATAATATGATTCAGAAAATAGCCCTTGTTACTAATCCTTAAGTTTGCAAATGGAGGAAATGTCTTTGCAGCTTCTTGAGCTGCACTCAGAGATTCATCAGATAGCTTTACATAGTAGAAACCATAGAAGTTCTTGAAGCCACAAAACCAGCTATTACTTATATTAATAGAAGGCATGTCTAATAGATTTCTAGCTGGTTTTTTAAAATGTCTTCATATTTTACTAAGGTTTTGTCTTTAATTGCAAGAAAACTTATCTTGGATCATTTAAAAAAAAAATGAGTGTGCCAGGGGAAAAAAAAATCAAGTCGAACTTACCTAACTGCATTATAAGAATATCATTCCACTGTTTACTAATTATATGTAAGATCATTCAAGTTAAAAAAGTCATAGTAGCAATTAATCTGTAATAATCTGAGTAACCGATTGCACCTCAGTGACAGTGTGTTTAACCAGAGTCGATATTTCCTATATATGTATTTTTTATAGCCTTAAATGTTTCTGATAATATCGTATAAACATATCACTTACTGAATTTACAGTCTCTGAATAAATGGTGGCTTCATGATACAGTTTTGAAGGTATCTTCACCTTAGGATCCTTGGGTCTTGTATCAGCTCTTGTGGGTAGTTTGTGTATGTTTCCACAGTCTTTTAACTTCTTTCCCTCTTTTTCCTGTGCCTCATTCTACTTCATCTACTTTAGTAGTCACTAGCACTGCCAGGTTTTATGGAATCTTTGAAGGAAGTGTATGATTCCTGCCTTTTACATACAGGAAATAATTTGATAGTACTGGAAGACAGAATATAATCAATTGATAGACTGCTGCATGTTGTCCGTAAATACTAGGCCTGTGTGTGCAATTCCCTAGCATTGTCTGGTTTTACTGAAAGCACGTCAAGCTTAAGAAATTGCTGACCCCTGTCTTACTAGGTTCTGAGCCGATCTTTTCACTTGCTAATCGACTTTCCCACTTTACTGAAAGGAGAGGCTTTCAAATTCTATACTTTATCAGTGTATTAGTTCTGCAAAATCTTGCTTCAAGAAATAATGGAAATTCTTAAAGAGTTTGCATGTTGTTGCATGTTTCTCTCTCCCTCTGTTCAAATTTCCTTCTTGATGGAGATGTGCTTCTGGGTGACTGGTTGCCAGGGAACTTGTATATTCATAAGTACTTTTTGAATATTGTATTACCTATTTAAAAAGTTAAGAAAAATCTATGTATATATTTGGATGATGAGGAATGAGATAGATGGAAGAACTTGTGAAGAGTGAAAGAACTTTAGGAAGAGAAACTATTGAAGCTTATCTAAATTACAAAATAAGTCAAATGCTCCTATATAAAAAATAGACATTCTTATTTTAAAAAAACTTTTTGCAGTTAAATATCATTTAAATGTTGCTTTGATGTACAAATATAGAAAAATATCTTGGGCATAGGTTTTTTTTTTTCCCTTGTCACTTTGAAAAGAAATTTACTTACTATTTTTCTGTAGACTTTTCAAAGAATTTTTATATTAGACAATCTCATCAGCTTTCCAAAAGAGAGAAAACACTGAGTAGGAACCCTCACTATCCAGGTGGGGAAGTGGGGATTTAGAATGATATAATGTTCATATGCAGGGTTGCACTACAACATAAGCCTCCTGACTCTTAACTTAAATATGTATTGGATGTGTTAAGATGCGTTAAGATGTTTTATTTAATGTGAAAAAATCTTAATAATGACTGTTGGCTCCTGGGCATGTATATTTTGGTCTCCTGCACTGGGAATCAATTCTAAACTCAAGTTCAAAATTGGCTTCTAGAATTAGGGTGTTCAGACTATGTAAATAGATATTCTGTACTTCTTTAAGCCACACAAGTCTTTTCTTGGGTTTAGTTCGTAATTACTACTTTGGGAAATTATGTCTCCTTCAGAGTTGTTGTTTTGATTCATATTTTAGTTCATGTGGATGTTTACAAAATAAGGAGTAAATTCTTGAAGAAAACCTGCTAATAGTTGTTTTATAGAAACTGAGCTTTGTAGATTAATTAGACTATATAAGTTGCAGCTTTTAGCTACATAATAAAAGTTTACTTGCATAGTCATTTTGTGTTTTTTTTTTTTTTTTTTCATTTCTTAAGTGTGGTAGTTTTCTTTTTAAAAAATTGCTAAGATAAGGTCTTGAATGTTGTTCTGGTATTTAAGTGCTGAGTCCTAGGATTCTGCTTTTGTGTTTGTGAGAATTGCTGGGAGAGTAAGAGGCCAGCAGTGTGAATGTCCACCATGTTCTACCTATCTACAAAGAAGCCTTAGTATGCTCTGGCTCGTTGATGAAAGCAGATTGGAGACTGTCGCTGCTTTTTTCTTCTGTTGCTTACCATTGGCCCCCTTTACTGATGCTGCTTGTTTTGATTGGTTGCTTTTGCAGTGTTTGTGCTGTTGTTGTTACAGAAGAAAAGAGAAATAGGGGAGCCTGGTGGGTGGGCAGGTGGCATTCAAGAAGACAGAGAAAGGCAGAAGCTACGGTGTTTGTCTCTTCCTCCACTGATTTTAACATGGCCACAGGAGTCATTAAACATAGCCTCTGTAGCATAAGGAAGGCAGAATTCTCTAGCTCATTTGCCTTTTGTTAGTGGGAAGAGCTGAGAAAAAAACAAAACTGGAAAACATCCCTTGCTCCTAAAATGCAAGGGTAACCTTTTCAGACTTCTATTGATTTTTGACGGGTTAAGGAATACAGTATATACATATTCGTTTAAACTCTCCCCCAGCAATATGGTCTGTTGGCATTTTCCTATTATTTGACTAGCGTCTTAAGAAGTATTATTACAAAGATTCAGTGACAAATAATGTGGCCAGGAGAAGACGTGGCATGTAATTTCAGATGACAGTGGGATGATGTTGGTACTTTCAGGACCTGTGGGTAGTAGGGAAAAGGTAGTGTAACAGTTAATAAATGTTTGTGTGGATTGCCTTAGTTTACAACTGAATAATCACATACTTTTATTATTGGCCCTACCTCATAGAATCAAAGCCTTTTACATATGCCAACATTTTACAATATGTTCATTACCAAATATTTCATGCCTGGTTTGTATATGATACTTTTCTAGATTTTGTAGAATATGTAAAAAATTCGATGCTTGTTCTCAAATATGGATAAAGAAGATACATGACTGTACTTTGGAATCAGGAAGATGAATACAGTTTCCAGCAATAAATCTATTACTGTCTTTTGAAAAAAAAATCTTATTATGTGGACCTTCAGGATTCAAAGTTACTCTTATAAGTAATAAATTGTAATTGTAGATAAAGCTGCTTATGCAGCAGCTGATTTATGGACCTCTTCAGTGCATTTGAAGATTTCCCTATTATATTTTTGCCCATCTAAATATGTTACTCTTTCCCTAATTTCCCCCTAATTTATCTAGAAAAAATTTGAGGTGAATCTAACTTAAAAAAAAACAAAAACAAAAAAACTTTAGGCCAAAAAAGTTGAGTAGTAATCAGTTCATAGTTTAATAAAGGACACGTGTAGTTTGAGTTTCTGGGTAACTTTTCTTCCTTTGAAAGTGTTTCTTAATTAAAACCAGATGAGAGTAGCAAAGAAGGTATTCAGAACACTAAATAAAATTAATGTGCTTCATGGAATTTGCAGGATTCATCAATACATGTAACAATGATTTATAATTGCATTTGGTTCTAACACATATCAGTGTAGATCTAACAGAGGCACAGTAAGTAAGATAGCTAGTATAAAACACTAAGGTGAAGGGGTTAATTGGCCTTGCACAGTTCAATTTGCCACTCTAGTGGCACTTTCTGTTGTCTGTGTAAACAGAGTTGCTAAGTACTTTCCCACTAAGCTGCCACCCTTTTATTTATACAGTTGAACCACCAATGAGGAATGCATCAGTTTACCAGTTGTTAGGCCATTTCTTCCTGCCTTTTCAGCCCACTTCATGCCTTTTTCCCCCAGCTATTGCAGTATACCTCCCTAATAATTCCTTAGTCTATGATTTTGGTCTCTCTCACTCTCTTTCTCATTTATTTATTTATTTATTTATTTATTGCAGCTTATTTTTTTCTCATATTCATTGATTTGAGTTGGGATATTTATAACCTGGTTCTGTTCCTTTATACCTCATTTCTTCTCGCCTCTACTCCCATTTTACCAATTAAATTCTCAGAACTTGCTGCAACTCTTTCAAATAACTATTTTAAAGTAACATTTAAATAGCTCTGTAAAAATGAAAACATTACATACGTAGTGCTGAAGTCCTCTTTAACCAGCCTATACTGTGTGAGTACCCCCAGTCTACTGTGAGTTAATATATTAAAATCTATACTTCCATACTACTTTTATAATTTTATATCTGTGTATATGTATTCATAAACATACTATGGTATTGTTAGAAATTTACATAAATGATATTATTTTGGGAACATTGTTTTTTTTTTTTTACCCTGCATTATATTTTTAAGATGTATACATATTACATAAGAAGTATACATATTACACTACATAGAGAAATCTACTTTAAACCATTAATTACTTCATATTAGATTGTATTTTGCAGTTATCTACCTATTAATGAATGCGTAAGTAACGTTGTTTTTTCCTCCATTTTAAACGATATCACAGTGAACAACCTTATAAATGTTGTCTTGTATATATTGCTATAGGTTTTTAGAGCAATGTTTTCTAAACAGCAGGTAATGAAGCCAGTGTAATAAGTTGGAATCTGTACTTTTAAGAAGAATAGAATGCAGTACAAAGTGTCAGGGTAAAAGGTCCTTACTTTTTCATGAAATATATATAATTGTGTTCTGAGTTGTGATATAAAATGTATTTCCTACTGTAGGGCTCAATAAAAAAAGTTTATGGTGTGATACAAAATAAATTTTGTGCTGTGTATCTTAATCGGCTGTGGATTATGTACCCAGAATGGGTTAGCTGCATCACGGGTTACATACTATTTTGAATCTTCCTAGACACAGCAAAATTACTTTCCAAAGTGGCCGTACTAATTTACACTCCCCATGCCCTAATTAGTATTTGACATTCTAGCCAGACTTTTACATTTCCTATATTCTTGAGGGTGAACATTCCATTTTGTTTAAATTTTCATTTTAACTGGTGAGATTGAGCCTAACTTCCTCATTACTAAAAGGAAAAGTGTTAAGACCTATCTGGTTGGTAGGTTACCACTGAAAATCGAATTTCTTTTCTTTTTTCTATTTCTTGGTTTTTTGTTTTTGTTTTTGTTTTTTGAAACGGGTCTCACTCGATTGCCCAGGCTGGAGTACAGTGGTGCAATCTCGGCTCATTGCAACTTCTGCCTCCCAGGTTCAAGTGATTCTCCTGCCTCAGCCTCCCAAGTAGCTGGGATTACAGGCATGCACCTCCAGGTCTGGCTAATTTTGTATTTTTAGTATAGATGGGGTTACACCATGTTGCCCAGTCTGGCCTTGAACTCCTGACCTCAGGCGATCCACCTGCCTTGGCCTCCCAAAGTGCTGGAATTACAGGCGTGAGCCACCGTACCCGGCCAAAAATCATATTTCAAGCTAAAGAAACTTTCATCTCCAGATCTTTTCTACCACTTCTTTTTTTTTTTTTTTTTAAAGTAGTGAGCATAAAACTATGCAGCCTTAGTAAATAATTACCAAAAATAATTTTGTTAACTATGCACAGTCAGGTTTGTCACACAATTGTTTTGAAACACAGTTCTTTTACCTAATATGAGTAACCTCAGGTACAACTGCATATTTGAGGAATACTGATATAGCTCAGTATGTGGATTTAGATTCATTTCAGCAAAAAGTTATCATTTGCATCTGTTGTATAACAAGATGGATTCTAGCCAAGTGCTAGGAAATATTTATCCCTTTGCTAGGATCACAATAGAACAATAGAATCTTGGTATTGAATAGAACATTAGAAAATAATTTTAGTCTAATGGTTGGTTATGTACCTTCAGCTTGATTTTCTCTGGTAATAGAAATATAGGACTTTCTTCTTAGGCAGCCATTTTCATTGTTAGTGTGGTTATTAAAACTTAACCTGATAACTGTCAGTTTCATTTATTGGTGCTACATTTGCCTTCAGGAGTCACATAGGAAAGACTGCTACTATAATTATGGCAGTTCAAATATTGGAAGTAACAAGTTTTCTTCTTTGGTTATAGAAATTTTGATTTTTGCAGAACTGATAAACCACAATACACATCCAATACACAGCCCTGTTATTTAGGTAATGTAAATATAAATATGTATTTATTAATTTCATTTCTGGCTTTATTGCTTCCTTAAGGCTTATTCACAAATTATCAGTTTTTAATATTTCTTTACTTCAGTTAACTATGTGATTTATAAAGTTGTGAACAAGGTGGAAGCTGATTTGAAAAATGGTGTTATATTTTGAAGGGCCTTTCAGCTTTCTATTCTTTTGAATCAAAGACATTTTATTGGAAAATATTATTGTATTTAGGTTCTCTGGTTCTGTTTTCAACCTGAAATACCCTGTTTTCAGTTTCTTGGTGTAGAACAGGAAATATATCAGCAACTCTTCTCCAGTAGTAGTTAGCGCAGAAATAGATCTGTTTTAAAACCAGTGGGTGATCATCTGTTCATTTTACATGAATCATAGCTGTAACCTCCTAATCACTCATTTAGAACAAGTAATGTTTTATATTGGACAAATAGAAATTATTTATAGGACCGATTTAACAACCAGTGTTACTCTTAAGGGAAAACAGGCAGTCAGATTAGATTAATTTAACTTGTAGAGTTTATTTTATCTTCAAGGCCAAATTTTTTTCTCATTTAAATTAATTGCATGCTCAAATATCCTTCAAACTCTGTATTTGTTTTCAAATGTGATAAAGCTGCTGCTTAATTTTGAGAAGAAAGTTACATTGATGCATTTATTTTAGATTTAAATACATACTCTTAAGCAGAAAATTTATAGATTATTTATCATTTAAGGCTTTAAGTACAAATTCCTAATTAATATTTTTTGTGTAATGTCTTTCTTGATCCCTACCTGGGGCAGTGCTACTCAAAATACTCAAAATATAGTCTGTGGACTTGTGCTGGTTTGCAGATTGTTACTTGTTTGCAATAAAATAAGAACAGAAACTCAGACTAAACATTTAGAAAATTTTATAGCAATTTTACGTGGTAATTGCATGCCTATGGAATCTAATAACAATGCTATTTGGAGTTACATTTTATATGTCTTTGTTTTTTAATTTCATTATTTTAGTAATTTACTTATGTTATATTTTACAAAAGTCCCCTTGAAAGCAAAACAAAGACTAGGTCACACTCTATGTCAGTGAACCACTACAGTAGAATGTAGTTTTTAATTTTATGCAGATATATACAAAATAAAGAAGATAAAGGAAAAGTGGGGTGAGAGAGGGTGAGCTTAAATTATAGAGTCCAATTTTTGAGTTTTTCTGAGAATTTGCATTTTTTTTTACATATTTGAAATCGGTTTACATGACACATTCAATCATATTTTCTCTTAATATCCTCCAGTTATAATACCATGGAGGTTGATCTAAAAGTCTAAAGTTTAGAAAATGATTTAGTTATCTTTGTCATATATTCATATTTGTACCATTTGCTCTTTAGTTTTAATGACAGTTTTAACAGAAGTAATTTGAATTTTGATGTCAAACTTCTCATTTCAGAATATTTTCAAAATAAGTTTTAGAAGAGTTTCTGACATGAGCAGAAATTTGTTGTGACAAATTATTATTTTTTTAAAGTACAGCATCTTTTGTTTCTCGAAGGAAGGAGCTTAAAAAATTGTCCCTGTTTTTCATATATCATTTATTCTAAGCAAGTGTTTCTTATTAAAAGATTCTTCAAATTCTGTTTTCAGTTGCTCTTTTCTTTTGATTTCTCATAGAACTTAAAAACTTAAGTAAGTTGGTCATTATAAATACATAACAGAGAAGAATAAGATATGACTCTTTGTAATGATTTTAACTTCTAAAGTGGAAATATGTTGTTAAGATAAACAGTTCATTACTTGACATAAATAGAAGATATCTAAATAATTATTTATTTCATTGCCAACTATTACTGAATTGTTGATGAGGCAAATCTAATGTTAAAAGGGAAATATTCAGTAGCAGTCATTGGTTTCCTAAATATCTCTAGAGAAATGATAAATTCAAAGGTGTTATGCCACATGTAAGATTAGATAGTTATTATATATACTCATATATACTTCTGTGTCTAGTGTCATATCAGGATAAACTAAAATACTATTTTATTCAGTATGGTATAAAAGTGTAGAAACTAAAAAAATGTTAAAAGATACTTATGTAAGGTGATTGATATGTTAATTAGCTTGATTGCGGTGACTTTCATAGTGTATACATTTATCAGATTATCAAGTCGTATAACTTAAATATATGCAGTATTTAACTGTCAACTAGACCTCAATAAGTAGGGGAAAAGTTTAGAAGGTATATTTCAAAACTATCAGATGGAATTAAAGGTATGTAAGATATTAGAAATACAGAAAAATTAGGTTATGATTAGAGAACTCTTTGGCTAATAATTTGATCTTTTTTTTCCTACCATAGTCATAGAACGTACTAACTATGCCTGAGAAAATAATTTCAGGAATATTTTTGTGGGAATAGCACTACAGGCATCAAGTCAACTCTGTATTCCATTATGGTCCATGTCTGAAAATAAATCTTTGGTCTGTCACCTTTAGATAGAGATGCTGACATGGGAAGGAGTTTGTCGAGATCTACAAAGGAAAACATTCATTATGGAAGGACAGGAACAAATATTTGAACAGGATTGCAAGTACTTTCTCCCCTCTTGATAAATTTCAAATCCTTAATTTAAAAATGTTTATTAGCCTATCCTATAACTGAGAATTTCCTGCTTCTGTTTGGTTTCTGATTCCAGTGCTATTTTTAAATTTTTTGGTTTTTTTTAAGTCATATTTTAATACCTGTTAAGAAATGTGGAATTTTTGTTGTTGTTTTCTTCTATTGACCTCCTTTAACAACTTAGGAAAATATGAAAATGAGACAATTTATTAGATAATTAAGCTTTCAGAATGATACAATTTGGAAGGACACAGAGAGAATTTACCGAATGTATAGTATTCATTTTTTACAAACGCAAAGTTAAAAATAATGTAAATCAGATTTTTATTAATGTAATTTTGTACTATATAAATTTGTAATGTATTTTGTACTGGATAGTACAAAATTATATTAATATAAATCCGAATTACATTATTTTTAACTTTGTGTTTGTAATAAATTCTTCCAGTGAAGAAAACTTAGAAACACCAAAATGCTGAGTAGTGAGAAATGCTAATACAAATAAATTGTTAAAAATCTTCCTGATAATAATGATAACTGAAGAAAGTAACTTAAATACCTAAAATATTTTTAGTTCTCAGTCTTACAAACTGTATGTAGGTTAAGGTGTAAAGAAAATCAGGAACTGAGTAATGGGAAACTCAGCAGATAAATATTATACTTTATGAATCTGAAAAAATTGGGAAAGTGCCAAGTGACAAAATGGGTTAATCACCACATTTCCATCCTACGTAATGCATAAGCTCATGGTCAGAAGATGGGGTTAGAGGTGGGAATACGATTTCATTGATGTTATATCCTTGTAATATAATACCAGTCATAGGATGCTATATAGTGAATCACAGAGTATTCACTGTTTCTGCTATTCATAGTTGGCCACACCATTATTTTATGTACTACTTAAAAAGGAAACATACTGCCAATGCTTTTTAAAATTTAGAATTTTTATATTTGTTAAAATAACCCTATCAGAATTAGTAAGACATAGATTATATTATTTATAACTCTCGTACATACCTGAAAATGAAAATGTATTGTGAAATCAACTGGCTAAGGAATTGCTATTGTTCTTTACATTCAGAATTCGACTCATTTGAATCACTTTTTGACTCAGTCATTGGTGTTCAATTTTTCTACATGCAGTCTTTATTCAGTATTTCTAAAGAGAATCAAGAACCACTGGCGCTGAATTCTTAAGCCAACTTTGCAATTATGATGAGTTAATTGATTTTTATACCCATTTTGGAAATGTTGCCAAATATGTCTGATATCCCCCACCCTCATCCTCTATTCACAGTTCTTTGGATTTTAGGAGTTAAAAGGTTATTCCAACGCTTTGTCCCTAGGATTTTCTTCCCTTTTTTTTTTTTTTGAAATGAAGTCTTGCTGTGTTGCCCAGGTTGGAGTACAGTGTTGTGATCTTGGCTCACTGCAACCTCCGCCTCCCGGGTTCAAGCAGTTCTCCTGCCTCAGCCTTCCAAGTAGCTGGGATTACAGGCATGTGCTGCCACACCCAGCTAATTTTTAAATTTTTAGTAGATCTGGGGTTTCACCATGTTGGCCAGGCTGGCCTCGAATTCCTGACCTTAAGTGATCTGTCCACCTCGGCCTGGCCCAAAGTGCTGGGATTACAGGTGTGAACCACTGTGCCCAGTCTCCTAGGATTTTCTTCCAACTCAAATTCTACAAGTTTTGTGGACACACAGGGAATGACAGCTGCCTTGTTATTGCCACTTATTACTGCTACAGCAGTGTTTGTAATATGCTAGCAATTTCAAGATATGTCATGAATTTTGAGAATTTAAAGTATGGAGAAAATACCCATTTTTAAAGCATAGTGGCTAGGAACTCAAAGTTGGGTTGCTGTAATACTAATTTTATGATCTTGGGTAACATAAGGTCTCTAATCCTTAGTTTTCTTACCTGTGAGATAAGAAGCCCTTACCTTGTAAGGTGATTGTGAGGTTTTGATGAAATTCTGTATGTAAAATACACTGCTTAACGAATGTTAGCTAATAGTTTATCTTAGGTTTTATGGCAGTGTGCTTTTATTGTTGAACTCCTTGTGTGTTCTTTTACTTGTTTAGTCCTTTTACTAAACAAGAAAGTGGTAACTTGTAGAGAGGAAAAGATACTGATAAGTATAAATAATCCCTTGCAAATGGCTGAGTGAAAATCCTGAAAAATTTTTAATTGAACTTTATTGATGTAATATAAAACTATTCAAATAGTATCTGTCAATAATGGGTAGTATTGTGTGAAGGCTCATTTTAGAAACTTGAGACTAAGTGACTGTTTGATCTTTCTATTATTTTAGAAGGTAGTAAGTTAAGTTGTATAGATATATGGCTATCAAGCTGGAAACAGCATATACTAACTTCCCTTGAATGTTGGTATGGCCTCTGAGGTTTTGGCAGTGGATTCAGAAGAGAAGTCATGTGTGACACCTTTGTGTTTTGCCTTAAAAAGGAAGGCATGTGTACTGCCCCCTATCTATTTCCTTTTCTTGTATACTGATCATTGATGAAAACTCGAGTCTGCAGAATTTGGACCCAGAGATTGAAGTATGTGTTGAGCTGCCTCACTAGCTCTACACAGCTTATTTCTAGACTATTACATGAGAAGGAAACCATTTTCTCTCTTATTTAAGCCACGTATTTTATGATCTCTTTGTTACAGGGTCTTAGCCTATATCCTAACTAATACTTTTAAAAGAACAGCCAAACAGATTTAAAAGGAACTAAATAGTACTTCTAAATATGAAAAAGGGAATTGAAATAAAAACTCAATGGGTAAATAGGGATGCCTAGAGAAATGGTTGATTCTAGGGCTGGGACAGGAAAAATAGAGGATGATCCTGGAACACTGTGGTGCAAGAAAGTAAGGAAGTGCTTAAAAGAGTATTGCTTCGCAATTTAAAAAAAGAGAAGAAGAACTGATACATGTGGTAGTATGGATGAACCTCAAAAACATCATGCTAAATGAAACAAGCAGACACATAAGACTGCATATTGTATGGAATTTCTAGAAAAGGTAAAACTAAAGACACAGAAAGTAAATCAGTGTTTGCCTGCAGTTGGGTATTGGAACAGGGATTGACTGCAAATGGACATTATAGAACTTTTGGAGTGATGAAAGTATTCTAAAACTGGATTGTGATAAATGTTGCACAGCTAAATACATTTGTTAAAAATTATATTGTACACTTAAAATAGGTGAATTGTGTGGTATGTAAATTTCAATAAGACTGTAAAAAAAATTGAGAGATACTGTAAAAAAAAAAAAAAAAGAAGAAGAAGAAAAAGGTGGGCAAAGCCGGGTGCAGTGGCTCACACCTGTAATCCCAGCACTTTGGGAGGCCGAGGCAGGTAGATCGCCTAAGGTCAGGAGTTCGAGACCAGCCTGGGCAACATGGTGAAATGCTGTATCTACTCAAAATACAAAAAATTAGCTGGGTGTGGTGGTGCATACCTGTAATTCCAGCTACTTGGGAGGCTGAGGCAGGAGAATTGCTTGAATCCAGGAGGCGGAGGTTGCAGTAAGCCAAAATGGTGCCATTGCACTCCAGCCTGGGCAACAAGTGTGAAATTCCACCACAAAAAAAAAAAAAAGAAGAAAGAGGTGGACAAAAAACTCAGTAGTTAGCTTGGAGGGTCTCTCAGTGGCCAAATCTGGGCCAACTTAGACAACAGAATGATGATAGTAAGGGATTTTAACCTATAGGATAAAAGAAATATCCATGAATTTATACCTACATAAATAAATAACTGAACAAATAGAGGAGAAAGCACAGCTTTTTTTTAACAGTAGAATCCCAATTAACAAAGGTAAGACTGATGATGATTTAAAAAAAAAATCACCACTAGATAAACACCCCAGCAATAATTGTGACAGACAAGAATTATCAATGGATGCTCAAATTAGTTTTTAAAAGTATGCCCAGAATACTTAGTAAGTATTCCCACAAAATATGTATTAATTATATAGGGAAAAATAGTAACTTCATAAGGAAGAAACTTGGCAGATACCACTTTAACCAAGTGAACAGTGTTACTATTACCAGTAAGAACATGTATCAGCATATTTACCCCCAATAGGATGCACAGAGATGTGTACAATATAACTTACATGGTTGTCTTGACCCCAAAAAAGCATAACCTAAATTTAGTCATGAGAAAATGTCAGGCAAACCCAAACTATGGGACATTTCACACGTAACTCACTGGTACTCTTTAGAAGTGTCAAGATCAAGAAACACAAGAAAGACTGAAGAACTGTCACAAATTGGAAGTATCTACAGAGATCTGAAAACCAAATGCAGTGATCTTAGACAAAGTCTTTAGGTAATAGTGTTACAGGAAAGGGGTACCTGATCCAGACTCCAAGAGAGGGTTCTTGGATCTCGTGCAAGAAAGAATTTAGGGCGAGTCTGCAGTGCAAAGTAAAAGCAAGTTTATTAACAAAGTAAAGTGGTGAAAGTAAAGCTACTCCATAAACAGAGTAGGACATTGCCGAAAATACAAGGAGGAACGTGTCCACCCTAGGTACTATACTCATATATACGGGGAGGTGTGTTCTGCTACAAGGGTTTGTGTTAAAGGATTAATTTTCTTAATATATTTTGCAAAATTGATATTATTATCTTTAAAGCAAAATTAGGAAATACCTTTGTTCTCCAGATACCGGGATATCTGGACACTCCCAAGTCTTGGTTTGTTTAGTAAACATTATTAATTTGTTCCCTTAAATGTAAATATCTAGAGGCCAGGAATGCCTAATTTTCTGGGAATGCAGCCTAGCAAGTCCCAGCTTCTTTTTCCTAGCCGTCACTCAAAATGGAGTCACTGGTTAGAATGCCTCTGACAATAGTATTGCATCAGTGTGTGAGTTTCCTGGGTTTAGTACTTGTAGAGTGGTTAACTTTCAGGAAAGCTGAGGTAAGGGTATATGGAAACTTTGTACTATTTTCACAATTTTTCTGTAAGTCTAAAATTATTTCAAAGTAAGAAGTTTTATAAAATACAAAATAGACTAGACAGCAGATCAGACTCAGCTGAAAAGAGAGTTAGTGAACTGAAAGGGAAAACAGAAAAAATTATCTTGAATTATCTCTAGAGACGCAAAGAGATGCAGACATAAGGGACTGAGATATAGAAAATGTGAGAGATAAAAGATACATCTAATTGGAGTTATGGAAGTTGTATAATATTAATAGTAAGAACAAAGAAGCGGCAAGATTGAAAGATAATGACTGAGATATTTTTGAGAATTGTTGAACAATATAGTATTTTCAAGAAGCTAAATGAACCATCAACAGAAACAATAAAAATGCAGAAGAGAGGGAGAAATTTTTGAAAGCAATCAAAGAGAAAAGACAGATTATCTACAAAGGAATGGTAGATTGATGACTTTTCCATAGCAACAGTGAAGAAAAAGAGTGTATTGTCTTCAGGGCTTTGAGGAAAATAACCTCAATACTAGAATTCTACGCCAAGTGAAGCTGCCTATGAAGAAAAAGAACACAATGAAGATAGTTCCTGAAAAACAACAAAAACAGAGTTAATTTAAAAAAAAACCCAACAGACTTTTTCTGAAACAAATACCAAAGACTAAACTTCAGGAAGAAGGAACATGATTAGCAGATGGAAAGTTTGAGCTGTAACATTGAATAGTGAATAAACATAATAATAAATATATAGATGCATCCTAAGCAAACATTGTCTGTATAAGAGAAATACCTGATTTGTAAAGATGGTAAATAGGATAAAATTAAAATTTTGAATCTGGGCATGGTGGCTCATGCCTGTAATCCCAGCACTGTGGGAGACCAAGACTGGCAGATGGCTTGTACCCAGGAGTTCAAGATTGGGCAACATGGAAAAACCCCTTCTAAAAATACAAAAAAATTTGCCAGGCATGGTAGCGCATACTTGTAGCCCCAGCTACTGGGGAGGCTGAGGTGGGAGGATTGCTTCAGCCCAAGAGGCGGAGGTTGCAGTGGGCTGAGATCGTGCCACTGCACTCCATCCTGAGGGTCAGAGTGAGACCCCGTCTAAAAAAATAAAATAATAAAATTTGGGGTAATAATGGCATATGTTTGATGAGAGTGATCAGAGTTCAAGTATTCTAAGGTTTTTATATTTTTCAGAAGGGAACAACATTAATTAGACAACTTTGTTAAATTTAATATGCATCTAAAATTAACTAGAGTAGCCACTAAATAGAGCATATGACTTCCAAAAATGTATAGGGAATAGGGGTGGGGAAAGAAAGGGGCCTGTGGCCCCTAAGGGTTTAGAAAAACAAACAAATGGAAAACACTCATTCTAAAATAAATAAAGGCAATAAATAAAGTCAAGAAAGGAAAGGAAAGAGTAGAAACAAAAAAGCAAAAAGGCCCTGAAAAAATAAACAGATAGAAAAACTTCACATGTATCAATAAACACATTAAATGGAAATGAATAAAATTATCTAAAGACAAAAATTGACCAAATGAAAAAATAAATGGCAAAATTAATATATGCTGTTGATAAGAGACATATTTAAAATACGAAGATGCAAAAAGATCAGAAGTCAAGAGATGTAAATTAATATGATTTGACCCACTGAGTACTTAGAAGTAAGGCATTGACTGCCCTACTCAGTAGCACTTCCTTTTTTGCATAAGTGTTCACAATTATGTAAAGCAGATTTTTACATAATAGTTTTCTTTATAAACCTTCCACAACTTGTTCAAACCTTCAGCTTTATTCTAACTTAAAACAATCTTTTAACACTTTAATCTAGGCAAGAAAAATCCACATTTTCATGCCTTTTTATAATCTTTTGCCAAAAGTATATTCTATTTTCCTTACACACCTTGCATGTAAAACTGTTCTTCAGTTGTCTCAAGTATGTGTTTCAGTGTTAACTCTTAGCAACTTTTACTTTTGGTGAAAATCTTGGTGAGTTCGGGATTCAAATTATGTACTGGGTGTGGAGCTAATTATAAATAGCTGTACTAATTATAAATAGCTGTAGTTAGACATATCCATATTTCTGTGTATTTCTTTTTATAAAATGTATTTTATTAAATTGACTTTTACCTGCTATATGATCCTATTTATTCTCTTTCTTTTTGGTGATCAGGAAGAACCAGAAAGAAACAGGTTCTTAGGAGCAAGTAAGATGTTCTTTGGTCACTTGAACAAAACTGAGTGACTTTCAACAAACTGATTGTTCTTCGTGAAATACTGAATTAAATGAGGGAACTGCTTATTCTAATTCTTATATCAGTTTAAACCATATTATTTTAAAACAAGAAAACAAAGGATAAGTTCCTAGAGAGAAAATTACATTGGAAATTAGAAGCCTGGTTTTCCTGTTTAATTGTTATATGGTCTTTTTCAATATTTTACTTTTTCTCATCTGTTAAAATGAATAGGGAAATTTTAAATAATGTACAGGAACAGTAGGAATTATTTTCAATGCTAAGTTAAACATAACACACTAAAAACGTCAGGCCAGGCATGGTGGAGTTAAAGACCTGGCTGGGCAACATGGCAAGACCCTCTCTCTACAAAAACAAAACAAAAAAATTAGCCAAGCATGGTGGCATGCACCTGTGGTCCCGGCTACTCAGGAGGCTGAGGTGGGAGGATCATTTGAGCCCAGGAGGTCAGGGCTGCAGTGAACCATGTGTTGGTGCCACTGCACTCCAGCCTGGGTGTGACAGAGTGAGATCCTGTCTCAAAAAAAAAAAAAAAAAAAAAAAAAAAAGCAATAAAGTAGCAAGTTTTAATTGCATCCTAGATGGATAGAATAGAATTTAGAGTTTAGAATAAAAATAGAGCCATCTCCAATTTTGAAGAAGCTTTAAGAAGTGGCATGTCTTAATAATTGGTCAAAAGTCTTATGTTGGAATTTTGAATAAATTATTATACATTAATTCACAATTATTTATTGGTTGCTTACTATGTGCCTAGCACTGTTTTAGGGACACAGCATTAAACAAAACAGACAAAATATCTGCCCTTATTGGGTTTATATTCTAGTGGAAGAGAGTAAGTGTAAATAAAAAATATGTATTATATACTAGTTACAATTTTATGGAGAACAATACAGCGGAGAAGAGGGATAGGAAGCGTGATGGGAGAGACTGCAGTTTTAGATAAGGGTAGACAAGGGAGGGCGATATTTGAGCAAAGACCTGAAGGAGGGAGGATGTGAATAATGAAGATAAGGGGGAGGACCATTTCAGGCAGAAGGATCAGCAAATGCAGAGGCCATGATCAGGGCCATGCCCAAAGTGTTCAGGGAACATGAGGGAGGCCTGAGTGTGGAGAAAGTTAGAGGAAAAGTGATGGGATATGAGTTCAGAGAGGTAATGAGGCATCAGGTCCCAGTGACTTCATACGCCATTTAAAAGACTTTGGAGGATGTGATATGATTACTTGACTTTAAAAAACAAAAGTAAAACGTGTATGGCAATAAGTTGCCATTTTATCCATTTTAAGTATACAATTCAGTACTATTAAGTACAATTACAATGTTGTGCAACTATTACCGCTATTCAAAATTCCCAAAATTTTCTCATCACTCCAAACAGAAACTGTACCCTTTAAGCAATAACCCCCCTTTTCCCCCTCCCCTACACCAACCCCTGGTAACCTCCAATCCACTTTCTGTCTCTATGAATCTGCCTATTGTAGATATTTCTTATAAGTGGAATCATATACTATTTGTCCTTTTGTATCTGGCTTATTTCACTTAGTATAATGTTTTCAAGGTTCATCTTTGTTGTAGTTGCGTGTCAGTACCTCAATCCTTTTTATAGATTAGTCGTAGCCATTGTATGTATATACCTCATTTTGTTTATCCATTTATCTGTTGATGAACATTTGGGTTGCTTTCACCTTTGGCTATTGTGAATAATGCTGCTATGAACGTTGATGTACAAGTATCTGTTTGAGTTTATGCCTTCAGTCTTTCAGGTATATACCTAGAAATGGAATTGCCAGATCATATGGTAATTCAGTGTTTAACTTTTTGAGGAACTGTCTTACTGTTTTTCACAAGCAGTTGCACTGTTGGAGCCCCCATTAATGTATAAGGGCTCCAATTTCTCCACATCCTCGTAAACACGTTATTTTCCTTTTTAAAAATTATAGTGATTGTAGGTGTGAAGTGGTATGTATTGTGGCTTTGATTTGCATTTCCCTGATGGCTAATGATGGCATCTTTTCATATACTTCATGGCTATTTGTATATCTTCTGTGGAGAAATATCTATTAAAATCCTTTGCCTATTTTTTTTAAAATTTTACTTTAAGTTCTGGAATGCATGAGCAGAACATGCAGGTTTCTTACATAGGTATACATGTGCCATGGTGCCTTTGCCTATTTTTTAATTGGATTGTTTGTCTTTTTGTTGTTGAGTTGTAGGAGTTCTTTATGTATTCTGGATATTAGCTCCTTACCAGTTACATGATTGGCAAATACTTTTCTCGTTCTGTAGTTTTCACTATGTTTGTTTAGAGGCAGGGTCTTCCCTCTGTCCTCCAGGCTGGAGTGCAGCAGTGCAACTTTGGCTTACTGCAGCCTCAACCTCTAAGGCTCAAGTGATCCTCCCACTTCAGCCTCCAGGTACCATGCTTGGCTAATATTTGTAATTTTTTTTATAGGGACAGGGTCTCACTATGTGGGCCAGGCTGGTCTTTAACTCCTGGGCTCAAGTAATCCTCCTACCTCAGCCTTCTAAAGTGCTGGGATAATAGGCACCTGGCCTTAGTTGTCACTTTCTTGATTGTTTCCTTTAATGTTATTTGTTTTCTATATCTTACATGTTTTTATTCCCGAATTCTTCAATCACTGCCTATTTTTGTATTTAGTTGATTTTTTAAATGGTGTACTATTTTGATTCCCTTCTTTCCTGCTTTGTATCTTTTTTAGTTACTTTCTTAGTGGTTACCTAGATTAAGTTAAACCTAGGTTGTTACAAGTTTAAGATGTTAATCGTAATTCCTAAGATAACCACTAAGGAGTTTGGCTTTTGATCTGAGTAAAATGGAAAACCGTTGGAGACTTTTAACTGCATCTGTTTTTTGTTTTAATCTTTCTGCTGTGCTGAAAATAGACTGTTGAGGGAAGGTGCCAGGCAGGAGCTGAATGAAGTTGGGAGATACGTTAGATTTTGTAATAATCCAGGCGAAAAACCATAGTGGCTTGGCCCATTGTGGTAGTGGTAAGAGTGTTAGTATTCAGATTCTGAGTATGCTTTTGATAGTAGACCCAACAAGACTTACTAATGAATTGAATGTGGACTGTGAGAGAAAGAGGAGTCAAAAGTGACTCCAAAATTTTTGGGAGATGTAGTTACATTTGGAGATAACATTACAGATTTTAGGAGATCTGTATAAAATGGATTTCTCTCTCAATTTTTTTTTTTTTTTTTTTTTGAGATGGAGTCTCCCTCTGTCGCTTAGGCTGAAGTACAGTGGCACGATCCTGGCTCACTGCAACCTCTGCCTCTTGCGTCCAAGTGATTCTCCTGCCTCGGCCTCCCAATTAGCTGGGACTATAGGCACCCGCCACTGAGCCCGGCTCATTTTTGTATTTTTAGTAGAGATGGAGTTTCACCATGTTGGCTAGTCTGGTCTCGAACTCTTGACCTCAGGTGATCTGCACGACCTCCCAAAGTGCTGGGATCGAAGGCATGAGCCACAGTGCCCGACTGGATTTCTCATCAATGTTTTAAAAATGTATTCCACATTCAGGAGAAACTAAAACATCTTGAGGATATAATATGTTCAGTATGGCTGGGCATGGTAGCTCACACCTGTACTTCTAGCACTTTTGGAGGCTGAGGCAGGCAGATCACTTGAGGTCAGGAGTTCAAAACCAGGCTGGCCAACATGGTGAAACCCCATCTCTACTAAAAACACACAAAAAATTAGCCAGGCCTGGAGGCGGACACCTGTAATGCCAGCTACTCGGGAGGCTAAGGCAGGAGAATGCTTGAACCCGAAAGGTGGAGGTTGCAGCAAGCCGAGTTCTCACCAGTGCACCCTAGCCTTAGGTGACCGAGCGAGACTCCATCTCAAAAAAAAAAAAAAAAAAAAAAAGTTCAATATGTTGGATTTCTTGGTGTTTTGTTTTGTTTTCCTGTTAAACTATCAGGATATTTAGTGGAGTTGAACTAGAAGGGCCAATTCCTCATACCTTCCATGTGTTCTAGACTGAGAAACCGGGCTGTTGAGAGTATAGATTGTTAAATATTAAAAGAACATAAATTGGTAAAAGGAAAAGAAGGAAGGGTGAGAAGGAAAGAAGGAAAAGGAGCTCTGTTATTTTCATAATGTTCTTACCAAATGAACAAAGCATGTGAATAACTTTTAGAAAGAAGTTCGACAGCAAAATTTTTCTGCAAAAAAATAGTCATTTTTTTTCTGCCAAATCTGACGTTAAAATATATCAGAAAAACCTCATCCCTTCCATTTATATGAAATGTCTAGAAAAGGCAAATCTGGGCCAGGCGCGATGACTCACGCCTGTAATCCCAGCACTTTGGGAGACCGAAGCGGGCGGATCACGAGGTCAGGAGATCGAGACCATCCTGGCTAACACAGTGAAACCCCGTCTCTACTAAAAATACAAAAAATTAACTGGGCGTGGTGGCACGCACCTGTGGTCCTAGCTACTCAGGAGGCTGAGGAAGGAGAATCACTTGAACCCAGGAGGCAGAGGTTGCAGTAAACCGAGATCACACCACTGCACTCCAACCTGGGCAACAGAGTGAGACTCTATCTCGGAAAAAAAAAAAGACAAATCTGTGGAGATGGGTATAAGGAATCTTTTTTGGTTGATGGAAATATTCTAAAACTAGAGTATCATGATGTTGCAGAACTATATAAATGTGCTAAAAATCACTAAACACTTAAAACAGGTGACTTTTATGGTTTGTAAATTATACTTAAATGTTTATACTTAAAGCTGTTAAAAATACATAAATATCAAAAATAAAGAAAAAAGCCTTCATTTCTCAACCATTTGGATTAGAATTTTATTAGTATTATATGGAGAAATTTTGATTGAACTTTTTAATTCCATTATAGTTTTAGGTTTCTACTTATATATTTCTGTTTTAAAATAGTATATATTTTATACAATGGTATTCTCAATTATATGCTTCTAATAAAAAGCCAAATCCTTGCTAAAACTAGTTAGGTAGCATATCTTATATGAAAATCAATATTACAGTAAAGCCCAGTAGAGAAATATGTGAATGGACAGAAGCAGGTATTATGAGCCTGTTTTAATATAAGAAAGGTATTTTGCTTAATAATAGTACATTAAGTTTGCCATCACTTAATGTACCATCACTTAAAGAAAGTGGAACATTTCTCCATGTACACATATATGAAAGTAAGTGCATTTTTAAAAAAAAGTTGGTAAGTATATGTACCAAACTAATGATAATTACTTCTGTTGAGAGAATGAGGCTTTGAAAAAGAATGTATATATTTATTTATTCTTGTGTTACTTGTGTAACTGATAGAAAGCAAAGTATAAAGAGACTAAACAACTGAAAAGGAAAAAAGATGCCTGAGGCCTAAATAATGGCCGTGGTGATAGAGAAAAAAGTGAATACATGAAAAATGTTTAGTTGCCAAGTTGATATAGTACAGAACTATTGCAAAGATCAAAAATGAATGGGTAAGTAGATTATAGTAAATTAACTCAATGGAGCTGTAACATTACTTGACCATAAAATAACTTTATTAAATTTATGAAGTAAAATGGAAACTTTTATATATGCTAACAAAAGGAAGGTACAATATAATATGTACAATTTATTTACAGCAGTAAAAACAAATAGGAAAATAGAGGAAAAGAATTAAGATGACAATGAAAGTATTAATGATAATGTTAAATGAATAGAGGAGCCTTTATTCTTCCATGCTTTCCTTAAAGGGTTTCTGAATAATCAGAAATAAGAAACATTGCTATAATCAGGGATTGGCAAAATACATATGGTTAAAGTTATTACGGAGAATTCTGGCCAGGCGCGGTGGCTCGCACCTGTAATCCCAGCACTTTGGGAGGCTGAGGCGGGTGGATTACGAGGTCCAGCCTGGCCAAGATGGTGAAACCCTGTCTCTACTAAAAATACAAAAATCAGCCAGGTGCTGTTGCGGGCACTTGTAATCCCAGTTACTTGGGGGGCTGAGGCAGGAGAATCGCTTGAACCTGGCAGGCGGAGGTTGCAGTGAGCCGAGATTGCTGCACTCTACCCTGGGCGACAGAGCAAAACTCCATCTCAAAAAAAAAAAAAAAAAAAAAAAAAAAAAAGAATTCTAGAAATAAGTAAGAACTGTCTGAAAAGAAAAATTTACACCTACTTTTATATATATGTGTGTGTGTGTGTGTGTGTGATGTATGAACTGTTGGAGGCTTTTAACTGCATCTGTTTTTTGTTTTAATCTGTATGCTGTGCTGAATATAGACTGTTGAGGGAAGGTACCAGGCAGAGTCTGAAGTTGGGAGATATGTTAGATTTTGTAATGATCCAGGCAAAAAATTATAATGGCTTGGCCCATCATGGTAATGGGAGAGATGTTTTATATATAAATATAAATTATATTCATATAAATATATATAATTTATATATGAACATATATAAATGTACGTTTTATATATTAAAACATATATAAAACATGTTTATATGTATATAAATATAATTTATATATGTTTATATTTATATATGTGTATGCATTTAAATTTATATGTGTATGTATAAGCAGCACTCTTAAAAATAATACCGCTAGTGTCCTCTTATTTAATCTATTAGCTTTCAAACCTATGGTTAATTAATATTTTTTGTCTAATTAGACACAGTTATTTTTATCATGATAGTATGATGTAAATGTATTTCCTAAAGTTTATGTGTTGGAAACTTAATCTCCAGTGCAACAGTGTTGAGGTGAGACTTTTAAAAGGTGATTAGGTCGTGAAGGCTCTACCCTCATGAAAGGGTTAGTGCGGTTATGGTAGGAGAGGGTTACTTGTTGGGGTGGGTTCCTGGTAAAAGGATAAGTTCAGCCCACTTCCCTTCTTTCTCCCTCGTGTGTGCTCTCTTGCCCTCTGTGTTCTGCCGTGGGATGATGCAGCAAAAGGCTCTCGCCAGAAGTGAGCCCTTTGACTTTGGACTTCTCAGCCTCCAGAGCTGTAAGAAATAAATCTCTGTTCTTTATAAATTACCCAGTCTCAGGTATTGTTAGAGAAGCACTATACAAAGACAATGAGGTTGGCCTATATATACTGACATGAAAAGAATTCAAAGGTAAAATAACTTTTTTCTTTAAAATTTTTAAGTAGTTTTTGAAAATCAAGGTATCATATCTACATATTCTATTACAACAATGCAAAACAGATGGACAGACATATGAATTTGGTATTTTCTGTGTTAGCATGTGGGATAGAACATAACACAGAATATGTGAAAATAACTTACTTTATAAGTGTAAGCATATGGAGATGCTAACATCAAAAAGAATGCTTTTGCTAAAATTTGGTTTTTAAAAAACTTAGTAATAAACTATTGTTTGATAAAAAATTTAATAAAATACAATAGATTTTAAGTGTCCTCATTACAAGGAAATTATATGAAGTAATGAAAATGTTAATTAGCTCTATTTAGCCATCTACAATGTATACCTGTTTCAAAACATCATGTTTATAAATATATATCATTTTTGTTATTAGAAAAATTAATCAAAAGGAAAAAATTTAACATATACAGAAATATGTAAAGTGAAAGGTGATATTTTCATACTTTGCCCCTCAGTCCCATTTGTCAGAGGTAATACTTTAAAAATTTTTTATGAAATTTCTGTATACCCTGTATCTCCATTATTTCCATGTTTGCTTACATAAATTTTACCTGAAGAGGTTTGCCCCTCATATAATTTTTACCTTAAGTAGTAAGATGTAGAGTGTTACTATTCTAAATCATCTGTAGATTTAAGAATTTCTGTGTTCCGGTAAGTAAGTTAAAATGGGGGAAAACTGGTTTCAGGTAAATTGTTCATCATTTGTTCCTGCAATGTTATAATGGATTAAATTTTTATTTTATATCACTGATTCTGAACTAGGGGCTATCCCCCCACCAAGGGACATTTGACAATGTCTGGAGATACTTTTGGTTATTAGAACTGGGGGAGTGGGAGTGGGTAATGCTACTGGCATCTGGTAGTAGAGGTTAGGGGTGCTGCCAAACATCCTACAATGCACAGAACAGCCTCCTACAACAAAAAATTACCTGGTTCAAAAATGTCAGTAGTGCAAAGGTTGAGAAAACCTGACTTAGAGGAAAGTGGTTAAGAGTGAGGACTACCCTGGCAGACTGCTCGGGTTTTGTATCACAGCCCCGCTACTAACTGTGTGTCTGTGGGTGGTTATTTAACCTCTTTGTCCCCAGTTTCCTTATTACATAATAATAGTAGTACCTATATTATAGGGTTGTTGAGAGGCTGTTTAATATATTTATTATGAGATATGCTTAGATTTGCACCTGGTACATAGTGGGAATGTTGGCTGCTATTGTTTTATTGTTTCTCAGTAAAAACTAAAATCTAATCAATTATGTAACATCAAAAGAATGGCCGATTAATGAAAGTATCTTAGTAATTTGGGGGAGTTTCTGAACATGATGATGAGAGTGACTAAGTTAACTCTGTATTTCAGCCTACTGTTTCCTATACAAACTTTTTTTTAATATTTGAAAAATTATTTTTGGGGCGATGCTGCCTCTTTGTAGAGCAGTAGCCCTTCGACTGAGATATTATTTCATTGGCCTTTTCTCCTAGATTCTGTAGTTGTAGTTTTTGCCTCTTTGAAAGTTTCAACTCCTGCAACATAGTGTTAAATCCTTATTCTGATCTTTCTTCACTTCTAGGCTAGTGAAGACATTTTTGGGAAATATTATGACTACACCCTGAGGGTACAATGAGAGTGTCTGATTTATGAAATCTAGCTTGTTTTTAGAGGCAAGAGAAAATAATTTAGTCACATCATGATTTTATTTCCTCTTTTAATAAGTATTGTAGTGTACTATAAAATTCATTAATCCCAAGTAATTATTTGTGTTTCTCATTGCTATTCCTCTCAGTGGAGTAATTCATGAACTGTACTTACATTAAAACACATAATTTAACTAAAGGTTTAATTGAAAATATTTTTATATGCCTTGAAAATACAAAAATGCCCAGAAAAAATTTTAGATTAGGAGACAATGTATAGTACTATTTTCTAGAAACATATGGCAACTTTATTTTTTATATAATTTGATGTAAACTATAAATAGCAAAGGTTAAAAACACAAACCCGTTTATTAAACTAACAAAAGAAGGTGTGTAAGTGGTAAAGAATACATAGTTGGGGTTTTTTCCCCCCTCTTTCTTCCTTTTTTTTTTTAAAGTTCAGTTTTAGTTTTTTACCACTTGATGGCAGTGATGGAGCTAGAGCTCTACCCTGAGAAGGTTAGGGCAAGAACTCATTATGAATAACAAAAGGGTAGGTACAAAGGAAATCCCTGACATTTTAATATTATTCACATTTCTAGGTGATATTACTTATATTGCAAGTGACAGTGACAGTAATGGGGGGAAAAGCCTCTAGATGGAGCTTCAGTACTTTCTAAGGGAAAATGTTTCCTGTATCTTTCCAAGTACATGTTTTATATTATTTTACATAATATATTAAATCCAGAATGGATTTTTAAAAAATAATATTTAAGGGTGAATTTATTTCAGCTGTAATTATGGAAATTAATTCACCAGATTACCTAATGATTTGAAAAAATGGCTATTTAAGTATATTTTGATTTCATTGTTAATATTTGTTGAAAAAGTATGTTAAACTTTGAGTCCAACATTTCTGTATAGTATAAATGATTTGCATATCTAACAAGTTAGTAAAAGATATTTAATAAGAAGTCAGGTACTTAAAATCCATATTGCACTATAATTAAATCTGACCATCTATATTATTATGCCTATTATCATTCAACGTTTGAGTTCCTAAGAGAACATAACTATTACTCCAACTCAGTTGCCCAACTAAAAAAATTTAAAACATTAGGAATTTTAATGTAAAATAATTTTTTAAAGAATATGTATGTTCTTTAGTAAATATTCTTTCATCACTAATGTTTTCCTTTTACAATCAGAGTCTATTATCACTATATATTGAAGGGAAGTTGTCATTTTTATTAGTAGAAATAGGATGTTAATGTTCTCATTGCACTGTTGATTTTAGTGTCTCCTTCTTGAATAATAAGAAAACTTGAAACAAGAACAACAAGTTTTCTGAGAATGACCCTGTATGGTGAAATTTCAAAAAGAATAGTAAGTTTTCTAGCTGGCCTTCTCAGGAGCCTGAGGTGGGAGGATTGCTTGAAACCAGCCTGGGCAATATGTCGTGACCCTGTATTTATTATTGATTGATTGATTGATTGACACGGAGTCTTGCTCTGTCACCCAGGCTGGAGTGCAGTGGCGCAGTGTCACCTCACTGCAAGCTCTGCTTCTTGGTTTCAAGTGATTCTCCCACCTCAGCCTACCGAGTAACTGGAATTACAGGCGCATGCCACCATGCCTGGATAATTTTTGTATTTTTTTAGTAGAAATGGGTTTTCACCATGTTGGCTAGGCTAGTCACGAACTCCTGACCCCAGGTGATCTGCCCGCCTCAGCCTCCCAAAGTGATGGGATTAGAGGCATGAGCCACCACACCTGCCTGACCCTATCTTTAAAAAAAAAACAAAAAGAAGAGTAAGTTTTCTTACTTTTCTACTAGTATGCAATTACTTAGGTTAATTTTGAGGTCTCATAAAGCATTCAGTGAAGAAAAAAACAGCTATTGCTTTAAGTTGTCCGTTTTTATGCACTCAAAATATTAGAGGGAAACCTTGGGTAATCTTTGGTTTGAAATTGACATGAGATAATAATTGTTTTATGATGAAAAAAAGTGTAACTGAAAAATTATAAGAGAAACCTGAAAAGTACTATTTGGGGGTTTTACTTATTTTCAGTTTCATGAATGAATGTTTTATTCTCTATTGAGACAAAAACCTTACTAAAACAGTAGTTGCCAGTAATTTTTTATGATTACACTCAACAATAATGGTAACAGTTGATTTTTTATTTGGCTAAGCAAATATGGTATAAATTCATTTCAGGATGTATAGTCAGCTAAAGTTGCAGCATAATTTGCTTGCTAATCACCTCCGTAGTAACAGTCTCCCAGAAAGGCATGCGTTGCTTTATTTGTTCCTTATCTAATTAAATTTTTTGGACTTTAGTAACAAAAGGACACTTTAGTAACAAAAGGACACATTTCAAGAACGTCACATAAATGTTCAAGCGTTCTTTTATTATTAATACTTTCTAAACATATATAATTGCATTAAATTAGCTTTTAATTGTGTAACAAAGTGAACTTGCAAAGTATGGCCTGTTTCTCAGGGGTAGGAAAACTCCACATTAAGGAACTATTATGCCACTACAAATATTTATTAGTGGTTACCTTGTAGTAGTAGTTACTAATGAAATAAATTTATTTAAAATAGTTATGGGTAAGTTTGGACTTAATTTGTAACTTGAGGAGTCTTTCTGGACAAAGGGAAACTGATAGTTTCTGTGAACCACTTGCACTATGAAGGAATGGTTTCTTTTTTTTTTTTTTTTTGAGACGGAGTCTCGCTCTGTCCCCCAGGCTGGAGTGCTGTGGCCGGATCTCAGCTCACTGCAAGCTCCGCCTCCCGGGTTCCCGCCATTCTCCTGCCTCAGCCTCCCGAGTAGCCGGGACTACAGGCGCCCGCCACCTCGCCCGGCTAGTTTTTTTTTGTATTTTTTAGTAGAGACGGGGTTTCACCGTGTTAGCCAGGATGGTCTCGATCTCCTGACCTCGTGATCCGCCCGTCTCGGCCTCCCAAAGTGCTGGGATTACAGGCTTGAGCCACCGAAGGAATGGTTTCTATATCAAGTTAATTTTACATTGTTAAACCTTTTTTTTTAAGGGAAAACGAATAAAGCACAAAGTTGTCATTTGCTGTAGAAACAGTTTAAACTGTCTTTAATTTGGTAGGGGAAACATTTCTCTATTTTACAATCATTTAGGTTGCCAGATTACGTTTTCTGCTTTTTTAACCAGTATATTGGCATTGTGTAGTGTCATCTGTCGTATTTTAGGCTTGTCTAGATTACTTTTTTCCTTTTTTTTCTTTTTTCTTTTTTTTTTTTTGAGATGGATCTCTCTCTGTCACCTAGGCTGGAGTGCAGTGGCACAATCTCAGCTCACTGCAACCTCCGCCTCCTAGATTCAAGCGATTCTCCTGCCTCAGCCTCCTGAGAAGCTGGGATTACAGGTGCGTACCAACACACCCTGCTCAGTTTTACCTTTTTAATAGAGACCTGGTTTCACCATGCTGATCAGGCTGGTCTCAAACTTCTGACCTTGTGATCCACCCACCTTGGCCTCCCAAAGTGCCACGGCGCCTGGCTGTCTAGATTACTTTTTTCATCTTTCTGGCAGTAGTGCCAAGTCTGAATTGAAGCATTTCTGCAGCTTCTCTACGAGAACTTTCTGCTGCATCTTGCACTTTTATGTTGTGGAGACAGCTGCTTTCCTTAAGCCTCGTGATCCAACTTCTGCTAGCTTCCAACTTTTCTTCTGCAGCTTCCTCACACCTCCTGGCCTTCTCAGAAATGAAGAGAGTTAGAACCTTGCCCTGGATTAGGCTCTGGCTCAAGGGAATGTTGTGGTTGGTTTTATCTTCTATCCACACCACTCACACTTTCTCCATATAAGCGTTAAGGCTTTTTCACTTTCTTATCATTCATGTGTTCACTGGAGTAGCATTTAATTTCCTTCAAGAACTTTTCCTTTATGTTCATACTTGCCTGTTTGGTGCAAGAGGCCTAGCTGTTGGCCTCTCCTGGCTTTCAACATGCCTTCCTCACTAAACTTAATCATTTCTAGTTTTTGACTTAAAGTATGAGATATGTGACTCTTCCATTCACTTGAATATTTAGAGATCACTGTAGGATTATTAATTGGCCAAATTTCAATATTGTTGAGTCTTGGAGAGTAGGGAGGCCCAAAGAGAAAGAGAGAGATGGAGGTACAGCTGGTCGTTGGATCAGTCAGAACACATACAATATTTATTGATTAAATTTACCAGTTTATATAGGCATGGTTCGTGACTCCCCAAAATAATTACAGTGGTAATATCAAAGATCACTGGTCATAGGTCACTATAACAGATGTAATAATAATGAAAATGTTTGAAATGTTGCGAGAGTTACCAAAATGTGATACAGAAACAGGAAGGGAGTACATGCTGTTGGAAAAATGGCACCCATACACTTGATTGACTCAGGATTGCCACAAACGTTCAATTTGTTAAAAAAAAAATGCAATAGCCGCAACATGTACTAAAGCACAATAAAGTGAGGCGGACTGCGCCACTGCACTCCAGCCTGGGCAACAGAGTGAGACCCTGTCTCAAAAAGAAAAAAAACAAAAATTCTGTGGATGACTACATATTTTTGCATTTGTAGACTACCACAGGAGAAAATTATATGACATGGAAAATTGGACTAAGAACATTTGTAGTACAGGACACTCATTTAAGCAAAAACTAAAGCAAATTTGAATGAAATCAACCCAGTTCTAAACACTAGTCATCATGCAAAATGACACACCAGTAAATACACAACTAGATTAAAAGTGTACTGTGATTATATTCCATAAAATGGCAGTCCTCCTTAACTCTCCCAGTTACCAAGTTAACTCCAAAGGTTTTGAGGACTGATTTACTTAGTTTGTCAATAAAAGGCAATCGCTTATTGGCCGGGCGCAGTGGCTCACGTCTGTAATCCCAAAATTTTGGGAGGCCAAGGCGGGCAGATCACTTGAGGTCAAGAGTTCAAAACCAGCCTGGGCAACATGGGGAAACTCTGTCTCTACTAAAAATACAAAAATTAGGCAGGCATGGTGGCAGGTGCCTGTAATCCCAGCTACTTGGGAGGCTGAAATGCAGGAATCACTTGAACTCTGGGGGTGGAGGTTACAGTGAGCCAAGATCCCGCCACTGCACTCCAGCCTGGGCAACAAAGCGAGAGACTCCTTTTTTTTTTTTTAAAAAAAAGAAGGGGGGGGGAGGGAGAAGGGCAAGGGAGCAATCACTTATTGAAGCATGGATACTTCAAAATAGACTAGGATATAACTCTTTAATTCTGGAAATGATTCAAAATCATCCAATTGGTTAAAAGCAGAGAACAATAAACTATACTCAAATATATCTGAAAATTATTTCAGCAATTTATTTCTGGTTCTCATAATATGTAATGTGAAGGAAGCAAATTGAACCCTCATTTTAAAACTGGTTAGGTACAGTTATTTCATGTCCCTTCCTGGAATCTTCCTTTTTTTCCTGTTTTCATTTGTTTGTTTTGCAGTAGTCGGAAAACACTTAACCGAAATATACGTACAGATTTTTAAACTTTTAACTACTGAAGATGAGCGAAAGTTTAAAAATATTGCCTCCACTGTAACTGATAAGGTCTGACTTCATGCTGAGACAGATACAATTTGGCTACTCTTCTGAATTAATTAAATGAGTTTTACTAGCATCTCTATCCTAGAAATTCTCCAATTGGGAGGGAGTGAAGCATGAAACTGAGATAAGTGGCAAACATTTTTAAAAAGAGGTGCTTTTAACTTGTCCCAAGCTCTTTCTGAACCTTAACTGGGTTCCTAATATCCAGTAGTCTCCCGTTATCTGTAGGGGATATGTTCCAAAATCCCAATGGGTGCCTGAAACTATGTTTTTTCCTATGTATTAATATCTTATGATAAAGTTCAATTTATAAATTAGGCACAATACAATTAACAGGAATAATAATAAAATAGAACAGTTACAACAATATACTATAATAAAAGTTATGTGAAT
Organism: Macaca thibetana thibetana; assembly: GCF_024542745.1. Lineage (NCBI taxonomy): Eukaryota > Metazoa > Chordata > Mammalia > Primates > Cercopithecidae > Macaca > Macaca thibetana. Next base: position 21,811,782 of record NC_065586.1, on the reverse strand, counting down.
ATGATCTCTCATCTTCAAATGTCTTAATATTTTCAGACTACAGTTGACCATGGGTAACTGAAACCTCAGAAAGCAAAAGCTCGGCCAAGGGAGCCTGTGCTATATACTACAGGTCACCAAACACACTGCCTGGAATTAGAAATTTCCACATTAATTTCAGTAATACTGACTTGAAGATTTTTATGATATTATATCTAAGTACTTCTTAGATTCAACATTTTATTTACTTTGCTCCTAGAATTATTTTGTGCAATGATTTCTGTCATTCTTGCAAGTAGTAAATATGCAGAAGTTCAAATATTCATATTTGATAGATACTTTAACATTCAAGACTGCAAGTTGGGCCAGGCATGGTGGCTCATGCCTGTAATCCCAGCTACTTGGGAGGCTGAGGCAGGAGAGTCACTTAAACCCGGGAGGTGGATATTGCAGTGAGCCAAGATCATGCCACTGCACTCCAGCCTCGGCAACAGAGTGAAACTTCATCTAAAAAAACAAAAACAAAAACAAAAACAAAAAGCAAGGAAGGAAATAAGGACTGGTTAGTATTAATACTTTTATTATATCCCATATGTTTGAATCATGACATGAGAGAGAGATCTGAGAAATCAAACTATGTATTTGCCTTGCTGCTTTGTCATTTCTGCAAACGTTGAATGATAAATTATTACAAATAATTTGACTACAATTTTGGTCAAAAGTCAAATGTAATAAAATATTTCAATTATTTTCGGAGATAAGAACTATGAAACACTTCCTAAAGGATAATGATCAGGAAATAATAAGCATCTATTGCATAATAAAATTTGTCTGTAGAAACAAAAGTTGTATACAATTCCTGGCCTCTGGAGCTGCTAAGCTTCATCGAAAAGATATGCAGTATCAAATTTTAGCTGACTCTTGAACAACAGAGGGGTTAGGGGTGCCGATCCTCCAGCACAGTGGAAAATCCATGAATAGTTTTTGTCTCTGCCAAAACGTAACTACTAGTAGCCTACCACTAACAAACAATTACACGTTATATGTATCATATACTGTATTCTTACAATAAAGAAAATGTTATTAAGAAAATCATAGGAGAAAATATACTTACTGTTCATTAAGTGGAAGTGAATCATCATGAAGGTCTTCATCTTTGCATCTTCTCATTGAGTAGGCTGAGAGGACGGGCTAGTGTTGCTGCCTCAAGGATGGCAGAGGCAGAAGAGGTGGAGGAAGTGAAAGAGGAGTCAGGAGAGGCAGGCATGCTTGTATAACTTTTATTGAAAAAAATCTGAATATAAGTGGACCCTCACAGATCAAACTCCTGGTGTTCAAGGGTCAGCTATGTGTATTCTGATACTGATTTTTTAAATTACTTGCTAATTTGCTTCTTAAATTGGCTTCTGCTTCTCAATGTCATGCACAGGACATTTTGCACATGACATCAACGTGACATTTTGCACATCATGCACATGAAAGTTTGTTTCACTGTGACAGAATACGACAGACTGGATACTTTGTGAAGAAAATACACTTCTTTCTCACAGTTCTGGAGCTGGAAAGTCCAATATCAAGGTGACAGCATCTGGTGAGGGCCTTCATGCTGCATCATCCCATGGCATGAGAGAGAGCAAGAGATGGAACTGGCAACCTCAAGTCCTTTTATGCCATTAATCCATTCATGAGGGGGAGCCCTCATGACCTAAACACCTCCCATTAGGTCACTCCTCCAAACATTGTTGGCTTGGGGATTAAGTTTCCAACACATGCTTTCAGGGGGACACATTCAAACCATAGCAGGATCCCATTTTATTGATAGATTCTACTTTTGATGGATATTTAGGTTGTTTCTAATTTGGGACTGTTATGAACAATGTTTCTGTGAACATCCTTGTACATATCTTTTAATGAGTTTATATGTCCTTTTCTGTTGCATATATACTTGGGAATGAAATTACTGTATCATTGCTGGGTTTGTGTATGTTCAGCTTTAGTAGATACTGCCAAACCATTTTCAAATGGTTATAGTAGTTTATCCTCCTTCCAGCAGTGCGTTGGTGTTGTGGTTGCTCCACAGCCTTCACATTTGGGACTAATTATCTTTTTTATAAAAATAAAATATTTATAAAGATACATTTTTATTTTGGCCATTCTGGTAGGTATGTAGTGGTATCTCACTTTGACTTTAATTTGCTTTTTTTCTGTAATTATGGAAATTGAGTACTTTTAATATATTTAATGGCTGTTTGGATATAAAATATATAGATTATAAAATATTTCCATGTGTATCAGCACTTTGGGAGGCAGAGGCAGGCAGATCATGAGGTCAGGAGATTGAGACCATCCTGGCTAACACAATGAAACCCTATCTCTACTAAAAATACAAAAAATTAGCCAGGTGTGGTGGCACGTACCTGTAGTCCTATCTACTCAAGAGGCTGAGGAAGGAGAATCGCTTGAACCCGGGAGATGGAGATTGCAGTGAACTGAGATTGCACCACTGCACTCCAGCCTGGGTGACAGAGCAAAAATAAAAAGAGGAAAAGAAAGGAATTTGAATTATTTTATTCAGCGATTAGTATGATTTTGATTTTGCATTTATCACTTCTCAAATTACTAAATTATCAGTTATTTTGTATAAAGTTGGAAATATGAAGAAACACTAATTTGGAGAGAAAGGGTTAAGTTAAATGTAGAATTAATCACTATAGATCTTCTTTTAAAGAACAGCTGGGCAAAATTGTACAGACTATCTTACCAGTCCTATCTCCATGTCATCTACATGTCCATTTTTCTCTTACTGCGACCTTTCAGACACCTCTGATGAAGGATGTAAAAGATCTCTCTTACTATCAACTTGCACCCTCATGCCTGTTAATTCAAAGAATTCCCCTCTCAACTTTTATTGGCCGTGACATTTTATATATGGCCAGAATCTATACTATTTATACTCAAATACTTTCATCTTACAACCAACCCATAGACTTAGACCTACATGTATCCTCTCCTTCTTCCTGCTAATGGTGTCCCCTCTTTGAATGCCACCTTGTCTCCCATATTTTGGATTCTGTCCCTTACTATACCCCTTCCTGCTCTGGAAACATACTGTCAGTGCTGCTATCTGTCACCTATATTTAAAGTCCTCTCTCAATTACATCTTTATCATAAGTATTTATGTAGATACGTTTCTTTAAAAAGACAAGAAATTCTCTCCCAGCCACATATCTTTTTCCATTCAACAGCCAAATTTCTTGAAAATTTACCTTCATTTTACACCACTTTTCTTAGGTATCTGTACCCATTACTCTAACAAAACAGCTGTTCCCAAGGTTACCAGGGATTTTCATAATAGCTCGTCCAGTTGATAACTTTTAGTGTTCATTATACCTGACATCAGCAGTACTGACAATGCTGACATTCTTCAAAGCTCATTTAAGCCTTCATGTATTACCACTCTTCTGTTTTTCTTTAAGCAATCTCTTTCATACCTATTTGACTTTTCTTCATATACCAATGGCTTCTACATTTATATATGTCTAATACAAACTACTACTTTGAGTTTCAGACCTATGTAACCAGATGCTTAACTGGCAGTTCCACTTGACTATTTCAAAAACACCTCCTACTTGGCAAGCTCATTGTCTTCTCTAGCCTACAGATGTTCTTCCAGTGTTTTCCTATTTCTGCAGATGTTATCAGTATCCTTGCTTATGCAAGTCTGATACCCACAAGTTATCTATCATATACAGCCTTACTCCCAATCTAATTCATCAAAAGTTCTCATAACATTTTTTCTCTTTCCTGTTTATTTTTATTTTCCAGTTTTATTGAGGTATAATTGACAAAAATAGTATATATTAAGGTGCACAACATGATTTGACTTTTTTTTTTTTTACAGACTCTTGATTCTGTCTCCTTTGCAGATTATCCAAGACAAATTAACTTCCCCTCTTGCACAGTATTTTAATTCTCTCTCCCCTGTGATTTTCCTAGACTTATCTAATCTCTCTTACCTATGCCATGCTGTGATTGCTACAATCAGGAAGTCACTGGGACCAGGAAACTGCCATGATCAGTTAGCCACTGCAGCTGCAGTGGGAACTTAAAACAATATATAAAATGGAAAGAGTTGGTCTGTCTTCAAGGGATTTACAAACCATACTATGAAAAACTTAGAAAATTTCCCTGACAATCTTTGAAGAGAAAGTAAATATGGAATGGAATATTACATGTCTATTTATATGGAGATAAGGATACATCCTTAAAAGGTGAATTAATTTCAGAGATGTAAAGAAAAGCATCCAGTATCATTCTATTACATTTACTGGTTTGCAGTTTTATTTTGAGAATTTATCAGTGTTTTTACATGCTGGAAAAATTTGCTTATTAAAATTGGAGGATAATATGAAAAAAAAAAAACTTTATGTGATGAAAACAATGGATTGGTTTCAACATTTATTTTTCCATGCCAGTGTCCTTTCCTATTTTGCCTAGTGTTGAAAGCTATGTTTCCCAGATCCACTTGCAGCAAGTATTCTGAATATAAGGTAGATTTGGCCCATGAGATGTACTCGTGTATGTTTTAGAAGGTGGAAATGAGATAGAGGCCATGCTTCTGCTGCTTTTGCTTTTCCCTTTACAGACATGGGTGCCTATCCTTTTTTTTTTTTTTTTTTTTGCTGGCGTGGCATGGATTTGAAACCAACATTGGGAAATTGGACTAGTCAGTTTAGCAATAGCAGTCACTGAAGTGTTTAAGAGATCCTGCTGTGGGCAGGGGAACTATGCTCTGGGTTGACTTTCAAGGATAGGGCTATTGTGTTTGGAAAGGAGACAGCCAAGAACAAGATTGTCTGGCAGGAACCACAGCAGAAAAAAGCCCTGTAAAGGCAACTGGAGCTCTGGGATTAGGGATCAGTCTGTGTCTGAAAGGAAATAAATACACAACAGTATTAGGTGAATGACAGATTGTAATGTTCCCTATGTCACATTTAGAACCAACTAGGCTGAGCTTTCAGATGAGCTCATTTGACATTGCTATTGGAAGGTACGGTAGGCAGAAGAAGAGGGAAGGAAGGAAGGTAAAGCAAATATGTGACCATTTTCCAGATAAGAAAGCTGAGGTTTAAGTAGCTGTTGAGGCACGCTCTGTTTGGTATATTTATTTTAATTATGTTTGCTAGGGAATTAATCTATTTTGCTTGCATTTCAAAAGAACTAGCTTTTTTCCCTTTTCTGTTTTATTAATTTCTGCAATTATGTTTACCTGTTTCTTCTTCCTACTTTGTTTTGGTGTATTTTAATTGTTCTTTTTCTGCTTTCTTGGCCTGGGCACTTGGTTCATTCATTTTTAGTTTGTCTTGTTAATAATAGCATATAAAGCTGCATAAATTTTCCTCTGTGTAGAATTTCATTTCTCATAGATTTTGATGTAAAATATTTTCCCTTTCATTAATTTCTAGGCTATTTGTAATTTAAACTTTTATTTCTGTCTTGAAAAAAAAAATTTTTTTTAACTTTAAGTTGCTGGGGTTTTTAAAAATCATCTTGGTCTCTGATGGTTATTTTATTTGATTATTATTTTTAAATGTAGTCTGTACTATCTCTAAGTTTTAGAATTAAGGCTTCCTTTGTGACCAGACTTATTACTCATTTTTCTAATGAACCGTGAATATAGGCTTGGTATTAACTGCTGGCAATATTTATATTTGTATGCTTATATTTATCTTTATTTTATTTTATTTTATTTTTTGAGACGGAGTCTCGCTCTGTCACCCAGGCTGGAGTGCAGGTGGCGCCATCTCGGCTCACTACAAGCTCCACCTCCCGGGTTCACACCATTCTCCTGCCTCAGCCTCCCGAGTAGCTGGGACTACAGGCGCATGCTGCCACGCCCGGCTAATTTTTTGTATTTTTAGTAGAGACGGGGTTTCACTCTTTTAGCCAGGATGGTCTCGATCTCCTGACCTCATGATCCGCCCACCTCAGCCTCCCAAAGTGCTGGGATTACAGGTGTGAGCCACCGTGCCCGACCACTTATATTTATCTTATATATCTTATATTTGTAAACATAAACATCTCAAAGTGTTTTAAAAATTATTCAAATTCTGTATAATTTTGCTTATTTTTTGTTTACTTACTATGTCGTACTCTGGTAGAGGTATATTAAAATATTCTGCTGTGATTGTTTTTATCAAGTTTTTATATTTAGGAGTTTTGCTGTTATGTGAATGAATTTGGAGTGTTTAGAAAATAAAGGTTTATGACTGTTTTAACTTTTCAATGGATTAGACCTTTTATCATTACTTATTACCACTCTTTGTCTTATTACTTGCTTTTGACCCTGAATTCCCATTTTCCACTATTAATATCAACACTATTGCTTTTCTTTTGTTTGCGTCTGTTTTTCTTCATCTCCGTTTTCTGCCTTTTCGGTTTTGTTTCAAAGTTAGTTAGTTTTGTTTCACAGTTGTATTTTGATAAGGGAACTCAGTATATGTTTGTATGTGTTAATGAGAAACAAATGCTTAATTTTGTTTTTCCTCTCTTGTCTGTAGTATTTGTTATACTTTTTTAAGTTTTCTTTTGTTGGCTTAGTAAAATTTCTATTAATTTGGAAATTTTTATAAGCTTTTCTGTTACATAGTGGTTACCTTCTCATCCTTAAAGATGATAATAAAACCTATACTTTTCTACTAATAAAATCAAATAACAGCTTTTACTTTACCACTTACCCTTCTTGGTTGACTTCCTCTTATTTTTTTCTTTTTTGAAAATTCTAGGCCACTATTAGGTTGTCTCTTATGGCATATTTCTTCTGTTTTAAGAACACTTACAGATATGTATATTACATATACCAATCATACTTTTGTATTTATTGTTCACTATGCTTTTTTTAATTATGAAAAACTTATAAACAGTAGTAGAGAGAATAGTTTAATGAATTCTGTATTTAATCATCACCCATTTGATAATTATCATTTTCCTATATTATCCTTTTTTTCTGAAGTATTTTAAAATGAATATCAGACATTACGACATTTTATTCCTGAGTGCTTCACTCTGCATCTCTTTAGATAAAGAGATACTAAATACCCAGGATACTATTATCCCATCCAATATAATGAATAATTCCTTAATAGCATCTAGTAGCAGTCTTTATTCAGATGTTCCTAGTTGTCCCAAAACTGCCTTTTTACTCTGGTTTAATTTGAATCAGGGGCCAAACAAGTTACATACATTACATTTGTTCTGTTTCTTAAATCTCTTTATTATAAAACTGTCTTTCCTCCCTCTCTTTCTCCCCCGGCTATTGACTTGTTAAAGGGACCTCCTTTTCAAGATAAATCAGTGGCAAGATTTAGTCTAAGATCTAGTTACCAGATTATAGAAATGATTATTTTGTTTTGTGAATAGTTGGTCTGATGTTCCTGCCAACTTAATTCCCCCAGTAATTAGATATCAGAAGCAGCTGTCTCTTGAAGCGGCCGTCTTTTGTTTATCTATATTTTGGAGAACGCTTACCTTTTTAATCTTATGGAGAGGACAGAGGTGTATCCAACTCAAATAAATGTGTTATTAATCTCAATTTATTTAGATACTAGTTTAATATAGGGGACAGAATGTATTCCTAAAATAAAGGAGCAGAATACATTCTTCTACTGTGCTCGAAATTGTTTTCTTATTTGTCAAGAAATCATTCTTATTGACCTTGACTCTCAAAGAATAATAAATGTTCTTTATCAGTAGCCAGGATTTGGTATAGATTAACCTATCACTGGTTACTGTATATAGTTTAAGGCTAAGGAAGTCAGTTAAAGTTATAATCTTACATAAATTTTAATACATCTCTCCAAAGAAGGTTGACTTTAACAGTGATCTATTATGGAGAAACCCAAAGCCTCCCCCTACTTCTTTTGTAGGATATTGGCCATAGAAGCCCAGACTTAAAATTTATAATGAAATAGGCCGGGCGCGGTGGCTCACGCCTGTAATCCCAGCACTTTGGGAGGCCGAGACAGGCGGATCACGAGGTCAGGAGATCGAGACCATCCTGGCTAGCACGGTGAAACCCCATCTCTACTAAAAAATACAAAAAACTAGCCGGGCGAGGTGGCGGGCGCCTGTAGTCCCAGCTACTCGGGAGGCTGAGGCAGAAGAATGGCATAAACCTGGGAGGCGGAGCTTGCAGTGAGCTGAGATCCGGCCACTGCACTCCAGCCTGGGCGACAGAGCGAGACTCCGTCTCAAAAAAAAAAAAAAAAAAATTATAATGAAATAAACTATATTATTGTATTTATTATTTTTGCCATGAAAAATAGTTTTTATTTTGAAACTTATTTCTAAAGCATTTTCTTTTTTCAATTTATTTTAAATTTTATATGCATCTGGTGTAAAATCTTACAATCCTGAAGATACTGCGATGAATCCAAGTTTCCTGCCTTAGCCTTCTGATCCACTCACCAGAGACAACTTCCTTTACATGTCCCTATTATTTAGTTCTTCTAGTGATGACTGCAGTTGTGTACAGACACATATGTTTGTTTTGGTTTTTTTTGTTGCTTTTTTTTTTTTTGAGAGGTTTGGCATGGGGTGAGAAAGCTGTGTTGACTGCTAAATTTATATGTGAAGGTCAGAGTAAAGAGGGCAAAGTCATTAGTGAGAGTTTAGCTTGAGCTTTTAATCGATAAATCAGATACGAAAATGACCCAAAGACCCAGTGAGAAATATGACATGGAATTACAGTCAAGCATTGCTTAATGATGGGGATGCATTTTGAGAAATGCATCGTTAGGCAATTTTGTCGTTGTTCCAGCATCATAGAGTGCACTTTTACAAAACTAGATGGTGTAGCCTACCATACACCTAGGCAACATGGTATAGACTATTGTTCCTAGGCTACAGACTTGTACAACATGTTACTAAATACTGCAGGCATTTGTAACACAATGGTATTTATGTATCTAAACATAGAAATGGTATAGTAAAAGTATAGTAAAAAGATTTAAAATGGTACTCCTATATAGGTCAGCTCCATTATAATTTTACAGGAACCACTATCATATATGCAGGCCATCATTGACCAAAATGTCATGCAGTGCATTGACTGTATTAACTTTGAGGCAGTTGGTCTTGATTAATAACACTGTACAAATTAAGGGTCCCAGGTGTCAATTAGAGTTTGAAGTTCCTAAATATAATTTGGATGAATGTTGTCTTCCTTCCTCAGTGAATCTGATAGCCAAATAGATGATCTTCCCTTCAATTTAATACTCCTGAGTCTTTTTCAAGGGAGTAGAAGTTTCATTAAGAAGAGTTTACTTTGAGCGGGCCGAGAGCAGTGGCTCACACCTGTAATCCCTGCACTTTAGGAGGCCGAGGCAGGCGGATCACAAGGTCAAGAGATCGAGACCATCCTGGCCAACATGGTGAAACCCTGTCTCTACTAAAAATACAAAAATTAGCTGAGTGTGGTGGTGTGTGCCTGTCGTCCCAGCTACTGGGGAGGCTGAGGCAGGAGAATCTCTTGAATCTGGGAGGCAGAGGTTGCAGTGAGCCGAGGTCACACCACTGCACTCCAGCCTGGCAACAGAGTGAGACTCCGTCTCAAACAAAACAAACAGAAAAACGGAGTTTCCTTTGGTCAGATCCTGGATAAGATCTTTTGGTTTTGGTTTTGGTTAACTAGCCAAGTATTTTTCTACTACTTGGCACACTTAAAAATGTGGGTATCACATTTGTGGAGACACTGTATAAATAGAATGAGTTTTAGATTATTGTCAATCCATTGATTAAAATCAGGGTCAGCAAACTACAGTACTTGGGCCAAAAGCAGCCACTACCTGATTTTGTAATAAAGTTTTATTGGAACACCACCATACCCATTTATTTATGTATTGTCTGTGGCTGCTTTCTTACTACAATGGCAGGATTTAATAGTTGTAATGAAGACTGTTTGACCCACAGAGCCTAAAATATTTACTATCTGTCCGTTTACAGAAACAGTTTGCCAATCCCTGATAAAAAGTAAAATAGTAAGTTTCCCTTGAGTCACCTAAGGCAGATTTTTCAGTGCTGTTACGCAGCAAAACTTAGGATAGTGACCATGGAAGGTAGAAAGTTAGGTTGAGATTTTTCTTCTTCTTCTTTTTTTTTTTTTCACGTGTGTTTATAACTCTAAATTTTCTTCTGAGCACTGCTTTTACCACATCCTATGTTTTGGCATGGTATGTTTTCATTTTCATTCATATCCTTCTCCTGTGATTTTTTTACTTTAAAAATTAAATATCGTGATTTAATTTTATTCTTGCTTAATCCTCAGTTGGTTTTAATTAGAAAAAATAGTTACGATTAACTATTAACATTAATGAATTAAAATCTTCCAGAAGGAATGAATCCAAACAGAAATATCTAACAACTAATAAAACCCTGATATTTTACGGCCTTTCCTATTTTAGTCTCAAACATTCTAAACATAAAGGAAGAAAGAGCTTTTCAGTTTTATTCTTTTAAAAAGAGCATAGGCTTCTCTCCTGCTACTGAGGATGGTCTTCTAACACATTCACAGTCATTTAGAGACAACATAATGGCACATTCATTCATATCACAGTATTTTCTAATTTCCTTTTTGATTAATTGTTTAAAAATGTGTTGTTTAAGGCCGGGCGCGGTGGCTCAAGCCTGTAATCCCAGCACTTTGGGAGGCCGAGACGGGCAGATCACGAGGTCACGAGATCGAGACCATCCTGGCGAACACAGTGAAACCCCGTCTCTACTAAAAAATACAAAATAATAGCCGGGTGAGGTGGCGGGCGCCTGTAGTCCCAGCTACTCGGGAGGCTGAGGCAGGAGAATGGCGTGAACCCGGGAGGCGGAGCTTGCAGTGAGCTGAGATCCGGCCACAGCACTCCAGCCTGGGCGACAGCGCGAGACTCCCTCTAAAAAAAAAAAAAAAATGTGTTGTTTAATTTCCACATTCATGTGAATTTTTCAAATTTCCTTTTGTCATTGATTTCTGATTTTATTTCGTTACGGTTGGAGAAGGTACATGGTATGATTTCAGTCTTTTTAAATATATTGAGACCTGTTTAATAGCCTAAAATACAGTATATCTTGGCTAATGTTCCATATACACTTCAGAAAAATGTATATTCTCTTTTTGGGTGGAATGTTCTATAGATGTCTGTGAGATGTGTCTAGTTGGTTTACACTATTGTTCAAGTCTTCTGTTTTCTTACTGTTCTTCCTGATTGTTCCAGTCATTATTAAAAGTGGAATATTGCAGTTTCCATTTCTGTAGAATTGTCTATTTCTCCTTTCAGTTCTGTTAAATCTTTACTTCATTTATGTTGGGGCTCTGTTAGGTGCATGTTTATGTTATTTATATTGTTACATCTTCTTGATGGATTGACCTTTTTGTCATTAAATAATGTCCTTTGTCTTTTGTAACAATTTTTGTGTTAAAATTGATTTTCCTAATATTGGTATAGCCACCCACCTCTCTTTTAATTACTGTTTGCAAGGAATATCTTTTTTCATCCATTCACTTTTGACCTATTTGTATTTTGGTTCTAAAGTGAGTCTCTTATAGACACCATGTACAGTAAATCCTCTTGCCATCATCAGTAGAGTCTTAGAAACTGCCACTTGCAGTAAGTCTTTAAATAGCATCATTTCCTTCAATGTTGTTTCATTATAGCATGAAGAAAAAAATTGTTTTCATTGTATGTCATTTTACTTAAAGTTGCAGTATCTAAGAACCTTATCAATGACCGTAAGTGAGGACTTGCTGTGATGAGTCATGTTTGTTTTGAATTCATTCTGCCAATATCTGCATTTTAATTGGAGAATTTAACTCATTTAATTTTAAGGTAATTACAGACAAGGAGCGACTTACTTTTGCTATTTTGCTATTTGTTTTCTATATATTATATGTCTTCTTTGTTCTCCAGTTCCTCCATTACTGCCTTTTTTTGTATTCAGTTTTTTTTCCTAGAAAATAAATAAATAAAATAAAGCTATTTTATTCACTTTTCATTTCTTTTACTGTAGATCTTTATATTCTTAGTTTTTGCCATGGGAATTACAATTAACATCTTAATTTATAGCAATCCAGTTTGGATTAATACCAATTTAGTGTCAATCGTGTAAAAATTTTTGTTAGAATGTTAGATGCAGAAAGGAAAAATTAAAAATTAATTTGAAAAAAGAAAATAAAAAATGTTGCTTGTATAACAAGCACTATTCCCTATTCCTTATGTTGTTTATTGTCACAGATTACATTTTTATGTATATAATGTCTGCCATAGACATAGATTTATATTGTTTATGACATATTTGTAGTTACTGCTTTATGTAACTGTCTTTTAAATCATATAGAGTAAAATTGAAGTTACTAACCAAAATGCATTAATAATGACTTTTATATTTATCTATGTAGTTACCTGTTTTAGTCTGTGCTACTATAACAGTATGCTTTATGCTGGGTAATTTATAAACAACAGAAATTTGTTGCTCACAGTTCTAAAGGCTGGGAAGTCCGAGATCAAGGTACCAACATATTCACTGTCTGGTGAGGGCCCGTTCCTCTTAGATAGTCCCTTCTGTGTGTCCTCCCAGGGCAGAAGGGCAAAAAAGGCACAGGTCTATGGGACATCTTTTACAAGGGCACTAATCCCATTTGACCTAATCACTTCTTAGAGGCCCCACCTCTTAATGCCATCACATGGAGTATTAGATTTCAACACATGAGTTTTGGAGGGATGCAAACATTCAGACCACAGCATTATCTTTATCAGTGTTTTTTATTTCTTTGTGCTGATTTGAATTACTTTTTTTTTTCTTTCAGCTTGAAGGACTCCTTATAGCATTTCTTATAAAGCATATCTACTAGCAATGAATTCTAGTTTTTTAACTGGGATATCATAATTTCTTTTGTTTTTGAGGGATAGTTTTGTTGGATATAGACTTCTTGGTTGATAGATTTTTTTTTTCCTGTTACTTTACTACCGTCTAGCTTCTATAATCGCTGATGAGAAATTAGCTGTTAACATTATTGGGGATCCCTTATACATGATAAGTTGCTTCTGTTGCTGCTTTTGGGACTCTTTCTTTTAACAGTTTGATTATGATGTTTCTAGGTATGGATCTCTTTAGTTTTCTCCTACTTCGAGTTTGTTGAGATTCTTAGATATATAGGGGTATGTCTTTTATCAGTTTTTGAAGTTAGATGTCATTTTTTCTTTAAATATGTTTTCTGTCTCCTTTTCTCTGTCTTCTCCCCTCTTGGAGGTCCCTTATGTGTTTGTTGGTACTTTTAATAGTGTTCCACAGGTCTCTTAGGCTTTGCTCTTTTTATTCATTTTTTTTCCTTTCTGCTCCCCAGATCAGGTAATCTCTGTTGATCTAAGTGTTCATTGATTCTTTCTTCTGCCTACTCAAGCCTGCTGTTGAGCCCCAACTAGTAAAATTTTCATTTCAATTATTGTATTTTGCTAGTCCAGAATTTCTATTTTGTTTTTTTAAAGTTTATTTTTGTTGATATTCTCAATTATGTGAGACATTATTCTCATACATTCCTTTAGTTCTTTGTACATACTCTTTAAGCATATTTAAAATAATTGATTTAGAGTCTTTGCCTAGTAAATGCAATATATGGACTTCCTCAGGTACAATTTCTTATTAATTTTTTTTCTCTGTGTGAGGACCATACTTTCTTGTTTCTTTACATGCCTCATAATTTTTTATTGAGTATTAGACATTTTAGATATATAATGTGGCAGTGATATTTTCTACTTTCTTAGAGATTTTTGTTGCTGCTTATTGTAGTTGGTGTTGTTTGTCTAGTGACTTTTGTAGACACTTTTGTAAAGTTTATATTCTGTGCTGTGTGTGGCCACTAGAATTTCTGTTCAGTTAGCTTAGAATCTCTGGTCAACTAATGATTTGGCAGTTATTTTCTTAACAGTTGGAGCCAGAAATATATAGTCATGCATCACTTAATGACAAGGATGCATTCTGAGAAATGCATCACTTGGCAATTTTGTCTTTGTGTGAATATCGCAGTGTATTTATACAAATCCAGATGGTATAGCCTACTGCAAACCTAGGCTATATGGTATAGCCTATTGCTCCTAGGCTACAAACCTGTATAGCATGTTACTGTACTGAACACTGTAGGCAATTGTAACACAAAAGTATTTGTGTATCTAAACATATTTAAACATAGTAAAAATACAGTATAATAGGTAAAAAATGTACGTGTATAGGGTATTCACTATGAATATATCTTGCAGGAGTGGAAGTTGCTCTGGGTGGGTCACTGAGTAAGTGGTAAGTGAATGTGAAGGCCTAGGACATTACTGTACATCGTATAAACACTGTACACTTAGACTACACTAAATTTATTAAAAATATGTGAGCTCTTCAATGATAAATTAACCATACCTTACTATGTAACATTACTACTTTATAAACTTAACTTTTTGACTCTTTTGTAATAACACTTAGCTTAAAACACAAACTCATATATACCTGTATAAAAAATTTTTGTATCCTTATAAGCTTTTTTCTATATTTAAAATTATTTGATTTTTTTACTTTTTAAGCTTTCTTGTTAAAAATCAAGACACAAATACACATGAGCTTAGGTCTACACAGGGTCATGATCATTAATATCACATGTCATTTAATTGGAAGGTCTTCAGGGTCAGTAACATGCTTGGAACTGTCATCTTTTATAACAGTGCCCCTTCTGGAATACCTCCTGAAGGACCTGCTTGAAGCTGTTTTACACTTTATTTCTTCTACATAGTTTTTTAAAAATTGCCCTCTGAAATAACCGTAATAGTATAGTAAATACATAACCCTGTAACATAGTCGTTTATTATCATCAAATATTATGTACAATACACAGTTGTACATACTATACTTTTATACAACTGGCAGCACAGTAGGCTTGTTTACACCAGCCTCCCCATAAACACATGAGTAATACATCGCACTGTGACATTAGGAAGGGTAACATGTCACTAGAAGATAGGAATTTTTTAGCTCCATTGTATTGTATTCTTATGGGACCACCATCATATATGTGATTCATTGTTGATGGGAACATTGTTATGTGGTGTATGACTATATAAATATAAATAAATAAATTTTTATATATATATATATATATATATATTTTTTCCAGTGTTTGCCAGTAGACTGTGTATATCTTGGGGCCATGCCTTCAATACTTAGTTGGGCAGTTTACATCTTTCTTATCTTCAGTTTCTGCTTGTGCAGAGCCTGAAGATCAGCCAGAAGCGAGAACTTAGGGCCTTCTCAAGTGTTTCTGAGCATGTGCTCTGTCCTGGGCACACACATGGCCATCTAGTTTCCAAGGAATACATAGGACTAGATGTCATGTCACTTTTCACAAGGAACATGTCACTTTTCAGTCTGTGTGCCCAAGCTTTTTGAGAGCTTGTTTGGAGATTCTAGCAGGGGAGCGCAGCTACTTGTATACCCTTGACTGAAGACTGGTCCTCCTCTATCAGGGATGGTTGTCCTTTTGGACTGAGCATGCAGCTTCAGGAGGGATGCACATGGAGTGGTGAGGGAAGAAGGGGACACCCGCCTACCCAGCCAGATCAGCCAAATCAACCCTGGCGATCAGTGGGGTGACAGATGTCGCAGCCAGATCCGCCTCACATCCCCAAGCTTTTTGATAATTAACCATAGCTTACTATATAACATTTCTACTTGATGAACTTTTTAATTTTTTATCTTTTTGACTCTTTTGTAATAATGCTTAGCTTAAAACACAAACATATATGTAGCTCTATAAAAATATTTTTGTATCCTTTCAAGCTTTTTTCTGTATTTATAGAAACAATTTATTATATCCATTGTTTGCCTCAATTGCTACCCCTTACCCCATTCAGCACTGGCTAATACATTTGCCTGTAGGCCAGGCACGGTGGCTCTTGCCTCTAATCCCAGCACTTTGGGAGGCCAAGGCAGGTGGATTGCTTGAGCTCAGGAGATTGAGACCAGCCTGGGCAACATGGCAAAACCCTATTTCTACAAAAAATAAAAAACAAATAAATAAAGTTGCCTTTAAATGTTTACAACAGATGGCTTATCTGCCCTGGCAGAGTTCTGAGTGTGGCAAAATAAAAGCAAGCCCTTTACACAGTTTAAGCCAACAGAGAGGTTAAAACAAAACAACCACAGATCTTTGAGAACAAGGTAAACTCTGATCCCTCTGGCACCAGGAACCTAACCAAGGCCTTAGGTTGGCATCGTTAAGACCCTTAGTGAGAATCATCTTTTTCTTAAGTGCTTGCCTAATTGCTGTAAATTTTGACAGGTTTTCAGAGATCAAATAAAGTTGATTCTGACAGTTTTTGTCAGGTTATTTTCACTGTTTCTGTGGAGGGACGAACTTGGAGTTCCCTAACATGCTGTTTTTTGCTGACATGCCATTGCATTGTTTCCATTTTGATAAGCTTACATTATTTTCAGGTTTTGTTGTTGTTGTTGTTTTGGAGACAGGGTTTCACTGTGTCACCCAGGCTGGAGTGCAGTGGTACAGTCATGGCTCACTGCAGCCTCAACTTCCTGGGCTCAAGTAACACGCCCACCTCAGCCTCCCAAGTAGCTGGAATTACAGGCGCATGCCACCACACCCAACTAATTTAAAAACTTT
This sequence comes from Macaca thibetana thibetana, assembly GCF_024542745.1. NCBI lineage: Eukaryota > Metazoa > Chordata > Mammalia > Primates > Cercopithecidae > Macaca > Macaca thibetana. The sequence continues at coordinate 21,795,104 of NC_065586.1, read as the reverse complement.
TTTTGCACTGATGGGGTTTTTCCATGTTGCTCAGGCTGGTCTCAGACACTTGGGCTCAAGTGATCTGCCTGCCTCAGCCTTCCAAAGTGTTAGGATTACAGGCGTGAGCCACCACACCCAGCCTCAGAGTGTTTTGTTTTGTTTTGTTTTTCAAAAGTTAAGATACGTTTCTTCTTCATAGAGGTCACCTGACTGTTAATAATTCATGTTTAGCTTGCCAACCATGAATGGTTAGCTTGCACATTTAGAAGGAAGAGAATTCTAACAGATGAATCCAGTAGATCTGAGTTGAAGATAGCCATTTCACTCACGTGCTATCAAAAAATTTTCTCTCCAAGCTAGAGAGAGAAAACGTCTAATCCAGTGAATATGGGAGATGAATGTTCTAACATTCAGGTCTCTAATAGAAATGTGATGTCAAATGTATTAGACAAGCCAATACATACCACGGTCTTTACCTTTAAAGCTCCAGTGGAACATATTCACATTGTAGTTATGTGGACATGTTCCGTATAGTTTATCAGGTCAAGAATGTAATAGTTGTTCTCACTACCTTCCCAAAACTCTATCTCATTGGAAAGTTAGCCCAAATCTGAAGCTAAACAGCCAACATAAAGAGATCTGATTCTGAAGCAATATTTTCTGAGTTTGAATTCATTGAATACCTAATGTTAAATGAATACATAAGCTAGTTTGAAGTACAGCTTATCTAGAGCATGTCTTTGTAGATAAGAAAATCTTCATGTTTTTCACCTGTATCTACTTGAGGTAGAATTTATTGGTGAAATAACTACTGGATAGATTCTCAAGAGGAAAATAGTCAGGCAATATTTGTGTATAAGGAACAGAGCCCTGTTCTTTAGAAGAGAGCTGTCTGTATCTGTAGCTGGGTGAAAAACAACATGAGGTTGGTGAACTGTATCCTAAGGTGTAATAATCTGGGGGACCAGGAGGATGAGCCAAGAGGGTGGGAGATAAGGCTAAAAAAATTGGAAAACATAGGTGACAAAGGCATCTGGTAGCTGCTCAAGGATTTAGAGTAGGAGAGCTGTCTGACCACATTTACATTTGGGGTACATATGGTGGCAGAAAAATGGAGGATTGGGGGATCAGAATGGCAAGACTGGAAGCAGGGAAATGCCTTAGGTTACTATTAGTTGTTTTTATTTTTAAGTAAGAAATGTTCCATAGTGAGCATGTATTAATTTTGTAATAGAAGAAAATACATAGCTGTTATTTTGTATGAAATATACTTGTTGAATAATTTATGATATAGTCCCAATTTTTAAAAAATCTAAGATTAAAATCCCAATTAGAGATTGGTTATTCAGTTGACACTTGATGTCTTTGCTCAACAAAAGGATTCATCATAAATTTTCATTAAATAATCATTTGTTTCTACCATGTTATCTGTAGTCTATGTAGGGAACATGTCAATTTTATTAAGGAAATTAGAATGAAAATCACAACAATGTTACCTGCAGTACTTTACTAATTTTTATAGCTCCGCAGCCTTCCACAAGTCACAGAAATACTCAAACCCCGGGTAACATACTAGTCTGGAGCAACAAGCCCCAGAAAACTGATAATAAAAATAATGGTTTGTAAAGACAAGCCTGACAGACTAATTATAGCTTCACTTTGTCTCTCTCCAACTCTATTTAAAAACTATTGATAATATTTAGTCCCAGGTATATAGATTTTTTTGTGTTGGTTTGGTTTGGTGTTTTCATCATTTGAACTTCTTAGTAGTTTTTGGAATGACAGTCCGCTATCAAATGAGAGACATTTAATAAGCAAGTTTACTCTCATTTTTCCCAATACGAGTATGTTATTTGAATATACTTTAAGTTTAATACAGATCAAGTTTTAAACTCCAGCCAGGCACAGTGGCTCACACCTGTAATCCTAGCTAGCACTTTGGGAGGCCGAGGTGGTTGGATCACTTGAGGTCAGGAATTCGAGACCAGCCTGGCCAACATGGGGAAATCCTGTCCCTACTAAAAATACAAAAATTAGCTGGGTGTGGTGGCGCATGCCTATAATTCCAGCTACTCAGGAGACTGAGGCACAAGAATCTCTTGGACCCAGGAAGTGGAGGTTGCAGTGAGCTGAGATTGTGCCAGTGTACTCCAGCCTGGGTGATAGAATCAGACTGTCTCAAGGAAAGTTTTAAACCCTACTTGACAGTGTATTCTTTGTTATTATTATGCATTTTATACTGGCCATGTAGAAATGATGTTGTCTGATTTTACCTGTGCACACAGGATTATATAAAATGTAATTTTAATATCCACTTAATCTAAGTACTGAACCATGGTAACCTTTTAAATATATTTAAACTATACTAGTAATACATAAATATTGGGCAAATTTATTTTTATGAACCAGACTGAGGAGGCTGGCCAACATTGAAAATACCCTTTAAAGTACTGAGTAAATAAGTATAGTATATTTAACTCTTTCTAATGATAATAATTTTTGATAAATGCGAATTTAACTCTCTTCAGATAGGCATGCTTTTTGACATGTGAAAGTGAGATTCCGTAAGTTGTTGCTAAGATGATAAACTCAATATAAATAACAATAGAGAAACCTTACGGTTAGCCTGGGATTCAGAAATTGGCTTTAACATTTGCCAATAAATGAAGAGTTTCTTTGAAGGCACACAGATGTATTAATTTTTAATTTGTTTCTTTTTGATCTCCTAATTGCTGAAAAAGATTTATTGGTTAATTTTAGGAAGGCAAGTGTTTGAAAAGTTTCGCCAAATACTGTCTTCTTTAAATGACTGTATGGTAATGAAAAGTTAAGAGGAGAGCCAAATTAGATTGAATAATTGTTCAGTCATGTGGGTCAGGCTAGTTGCATAGCCTCGTTGTTAGACTGATTGCTCAAATTACATTGCCTGGGGTCCTGCACTTGGTTGGCTGTCTTCTCAGATCTTAACAAGGTTCTGGGAATTTCTTTTTCTGACAAAGTTTGCTTTGTATTTTCCCCTCCCCCTACCACCTCCAGGATGCATCATCTGCAGACATCAGAAAAGCATATCGTAAGCTTTCACTAACTTTACATCCAGACAAGAATAAAGATGAAAATGCAGAAACTCAGTTTAGACAAGTAAGTGAAATATGCTATTATATATATTTTTGTGACAAATGTATTAATATGTTGATGGTAGAAATATTCACTTATATATGGAATATTTTCATTTGTAAATGAGGTAGTAGTTTAAAATATAGTGTATATGTTTTCAAGTTTTTACAAAATACATTTTTACCATTTTGTATTAGCATCTCTAAATTCTTGGAGGGTCATAATTGTCATAATTTTCTTGTCTAAATTACAGCTTTTGTTTTTAAAATGCACATTTTAAGATAAGTATTACTTTTGTAACTGTCACAAAGGTTTATTTTGATATCAAGCATTTTTAACCTTTTAAGGTACTACCAAAACGTAAAGTGTTACTTATAATTGAGATTTCATCTGTTTATTGTATATATAGGCACATAGGATTTTCTGCATGTGTATTGTAGTGCCTTCACCTTCCTACGTGATTTTTTATAGTTGAGAGTATTTTTATTTTAAAGTAATGCTTTTATTTTAGTTGGTGGCCATTTATGAAGTTTTAAAGGATGATGAACGAAGGCACAGGTGAGTGTTCATTTCTGCTTTTGAATTAAGATGTTATCATTTCATGCAACAGTTTATAAAGAATTAAGTCTCCTTAAACATTTTGTTATGTTAGTATTTTATTTTTGTTCCTTCCAAGAAATGCAGTGTTTTAAAAATGTGTGTTTGAAGCAGAGTTAACTTTATTGAAAGTATTCACTAGATTGATTCGATACTTACAAGCTTCAGGATTATGAGTCATAATGTTAGCAAGTCCTGGCTTCCTTAATACGACTTTTAACGTGAGTGTTTATGCCCTGGGAAATGCAAATACTGCTTGAATTCAAATAAATGTCCATTCTTTCCCATATGTCAGTAATAGCTCCTATCTGTGCCTGGTGCTTGGTGCTTTTTCCCCCACTATTCCTTAAATGTTTGAATTAGACCATAGTGATAGTCAAGTTAGTACTCTTTCTTGATATTTCCTCACTCTCAAAATAACCCAATTATATAAGCTTCTGTAAGCCTGTAGAAGATAGGGGTGGAAGAAAACTTTGCTTCTTGTGTCTGTTTCTTTTGCCTCCTTCCCTTCCTTTACTCTGCTCCGGCGATTCTGCATTGAGGGTTAAACTTCAGAGTGGAGGCAGTCCCTCACACTAAGACTTCTCTGTGCCCCTTTCAGAAGAGTGGCAATATATTTATGTAGTAGTTTATAATGCCAGTGACTTAAGAGGAGATTACACAGAGGCCCCTTTCCTCTACTCCTACAGAATGTATGGAATGTAGACATCATTTCAGCAACCTTCTAAGTTTTTTAAGTCATACCACAACACATATGCACATACACAACTAAAACAATAGTTTCACAAAATACTTCTTATTGCAAGTTAAACACATCATTTTCTATTCTAGGCTAGACTAGTCTTTTGATGTTTTTTATTTATTTATTTTTTTAAAATGTTGGTTGTAGTTCACCAAATTGATTTCATGAGACACTAGTGGACCACAATCCAAAATTTGAAAATGTTGTTCTACAGTACAAGAGTACCTTTAAAAAACAAAGCAAAACAACACCTAGGTATTTGAGATTTAGGCAAAAGCCAGCTTAAATATCTGTATCCTTCAATAGGGGGGTAATACATCTTTAGACAACTCTATAAATTATGCTGTGTTACATTCTGAATCTTTCTTCAAATGTATTATCTGGAATTAGTCTGTATCCTAAAATGTTAGCTACCATTCTTGATTCTCATCTTAACCATTTAATTTGAATACCTCTGCTTGTCAGATTGCAAAGCACAAGGATTCAAGATCTTCTCTTAAAGTGTTCTTCGCTTTATAACAAGGGCTGGCATTGGTCCAGATACCATAGCAGACATTCCTCTGGTTTGAGATAATCCATAGTGTTGAAAGAGTCCAAGAAGTGTGTTGAAAGAAATTTTGGTCATTCTGCGCATATTTGTAGTTAGTTTCTCTGTGAGCCCTAGTTTTGTTTCACACATTTAAGAATGTGTCTGTAAAGGTAGCTTTATTTAGTCTTCTAATATCTTTGGCTTGAGGTGTTTTCTTTTTGTTTGTTGTTATTTTAAGTCAGTAAACTTTGTAATTTCTTTCAGTTACCAAAATTATTTCTATCTTTTCAAAACAAATCACTTCTTATATATAAATTGTTTCTTCATTAACATGGAATCATCTATTAATAAATAACATCATCTCTTTAGGATTAGTTCTCTCATTTATTTTAGAGAGTTGATAGAAAAAAATGAATGTGACAGTTAAAACAGCTGTAGTATTTATACCCCTTGAGGCACAAGTAACTCTTTGGTAGCTGGTTTTCCTTGAGGCAAAAGTCTTAACTAATCAAGCTAAGAATCACTTCTCTAAAGCTTGTGCCTGAGGCCAGGTGACCTGTGAGTATTTAAACATAGGAGACAGACATCTCTGCAGACAATTACTTAATGTTTATAATTCCTTTAGGGAAAAAAAAGAAGAGCACAGTCAGCATTATCTTCAAAAGAAGATTATCTACATATTGATATAAAAAAATACTTTTTGGTATCACAATTATTTACTATAAATATTCATTAAATAATACTTTCAAATGTGTAACCTTCCAGGAATTGGTAATTTGGGAAATTGTCAGACATGTTTCCTATTTATTTCCCTTTTATATAATTGTGTTTTCTCTGAAATCAGATGCATTATTTGAATTTTGCTGGAAAAGAGAATAGCAGTGAAATTGATAAATTAACAAACCAAATAACTTTTTGTAGAAAAAGAAAAAAGGAAACGCTGACTGGGTACAGTGGCTCACATCTGTAATCTTAGCACTTTGGGAGGCTGAGAAGGGCAGATCCCTTGAACTCAGGAGTTCGAAACCAGCCTAGGCAACATGACGAAACCTCGTCTCTGCAAAAAATACAAAAGTTAGCCTGGCATGGTGGCACATGCCTGTAGTCCCAGCTACTCAGGAGGCTGAGGTGGGAGGATTGCTTGAACCCCAGAGGCAGAAGTTGCAGAGAGCTCTAATTGCGCCACTGCGCTCAGCCTGGGCCGCAGAGCAAGACCCTGTCTCAACAGAAAAAAAGAGGAAAAAGAAAAAGTCAGCTTTGTTTGATTTTTTTTAATGTCCTTATTTGGGTATAATTTGCATACAGTAAAAGTCACCTGTTTTAAGTGTACGGTTAAATGCTTTTTAGTAAATTTACAGGCTTGTGCAAACCATCACCACAGTCCAGTTTTAGAACATTTACATCATTTCAAAAAAGCTTTAGCCCATTTGCAGTAATTCTTCACCCTGATCTGCAGCTCCAGGCAATTACTGATCTATTTAGTGTATTTATAAATTTGTCCTTTCTGGACATTTTGTATAAATGGAATCATGCAATATGTAGTTTTTTTGTATGTGGCTTCTATTAACATAAGGTTTTTGAGATTCATCCATATTGTAGCATATACCAGTAGTTCATTCTTTTCTATTGCTGAACAGTATTCCATCGTATGGATATACCACTTATGTTTATCTGTTCACTAGTTGATGGACATGTGGGTTGTTTCCAGTTTGGGGCTATGATGAACAAGGCTTCTGTGAACATTCACATAAACTTCAGATGGACATATGTTTTCATTTCTCTTGGTTAGATTCCTAGGAGTGCAATTGTGAATAAATGTTTAAGCCTTTTTCTCCCCCAAGAACATAGACTACAGCTTGAAAACACACTCATGTACTGCATAATGACATTTCACTCAATGAGGGACCACATATACAATGCTAGCCGAGCGCAGTGGCTCACACCTGTTATCCCAACACTTTGGGAGGCTGAGGTGGGAGGATGGCTTGAGCCCAAGAGTTTGAGACCAGCCCTGGCAACATAGCTAGACCCTATCTCTACAAAAAATAAAAAAATTAGCAGGGTGTGGTGTTGCATGCCTGTAGTCCCAACTACTTGGGTGGCTGAGATGGGAGGATTGCTTGAGCTACTTGGGAGGCTGAGATGGGAGGATTGCAAGGCTGCAGTGAGCCATGATCGTGCCATTGTACTCCACCCTGGGCGAGAGAGTGAGACCTCATCTCTAAAACAACAACCACAGCAACAAAAAAACCCAATGCTTGTCCCATAAGATTATAATATGGTATTTTTACTGTACCTTTTCTGAGTTTAGATATACAAATACTTACCATTGTGTTATAGTTGCCTACAGTATTCAGTACAGCAACATGCTATACAGGTTTGTAACCTAGAAGCAATAGGCTACCATGTAGCCTACATGTGTAGAAACTGTACCACATAGGTTAATGTAAATACACCATGATGTTCACACAACGAGGAACTTGCCTAACGGTTTGCCTAATTATGCATTTCTGAGACCCAATCACTGTCATTATTAAAGCATGCCTGTAACAGGTTTTCGTGGTTATTGTAAGAAGCCTAGCTTAGCAGCCTTCTCTAAACTCTTTAGCTAACTTATTTTGGGAAACAGTAGCCCAGCTATGTTCCAACAAATTTTTATGAGTGCCCTGAATGTTAGTGGAGGTAAAGTACTGAGTACCAGCCATTACATTTATATACTAGATTGCGCTTTAGTAATATTAACATAGCTACTTTTGTTTAAAATGTATTATGAATTTTTAACCAGTCTTCTTTTGCTAACCCAGTTGTGAAACTTTAAAATTTTTTGTCTGTTTCATGTTACTATATTTATATAAGTTGAATGTGTTTTTAGTTTACTGAATAACGTTTTATTTACAAATGCAAAGTATAGTTATTCAGCCTTAATATGTTAAACTTTTATAAATTCATTAACTAGTTATTGTAAATGTGATTACAGGTGTGTTCGAATCAAAATAAACATTAGTCTGAGAATAGGAAATTTATTTAACACCTTTCCTAAATAAAGTGCAGTGTACCACAATTTTTGGCATATATATTTTTTTTCAAAGAAGAATGAGAGCAATTAATTTAGACATGTTTTCTGTTTATAATGTTTGTACAAGTAGTTTTTATTCAAAGTTTCAAAATGTTACCTAAATGGAAATTATGTTATTATTGTTTTAAACTAAAAATTCCAGCTTTGTAATACAGAAAATTCATAATTTAGGCACATGCTAGAATTATTTAAATATTCATTTTCATAATATACAGATTTTTAATTTTAGTTACATACTTACTATTTGATATTTCAAAAAATAGTAACATTTTAAATTTCCATGCATTTTTCTGCTGGTAACTTGAAAAAAATTTTAAATTTGTTTTCCAGTGTTTGTATTAGCCTAAATATGTTTCATGAATTGCAGATTATAGTATGAAACTCACTAATGAGTATGTAACCATTATTTTATGTTCATGATGTATATTGTAAGAAAATAAAGTGAAATAAACACACATTAGGCCATATGTTGGATGTGTGGAATTGATTAATGTTTTCATTTCCAAGAAAATTCCATTATAATTCCCTGTGATCTTTAGCATTAGCGATATTCTTTATCGTAGAGATCTGTTTCTTTATATCTTACAACACATACATTTGTACATTCTTAATCTGACTTTAACAAATAGTTGAGAACAGTTTGTATGAATCCCAAATACAGAGCATTTTAACAGTGTTATATGTTTAAATACAGAAAAGCCTAATAAAGTGATGTTTTAAATTTTATGTGTCAACACAGTATTTCTTCTTAAATGACTTATGAAAATAGTGTCTGTGTGTACTTTAAGAAATTTATTTTCAATGTTTCATCAGGAAAGCAGTAATTTATCTTTTAACAGCATATATTCTAAAAAGTGAACTATAATGGAAGCTATCTTTCCTTAAAATGGCCAGTCATGTGAGCCATAATATTCATTGATAGTAAAATCAATAGAGCATTGATTCAAAGCTTAATCCTTAGAGACTGTTATTTAGAGTGACAGACATAGCCTAGTAAATATCTAGTTCTGTTTAATGTGTTCAGTGCATGAGGTTTTGCTATCTTGAATGTGTGCACTAAATACAATTTATACGTAGGGTAGAAAATAGTAGCTATTAACAGACACATAGCACTTTCAGTTATGATGGTGATAAAATATTTGATAAGAAATTCTTAGCTATGAGTTCAGCTGTTTTCTCTTCTGCTATAGTTCAGTTATATCCAAAGCAAATTTAATACTTAAGAGTGCTATTAAGGAATTGTCTCCATTTTCTTAGATGTTCTTTATCAATAACTATACTTTTTTTCCTGAAATTATTTCATGGGAGAGGTTTGCTGAAAATAATGATTTTTATATTCACCTTTTTTCCCCCTCAAGAAATCTGAAGTAGAATATGGATTGAGAATAGATTCAGGACTTAAGATTGATTGGACTTCATTTGAATGTTGTAATCTTATGTTAGAGCACTTGAAACCTTTTTACCTATACATTTCTCATTTAAAATGAGCCGGTTTTTATAAGATTGATTTAAACATAAATTTTTGATAACATGAATGATAGTTTCTTATGAAGTCATATTATTATATCTTGATGTTAATATTCAAGCGTTTCGATAAATATTGAAAAAGAATAACACCAGGTTTTTCTGATCTAGCTACTGCCAAACCATACATTAATTTGTAGACTCTTGTATATTACACAATTTGCTTTTTAAGAGTTTAGTACTAATTAATGACCTTTCCTTTCAAAATTGGTAATTCCAATTTGATGATACTGTTATTAATAACCTAAGTTGATCAAAAAGGTTTTCTAGATTTGCTAATAAAATATATTTTGCATTTATATCTGATGTTTTTCTACTGAAAAAAGAAGTTGCCTGTAATAAATCCTCTGCTTTATTTTTTTAGCATATCTCTAAGGTATCAATTTAATAACTATCAAAGTAGCTACTGCAGTTGTTGCATTTAAATTGATTTACATGTCAAGACTGGCAGTTTAGCAGCTGCGCTATTATTCCTAGATCGGTCAATTTACTTGAGAAAAACCTACTACTGAGTTCTACTGACCTGCCTGACAATATAGGCCCTATTTCTATTCCTGTAATTAGGCCTGCAACTAACTCAGAATATTTTTAATTAAAATATTTTGGTCAATGTGTTGCACCAAATTAGGCCTTTCAGTGAAGATTTAATTCTGGAAATAGTGTGATTAGAATATTTAATGAGTTGTGTTCAATTAAGATTAACAGGTTGTGTGTGTTGAACACAGTGTTTGTGTGTGACCATTTTGAGTTTTACAATCATAAATGTTACTCCTTATTTTTAACCTCAAAGATATTTGTTCAATAGTTGTCTGACAAGTAAATTTAAATTCAGTTGAAAATTTATTTTAAAGTAACTTTTTTATTCTGATAGTACCAAGAAAGCTGATTTGAAATGCATCAGCTTTTTAAAGGACTAGGAAAGCTTTTACTCTTAATGTTCTTCTCTTCCAGCAAAAGCCAAAAATGAGGAAATTGCCACTTAAATGTTTACAAATAAACAGTTGAGAAATCCAACGTAAACACTGGTTGTTTCCACATCTCTTTCTAATTTGGGAGTTTTTTATTTTCTAAAGGAATATAGCAATACGAAATTAAAAGGTACTCAATTTTATAGGCTTTTATCTCATTTAAAAGCTTTGATAAAATCATGTGTATAAATATTTCAACATTGAGCCACCATAGTATAGGGGTAGAAATAAAAGCACTGACTAGAAAATTTATTCAGAATTTGATTCAATTAATATGTAATTCATGGTAACAAACAGCTCTTATCTTGATCTTTCTCCTGTTGAGATCCTTCTTTTTGTTGCTGACTTCAACGGTGGAGTCTTTACTATAGACTAGTAGACAGGTAGACTACATGTAGTTCGTTTAGTTTAGATGTCACTCCAGGAGTCACAACTTTGGGTGCTGCAAAAATATGAGATCTAGTATCCACAGTGTATTACTGGGCACTTTTTTGAAGGGTGTCAGTGACTAGAGCTATCTACAGTGCTTTGAATTTACTAAACATTATAATGCTGGGAATGTATGTAAACATTATCTATTTTGGATAAATTATTTTCTTTTTCCTCTTTGTAATATAGGCACAAATAATTTTTTTGTTTTTATTTTAAACTCCCCATGAAAAACTGTTATATTTGTACTGTAGGTATGATGATATTCTGATCAATGGACTTCCAGATTGGCGACAGCCTGTATTCTACTACAGGCGGGTGAGAAAAATGAGCAATGCTGAGCTGGCATTACTCTTATTCATTATTCTCACAGTGGGTCATTATGCTGTAGTTTGGTCAATCTACCTGGAAAAACAACTGGTAAGTATTAGTAATAAATCAAATGAACTAGCCTCCTTAATTTTATATGGAATTTCAGACATTTATTTTTCAACTGATGAAAATTTCTATTTCTCTGTGTATACTTCTTATTCTAATAGTTTTATACTCAATGTTTGACATATTTCTAAGTCAAGAAGAACCCATGAAATAAGAAAATATTCTTCTTTTAAAAAATGTGGCACTTAAGTTTATTATAAAACTTTGTGAAAGCCCACATACGTAGCTGGGAATTAGAAGGTAGAACCATGTTTTAATTATCACCTTCCAAATAGAAATTTTTTTATGTAAGACTGACTTTAGATTTTTTTTGTGTCATAGGCCTTTATATAATGAATGTTTACTTTTAAAATGTTTTAAGTAAATCAAATTGGAAATGAATATAATATTCTAACTTCAAAGATCAATTGGTTAAAAAATTATTACACTTTTCTTGGTTTAATATGCTACTCTATAGTTTATTCTTCTGTGAGTTTTTATTTATATGTCAAAGATAATCAAACATATTTATCAGTATTCATGAATTAGCATCTGTTTACTTATTCCTTTTGAAGTGACATTATTAAAGTTGGATGAATGAGAAAAAGTGAGTTGAATGCTTTCTCTTCTTAGAAAACTTTGATTGCTATGGAGATGCACATGACTGACAGTGCTGAACTTCATGTGTGTTTAAGGCCTGGATACCATGGCAACAGTTATTGTGAAAGATTGATGATTTTACTTAATCATGTTGGACCCTACATACATTTGCATAAATGTTCCTCTATAATGTTTACCCTTCACAGAAGAGCCTAGATAACATTTGAAGTGTACATGTTAATGATAACCTGTAACCATAATTCTTTCCACATTAAGGATGAACTGCTAAGTAGAAAAAAGAGAGAAAAGAAAAAAAAGACTGGCAGCAAGAGTGTGGATGTATCCAAACTTGGTGCTTCAGAAAAAAATGAAAGGTGAGAGTATATAAAAATACTTCATAATTTGAAGCTGTTTTAAAATACATCTTTAATATGATTCAACTTCATATGTATGTCTATTTACATGTGCTCTCATTTATATCTGTGGTAGTCTTATAAAAGACTAATAAGGTGCCATTGTTTATGAGACAAATTCTAATCTTAAGCAAAATTTCTTCCAGTTTTTTTCCCCTATATGAAATGTTAATATATATTTAAATAATCCCTCAAATTCTTCTAGTTTGAAATTTTTATACTGAACTTTAGAAACAAAGTACTATTAGACGGACCTATCACTTAGCTCAGGAGTAACCGTATGTAGAGAGGCGGTGATATGCAGTACACTCAAAAAGATGCCACCATTTCTTCTATTGATTCATAGAAAGGAATAAAGGGTTTAAATAGTTCACACAGCAGGGCATGAACTGGGATCAATGAGGGATGGAGATCAGAGACTATTCTGCCTGTCTTCTATTCTGATGACATCAGTGAGTAATGCTTCAGTGAACTGCAAATGACATTAATTTTTATGTATTGGTTTGTTTATGCTACAGTCTTCATATCTGGTTGTCAGCACATGGGAACACTCTGATGATGGTTAGTTTTTTTATAGCTGAAGTAATCATAAGGCTTAATAATTCATTGTACAAAAGTGATGAAAAGCCCAGGTTAGAAAGAGGGCTTTTGTTTATCTTTGTAACTTGATTAGGAACCTCCTTCCCCAAAATCTTAGCCTGGTTTCTCTTACATGCTATATATATTGCATTTGTTGTGACTACTATATTTCATGATAGCGTAAGTCAGTTATAAATATTTCAATGAATAATTTCTTCATTTTTTTTTTTTGTTGTTGAAGTAGTCATTCAAAAAAGAGTTCATGATCTTTATAAAAATATTTTGTCTCCCAGCTTTCTCTGTATATTCCTCATTTGTTGTATGGTGTTCTTTTTTTCCCTCCCTTTAGATTGCTGATGAAACCACAGTGGCATGATTTGCTTCCATGCAAACTGGGGATTTGGTTTTGCCTTACACTAAAAGCATTACCTCACCTAATCCAGGTAAAATGTACCTCTTTTATATAACATTAGATCCTTTATTTTTAATCATTCATGAAATAATTTATGCCCATGTTGGCTTTCTGAATGCCAATATGCAGTGGATGCTGTATAATGTTGATTGAGTAGGATTTTTGTAAGTTAAACCTAATTTAGACAATTCTAAGATTATTTAGATATCTGTTTCTGTAATTATCTTTTATAATGGTTTTAGATTGCCTTAGAGTCCCAAGATGCTAGAAAAAGAAAAAAAAATACTATCTTTAGTACAGAGATAAAAGCAATAAAAATTTAATCTACTGTTATCATTAAAAGCATAACCAGTAAAAAGGAACAGCATTCAAGTAGCTTGCCACTCATTATTTTAATAGCATTTAAGTACAGAGTGTTAAAAAAAAAAAAAGAAAAACCAACCTTTACATGAACATCTGTATGATTATGCCAAAATATATATTGCTTTCCATTTTATTTGCAAATTTAAGAAGAGTGAGGACATTTTGTCTTATACAGGTAATCAGTTTCTGTTTCTATTTAGTCTTGATTAAATAATAAAATGTGTATATATATCGTATTTATGTCAGTTTCTTTTTTTTTAATTTAGTATATCAAAGCATATTTTATTAAATTATTGCTTTGTTAATTTTGATTATTGCATCAGGTTAGAAAATCCCCAACACGTAAATATTTGAAAGTCAATAAAACACTTTTTGGTGTACAGATTCTGAGGTTGAGATTGTAATTTTTGGAGAGAAATGTTTTATTTTAGAAAATAAGTGTTTATAATCTAGAGGACCAGATAATATTCTATTCAGTTCTACCCACTTTGTAGTTACATAGTAGAGCTATTTTTCCTGATTGTTTAAGGAAGCTGACTACAACTTCTGCATTTTCCTTTATTTTTCTCATAATGAAAATTTTATATTTAAAGGAGAAATGAACCAAAATACTAGTGTACTTCTGTCCTTTGAGAAATTACCAGTTTTTCCATCAGTTCATCTTAATAGTTATTGCTTATAGAATCTTATATTTTGTTTACAGTTAATAGAGAAAATTTACAGTATTTTGGTAATTTGAAAGGTTTGTTTTTAAGTTGTTTAGCGTGTTATATTGTTTGCTTGAAAAAATACTCTGCAATGCTTGTATGCTGTCTGTAAGACTTAATGAGAGGGAAAGTCTTTATCACACTGGTATGTTTACGAGAAAATGAGACAGAAAAATAATTTTAGGGCAGATTTTCTTATTTTTTTAAGTCTGATTATTTTTTGCCAACTTTAGAATCTGTGCAACAGGCAAACCAGAATATAGATGAGTTTAAAAGTATATTCATGAGGCAGTATAAATAGAATGTTACATAACATGTCAATATTAAAAACTTCTTTGTAATTTTAATCTAATTTGAGATAAAGTTTATTTGGTAAAATTAACATATTTCTTGTTTAGCATCTAGAGTAATTTACCAGACTAGAACCAACATGTTATTATGGCTTAGATTTATAATTTACTTTAAAATACTTGCCTGTGATAGCTGTTAATCCATGTAACAGATTGATTGTTTTGCCTCATCACAAATTTGTAGAAAATATACAAAAATGAGGAATTTTACAGAAACTTTTTAGTTTCTTTAGAAACTCTGCTTTTTTTAACTGATCGGTTTAAATTTTAAAGTTTTTACTTACTTGATGGTACCTGCTGCCTTTCAGTTTTGAGATGCGAGGCATTAGGGTTTCAAGACCTTTTACATCTAATTTTTAAATTTTATTCTAATTATTTCTTCTTGATAATGGATTTCAAGAAGAAAAGTAAAATGATTTTCCTTTTTAAAGCAAATATTTGATATTTTTATTCTGCTTTGGGGACCTTAGGTTAGTGTTTCTAGTGGTCACTAACAAAATAATGTCATGCAGTAGACTCTTTCAAATACATATTATAATAGTGAATGTACTTGAGATTGATAAACATTGCTTATGAAATACATTAGCAAAACAATACTGATCAATTGCTCTCAGGATTAGATTTTTGTCTGCTTTTTGTTTGTAGTATGCTATGACCTTTGTATTAACCTGAGATCTTCTTAAATAAGATATTTATGAAATTTAGTATGAGTCTTTTTCACCTGAAGTTATCTGGATTGGTAATTGGAACAGTGATCAAAAAAGAATGCTCTTAAGACTCTAAGAATAAAAAATGATAGGTACAACCTTAAAGTTTTAAAATGTGTACTTTATGCACCACTTTTGTGATATAGAACCATTGTTTTTCATATTTATTTTATTTTTTTTTGAGACAGAGCCTCACTCTGTCACCCAGGCTGGAGTGCGGTGGTGCAATCTCAACTCATTGCAACCTCTGCCTCCCAGGTTCAAGCAATTCTCCTGCCTCAGCCTCCTGAGAAGTTGAGACTACAGTTGCCCGCCACCATGCCCGGCTAATTTTTTGTATTTTTAGTAGAGATCGAGTTTCACCATGTTAGCCAGGATGGTCTCGATCTCCTGACCACATGATCCGCCTGCCTCGGCCTCCCAAAGTGCTGGGATTACAGGCGTGAACCACGGTGCCCGGCCATTGTTTTATTTTTAAATAAGAGTCCACTGATTGAAGTTTCTTGTACTCTTCCTGGCGTAAACTATGCAGATAATCTTGCTTTCTTTAAAGAAGAGTCAAACTAGAGTCTTGTGAAACAATGTAATTGTATAATCTTTGTAGATATATGTGATTTCCTCCAAGTCTTTCATAATTGGCTTTCTTACATCTAGTTAACATCATTTTAATTTAATTTAATTTTTATTTTCTAGAGACAGGAGCTTGCTATGTTGCTCAGCTGGCCTCATACTCCTGGGCTCAAGTGATCCCCCCACCTCAGCTGTCCAAGTAGCTGGGACTATAGGCACGCACCTCCATGCTAGTCTTTTTTTGGGGAGGTTGGGGGTACCCTAGGTGGGACATTAAAACAGCATTTTTAACAACTCTTATTTTGAGCTTGCCAAAGCATTCAATTTGGTTTTTCAGAGAAACAGTTCTTACTCCTTACTCATATCTCATCCTTTTTTACATAGTAATTAATTGAATCATGTAATTAGAATAACAAGGAGGTTTAAGAGTTAACACAAGCAGCTCTTGTAAGTATACAGTAAATTAGTTAAGCACATTTAAGTTAAGAGAGTTTTACTTTTGGTGTAAATTCCCTGCATTTTATGAAAAGTTAATTAAAACTGAGCTGCAAATATTTGATGTCTGTATATAGCTGTTGGTTAAGAAGCAGGGTCCAAGCTAAAAGTGGGAGATTCAGAGGCTTCCAGCAAGTGACCTTTACACTGACAGAATCTGTACCCAAATCTTGTCATAGCAACAGTTCTTCAGTCTAATTTCTTTCCTTCCCATTCATCCTCTAAATACCCATTCCTTTGCTGCACTTCACATACATAAGGTCGTTTGGTAGGATTGGGAAAAGTGGCATTTCTGGCTCACTTGTGTTCCCAGGTTTGCTTTTATTACTTAGCATCTAAGAGCCTTAAGAAAACTCTTGTTGCCTGCTTAGTATACCTAAATTATTTTCTATTTCCTCCCAAACAAAATTACAAATGCAAATAATTATTTCCACATTTGATGTGTAAGGCGTCTTTTGGTCAGATGTTTAGAAAGACGATTCAGCCAGTTCAATAAACAGATACTAAATGTGTATCAGAACATGGCACTACTAGGGACTACAGAGATAAATATGCCTTCTCTAGGACCTTAATGTCAGGTAGCAGTTATAACACATGAGTTTAAATAACCATTCTACAATACGGTATATATGCTTCACATGTTTAATATGAACAGTGACTTCTATAGATATTCGAAGAAGTAAGGTTGTCTCTATTTGGGATGACCAAGAAAAACTAAAAAGAGGAACCACTTGAACTGAGTATTGAAAGATGAATAGACACTTAACAGTTAAGTGCCCACTTTGTATACTAGGTGGTATACAAAGATAATTTTGTAGATGCAGTACTTCCCATAAAATCATACTGTGTTAAGGCTAAAAGCATCCTGAGGAAAACATTTTACAAGAGCCTTTTGTAAAAGAGGCTATCATGTAGCCCATTACTAGGTTCTCAGATTGTATTCCAGGTCTGTAGATTCTGACTATATCTATTTAGGAATTTATATTATAACAGGTAAGTCTGATATGACAAGTCTAAAAAGAATATTTAGACAGAATAAAGTTAATTGATAAGACAGCAAAGTATTTCTTTGATTACACACACATCTGTGAAAGATATGTGTACATTGTTAGGAATGGTAGAAATAAAGTACATAAGGACTGTGAAACCAGCAGAAAATATATGAAGTGGTTCTGTGATTGGGCAAGATAGAGGTAAAAGTATCTCTTTGATAGTTCCCCTTGCTTTTTGAGAAGGTCCTTATAACCTCCAGAGCACTGGATTTTGTTCCTTTCCTTTGCTCTGAGAAAGATATTGGGAAAATTATAAGAATTGATAGAAGAACAAAGCCAAAGAGTGAAAAGCTATTCTACTTAGTGGATGTTAAATATTTGATAATATTAAATTAATATTAAACATTTCCCAAGTAGGTCAGTATTCAAGGACAAGATGTATGGATGTTACCATATTTAGTCAAATGTATGCCCCATCTAATCTATATAGGCAGAAAAGGTAAAAGTCAACTGAGAAATTAAAGGAAAAGAATACAGTGTTTGTAAATTGATGAGTGAATGGAAGGCTGGTGTGTATGTTTAGAGAGATGAGAGAACACTGGAGAGGAGTAAAATGCATGACTACATACATGGAAGCAGGGGGCGCTTGAGGAAGTGTGTTGAGATAGCTAACAAAGCAAGTAGAGTGATCCCCAGAAGACATGGGTATGAATTAGTATATAACAAGGAACTTGGACTATATCAACAGAGGGCTTAAATTCTTTGAGGCAAGAATTTAATTATAACATTTAAAGTATAGCTCCTGTGACACTTTGACATCTTACCAATCTGTTTCTGCTCTTACAGTGGGTTTGAAGGAAGTACACATTCTCTTGGAATCTGACAAAAACCAGTCTTCTTTGTTGGTTGTATTCGGCTTGTAACCCCAGGAAGTTTTTCTAACCTCCAAAATGCCCGTCTTGGGTATTTTTAAATTGATCATATGTTGTGTAACGTGGAAAATAGCAAGTAGCTGATGACATATAATCAGTGCTCTGTGCATATTTTCAATTTAGCCGTTATAACTTAGTTTATTTTTGCAACTGTATCAGAACCTTATGTATTTTTGCCCATAATAATTTAGATTGCTCAGACCATCAGTTTCTCTCATAAAATCAGGAAGTGCCACATATCCCAAGTGATTACCAGTCTAAATCATAGACACAGTTCCCTGTATTTCCTGAGATCAAACAGGTCTTCAGCAGTCAGAACTTAATTTGCTTGAGAATTTGTTTGATTTTTCTAGGAATTCACCATTCAAGTTTCTCTCTGACCTATATATTATGTTTCTCGGTAGCATAATTTATAAAATACAAAACTCATTTGGTTGTGCATTGCCTAAAGTTGTAAATTTGTCACCTTTTTAAGTCCCAGTCCTATCTTTTCTCATTACCAAGCAGATCTAACAAGAACACCATTAAAGTAAAAATTGTCATAGGAAGTTTCCAGCATGCATATCCCCACCCCCATCAGGATGTATAGGTTGCCTAGGAGCAGTGGCTGAGAAAATAGAGGAATCTTCTCTGTACAGCTCTGGCTTTTACCTAAAAAAAAAAAAAAGGTTGCCTGAGAGTAAAGGAGTACTATACTTTATAAAACTATCTGTAAATGGAAGCATCCTCTCTCCCAAGAAGCTGCTTTTCCCGTGTAGACTACAACTGTGGACAAGCCTGGAGGTCACCCTCCCTGACAATTAGGGCCCTTCCTTTCTAGCTCCTTTGCTTCTGCTTGCTGGGACTCTGTCAGAAACCAAACAAACAAAACATTCACAGCTAATTAGCAGGAAAAAAAGCTTCTAAAAGGCTATGAGGCATTTGTTTCAAGCTGAGTCGCCTGCCCTTCTACTTAGAGTTCAACAGATTTTCCAAGGGATGAGGCAGCTTGCTTTTAATACTCTAAAACTTTTTAAAACTTTTCAGACACACACACACACACACAAACCTGACACAGGAAATACATAAACAAATGAAAAGAGATGGAAGAGTTCATCTGAATTTTTATAAGCTGAAACTCCACTGCTGCAGGACAAAGGGATACAGGAAAACTGGAACGACCTTACAACATAAGACAGAGATTCCTTACTTCCACCCTCTGAAAGTAAATCCTTGCATCTTACGCAAGTACTCAGAGATCCAAAGACAGACTATAGAGTTTTGTAGGTTATTGCTAGATGTAGAAAAGATAAAAAGCCATAAAATGTTAGGTAGGATGTTAGCAACATATAGTCTCATCAATTCCATATTTTATAGATGGAAATACTTAAGACTCAGATTGGTGAAACAGTTTCCCCAAAGTGACACAACTAGTTAATGGTAGAAATGAAACTTAAAACAGCTGAAAATAAATATTAAAATATAAGAAAAAAATATGTAAGAAATATAAAAACTAAAAAAGAATAAATTTCTCCCCAGGTAGATAACTAGAACTTTATAGTATAAGCTGTCTAATCTTAAACTCCCTGTCAGAATGTTCAGGCTGATTATAATTACAAATTTTCCTCAACTTACCGATTGCATCCTGATAAGCCCATCATAAGGAGAAAATACCATAAGTTGCAAATACATTAAATATACCTAACCTCCTGAACCTCATAGCTTAGCCTAGCCTACCTTAAACATGCTCAGAACACTTACATTTGGCCTACAGTTGCATAAAATAATCTAAAACAAAGCCTATTTTATTTTTAAAAAGTGCTGAGTGTCCCATGTAATTTACTGAATACTGTACTGAAAGAAAATACAAACAGAATGATTGTATGGGCCCTGGAAGTATGGTTTCTACTGAATGCATGTCACTATCTCACCATCATAAAATGGAAAAATTGTTCTGTTAAACCATCGTTAAGTCAAGTTGGGAACATCTGTATGACATAAGTTGTAGAAGGATTCTTACATTGAGTTAGGGCTGAATAAATGGCTTCTACAGTCTCTTCTATCTCTTGGAACAAATGGAAAAAATAGTTTTTAGGCTTTGCATCTCCTTGAATATTACTGTTTCAGGTCAGAGGAAGACAGTAGCTTCTGGTTTTCTGTTTTGTTTTTATTACTTTTTGTGGATTTAGTCTTATTATAATTCTGTACAGAAATTTTGATTCATCAAAATATAAAATTTTAAAGTTTTTCTATATTTTTCATTATAGTTTTATTGCATATTATATGTAATTCTGAGATTATAGTATAAGCCAGTGGGAGAACAAAACAATATAGAGCATTTGATTTTGTGGGCAGATTTTCAGAAATGTACTTATGGTGTTTTCCTATATTGAAGGTTATTTCTAAGCTTCAAACAAAAGATTTGGGCTATCAAAATGAAAAAGAAATAGAGCATCCTCTATATTGTTTCTAGGTATCCTTCCTCATAACTTCCATATTCCTTATTCCCATCAGGACAGGTATTTCCCTGCTCCTACCACTGTAAATCAATGCCTGCCCACCTGCCCGCCTTCCTACCTTCCTGCCTTCCTGCCTTCCTTCCTTTCTCTCTCTCTCTCTTTTTCTCTCTTTCTTCCTCTCTCTCTCTCTCTTCCCCTCTTTCTCTCTTTCTTTGTCTCTTTATCTCTCACTTTCTCTTTTTCTCTCTCTTTCTCTCCCTTTTCCTTTCCTTTCTTTTTCCTTTTTCCTTTTTCCTTTTCCTTTCCCTTTCCCTTTCCCTTTCCCTTCCCTTCCCCTTCCCCTTCCCCTTCCCCTTCCCCTTCCCCTTCCTTTCTGTTCCGGGGTACATGTGCAGAATTTACAGGTTTGTTTACATAAGGAAACATGTGCCATGGTGGTTTGCTTAATACCCATCACCTAGGTATTAAGTCCCATATGCACTATTAGCTATTTATCCTGAAGCTCTCCCTCTTCCCGCTCCACCACAGGCCCCGGTGTGTGTTATTCCCCTTCTTGTGTCCATGTATTCTCATTGTTCAGCTCCCACTTATGAGTGAGAACATGCAGTGTTTCGTTTTCTCTTAGTTTAATGCCCTTGTTTCTTAAGTTTTTCTTTGGATTGCTTAATATGTTGACGTTTATATGGAGAGGTAAAAGTAAACCAAAACATTACCAACAGTGCCAGCTTAGCGTATTCTCTTATCACTTAATGAACTATGTCAAGAATGTTAAAGGATGGCCGGGCGCGGTGGCTCACACCAGCACTTTGGGAGGCCGAGGCGGGCGAATCACCAGATATCAAGAGTTCGAGACCAGCCTGGACAGCATTGTGAAACCCTGTCTCTACTAAAAATATAAATATTAGTCGGGTGTAGTGGCAGGCGCCTGTAGTCCCAGCTACTTGGGAAGCTGAGGCAGGAGAATCGCTTGAACCCAGAAGGTGGAGGTTGCAGTGAGCCAAAATATTGCCACTCTGCTCCAGCCTGGGTGACAGAGCAAGACTCCATCTCAAAAGCTAAAAAAAAAAAAAAAAAGGTTTAATGTAAGGATATTCTCCATCTCACAGCTTACTAATCTTGGAAATACTGTATCTTCAGGGCTTAAACTAATTATCATCATTACAAAACCTTCCTTCATCAGGCCAACTGAAAAATTCTCATTGTATGTTCTCCATACTAACTGTAGCATTTACTATTTGTATTAATCACAGTAGACTGATAGACCTTAGTCTGTTTCCGGCATATGCCTCATGTCTGTCTGGTTGATAGGAAAGTGGGCATTCTGCTCTACCTAACCATTCAGGAGCTCAGAGCAATGATGTCTTCACCATCTTCTAGCTCTATCTATCTGGAACATGTGGCCTCCTTGCTCATTATGACAAGAGTAGAGAGCTGGAGGATTTGCATGAGCTTTTCTGTTTGGAAATGACACATGATATTTCCATCCACAGTCTATCCAGAACTAGTCCTCTGACCCCACCTAATCTTGAAAGAACAAGGAAATGTGGGAAAACAGAATGTTGAGTGAGCACCACTTTCTTTGCCAGTAATTCTTTCAACAAACTTTATTGATTGATTGCATTATTTACTTCGTGCCAGGTACTCTTTTAGGCCCTTGGGGCGGGGGTGGGGAGAGAAAGACAACAATTCCTGTTCTCATGGAGCTTATATTCTATATTCCATATTTTGGTTAATATTTATAGTTATTTTTACATATTCCTTAAGGGAAACTGTTATGTCTTATATAATCCCCATATATCCTAATAATGTACAACACATATAATAGTGGTTCAATAAATAAGCATAAATATCCCTGTTTAATGTCTTCTTGTGCAGGAGCCTGTGCTCTATAATTACATACAAAGAACACTCATACATTCTTTAAGTTAGCCATCGTTTAAATGTAAAACCTGTCCCCTGTTTGATGTCTATGCAGGCAGGTTTTGAACTCTTCAGGAAATTTTAAGTACTGGCCAAGGGCGGTGGCTCACGCCTGTAATCCCAGCACTTTGGGAGGCTGAAGTGGGTGGATCACCTGAGGTCAGGAGTTCAAGACCAGCCTGGCCAACATGGCAAAAACCCCGTCTCTACTAAAAAATACAAAAGTTAGCCGGGTGTGGTGGTGGGCGCCTGTTATCCCAGCTACTCAAGAGGCTGAGGCAGGGAGAATTGCTTAAACCCGGGAGATGGAAATTGCAGTGAGCCGAGATCATGTCACTGCACTCCAGCCTGGGCGACACAGCGAGACTGTCTCGGGGAGAAAAAAAAAAAAAGAAATTTAAATACTAATACAGTTGCTTCTAGAATAAAATCTTTTGCTTATGGTTCCATTCATAAGGATTATAAACTCCTTGAGAATAGGAGTTCTTTCTGTTTGGAAAAATGTAAACTACATAATTTTAATACAGTATTATGGGTCAGGCAGTTCAGAGGCCTAATCAATTAAAGTAAGCATTTAATTATTCATTAAATGTTTATTAAGCTTCTGTAAGTGCCAGGCAGTATACTGGAGCTATAAGGATGGATTAGAAGTTTATATCCCCAGGAAATCTAACTTTCTGTGTAGGTAAACTAGAGTTTACTCTGGACCCAAGTAAGTTTTTGTGCTTATTTTTTTCATTAAGCAATTTTACTATAATTTTATTCACTTGAATTCACCTCCCCTGTGAAAAATGGGAGGGAAAAAAGGTTGAAAACAATTTTTTCTATTCATCCTCTTTTGAATGCTTGAATTCAAAAGCATACCTTAAAGAATAGCCATACCTTAGA